>NC_134715.1:88285000-88885000 GCF_049634645.1 Pelodiscus sinensis | reverse complement strand
ATCCTGTTTTCAGTTGTATGCAGTTTCCAAGACTTTTTCAGTTTTTCTTTCACTTGAACTGTTTTATTTGTAAAAGACACTGGAGTATAGCTGCTTGTGTGGGATGCTGCTTAGGTGCCTGGACTACAAAAGCAATGAGGACTCCTGTGGCACCTTATGGACTAACAGATTTGTTGGAGCATAAGCTTTCATGGGCAAAGACCCACTTTGTCAGGTTGCATCTGACGAAGTGGGTCTTTGCCCATGAAAGCTTATGCTCCAACAAATCTGTTAGTCTATTAGGATATGTCTACACTACAAAGTTAATTCGAACTAACAGCCATTAGTTCGAATTAACTTTGATAGTTCGAATTAACTTTGATAGGCGCTACACATAGAAACCGCTAGTTCGAACTTAATTCGAACTAGTGGAGCGCTTAATTCGAACTAGGTAAACCTCATTCTACGAGGACTAACGCCTAGTCTGAATTAAGTAGTTCGAATTAAGGGCTGTGTAGCCACTTAATTCGAACTAGTGGGAGGTTAGCCCTCCCCAGCTTTCCCTGGTGGCCACTCTGGGCACCACTAGGGAAACTCTTCTGCCCCCTTCCCGGCCCCAGAGCCCTTAAAGGGGCACGGTCTGGCTACGGTGCCCGTGCCAGGTGCAAGCCTGCCAGCACCCAGCCAGCAGACCCTGCACCTAGCACGGCAAGAGCCAGCCACCCGCTGCCACCCAGCCCTCCGCCTCTTCCAGGGACCAGGCTGGCAGCTCCCAGGAGCCTGCCCCGGTCTGCAAGAGGCGGGCGCCCACCTGGTCTAGTGCGGAGATCGTGGACCTCATCCACGACCTCCGCACTAGGCACAGGAAAGTGGCCATCTAGGGCAGGATAGCTGCCAGCCTGGCCACCCAGGAGCAGGTTTGCATGAAAATCAGGGTGGTCCAATGAGACCCCTGACCCTGAGCCCTGAGCTTAGAACATAAGAACATAAGAATGGCCATACTGGGTCAGACCAAAGGACCATCTAGCCCAGTAGTCTGTCTGCCGACAGCAGCCAACACTAGGTACTCCAGAGGGGATGGACCGAAGACAATGCCCAAGCCATTTGTCTCGTGCCAGCCATCTCCAGCCTTCCACAAACAGAGGCCAGGGACACCATTTCTACCCCCTGGCTAATACCACTCCATGGACCCAACCTCCATGAATTTATCTAACTTCTCTTTAAACTCTGTTATAGTTCTAGCCGTCACAGCCTCTTGCAGCAAGGAGTTCCACAGGTTCACTATTTGCTTTGTGAAGAACTTTCTGTTATTAGTTTGAAGTCTGCTACCCATTCATTTCATTTGGTGTCCTCTAGTCCTTCTATTATGGGAACTAATGAAGAACTTTTCTTGATGCACCCTCTCTACACCATTCATGCTTTTATAGACCTCTATCATATCCCCCCTCAGTCTACTCTTTTCTAAGATGAAAAGTCCCCGTCTCTTTAGCCTCTCTTCATATGGGACCTCTTCCAAACCCCTGATCATTGTAGTTGCCCTCCCCTCTCCCACCCTCTCTCTTCTCCTCTCCCACCTCCTTTTCCCAGTCTCCCTGAGTTTTGTTAAATAAAGAGAGTTTCTATTTTTGAACACACGTGTCCTTTATTTTGTATATCAGGAAGGGGGGCTAGAGAGGGGTTAGTGGAAGGAGATGAGGGAGGAATGGGGTATGAGCCCCAGATGGGGAGGACTGGGTGACTCTGCAGGTTTCTCGGGGTGGAAGCTCTCCTGCAGCCCCCTGATTGACCTCCGCCCCGGATGGCAGCCTGTGGCAAGTGCAGCCGGGCTGATGTCCGAGTGCTGTGATGTGCCGAGTGTGGGCATTCTGGGCACTCCAAGCCAGGACTGCTTTGCAGGCGGGGAACCCCTGAGAACTGCCTGTCCGGGGTGGAGGTCGGGTCCCTTTAAGCACAGCCCTCAGCTAGCCTGAGGCAGCAGCTCCACACTCAAAGTCCTAATTCGATTCTCTACCGGCACTGCTTCCGGCCATCCTTAACCTTGGTTCAGGGTCCACTCAATGAGGACATGCTAGTTCGAATTAGCAAAATGCTAATTCGAACTAGTTTTTAGGTCTAGATGCACTAGTTCGAATTAGCTTAGTTCGAATTAACTAATTCGAATTAAGTTAGTTCGAATTAGTGCTGTAGTGTAGACATACCCTAAGGTGCCACAGGACTCCTCGCCGCTTTTGCAGATTCAGACTAACACGGCTACCCTTCTAATATTGGACTACAAATGTAACCTTTCTGTGGCAAATTTAAAGACTCTAATCCAATAAGTGGCATAATGTCATGATAAAGTCCTAGAGGGCTAGATAAGGCCTTTATATCCCAATCTTGGTAAGGATCCCAATCCTGTGCCCAGGATTTTTCCCAGACACATATGAAAAGTAAATCATGTTTTACCACTTTATGGGGTGCATCAGACCTGTTCCATGGCTGTTGTGAAGGGTAGACAGGGAATATGGCTTCAGAGCCAGCTCTTCTTTGTTTCAACCTGCCTCCTTAGGTGCTGCAATTCTGGCTAGAGGAATTTGAGGAATAAGGCTCCATATAAGCTTCCCTCCACATTCTATACAATTGTGTACGAGCAAGGCAGGAATAATCAGCTGCACATGGTCACCTACTAATTCACATATGAGACTCTGTTCTGAATCTATTAGAATACATAAGAACTAGAGTGGTGGGTCAGAAAGGCATTCCCCACCACCAGTGTGTTTTGGTAGGTTTTTATCTTCTCCTTCCTCTTAAGGCTCATGAATGGCCAGGACTGGAGATGGGATAGTGGATTGCTGTGAGATGGTCCTGAACACTCTGTCTCTCAAGGGCTTAGCTAGCTAATACTTGCTGAAACACTTAGGATCTAACTGCTTGTCATATATGGAGTCAGGAAGAATTTTTCCCTCAGGTTAGATTGGCAGGGATTTTGTGTATGGAGAAGGGAGAAGGAGTTCACCTTCTGATGTAGCATGGGGTATGGATAACTTTCCAGGAATATCTGGGTATACCTTACTTAATCAATTCTCTGCAATTTCAGACACTTATTTTCACTTGCCTAACACTTTCTTACTGAGACGCTCTAAAGGAAGCCTTTGAAATTCAGCAAGGAGAAGGTGGGATCCTTTTGATCATCTTCTGTTGCAGTATATGATACAAGCCGTTCATACTAATTTCTCCTGTTAGCTAATGCAGCCGCTCCTATAAGTGAAGGGGTAGACATCTGCGCTGAAGGGTTAAGGTTAAAGTCCACTGATGATACATTGTGTCTGGGTTTGCTACAGTTGCACATAAAGCATTTGGTTTTTTCCCTTTTCCCTTAAAAGAACTTAGAAAATTATATAAAAATTTACATTAAGAGGATGTCATTTAGATTTCAAAGTTAAGGATTCACAAGTTAGGAAAAGCCTGTATTTATGGCAGCCTGTATGGGGGAGAGGGGAGGTGGAGTGTCTCTGTGTGTGCATTAAAATTCAGCCTAAGTTGATGATTACATACTATTTTCCCCACAGTACTGAAGTACAAGACAGACTTTGCAAAATAAACAATTTCAGACTATTTTTCTGTCCATTAGAATATGTTTAGGAGAATTCAGCATTAGAGTTTTTATTTTGATTGGATTTAAAAACTTTTCAAATAAAGGCACTATTTGCAGAATAAGATATTTCTCAACATGAGTAAATGTTGGAGAATCTAGACAAAAAGCTGACAGACTTTCTTCAGTGTTAATCAAACAAGAAACTTGGAGAAGATGGGTATTCGTCTGAAACAGCAGTTGGGGAATTGCCAATACTTTGGAAAACAGAACTAAAATTCATAGGGATAATGACTATTTAGATAATCGGACTAAAAATAACAAAATACAATTCAACAAAGACAGATGTAAGGTGCTATCCTAGAGAAAAAAAAATAAATGCAGAATGGGGGAAAACTGGCTTTACAACAGCACTGCTGGAAGAGACCTGGAAGTTGCTGTGGATCACAGATTCAATATGAGTCAGGAATGTGATACTGTTGCAAAACAAGCAAATGCAGTTTTATGTTGCATTAACAGAAGCGTAGCATGCAAGCTACTGGATGTGATGGCACTACTCTGGTACTGGTTAGGCCTCAGCTGAAGTTTTGGTCACCAATATATAAAAAGGATATAAAGACACTAGAAAGGATCTAGAAGCAAGCAACAAAGATGATCAAAGGCATGGAACGAAAGCCATATGAGCAAAGGCTGAAGGAACTGGGTATGTTTGGAAAAAGAGGAGATTAATGGGAGATATACAAGAGTCTTCAGATACTTGTAAGGCCGCCATAAAAAAAGATTGAAAAGAGTTGTTTTCTTGCCATACAGGACAGGTCAAGAGGTAATGGGTTTGAAATGCAGCATAACAGGTATAGATTAAATCTCAGGAAAAATTATCTAACTGTAAGAACAATAGGACAATGGAACAGTCTGTCAGGGGAGGCCGAGGAAACGCCTTCATGGTAGATTTTCAAAAGGAAACTGGAAAGCCATCTTAAATGGTTTGGGTACAACAAATTCTGCATGTTGGCAGGGGGATAGGTTAGATTATTTTTGCAGTCCTGTCTAAGCCTATGATTCTATGTGTCGATAACTGACTCACAGAACAGCATGGACCTATTAAAAGTAATTTATTGGCAATGGTAAGCATTACCTAGAAAACTTAATTAGATGCAGGAACGTTAGAATAATTGATGTCCCTGAAAATAAAAAAAGAGTTAGATCTGATTTCCTTTATAGGAAACTAAGTGCCAACAACTTTAAAATTAAAAGAAAATGGTAATATTGTATATGTGGAAAAGGCTTAACTCAGGCCCTTAAAAAAATAAATCAGTGAAAGCAAGCAGGAAGAAAACTCAATTTTAGAATCAAGTATTGAAATAGAAAAAAGGAGTGATACTTTTCCAAGCTCTGTTCACTACCCCACCTCAGGTACTTGCAACCACAAAATACTTGATTTAGTCATAGAATCATAGAATCATAGAACTGGAAGAGACCTCAGAAGGTCATCAAGTCCAGCCCCCTGCTCTAGGCAGAACCAATTCCAACTAAATCAATCCAGCCAGGGCTTTGTCAAGCAGAGACTTAAACACCTCTAGGGATGGAGACTCCACTAGTTCCCTAGGTAACCCATTCCAGTGCTTCACCACCCTCCTAGTGAAATAGTTTTTCCTAATATTCAACCTGGACCTCTCCCACCACAACTTGAGACCATTGCTCCTTGTTCTGCCATCTGTCACTACTGAGAACATCCTCTTTGGAACCTCCCTTCAGGAAGTTGAAGGCTGTTATCAAATCCCCCCTCACTCTTCACTTCTGCAGACTAAACAGACCCAAGTCCCTCAGCCTCTCCTCATAAGTCATGTGCTCCAGCCCCCTAATCATTTTGGTTGCTCTCCGCTGGACCCTCTCCAATGCGTCCACATCCTTTTTGTAGTGGGGGGCCCAGAACTGGACACAATACTCCAGATGCAGCCTCACCAAAGCCGAATAAAGGGGAATGATGACATCTCTGGATCTGCTGGCAATGCTCCTCCTAATGCAACCTAATATGCCATTAGCCTTCTTGGCTACAAGGGCACACTGTTGACTCATATCTAGCTTCTCATCCACTGTAACCCCCAGGTCCTTTGCTGCAGAACTACTACTTAACCGGTTGGTCCCCAGCTTGTAACTATGCTTGGGATTCTTCCATCCCAAGTGCAGGACTTTACACTTGTCCTTGTTGAACCTCATCAGATTTCTTGTGGCCCAATCCTCCAATTTGTCTAAGTCATTCTGTGCCCTTTCTCTGCCCTTAAGCGTATCTACCTCTCCCCCCAGCTTAGTGTCATCCGCAAACTTGCTGAGGGTGCAATCCATCCTCTCATCCAGATCATTAATAAAGATATTGAACAAAACCGGTTCTAGAACCGAACCTTGGGGCACTCCACTAGAAACCGACCGCCATCCTGACATCGAGCCATTGATCACTACCCGCTGGGCCCGGCCTTCTAGCCATCTTTCTATCCATCTTACCATCCATTTATCCAATTCACAATCCCTTAACTTGCTGGCAAGAATGTTGTGGGAGACCGTATCAAAAGCCTTGCTAAAGTCCTAAATGGAGTGCAGGATTTGGTCCAAGAGGTAAATATAACTTGTCCGTTTACAAATAGTGAACATAATGTAATAAAATCTAACATACCTGTAGTGTGAAAAACACCTCAACAGCCCAACACTGTTACGTTTGATTGTTAAACAAAAATTAAAAGGTACAATGACAAAAGTAAAATCCCTGTAAGTTGCATGGAAACTTTTCAAAGACTCCATAACAGAGGCCCAACTTAAATGTACATCCCAAATTAAAAAACACAGTAAGAGAACTAAAAAAATGCAATGAGGAGTAACGGTAATTCGAATTAGGAGCTTTAATTCGAACTACCTAGTCCATGCCACGTGTAGCCGCAGGGGCATTTAAAAATGGCAGTGCCGGGGAACATGCCAATGAAGCCCGGGATATTTAAATCCTGGGCTTCATTTTTAAGTTTGAATGCCTACATTAGCCACCCTAGTTTGAACTAGGGTGGCAGTGTAGACATACCCATACAGTGTTAGCAAGAGATAGAGTTA
Source organism: Pelodiscus sinensis (assembly GCF_049634645.1). Lineage (NCBI taxonomy): Eukaryota > Metazoa > Chordata > Testudines > Trionychidae > Pelodiscus > Pelodiscus sinensis. The sequence continues at coordinate 88,878,357 of NC_134715.1, read as the reverse complement.
GTCTATGCAAAGTGGATAAGACACTGAACTCTATCCTTTTTAATAATTTACCTCAGAGACTATAGATCTGCAAAGAAATTGAAGTTAGAATTACTTTTAATATTTCAACCATTATAAATATTCATTTTCCACTTTAGCTGTCTCTCACATCCACAAGTGACAAGGACAACTGTTCAAAATGTTTTAAATGTTTTGCATTGCTGCTCTCCTGTTTGCCATAATTTTCCTTGATTCTAAAAATGTTCCATAGTCCTCCAGTTAAATACTATCTGTACATAACCTCAACATCCAAAAACATCTCACTTGTCTCCACCCATGCAATGAAAAACGCACACACGCAAAATCCACAAAACCTTTCTGCCTACAAAAGTGTCATGAGAAATTTACTGTGCTATAGATAAACTACCACATGGCTTGTATAGCTGCACACCATCTGTCTGTTGTGGCAGGTGAATCTTGGGGAAAGAAAAATCAGATAAATAGCCAGATTTTCAGTAAAATGCTATTTCACTTGTATGAACCAGCTGACCTTGGGTGTTTGCCGTTGCCAAAAATGTGCTGCCAGTATATGAACAAGGCACTACCATAAAATTATTCTGCCTTTATCTGTGTGCCTGCTGAGAGCAGAGAAGAGGGTCCCTCCTCATGTCTTCTAGGCATACGGAAGGAAGAATTCAAGAAAACATGTCAAGCAAACTTGTTTTAGGTGTGATTATTGGAATCGTTTATGTGCTGTACTGAAGAAATGTTTACACAGTTGAAGAGGGCTGAGTGCTAGAAGGTATCTAAAGTTGTCCATCCCAGCAACAGTTGTAGAAAAACTTGCTATTTGGTGCAATGAAAGGCAGGAAAAAGTTGTTCTTCCAAAGTATTGTTAAGAAACCTAGGGATAATCTCTCTCTGGCAGGGATGAACTAACAACGTACAGCGATGGACAAGAAGTCACCTCAACATTTTGACATAGCAAGAGCCAAATGACTCATGTTGCAGGTCTGGAGAGGGTCAGAGTGCCACCTCTGTGAAGTTAATCTTGTGTGTCAGCTCTCTATCCTTATGTGACAAGACAATGGCAAAGAATGCTTTTGTTGAATGCGACCTTCCCAGAAGCATAAAATATATTGGGAGTACTGATCTTTGACAGGATTACCTTTTTGAAAGCAAGGAACTTCTTGAAATCCAGTGAGCTGGGCATTCCCCACTATGGGAGGAATCCAAAATGGGGGAAAGAAACAAAAAAAAAAAAAAGAAATTAAACTTCTTTATTTGTTAAAGGGGAAAAATAAGTAAAAAAGAAAAAAAACTACAGTTATAACGAGCACTAAGAAGGAGGAGGCTAACTAACTTTAGAAATACAAATGAAAACAACAGCCCTAACAGACTACAGATATTTCCATCTTTTGCCATGGGCAGTTGAGAGAGAACATGGGTTAGCTCATGTGTTCTAACTAGCCTTATGGCACAGCGAGATGAGAGACCTTACCTGTGCAGGACTAATGGACATTGCTACTGAAATTCGCCAATCAGCAGTGCAAACTCAGAAGCACACCAACAGTGGATCACCCACAGGGCCACTTCTCAAAGCAGCAGCACTACTTGCCTTGGGAAGGTGTGATTACAGTTGAGGGTGACAGTTTCCAAAATATTTAAGGTCTGTCCCATTGAGATCCTTTAAGCTCAAAAACAGACTTTGCAGTTACTTTTTTGTTGTTGTTTTTTTTGTTCCTATGTGCTTTTTTCTGTATCACTGGATGCACTATAGAGACATTAAAAGATTCCTGGGGTAAACTCCCAAAATTAAAGGTTCTAATAATTTTACTTCTCAACTCTGGTTACAGATAATGGCTGACAAGAATGGACACTGGCAGATATAGGGTGGCAGAGAACATAGAAATTACCATATTAGATAAAAATAGTGTATCATGTCACCTGGTATCCAATTTTTAAGAGTAGCCAAAATGCTTCTGAAGCATTAAGTTCACTCTCCCTCCAAACAGACGATTGCAAGATTTCTTCCAGATCCCCATCCATTGGTGGCTGATTTATACCCTGAAGCATGAGGTTACATATCCTTACATTTTAAAAAAAATATCAAATATAAATGCCAGTGTTCTCATTATCCACATACATGGATCAACCTTTGAATCTGAGGCTACGTCTAGACTGTGGAGCTATTTCGGGATACCGTTGGTATCCCAAAATAGCTATTCCGCATCTTAAGAGCTAGCCCATTATATCGAAATATAACGAGCTCACTATTCCAACATCCCTGTAAATCTCATTGCACAAGGGATAAGGGGCATTTCAGAATAGCACTTTATTTTGAAATAAGACTGAAATAAGCTATGCAATTTGCCTGATTGTTCAAACAGAGGCAAAATTGCCCTCCGCTGAATGGTGGGGCCCCAAACCTGGCGCATAGCTGAGCTCGACCCTGGGAGGAGTAGGGGGAGCTTGTACTGTGTCTTACCCAACCCCCTCCAGTTTGGGGCTGGGTTTCAGATGCACTAACCCTTTGGCAGAGATGGAGGGAGTCAGGCTTGGGGAAGAAAGGCGGGGAGGAGGTAGCTGTAGCCTGTGGTGGCAGGCAGAGGAGAAGCAGGTGAGCAGAGGGATAACAGGGGGAGTTTAGGGGGACTATACTGGCACCTCACTAGTGTGGCACACAGGGGCCACTTCCTCTCCCCTCTCCTCTGCGCCCTCCTCACTACACACTGTAAATAATCCACTTCTTAGGATATTTATCATTTAATAAATTACTTATTTTACCAACTACAGACATATAAATTATATAATGTTGTGGTTTACATTCTGTTAAATATTTTTTTCTCTTTAATTTGTTCATATCCCGTTCTCATTAGGTTCATGTCTTTTACATAAAAAATGTCAAATTCTTAAATATGTAAGTTTTATAAAACATGCAAAAAGTTAATTTTATACAACCTAAATATGAATTTCATCACTATATTTCATTCAAGCATTTAAAACCACTGTTATAGCAAATGAGTAACACATGGCTTTAATGAATAAAAGGAAAAAAGATTTTGAGCATATCTAATTTATTGTAATAGAGAGGTAGCCATGTTAGTTGAATCTTGGTAAAACAAAAAGAAAAAAGTCTTTAAAGTGCTATATAACTAACAAGATACACAATAATTTTATTATAAGTAATCTGTAATGTTTCCTAACTGCCCATTTACTTACCTAGTTAACCTAATTGTTTTTCACATTATTGCACAGCAAAAAACTACACGAGAGTTATCAATGTAAGAGATTAACTTACCTGTTAAAATAACACTCCGAAAAACTTTTAAATAAAATTAACACACAACACACACCCTCACTTTCTTGAAGGCACTTGAAGCAATAAATAGCCTAAGGCTGAGGATACCCTGCAAGCGTGGCTTTCTGGCAACCATGAGGACTTTTTCCTTCAGGCTTCCATGAGATTATATCCTTAAGTAAAGGAGAGAGGTCTCTCTGAGCTGCTCTTCCAAATTTCACACAAGCCATTCAGCTGAAGCCATAGATATCAAGATTCAAGGCCAACTTTGCCTTGAGCAGACTGCCTCTCCAGGTATTCACAATCACAACATCCAAACATGTATAAGACTTTTAGTTGAGAAAGCCACGTTAATCCCAAGTCTCTGCTATGACTGGGAGATGGAAAATCAGCAACAAAACGTGGGGTGATCTATCACTTCAGTAATGCCAACTCCTTTAGAATTGAGGCTCTGATTATCCAGCACTAGCTAAGGTACAGCAGGCACTGTGTGTATGTCTGATACATTTTTACCAAAACTTCTGCCTGTCCAACTCACCAAAAGAGAAAGAAAACAGGGAGGCAAAAAGGAATGGAATAGTATAGAAACTTTTTTATAAGCTTCAGAGCGGTAGCTGAGTTAGTCTGTAACAGGAAAAACTTAAACAACAAAACGGTCTAGTAGTACTTTAAAGACTAACAAAACATGTAGGTAAAAGGGCCTCCATGGGTTGGATCTGGTCTGCGGAGGCCCTGCTGCTCCCCCACCCCCAGGCCAATTCGGGCTTGGGGCGGGAGAGCATGTGAAACTTTCTCTGCTCTGCCCCCACCCAGCGAGCAGCACACGGCACTTCCAAGCACCACATACTCCTCACAAGGCAGAAGGAGGCTTCTGTCCTCAAGCTTTGATTGGCCTGGGGGTGGGGGAACGCATGAAGCCTCCTCCTGCCCTATCAGAGACATGGGTGCCTAGTGGGAAGGAGGAGGCAAAGGGGCTCCCTCTCCAGACCAATCATGGTCTGGGTAGCCCTGCCCCTTCCTGTTTAGTCCCCACCTATTCTGTGGTGACCCAGGGCTACTTCAAAAATTTTTGAAGTGGCTCTCAGGCAAAAATTATTGCCCACTGTTTATGTAGATGGTATCATGAGCTTTCATGGGTGGAAGTGGCTTGTGCCCACAAAAGCTCATGATACCATCTCCATCAGGCATGTCAAACAGGCTTCTGGCAGGCTGCATGTGGCCCAATCAAAATTTTTTGTGGCCTGCCACTACATTTTATAAAAGAATAAAGTGCAGCCCACTGGCCGTTCGGAGCACGTGGCCGAGTGCAGATCATGGCTGGCTGGGCTGCTCTGCATAGGCATCAAGTGCCTGCTCACAGCTGGCTGCTGTGCTCACACCTCCCCAGTGCCTGAGGAAGAAATGTGTGGTGGCAGCAACACTGGCTCCGGGACCCAGGCATTAGGTATGGGGAGGAGGAGCTGGGAGTGCCTGGGTCTGGGGGAGGGAGGAGGCATTGGGTTAGAGGAGGGTTCTCTGGGGGAACAGAGGGGAATTGGGTTAGAATGGGGATATGGGAGAGCCTGGCTCTGGGGCAGTGGATGGGGATATTTTGTTAATGTTTTGGGTTTTATTTATTTATTTCCAAATAAAATCACAAAACGTATGTTAATTTTATATCAACTATATGTCAATTTTTTGCAATTGTACGAATAATTATGTGTTTATGCAAAATCCCAAACTTACAAAGTATCTGAAATTTTCACAAAAGCCTGTTCTATTTGATTGATGATGTTCTATACTTGTTTTAATTTCAACAAAGCAAATTATGTATCGTATACAAAATTTTAAAGTACCTTACATTTATATTTAAATTAAAAATTATTTTATGAGTAAATAATTTTACACATCAAATTATTGTATTGTATTAAAACAAGAACTGAAAAATATTATAAAATATACCTAAAACATAATCTATAATATTAGAATATAAAATATATTATTTATATTATAATTATAACAATATTATAAAATATACCTAAAACATAATCTATAATAATAAATAATTACAACTTTCCAATGGAAGTACATTTTCGTTGGTGTCCCAGAAAGCTATCAGTTTTCATTCGTAACCCTCAGTTGGCTTCAAGTTTGACATGCCTGATCTATATCTTTGTTAGTCTTTAAAATGCAACTAGATTATTATGCACCCACCTCTCCCCCCAAAGCCATCCCCTCACCAGCGTCCTCCCATCCCAATGCACTCACGTCTCCCACAGAGCCAGCCCCCCATCCCAAAACACTCACCCCTTCCCCTGAGCCAACCCCCCCAGAGCCTCCATCCAAAAGCACTCACTCCTCCCCTGAATGAGCCCCCCCCCCCAGCACTGAGAGCACCCCCCATCAAATCCTCTCCGAGCCAGGCACGGGAGGAATGGAACAGCCGGATAAGTGATTCTAACCTTTAAACTGGAGAGAGCCGGGAGCACTTAGCCAACTCCTGGTCTCTGTTCAAAATCATCACATGGGCCAGAGCAGCATGCGCTTTGCTCCCAGCCCAGCCTGGCGCCCCCCTGGCATGATGCCCGGGGGAAAATGCCCCCCCTTGCCAGTCTTCTTCATGATGTCACTTACCTTCACCAACTAGCACAGTAGTTAGCTGGTGTCCCTAGGCTGCCTGTTTATCTTTGTCACCAGTCTCCCCCTTCTACATCTATCCCTGTCTATGCTTCTACCTGAATGACTATATATATATATTTTTTCTTTTCAGTGATGAGATACTGTCTGCAAACTGTTTTTAGTTGGGGTGTGTGTCAACAACATTTGTGTCCTACCTTTTAATACTATGCTCAGAACCCAGACTTAAAAACCATAGGGCTAATTGTACTCATATAGGTTTGCAAGATCATGTCCTTCCTGTGAAAGCTCCTCAGGGAAGAGAATGAATTTTATTATTTCTATGTAAAGTATAATGAATAACTATGTGACTATATATATAAAAGTTCAATAATATTAACACCTAATATAAAATGTGATCTAAATGTAATTTCTTATACTGTTTCATCAAAAATATGCTGAAGTACTATGTAAGGTGAACTTTATATAAACTGATATGATGCAGCAAATTAAGAGACGATAAATATTTTAAATCGTTATAGAATGTAAGCATTGATCCAGTTTTTGCATTGATGTTTCACTGTCTTGTCTGTTCTGAAACAGTGAATTAGATTGGGAGCAAACCAAAAGCTACAATATGGAATTGTTGGTAGTTTTAAAACTGCAGGTTCTAGAATGTTATGAACTTCTGTTCCCATTAAAATCTCACTAATTTTAATGTACTCTTGTTAACAACACCTTTGAGTCAATGTGTTGTTATACGACAAATGTCTTAATGAAATGAAAATCTAAAACGTTACTTAATGAAATAGCAAACAACATCAGAAAACCTCCAAGAATGTTTTCCTTGATTTTTTTTTTTTTTTTTTTTTTTTTTTGCTATGAACTCCATCTATAACAAAAAACCACATTTGCAGGGATTAAAATTATTTCACTAGAACAGAAAAGTTGTGAGTAGTGCCAAACTGTTATGCAGTTCAATTAAAACAAAAAATGCAGTATATTTAAATTAACTTTTAATAAGAAGTACAAAAAGATAATGTTAAGCAATATTTTGCATGTGGTTAATAAATATTCTTTAATAGCAAGCAAAGTGACACATTTAAACATAAGTCAAGTTATTTCTTTTACACTGTTAAAAAAGTAACAACTTTGTCCAGTTAAAACAAGGTCACAAATTACAGAATATTGTCATCCCCTTTATTTATGAATAACTGTGAAATCTACTAAATAAGTGAACTGCCACCAAGGCAAATTTATATGATGTTGGTGTTCAAGGTTAAGTATACGTACATTTAACATGCAATTTCTTTATTGTGCATGTGCTTTATATTTAAATTTGTGACTAATACATCATATGCATTCTTATTATTTCCTGTTACTTAGCAGTTATTCTTCAAGCTCCTATACATTTTCAAGTCTAGGTGACGTACTGAAATAAACTTACCCGCAAGTGTTTAGGTATGTACTGATTTCCACTTAGCTGAAAAATTACTAGTAGTGATTACTTTCTGAATCAAACTTGGTTTTTTTATGCACATATATTAATATTTAGTGTGATCACTTTTGTTCAATGAATTTAAAGTGCCCTCAAACAATTTTAAGTAAAGTGACTATGTGTGGAAGCTTTTGTTTAGCAGCTGGATGTTATTTATGCAATAGTTATACTATACACTGTACATATGTAGTCTAATATATAGATGTAAAATACTAAGTTGCATACAGTTCTAAAGCTGATCTACAGTTGTTTAACTGATTAATTCAACCAAAATCAACATCTAAATACAGAACTACCAAAACCAGAGGATCAAAGCAATATCTTGTCCCATTCTGTATTTGCAACCATCACAAAAAGCCTAAAATCATAAAATGGGTGACCCTTGACGCTTATCTCTTTTAGCAGTTTACAAAATAATTAAATGAAATTTTGAGCACTTTTAGAACATATACATAAATCCCAGGGCAGCTGACAGAGTGAAGAATTCACAGTTATGTAAAGAATAGATACAAGAATTAGTCGTCATGCTACAGAATAAAAATATTTGTGTATGTATACATTAGCACTAAGAGAAGGGTATAAACCAGCTTGCATATTTTAAAACACATTTCATATTACTTTTCACAAGTGGTATTCCCCACTTATAATCCATAGTATTTTCACAATATTTTTAACCCTATACAATACAGTACTGGGAGTAAAACAGTATGATCAAAGGCCCAATTTCAAATGTACTCACTTCCTTTATTTAGAAGTTCATCATCTCAGTATAAAAAATTAAATAATTGAGCAACTTTCTTCCAGAGAGGGCCACATAGTCTCCCATTAGTCATTGGAAAGACAGGCTGTCAAAGTGAATATTTCTAAAGTAAGGCCCCAATCATGCACAAAGAACCACATGGGCACAAGGCTACAACAAGGTGGCTCAGAGCACAGAAGTATGACCTATGTTTAAAAATAAATGGGAAGCTATTTGAAAAAAGCGAGAGATAAATATTTAAACAATAAAAGGAGAACAAAACAAACAATACATGCAATTAGCATGGGCCATTCCCCAAATTAAATCTCTATGGGCACGTCTACATGGCATGGCTAAAGCTGAAATAAGCTACACGACTTGAGCTACGTCCATTGCATAGCATAAGTTGAAATAGCTTATTTCAGCTTTTGGCACTATCTACACAGCAGGAAGTCTGAGAGAGCGCACTTTTCCTCCAACTTTCCTTACTCCTCGTACAATGAGGGTTACTAGAGTTGGAGTAAGAAGTCTTCCATCTTAACATTATTTCAACATAATGTTGAAATAACTGCTTGTAGTGTAGATGTGGACTGTGTAGGCATATACTTACTGTTTGCCTTTTGCACCCTTATTTGTGAAGTGGTGAATCTGTCAGCTTCCTCACAAATCCCTGAAAATACTCATGAAGCTGTAATTTCAAAATCTAAATCCAAGATAATAAATCCATATTTTTCAATTGTTAGGGATTTGGATTTATTTACAAAATGAGGAAAAAAGGTTTTAACCATACATATATATGTATAATAAAAAAATAAAGTATTTTAAAGCTTAAAACTATGTTAAGACTTAGTTGTTCAATGGAAGAAATTCTACAGTTCCTGGGGGGAAAAGTTTGATATTTTTGAATTAATGGTAAACACAATTTAATTAGGGCATCTAGTTTTCGAAAGAATTATTTTGAACTAAAATGTAGAGTTTCTTATTTCTATGCTGTCAAATGATAAAGTTATGCTCACTTTGGATTCTATTTAGTCCTGTTCTGATATTTGCATACTTGTCCTTCAACTCACTATTTTTGAAAGAAGAATTAAATAACCTTCTTTAGTTCAGCTGATAACACTCACTTTGTTCTGCTGCTGATTTAACTTTGGAAGCAGGGACCATGTGTTAACTCAAAGCAGACTTGGGAGGGATCATTATTTCATATCCAAATATGGAATTATTTTTCACATAAAAGACAAATTAGGATTTCAGCTTCAAAAAAAAATCTAATAGTATTTGTGATTGTGCAGAGGGCCAATGCATCCCTGAGGATATACTTAGGCCCTCAAAATAAGGCATTACATTCAACCTGAGGAAAATTTTGGGGAACTAATAGGATCAACTTTGTTCCTGATGTATGTTTTCTTTTCAGGACTTATGGGGAGATGAGATGGCACAACATTAACGACTAAAAACCAAAGGTTTCAAGATTTTGAGTCAGATTTTAAAATGTCATCATTACAAAAGCCTGCTGGGATTTGATCTATCTTTTAGCCTTTAGTGCAAAGCTGTCTGCCCACAATTGGTGTGTGATAACTATAGATTCAATATCCCTCTGCAAATGCACACATGAAGTATGTAAGCTTCCCAAAGGCTGTTTAGAAAGGACATACACTTACCAACTCTTCTGGAGAAGTAGTGTTGCCATTCTATCCCTCACTGCGCCACTAGTTCCTAATTGCTCCCCACATGGCTCAACCAGTTTCCTGTCCTTCTTACATTCTCACTTCAAGTTCCCACAGTTTCCTGAGCCCACATACTTTCTCTGTTTCTCATCAGTCCCTTTTCCTTCATATTCTCTCTCATCCTTCTGAGTATGTCTACACCACGGAGTTTTTTTCTGAAAAAACTTCACTTACATTGCAATCACGTTCTTTCAAAAAAAAAAAAAAAAAAAAAAGAATAGAGGGGTTTTTCCAAGATTGATAAATCTCTTTCTATGAAGCAGAAGCCTTTTTCCGAAAGAGCTCTTTCAGTAAAAGGCATGTGTGGACGGGAAGAGGGAGTTCTTTCAAAAGAATAGGAAAGATGAAAAAGCACAAGTGCCCTGGTGACCACTCTGACCATAGTAATCACAGCTTAAATGTGAGATAGAGTCCACACTGAATGGATGCTATCTTTTGAAAAAGCAGATCTCTTTTTTGATGCACTTTTGCTGTGTAGCCACTCTATTTTGGAAGACATTTCTATTTTGGAGGCCTTCAGTCTAGATGTAGCCTCTGTTGCACTCTCTCAGTATCTTGCATACCTCCCCCAGCCACACATAGCTTTCCCTCCAGTTTCCAAACTATGCAGAGCCTTCATGGCAGGCATTTCTCCTAAAAGCATCATGACTCAGATCCTCAAAGAAATTTAAACTCTAACTTCCACTGATTTCAGTGGAAGTTACGAGACTAAATATCTTTGAAGATGTGGGCCCATATAACTTCACACCAGTTGAAATAACAGGACATGGTGGCCATTTTGAGTAAGTGTAAAAATTTACACAAAAGCACTGAGAGAACATAAGAACATAAATAAAACATCACAATAGCAGAGAAGCTCACAATTGTCTTATATATAAATGGAAGATAAACTTGTTTTCTCTGTCAGAAAATATCAAAAAGAATGTTTGTAAGTCACTGCATTACAACAGACACACAAAGCAAGGAGACTACCACAGAGGCTGCCTTGGCTGATAAACCCAGGGATCTCTCTTTTTTCTTACTCCTTAATTCCAAATTATTATTAATATGTGAGCATTATTCTCTAGTCTTATGTATCATAGACTAATTTTGTAATCCAACATCAAAAGGCTATTCTTTAACAGTGATTTGGTACCATGTTGAGCCTAGTGCAAGTTACCACAATGTTAGGCAATTTTTTAATGCAAATTAGTGTTGTATTTGTTTTTTTGGGTCACATGGGAAATGCTATCCCAGAATGCTAGAGATGATGCCCAGGGAGGGCAGATATAGTGGGAATACACTAGAAAAGACAGAAGTTAGGGAGCAAGAGAGGTCAAAAACTCAAATTTAAGTTCCTAAATCCATAAATAAATCTCTTAAATAAATGTGGGTTGATTTTTGGTAGTGCTGAACATTAACAAATCATATTGAAATTGACAAGACTTCCAACTCTACCTCTGCACAGGGATAGAAGACCTGCAGCACAGCTGTAATTTACCTGAGGCAGCTGACTCAAGTTCACAAGGCTTGGCCTGTAGGGCCAGAAATTTCTGTGCAGAAATTGGAGCTTGTGCTGGAGTCTGAATTCTAGAACCCAGAAAGGGTGGAGGGTTCCAGATCTCTGCTTCCAGCTCAGAACCCGACATCTATACAGGAAATGTGCAACCCTGAAGCCCAAGTTCTATGACCCAGGCCAGCCATGTGTTTGTTATCCCTGTGTTGTAGAATTACACCAACTACTCCACATCTATGCAAGTGCCTACATATGACAGCAGGGGGAAAGCTCAGTGGTTTGAGCATTGGCCTGCTAAACCCAGGGTTGTGAGTTCAATCTTTGAGGGGGCCATTTAGGAACCTAGGGCAAATCTGTCAGGGATGGTACTTGCTCCTACTATGAGGGCAAGGAACTGGACTAAGTGACCTCTCAAGTTCCCTTCCAGTTTCATGAGATGGTATATTTCTATAACATAACTTTTCAGTGCCCAGGTTTGAAAAATCTTGACCACAGACTGAAATGAATAACTTCTTAAGTCTGGCATTTTAAAATTCATGTTTAGATACATGTGTTCACTTAAATCTTCACATTCAACATACAGTTGTCACTCTTAAGAACTCACCAGTTTCATTTTAGTCATTTTCATCATCATAAATGATTTAACATTGGAATCACAAGGACAACTAATAGAAACTGCTTACAATGCAATGAACAAAAGACATCTTTAAATCTAAACCAACTATATAAGACTTCAAGCCAAAACTCTACTTTAAGATATAACATAACAAACATAAGGACATAAGAATGACCATACTGGGTCAGACCAAAGGTCTATTTAGCCCAGTATCCTGTTTTCCAACAGTGGCCAATGCCAGATGCCCAGAGAATGAACAGAACAGGTAGTCATCAAGTGATCCCTCTCCTGTCATCCATTTCCAACCTCTGAAAATCCTTGCATATCCTACTGACTTCAGCAGTAGTTGCATATAGCTATCTGAAAGTGTATTTATGCACATAGGTAGCATTTAGATGGTATTTGTTTTTCTACAGCCTAAGTATGTGATCAATGTCTGGTGCTTATAACATTCACTCTAAGTTTTGCACAAGTCCAAAGATACTGTTCAGTGAATTAAGTTTTTGCTCCTAAAGCATTATATTTGCTCCTGAAACTACCACTGATTTAGGTGGGAACAGGATCAGGTCCTATGTGAAGTTGAGGATGCATAATTTACAGCAGTCCTTGTGCAACTATAAACTTTTCATGTTGATTTTCTGAAGTGAGGACAGGACTTACTTGATTTTGTAAGTCAGATACGTGTGTGTGTGTGTGTGTGTGTGTGGTTTTAAACAAGGATACATAGCCCTCTCTCATCATAATCAAATGCATCTCTGGACACAGTCATAGACAGTACTTAATTTGTAATGGAAGAGATGCAAGGGCTCTAGCAATTTTTTTTTTATATTCCTGACTGTTGTAGCAAGCCCAGAGGTGCTAAGTCTGTAAACTGCCAAGCCTAGAGATGCTAGGGCTCATCTCTGGCACAAATTAAACACTGTTCAGGTATCTAGAGGGCAGAGTTCTGACTGCCCATTATTTGAGACATGAAACCTAACATTGTAGAGCTATCTGGGATGTAACAAGTGGAATACAGACCATGCTCCCTATAAGCTGAGGTGCAGAAAGGCCTCAACTCTTGTTGAACTTAATGGGAGTTGAGTGCTCCCATCAGGTTGCAGAAGGGCACCCAAAAGTACATGAGAACAGTAATCCATCTACTCAAGAGTCTGAGAGTAGATAAACTTGGGCCTCCACTGTACTACACAGTCAGAGCCCTTTGCCAAAAACAGAGAGAAACATGAAAGGATTTCTCTACAGTACCAATATTTACAAATATTCTACATATGTACATATTTATATACATTATACCTGGACACCATGACATTAAAGGGATTTTTTTTTTATAATTTACAAATAAAACATTTTTAAAAGGTATAATTATACCATGAAAAATCTTTTTATTGCTTGCCTTCAAACCTTATACACATTATCACACTATTGCACACATCTCTGTATTACATGGAAGAGCTACATTTATATATAAATATATATATGAAAATAAGGATATTTCTATTTTAATGTTTTGAGTAAAGTGCTTGTTTTTCAACTACTGTTGATGAATAAAGATGGTTTAATTAGAGGGGATTAAGGGAATGCACATTTTACTAGTGGTTCTCCCTTGTTTGACTCAAATCAAGTCTGTCTTCCTTGTAAAGTCTACTAATAAAATGCATTTATGACCTTGGCATCTATACTGTCATGCAAAGCACAAAATAGAATCACATTAAAAACAAAGAAAAGACAAGAAAATTAAACAGAAAAAAAAGCAATGTTTGAGTCTTCTTCTTTGTTTTTGCTAGTTTTCATGTCTTAAGATAATTCATTTATTCAGTTTTAGAAATATTTTTACAAGTTTGTCAAACTTTAAACATACTTATTTTATGCACTATATTCAAGTACTGTACAAAACTGCAATAAGTGACACTATACGATGACATATGTTTCTACTGTAAACACACCATCATAAAGGTGCATCTATTTTAAAAGGTCAACTAACAACTGCTAATGCGTATGTGAATCAAAATATTTTTGATTGGCCAAGTATATTAAAATCTAAATACGCTACACAATTATTAGTGATGCCATGATTTACCAGGCCTTCGAGGACATAAGGAATATTTGCAAAGGTTCCAACAAAAATTAATTTTACTAACTAAATATTTATATAAAATTGCAAATGGCCACTCCAATTTTACTTCAATTTGTGTATGACATAACTGATAATTACTGATGATCCACTGAAGTTTATTAAAAATAACATTCAAATCTTAGCAAAACCCTTTCTAATATACAAAGTTAAGTTATGTCAGTGAAATTGCAATTTACAAAAGCAGCAATTAATCGTATCCATGAGGACAACTTCCTGCACTGCAATCACAAACTGCTGTTTCCTTTGAAAACAATAGCTACTATGGGTAGATGAGAGGAAACCTTATTAAGGCAGCTTTTCCTTTAAATACTAAACAGGAAAAATGCATCTTTTGTTTCTGATGTGTTTGACCCTGAAAAATTTCTGTGTGTCAATTCCCAATATTTATGAGCCTGATATCAATCTAATTTAAAAAAAAATATATTTTCTGACCTTGCTGAATAAGAGCACTTGGTTCAGCAACCTCAGATAAATAAACACTGAGGAGAATAAAATAGGTTTTTTTTAGTAGAAATTGGTTAATGCTACAAATTTGATTAACTACTACTGCTCACTAAAATGAATTGTAATAGTTCATTTAAATTTTAAAGCAGGTCTAGAAGTAAGGAACTCATGACCTTGGCATTCCAATAGTCTTTACTAAGTTTCAAACATAACTACTTTTCAGCATGTTTGTAAACAACAAAATAGTTTGAGTTCATCTCTCTATAATATATATATGTAAATCCCATTGTATGAAATAAGGTTTAAAAAAATCATTGTAATGACAGCTCAATAAAGTAGTATTAGTTATTTTATAGAAAAATATCTTAACTTTAAATTAAAAAAATACTGTTCCTAAATATTTATGCAGGACCCTATTTTTCTCTTAACTATATGGAGAAGATATAATTCTGTGTATTTGAATCCCAGGCTAAAGGAAATCCCCAGGGTAGAACTTTTAAAGAGTTGGCTGCATTTGCCAGGATTATTATCTGTTTACAGATCCATGAATAAACATTGTGTGCCTCCTTTGGAGATACATAGATAAGATATCTATATACATTCTGTAACTTATTGGTTCACAGATTAGCAGTTATTAGTCGTACTGTACATAGCAAAACAACCTATCTGATATAATGATGCTATACATCCCCAGTGTAAATCAGCTTTTAGGTTGAGGGCGCAAAACCAAGTAAGACAGGTTCCCTGTTTAAATACGTAGCCCAGTACACTAAGTTAAAAGTACCAAATAATACTGGAAACATTATTCTAGACATTCTGTCAATTTTGCTAACACTGTTGAATGTTTTCTTTGCTTCTTGTGGCTTGGCTTCTGGCTTTGCCTTGTTGGGTTCTGCAGTTGTAGCACTCTTGGAGATTGTTGGTAGCACTGAGTCCTTGGTAATATTTGGAGCATAATTAGCAACAGCCACTGCATAGGCATTGTTTTTCTTAATGACAGATGCTTTTTCTTTTTTCTATTGGAAGACATCAGGGAGTTAAATATTTACTGTATGGTACATTGCCAAATCAGCTTCAATAAAACTGCATTTCAAATATTTTTTAGATGAAGATGGGAAAAAGAAATGTTAGTGATACTATAATGACAAATTATATGTTGGCAATGTCCTCAGTCTCACAGATGGAAGTTATAGACTAGTATCTCAATTTAGGAAAACAATCCATAAGAATAGGCCCTTATGCCCACAGAGAACCCCACTGAAGTGACCAGAGGCATGTCTAGACTACATCCCCCTTTTGAAAGAGGGATGTAAATCAGAT
This sequence comes from Pelodiscus sinensis, assembly GCF_049634645.1. Taxonomy (NCBI): domain Eukaryota; kingdom Metazoa; phylum Chordata; order Testudines; family Trionychidae; genus Pelodiscus; species Pelodiscus sinensis. The sequence continues at coordinate 88,862,509 of NC_134715.1, read as the reverse complement.
CGAAATTGCAAATGAAGCCAGGATTTGAATTTCCCACACTTAATTTGCATAATGGCGGCCGCACGTTCTTTCAAAAAAGGGGTTTTCTAAAATGAATAACGCTATCTAGATGCAGTTCTTTCTAAAAAAAGGGTTTTTTTGAAAGATTCTGTACTCCTCAAAAAATGAGGTGTGGCTGCCATTATGCAAATGAAGTGTGGGAAATTCAAATCCCGGCTTCATTTGCAATTTCAATCTTTCTAATTTACATCCCTCTTTTGAAAGAGGGATGTAGTCTAGACATACCCTAGGAGACTCCAGGAAAGTAGGGTTTGTGGATATCTTCGAAGGACCGACAACTACCTAGACTGATTGGCTACGTCTACACTGGCCCCTTTTTCGGAAGGGGCATGCTAATTTTGAAAGTGGGAATAGGGAAATCCGCGGGGGATATTTAAATCCCCCGCGGATTTCCCTATTCCCACTTTCAAAATTAGCATGCCCCTTCCGAAAAAGGGGCCAGTGTAGACGTAGCCATTGAGTAGGAGCCAGCTTCAGAAATGGATTATAATCTCTAGTTTTGGCTTGAGGCCCAGTGTTCTGACAGAGCTAACAGTAAACACAAAGCAAGAAATGGAAAATAAAAGTGCTACCAGAATAAAACGTAGGGGAGAATGATAATACAATCCATTTTCACTGACCTACCAGTCCCTACCATAATAAAGTGAAAGGAATCTCTGCACATTAATATCAAAATTACTCATACACCCCATAATTGCACACCAAAGAAACCTCTTACTGTAATTCAATTAAAAAACTCTGGTTATACTTGTATATTGTTAATTATATTTATATTGCTCGTTTGAGTGGCTACGGGCATTTTAAAATCCTGCAATAGCTAAAATCTGGGGAAGAGACATTTTCGAGTGAGTAAAAGTTCTACTTCTCATTATCATAATCACCTCAAGTATGTATCTACTTATCCCTGCCCCAGATTTCATGGTCAGGATAGAGGGTAAGGAGGTTTGCCAATGGCCACTTCTGCAACCTGTCCCTTTATCCCCTTAATATACAAGAGTACAAACCTGTGGTCTGTACAAGGTAGGCTGTCTGCACACTATGACCTGGATACCCAAACAAGATGGAACTAACAGAGGGCTTTTCAACTACCGAAAACCTTTCCACTGTCTAAATAACCTTTCAACTCTCTTTCCTGTAGGATCAGGCCCTACGTTATACAAAAGAACACATTTTTAAAATCTGATTACCATTTCTGCTATTTGTTTACTTTGTGTATTTCACTCTTGGCATATGATTTTGAAAAAATAATTTCTATGTTTTTTTTTAATTTACATTTTTTCTTGTATGTTAACACAATGCTATAATGTATAGGTTGCAAATGCGGTCCTGGAATATTCAAATCTAAATAAAATATTGTCTGACATGTTTTTAAAAAATTCAACCACCTGAAAATAATTCCGTCAATAATAAATTTTATAAAATTGAAGTTGTACACCCTTATATTTTGCCCTAAATATCAGTCTTCTGCAAGTGAGCCTAAATTAAGAAAACCCTACTACAAGTATGTGTGCAGAAATATGAGGTGCTCAAGAAGAAAGGGATCCCATACATGAGAGAAGCAGTGTATTCTCTCTGAAAAGATTAAATGAAACAACTACATGAGTAGGGAGATGTCTCACGTCCCGAGGTATACATTTACCATGGGATGTGGCCTATATACATTAACTACATGACCTCCTGGCCTGGTATAAATAGCAGTACAGACAGTGAGGCAATGGTAGGGTGAGTAAAAATATGCCTGAAACCTGGGATGGGGGAAGAGGATACATACATGGCTCTCTACATGCCAGGCCTCCCCTGTCTAAGACGGTTAATTTTTCAGCTGTGTAGCATCTCATTTGATTTGCACTGCCGGAGAATTTTGTCATTCCCTGTCCATTGCTGAAGCCTTTGACTGGCACAATGCAGCTACACACTGCAGCATGGAAACAGGCTGCCTTTTACTATGGTATGCAGCTACACCTGCCCTCACACACCACAACAGTGGCATGCAGTGTAGATGTAGCCTAAGAGATCATGTTCCATGACAAAAATGCTGCTGGAGGTGGCCTTGGGGAGGGAAATGTGGACAGATTCCCCTTGCTGAGTTTCATTCCCGTTCTCGCCTCCTGTGGGGACTTGTGTGAATTGGTGTACTAACTGGAGTGTGAATGTGCACTGCAGTGTACTCTGGAAATTCCTAGTATCTTCACATCAGTTCTCTAGTGAAATACAAGTTCCAAAACTACTTCAGAGGTAGAAAAGAATCTCAATGAATGTAAACACAGTCATTTCTCCTTGAACTGAACACTTGCTTATTAGCTGGAAGTATCTGAACTATGTGTTGTGCTCAGGGTCAGTAAAACCAGAGAGAAAAAGAACATACAGACAAAGAGGTACATATTAACTAATCTGCAAAATCCCTTTTCCCCCCTGCTGCAGTATTTATAGTTCCATTATGGGATTTTTCACATACAAAGCCCAGAATTTATCAGTATTGGAAACAATGGAAATATTGAAGGTTACATTTTTCTTTAGATGATTTCAGGGAAATAGAAATTTCAATACTGTAGAAAAACCCCAATGTGATTTTGTTCTGAATGTAATTTCTAATTTTCAAATATTTAGACATGATCTGTGGAAGACTACAATTATTGAATAGGGTTGTTAGAAATTAGAATATTTTCAATTGACAATAGGTAGGTATTATCATTTACAAAACTAATCTTGTCATATAAGAGTTAGATGAATTTCAGAATGGATAGCTTATGAGCAATTGAGTTAACACAGAAAAACTGGGGGGGGAAGGATGGAATTACTTCCTACATTAGTCATTTACACAGAAACAGAGCTAGATTTCACATGAATATGTTTGAGAGTTATAAAATGGCATTTAAGATAAAAAATGACAACCTGAGCAAACACATTGGGTCACTTGAATTTTCCTTGTTTTGTCCAAGAAAAGCCTACTTTCGCTGTTAAGCAGCTGCCACTTCTGAGAAGGCAAGAACACAGTTACATTAATTTAAAGAAACAGCTGAAGGATGACTGGAGAGTTCATAAGGTCTTCCTACATCAATTATAATAGAGTGTCTATGTGCCTGTCAGAAAATCTGCATTTATTTGACATGCAGATAATCTGGTGGTAAGCGATTCAGGATTTGTTTATAGAATCTAGACAATAATGCCGTAGGTTGTGGTGCTTCATTCTTCACTAGGAGTAACAGGAATTAAGAAAAGATGCACTAAAGTTCTAAAGATCTTTGTTATTATTATTATTATTATTATTATTTGCACTTTTATGTACCACTTTATACATTCAAAGCACTATTCAACCATTAAATGTTAATCTTTGCTTCACTCCTCTTATGGAAATATGTAATATTGTACCCAGGTTTGGGTCAGGCACAGCCACAAGTTAGAGATTTCCTTAGCAGAGATTTTTCCTTATTCAGTTCTTGGAGAGCTAAAGAAAGTAATTACATAATATACTAAGTCAAGACACCACAATAGTTCTTTTTCTGGGTTATTTACTATAACGATTTCCAGTGAAACCTTTGTTATCTGGCATTGCCCCTAGCCACAATACTGTCACATCTTCAAGCGCACAGGCCTGGCTTGGTTTACCATGATTGGCTTAGCAATTTTTTATTTAAGAAGTACTAATCATCTTTGATTCAAACTTCTGTTGGTCTAAGGAGTATGTCTACTCTGTTTTGGCCAACTGTGCCATTTTCAAATCCTCTGGAATCCAGACACCTATTTCTAATTGTAATAGAATCAACCAATTGTGATTCCAATCATCAGACATCATTTATTTTAATATGCATTATTTCTCATATTCTGTACCTCTTTGATACCTTCAGTCCAATTGGATTATATTAAATGGCACTGGTCCTGAAAAATGACAATGACCAAAGTATAATTTATTTGAAAAACAATAAAAGTGAAACTAAGTAAAGTCTCATAAGTTAGAAACAGAACTGGACAATAACCAATACCTAATTCGCTTTAAAATGAAGTAGGAAATTTAATAATGGAGTCTAAGTTATTTGCAAATAAATGTAACAAGCCAAAGAGTCATGAATATTTCATTCAGAATATTCAGAATTTAAAAATAAATGAGCTAAATCCTGAAGTATTTAATGAGGCAAAATTTCTGTTGACTTCAGCAGGAATTTTGTCCTAGTAACAACTAAGTATGTTTAGAATTTGATAATACACTGTACATAAATTGAAAATGAGTACACAAGATTCTGGTGCTTGGGGACTTCTTAAATGAAATATTATGAGAGTTATTGCAAGATAGTGTTGTTAGTCTCAGTGTCTCTGCTACTGATATTATAGTAAAATATCTATGTGTTATAACGATATGTTTTCAATAAATCCAATGTTGTGACTAAAGATTAGATCTTGCATTGATTCATTCAGACATAATTTATTTATACTAAGAATAGGACATACACTAATTTCAGCTTGTTTGTGGAGGCATGCAATCACACTATAAAAACTAAAGATTCAATTTAGTGCCCACTGAAATCAATGTGAGTCTTTCCACTGTCTTTTATGGTTGTTGGACTTGGGCCTAAAAACTGTAAACAGTCAAGGAGTCTGCTGGGTAAAAGATGCAGGAGCACATTTTCAATAAGAAGTTTGTAAGATGTGCCCTGTAGAATATGCAGATCCTGTAAGCAAAAAAGGTAATTGCATGTACAAAATAGGCAGTTACTTATGATAACCAAGTTTCCGTACATCTAACAACTTATTTGATACATGAAGGTAACTGTTTAATAGTGGCATTCTTATTTTGCAAGTACTGATTAGACGCTTACTTTTGTAAAGTTGTCCTAGTGTATAAAAGGAATTTAAGATTGAGCTTTTCAACCAACGAGAAATTACAAGAAACTGACTGGATGAAGTGAATGTTAGAGGCTAGAGCACAGGACTGGGGGTCAAGAACAGCAAGTTTCTGGTTGTTTTGGTTGGCCACAGTATCACAGTGTGACCTTGAACAGGATACTTCACTGATGTATTTTTTCCTGCTCTGTAAAATGAGAATAATAGTTCACAGCTCACAAGTGTGCTGTTAGTCTATAGCATCTTTGAAATATCACAGAGGAGTTTACAAACCTTAAGAATGTGATTAAGCCTAACAAACTATTAATACCTACTCTCTATATCTTAGAAAGCCTAGTATTCAACTGAATATTTAGCAAATTGATCCATGGTCAAAGCAACAATTGTAATAGAGTATCACTTTACTTAAACACGATGGCTACAGGGACCCAAATGATGCTTTCCTGACTCTCCCTGCAGGAAGACTAGTCAATAGAAGTGCAAAAAGAGATGTGACTGAAAACCTGAGTAACGAGGGTTCTGCATAGTGCAGATAATGTGCACAAGGATCAGCACCATGAACAAACCTGGACTGCACAAAACTCAGTACTGATGGCTTAAGGAGAAAATGGTTGTGACCAAGGGGGAACAGTGCCTGAGATACAATGTGGTCAGAGCAAAACTGTTTAAATGCAATTCAGTCAATATAAATGTTGAGTATGATGCTGGCATATTAATGATTTTCCATTACTCCTACTGCCTGTCTGGTGTGCTGCACTTTAAACTCAGACAGAGCAGCCACAGGGCCAGCCATGGAAAAATGTTTCCTGAGTTCTAAGGAAACAATCTCTGTCACTCCTAGCTGCTTAATACCTTGTGACTTGTCTAGAGATTATATTTGTGCAAGCCTACCTGGCTGTCATGCCTCCTACTCTCAGCTTCCTCCACCATGCTTAGAAGTCCTACGAATAGGCCAACACTTACTTGCATCCTCATCAGACTGGGCTACTGATTAGGTTATAAGAGGGACAAGAAGAAATTTCAGGTGGCATAAGAGATGCTTAAAACTAAACAGGCCTCATCATCTGAAATTAAATATGGGCACAGGGTCATTATATGCTTGCATTTTTCATTCTGAGATCTAGATACCAGGCCCATATTCAAGTTTAATTAAATATTCCAAAGTTCCTCACAATTCTCTGGTCCTTCTACCTACAATAGTATGTCTACACTGCACAGGAGAGCGCTCCTGACAACAAAGCAGCATTCACACTTTCACTTGCAGCAGCAAAACTTTGTTGTTTGTGGAGGGAGAGGGGTATAAGCACCCAAGAATGAAAAAAGTTTGGTCTGTCAAGTGTAGAAATACCCTTACTTTGAAATAACCCAGAAACAGCATCTTCAAAACAAAGGTAGAAAGCACACATAGCAAAGGGTTAAATAACAAAGAGTCCCATATGCATATTATCCCATACCTACACTTCAATCTTTCACTGAATGCTTTTGTAAGTTCCTTAACCTGACTAACTCCCATTTTTAGCTGGGAAAAGCAGGTTTTTCTGCCTACAGCATGCACCCTTTGCCTCTGTGTATCTGCTTGTCTGACTATTAGCTCTCCCGGACACCCCTTGAGCAGCTCCTTATCATTCCCATGGGCAACATCTTAAAGATTTTGGGACCTCCTTTGATCCCAGGCCTTCACCTTTAGTATGCAGGAACATATTCTTCACAAGCTTCAGGGGGTAGCCGAGTTAGTCTGTTACTGACAAAAAAAAAACAAATGGTCTGGTAGCACTTTATAGACTAACAAAACATGTAGATGGTAACATGAGTTTTTGTGGGCACAGCCCACTTCTTCAGATGACCGGAGTTATGAGTTTAGGATGTGCACACCCAAAATAAATAGGAGAGGGGAAAGGAGGGAAGAAAAAAAAAAGGGGGGGAGGGAGTCAGAGAGCAGAGGGAATCAGTAAGTATCTGAAGATTGGGTAGTTAAAATAAGCAGATACGAATCAAAGTTAATAGATAATAGATAGTATCTTTCCTGGCATGGGAGTATCTATTAACTTTGATTCGTATCTGCTTATTTTAACTATCCAATCTTCAGATACTTACTAATTCCCTCTGCTCTCTGACTCCCCCCCCTTTTTTTCTTCCCTCCCCTTCCCCTCTCCTATTTATTTTGGTTGTGCACATCCTAAACTCATAACTCCAGTCATCTGAAGAAGTGGGCTGTGCCCACAAAAACTCATGTTACCATCTACATGTTTTGTTAGTCTATAAAGTGCTACCAGACCATTTGTTGATATTCTTCACAGTAACACAGATAAGGTACATCTACATAGCAGGGCTAAAGTCAAATTAAGCTAAGCAATTTAAGCTACACAATTGACGTAGCTCAAGTTGAAATAGCTTAATCTGGCTTCTGGCGCTGTCTACACAGCAGGAAATCAAAAGAAGAACACTCTTCCTTTGACTTCTCTTACTCCTTGTAAAATGAGGATAACAGGAGTCAGAGTAAGAAGTCCTCCAGTTTGCCATTATTTTGAAATAATGGCTTGCAGTTTAGAAAATGCTCTCTGTTATTTTGGAATAATGCCAGTTATTCCAAAATAATGCAGCTGTTTACACATAGACATAAATAACAAGAGGGAAATGGATAACTATGAAACAAATAAGGAAAAAAGAAGTTGGGTGAATGTGAGTGTCTCTCTAATGTTTTGAAATGTAGTGGATGCAAGTTTAAGATGCTTTTTCATTAAGTCTGAATAAAGATTTTTTCAGAAATATTACTCTGATTGTATTCATTTCCACATGAAGAATTCAGGAATATGATGTGGTGTAACCTCAGAGTTTATATTTTTGACATTTAACAAGATTTAGACAGGCTAATGATTAATGTGGAGAGAGCTTTGACACAATAATCATTTCTCCAAGGACAGCCTGCTAGAGAAAGTTCCTGCATGCAGATTAATTTCTGCTAAATTTGGCAATCTGAACACACACTTAACAATATCTTTCTACCCGCTCCAACTTTCATTTCACAAGTCATAAGCTTTCTATTGGTTTGAAACTTCAAGTATTTTTCAGTAATAACCAACTATCAAAATATCTGCTAAACTGGTTTCTAGGAATTGATTGGAAATATAAATGTGTTTCATTATCGTTTACCTTATCATTGACTACGCTTTTTCCATCCCAGGCCCATCCTCGTTTTGTGAAGTAATTTACAGTAGCAAATTCTATCAATGCAGAGAATACAAATGCATAACAAACAGCAATAAACCAATCCATGGCTGTTGCATAAGCTACTTTTGGAAGGGAATTTCGTGCACTGATGCTCAACGTTGTCATTGTCAACACAGTTGTTACACCTGTGAGAGGGTGGGGGAAAAAAGAAAATGTCAGCACTTTTAATTGAATTTTGAAATTTAATGTGCTTCAAAAGAGGAACATCTTACAGTACATATCTAAGAATTATAAAAATATTTACATATTGTTCATACAGTATGGTAGCATACTAGCACACCCTATTGAAAAAGTAGCTGCAGAATTGTCCTTTGTTTTTTCTTTCGTTTTATTTTAAAATAATTGTTGGTGATAACAGAAAATACAGTCTTGAAAACACATAGAGGTTATAATTTTCCTTTTTTGATTAATCATACTATTGGGGGAAAACCCACAGCAAGGCCACTAAAAGTATACGTTTGTTTAATTAAATAGGTCAAATCACTTAGCAGCAGCATAGCAAAAATGATTTTTCGATGAGCACTTGCACTGCCAATAACCCCTGTCTCCTCTCAGTTTCCTTCTTAGCTTCTTAACTACAGAATCCAAAATGGTCAATTTCTCTGAGGTCAGCCTGGCATTGCAAACAATGGAAAATAATTAATGGCTGTCATTCCAAAGAGGGGCCTTTTGTGTCCATTTTCAAAGGTTATACATGTATGGAAGCCATTATAAGACAGCCTGTGGGTTTAGTCACACTGGGAACAATAGGAGATTAAAGGCATCTTTGGTAATAGCTGTCTGACTGCCACATACAATTATTAAGAGGGATAAAGTGGTCAGTTGGATAATATTGTAGTAAAACTAATTAATTGAAACTTTCAGACTAATCTGTCTTCCTGTTAATATTTTTATTTAAACATTAAAAAACCAGAGAAAACAAAGACATTTTGCACTTCATGATACCCCAACTGGTGGTGATAAAGCCATACTCAAACCAATACAAGACCCATGATATTCAGAAAAAAACCATACACCAATATAAATCACCTTTTAACCCACCCATTGACACAAATATACCAAAAACTCCCCTAGTCTACACAGCAGGGCTCAACTTGAAATAAGTTATGCAAATGGAGCTCCATCAATTGTGCAGCTTATTTTGAAACAGCTTATTTCAAAATTGGGAGCATCTGCACGGCACTTATGTCAAAATAGAGCACTCTTCCTCCAACTTCCCTGAGGGTTACAGGACTTCCCTGAGGGATACAGGAGTCCGAGTATGAAGACCTTCAGCTTGACAGTATTTCAATATTATTTCAAAATAACTGACTGCTGTGTAGACACGGACCGTTATTTCAAAATAACTAGCGTTATTTTGAAATAATGTTGCTGTGTAGACGTACCCTTACTAAATCAATCCTACCCAGCCACCAAAGTTACAACTAGACACCCTTAACTCTTCCATTTGTGGAATACCATTAAAAATGTATGTGTCTCCTGGATAACAAACAATACAAAGTTGTATGCATACCAGACATCAATATTTCTATACTACTATTGGCAGAGTCAAAAGAGCCTCAGTGACAGAAAAGAATTATTAATTCTCTTCTCATAATTCACAATTCAAATATTACAAACAAAAATATTTATTATAACTGGTTACACTTATTGAGAGGAAATAAGGTCAGATACCTAAAAGAACAGGAACAAGTGTTAAGTCTGCAGGAAGTAATCAAAGAATGGTGAATTCAGGAAAGGAAAAATCTGCAAGATACTCTATAATGGAAATCAGTCATACAAACTCTGGAGAATGGGACTCAAACGTTCATGTCACCTCTACTGGCAAGGCACTTTTAAGCCCGGTTGGGAAAGGAAAGGAAGCAGAGAGGAGGTCTGCTCAATCCCCTTCTTCCTTTTGCTGTCCCTGTTCCCCTTTAGGCCCTAAGCAACCCTCCCTTTCTGAGAGGACTGCGATGGGAAAAGGAGGTTAGGCAAATAACTTCCATCTTTCTCTTTCCTACTGTGATTAAAAGACTTCTCTAGAAGTTACAGAGACACACTGCTTACTGCACATAGTTTCCAGGCATCAAGCCACACATCACATAGTTTTATTTTTAGAATCCACCTATTAGGGAGGTAGTTATAAAATCAACAGCAACATTGTTGTGGTAAGTATGAGCTATTAAACTGTACACCATGGCAATGCAAAATAAGCATTGTACATCGACACACAGCAAATGTTTTAACAAGCATTTATTTCCCACCCCTAAAAGAACAGTACTGGGTTTTTTTTATTCCTTCCCCAAAAGGGAGAAGGGGACTCCACACCTTAAACTTGAAAGTAATACACACAAACTGTAATAGTATTCAGGTAATTCCAATAAATAAATTTCATTAAATGCAGGTGTGTATGAAGTGATTGCTTCTCAAAAATAAGATGACCTGAATGCCTATGTAAACATATACAGCAGCCAACAATGTTCTGTGTAATTCATAATGCTAATTTTCTTGAAACCACATTGGCTTCTCTGGAATTCTAATTCAAGATTTGTTAGTGACCTTTTCTAGTCTGGTTTTAGATATTACAAATGTACAACTTATGTACTGCTACTGGTTGCCAATTCCTCTAAAATGTTCAGCTGCAGACTCTGAGTACCAAACATTATTCAAACAGCTGTTAATGAAGGTTTCTGGACTTTTATTTATCAATTACATAAACTGAATGATGTCCAAGTGACCAAATTTTTATAACCTGGATTGAATGAAGAACAAATTAAAAAGAATTTGTATTGTAAAGCCAAACTTCCAATGTGTAAATCTGTGGCATTCTGTTCTTTAATCAACTGGCAATAGATTTTTTCATTATTAGGATTAAATTAAAATGAAAAGAAATTTCTGCATAATAAGACTTTGCTTAGGAAAAAGCATAGTATAATGACAATTTGTTTGTTTATTACTGTTGGACATACTATGACAAAAAAAATCAGTAATGCTAAAGAGTCAGTCCAAACGAATATAAAAGAAAGCAAAAGTATACATTAAGGGTCTGATTTTCCATTCCATTACCCAAGTTTTAACTTAATTGAAGAAATACTGATGTTATAATGATGTGAGAGTCATGAGTGGAAGGAATCTATGACAGATACCACTTCTTTTGAGGAAAGCTGTCACCTGCCTTTAATCATACAACAGTCTGAGCAACGCTACCAACTCAATGTGCCCCAAACATTACCTAAGGTCAAATCACTCTTTCAAAAAAAAAAAAAAAGATGGTTGATAAGGAAATGAACAGTCTTCAAATATACCTGACCTCAGCCAATATTATCCTAATCCCTTTCCAATCATTGTGCAGATATGGCACTGAATAGATGGCAAGAAATGCCAAAAACAATTATTGGTATTACCTTCATTTTGGAATTTTCTAATTTTACTGTTATGGTTCTAGTCTATAAAAATGATATTGTGGGATTTCATATTTAATGTTTCAATGCCTTTATGTTGAATATACTTAGTTAATAAGTATAAGTATGTCTTTTTAACTGTCAGCCCTTAAAATTCAATTTGTAATCTGAAAATCAAGCTTTTTAAAAATTTCTTGTGCCTCACAACCAATAATAAATATTCTCCAGGTCAAATACTCCCCTTATCTATACTTGTAGCCCCATCTCCAAGTCATTTCTGCACTTGCGCAGTGATTCTTTTCAAGAAGTGTAGCTGTAACAGAGATATTACAGGGCAGCAAAATGGAGTGGAAAGTAGCTTGCACTACTGCATATGCTGTAGGATGCTATAAATATTGAACCTTTTAAACATTTTCAGAAGCCCTGTATTAGCCCATAACCAATCTATACCTTAGTATTACATGCATGACCTAACAAAGGAAGCTCCAAATGAGAAATCAAATAAAAATAAAAATGACTATTGATGCATAGAAATGAGCATCAAATGGTCCCCAGCCATCTGTACAGCCTCCAAATACAGTCCAGCTGGCCTATATTACCTCTCCTATTCATTGTACAGGAGAGGACTCTCCAGTGCTCTAGAATTCAACTCATTTCACAATTTAATTTCTAGTACACATAAATACCTGAGGGTGCTCCCAATACATTGGAAACATGTGTAACTGCTCCAGTGAATAACACTAGCTGAGGTGTAAAAACATTATATGCAACTTCCTTTTCCATATGCTATTCACTTTGCCTTTTCTGAAGGCACTCAGGGTGGTGCTAGAGGAGTTTGTGGAGCTATGTAACCACAATATTTGCCTTAGTCTCTAGCTAGCCACCTCTTCCAGAGCAAAGATATGGTGCTGGATTAGCCACTGCCCAACGGAGAGGTCCTCAGCTTCTGCCACTCACTGGGCAGGGCAGGGAAAACGCCAGCATTCCCAGCACCAGCAGAAGCCATGGGATGGGGAAAGCCTTGCACAGCACTAGGGTTCTCAACTTTCTACTGGTGCAAATCCAAATAGCCTTGTCCTGTCCCCTGTGTTGCCACATCTCCGAAGCCCTACCCTTGCTCACTCCATCCCCACCCTCACTCACTTATTTTCACTGAGCTGGCTCAGGGGTTTACCATGAAGGGGTGTGAGGGCTCAGGCGTGGAGTGTGGACTCTGGGATGGAGCCAGTGATGAGGGGTTTGGGTGTGGGAGTGGGCTTCAGGCTGGGGGTGGAGTATGGGAGGGAATTGTAGGCTGAGGCAGGGGAATGGGGAGTAGAAAGGGGGACGAGACTGCAGGCTCTGGGGTGGATCTGGGGATAAGGGCTTTGGGGTGCAGAAGGAGGCTCCATCCACTGCAGCGATTCACTTATCAGAGCCAGCAAGATAGTATCATTGGTGTACTCAAGATCTCAAACCACAACAGTTCTCATCTCAACATTGTCTAAAACTGCCTTCAACCAACCAGTACCAATATGGAAAAACAAAGGTGGCAGAATGCAGCTTTGCCATGCTCCTTCAGATAGGGGAAACAATGCCACATGTGTGTCATTGCCTCTAATGCAAGCTTTCCATTCCATTTTAGAGCTTTTATACTAATGCCACTATTTTCCCCAGTGACAGCTTACCTTATCAGATTCTACACCCTTGTTTGATGCACTGAATTAAAGGTTTCATGGAAGTGCATAAATGTATGACTTATGACATTCATCCATCTCAAAAACTCTCTTAAGTTAAAGATCTGGTAATCACTGAAACAACCAAGTCTAAAGTCATTCTGGCCATTATCAGGAAATTGTGAAATCCCATTTCCTTATGAAGAGGCCTATTTTCAGTGTGCTATAATTCTAACATATTACACTATTCCTTTTAAAATAGGAGGTAAAACTACCGTTTCTTTTTTCCTTTATTTTTCTAAACTCGCTGGTGCAAAAAGATTCCACCAGTTTCTTCCATTTATTTTGGTCATATGCTCCTCTATTTAGGCTTCTGAGCATCATGGTGGATTTGGCTTTTTTCCTCTACTGTTCTATATGTTTCTCTAGATTGCCCTTTTTCTCTTTCCAGGTGGCATGCATATTATTGCCATGTTGGTGGCATCCTTAAAGCAGGTCTTACATATGTCCATCATCATCTTACAATGTTTGATGTTTTAGGTTGGTTTGTTCTTCCTAGAAGTTCTGATCTGGGAAGAAACTCTTTTCAACAGACTCTGAAAATCTTCCAAAGACATTTATTTTAGAACAAGCTGATCTCATCAATTTTCATGACTCTGCTCCATATATGACACCAAACATGATACCAGTGTTAAAGATTGACAGTTGTGTTATCAGTGCTAATTATGCTACTTTTCCATTTTTTTCATTTGAGATTTGTTCTTGACAACTAGGATGCGTCTAAACTATACCCCTCTTGCCGACAGAGGGATGTAGATTAGGCACATCGCTATTGCAAATGAAGCGGGGATTTAAATATCTCATGCTTCATTTGAATAGAAACGGCTGCTGCTTTTTCCCGATGCGGCACTTTGCCGGCAAAATCGGCTGTCTAGATGGGGATCAGTCGACAAGGAAAGCCTTTTCCGACCAATCACTTTTGCCTCATGCAATGAGGTTTACAGGATCAGTCGGAAAAGGCTTTCCTTGTCGACCGATCCCCCTCTAGACTGCCGCTTTTTGCCGACAAAGTGCCGCGTTGGCAAAAAGCGGCACCCATTTCTATTCAAATGAAGCGTGGGAGAGGGGTGTAGTTTAGACACACCCCTAGTGATTAGCTAGATTAGTATAAACTATTAATATCAAGATAGTAGATGACATCTATAGAATAGCAAAGAACAAATATTCTTACATAAACATAAAATATCTTAGATGCCTACATTTGAAAATGTTAACTAACTCCATATTAAACACCTAACTAAGTTGTCTTACTTTCAAAGGACAATAATGTTTTGCCTTTTATTCATAAACATGTTACTACTAAATCAACAAATCATGCTAGCGGAACATAAATGTAGTTCTGAATATATTTCATCCTAGGGTACTTAAACTATCTGAAGCAATCTCAGAAACACTAGTAATTAATCGACTTTGGAGAATTCATGGAAGATGGGTGAAGTCCAAGAAGACTGGCAAACATAGTACCTCTCTTTAAAATGAGGAACAAAGAGGACTCAATGAATTATAAATCAGTGAGTCTATCTTTGATACCTGGAAAGATAGTGGAATACAATATTAAAAATCAATTTGTAAGTACCTAGAGAATAACAGAGTAATAGCCAATATGAATTTGTCAAAAGCAAATCATGCCAAACCAACCTAATTCCCTTCTTTGGAGCATGTTACTGACTTAGTGGATAGGAAAGGAAATTGTAGGCATGATAGATCTTGATTTTAGTAAGGCTTTTGACAAAGCCCCACATGTTACCTGCCTAAAAAACCTAGAGAAATGTATTTAAGACAAAATTACTGTAAGGTGGGTGCACAACTAGTTGAAGAGCTGTAATCAAAGAGTATTCCTCAGTGGTATGCTATCAAACTGGTGGGACAGATCTAGAAGGGTTTTGCAAGGCTCTGATGCTATTTAATATTTTCATCAATGACTTGGATAACGGAGTGGAGAGTATACTTTTAACATTTGTGGATGGCACCAGGATGGCACTTTAGAGGGCAGGATTACAATTGAAAATTATCTTAATAAAGAGTAAAATCAGCAAGGTGAAATTCAACAAAGGTGGAAAACATTTAACTTAGGAAGGAACTACAAAATGAGGAATAACTGGCTAGGCAAGTGTACTGCTGAAAAAGATCTAGGGGTTACAGTGAATCACAACTGAATATGAATCAACAATGGGATGCAGCTGCAAAAATGGCTGATGTTCTAAGGTGTATTAACAAGAGCATAGATACATGGGCGCTAACGATTATCTCTACTTGGAACTGCCAAGGCCTCAGCTGGAGTACAGTGACCAATTCTGGGTGCCACATTTTAGCAACATGACCAATGAGGAGAGGTTAAAAAATTGGGTATGCTTAGATTTGAGGGGAAAATAAAGACTGTCATGTTCCCCCTCAATAGTCTTCAAATATGTTAAGGGGTGTTGTAAAGAAGACTGATCAATTGTTCTCCATGTCCATGGAAGGTAGGACAAGCAGCTGTAGCTGCAGTAAGGAAGTAGGTTAGTTTAATTATTTGGAAAACTTTTCAAACTACAAGAATAGATAAATACTGGAATAGACTTCCAAGGGAGATAATGGAATACTCATCACTGGAAGAATTAACAAATAGATTAGAAAACCCTATTCATGAATGTTCTAGATATACTTGGTCCTGTCACAGTACAGGGGACTGGACTAGATGATCTTGGGATTGTTGTGGGGTTTGATTTATTTTAGATCCAAGGGAAACCAGGACACTCCAAGGAGACTTAACTACTTTCTTATTTATTGCAAGCTTTAAGCAGTTAATACAATTGTTTAAGGTTTACAAGCCTTAAAAACAATTACTATACAATTTAAACCTTAAATACTAAACATTCTAAAGCAATTAATAGAAGGTTTACTATAATACCATAATAAAGCCTAGTTCATTTATGTAAACCCACTGGGGTACGGATTCGCTTCGACACAGAGCTTCCAGTGACTAGGGATACTTTATTAATGTTGCTAAGTTACTGCTATTACTAAGTAACACGTTAGAAATCATATGCAGAGCAAAAGCAGATAGGAGTTACGGGGCTTACGGCATGCTAACGTCCCTTCTACTATGGGAAGTTCTGTCCCCGTTGTCCTTGCTTCAAGGACCGCAGTGGATCTGGCTCCAGCTAAGGGAGGTCTGGGCACCCCCGAGGCCTGGGTCCTTGGTAAGACTTCCCATGCACAGGACCCACCAACGCCTTTGTACCCCAGGTGTTTACTGGGTGAACGCGTATGGGCTCAATGCCATTCTTGTCACTCTTATGAGCTGAATCAAACTTGTTTACTGCTTATATCCCAGCTCAAGTGCACGGGTTAAAGCTGATAAGGGCCAGCTGGTGTTTCAGGTTCCAGGCTGAAATATAGGGCTGGGAATTTCCATCCTCAGCTCTTGGATTTGTGGGCCCACTTATGGCTTCCACAGAGATCCCTTCCAGCCCCCCTTTGCTATGACCCTAAATCATGTAGTCTCTCTGTGCCTCAATTCCCTTTTTTGAAAGATTCTGTACTCGAGATCAATCCCTGTCTAAACAGCTGTTTTTCTTTCGAAATGCCCCGTTTCGAAAAACACCTTGGTTGCCATTATGCAAATGAAGTGCAGGAAATTTAAATCCCAGCTTCATTTGCAATTTCAAAGTGTCTAATTTACATCCCTTTTTTTGAGAAAAGGGATGTAGTTTAGACACAGCCTTAGATACTACAGTAACAGGAGGCATTTAAGTGTCTTAGATTAAGAGAACTCCTGAATCTTAGCTGCTGAATTCATTCACCACCTCCTTCATTGTGAATGCCATATCTTCCATCTATCTATCTTCCATCTATCCATCTAATTTGGCTGAAGGAGCAGGATTAAGCCCAGAAGCACATGTTCACTAGAAAAAGAACTACAGTTTGCACACTGCCATATTCTGAAATGATGTGAGGCTCTCATTCTGCTTAGGTATAAATAGAGCTAGACATACACATAAACCCCCACCCACACAAATACTTGTTAATAGTAGAGATAAAAATATTTCAAGCCAAAACTCAATATAAATTCAACTTTTAACTTTAGAACCTTATTTTAGTTTTCATGCAAATTATTCCCCCCAAAATGTCAAGGAAATACCTGCATGCCACTCTCATCTCCTGAAAAGCCTCAGAATTGTCAAGAGATCTGCAGCCTGCACCTGAGGGTTCTATGGACTAAAAACAGCAGCACTTTTACCCTTTCTATAATAAACTTGTTACCAATATCTTCTCTGCTTCAATTTTCTCTTCCTCCTGAGCACCCCTCATAGTCAGATATCGCTTTGTGGAACCACATACCTGCTCCCACTTCTTCAGGCACCTTATACAGAGTTCACAGACTTCTTCTGTGGTCAAAATAATCCTCCTGGGGCTCTGGGTTTATGCACAGAAAGTAAATTCCACATAAAACAAAGAAATGCTTTCTCAGGGTCTCCCCTGGCTTAGCAGGCCACCTCCAGCCCTTCCTAGCTAAAGTCTTTGAGCCAAATCTCAAGACTCTGCTCACTCCTGAAAGTCTCTACTCTCCTCAAGCACATATGCATGCTTGCCACTTTGGATTGATTTTTACAGGGCAGTCATCTGAATCATCAGGGTTGAATAGGCCCAGACCCTCTAGCCCCCATACTGGAAGCCACCCTAAAAAAGAACTAAGTGGGGTTCAGCTGGTATCAGAAATGGTTACTGACTGGTGCAGATGTTGCCTAATGCACATGCCATTTGTTCCTCAGAGTACTCACCAAAGACTGTCCTTGCAGGTACAGATTCTCTGTTCAGCCAGAATGACACTTGGGAGAGAATGACTGTCATGATGCAGGGGAGGTAAGTCTGAATCACAAAATAACCAATTTTTCTCTTTAAATGAAAATGGGCTGTCATTACTGTATATTCACCTAGTACATGAAAGAGAACAAACAAAAGACCCTGTAAAATGAGCTGTTAGCATCTGTAGACAATTCAGTTTCATGGCAATTAAAGGTAGCATGGTACGTCTATCTGAAACAAATATGCTGTAGATGCAATCTACAAAAGTACTGTAGGCAGAAAAATCCTGCTGAATGTAAATGGAATGTTTTACTTTATGGGGTGGATCCAACTATCACTGACCTCAAGGAAAGTTTAGCCGTGGGCAGGGCAAGCTTGAATCCAGGAAGTTTTTCACAACATGTTCTAGAAGTGATTTTTTATACAGATTAAAACTTTCTAAACTGGGACTTTCTGGTCCAGCAAAAGCCATGCGCTGGGAGACCCCACGTGCCTGGCAAGGCTGCCTGGCAGAGCTGGGAGCCGTGATAGGGGTGGCCTGGTGAGGGCCAGGAACCTCAGTAAGTATTGAAGCGGGGGGCAGAAATGATCTCCCCTGGTCCAGTAAAATCCCTCATCTGGACTGGTCAGGTCCCAAGGATGCCAGACCAGGGAGGTCCAACCTGTATTTACAAGGAAAAACTGCAATGACAAAGATCATAGGCTTCAATCTTGCATATCCATGTGCATGAGTGGATGTACAAAGCCCCACTGAAGTCAACACAGCTGCATGCATATGCAAGGGTCGGCTAAATGTAAGAGCTTGTGGAATAGCTATTGGTATAGGCTATTCTAATAATCTACTGCCCAGAAGAAAAAAAACAAATCACACCATGAATATATTAAAAATGGCATTTCCCATCTTTCACCTTAACCCAGGTTTTGGTTAGAAAGTTTAATAAACCCCCTTAATATTAGGTTTCATGATAACTCTATTGAAACAGAAACAGTGATAGGGAGCAGCTAACCTCCACTACCAGTTGCTATTTCACTAAGCACCCAGAATTAGTAAGGTGTTCCTACAGGCTGCTCATACTATACAATAATACTAAAATGCAGTAATCTTATTCCTGCCAATACTGGTTTTGGCAGGCTAATGACATTATACCATCAGCATCTTATGGTTTTTATTATAAAGCAAGTATCCTTTTCTTCCAATACAGTCTACTAACCTGTACTCGATTTAACGGTCTCCTTTCCAACAGTTTGACCTAGCAAATCATACTGATTCAATCTAGAACCATCCGGAGCAACTTGTACGGAATCAGATGCATTGTAAGTCCAAATGTAGGTCACTTCTGAAGTTGTGTATGCATCTATGGGAAACATTAAGAAAATATTTTGTCAGCATTTTAAAACAAAAAGTGTCTATGATTTACAGCCACCGGGCATACATAATTAAAGAGAATTACTTAATTATTTTACTAAAACTGTCATTGTAGTCTAAAACTGATAGGGCAAAATAATTTCCAAACTGCTTAAAAATAAGTATGCAAGTCTCATAGTATACCTTAGAACATAAGGGCATAAGAACATGCAGCAGAGGACTGTGTATTCTTAATTTTCATTGATCTAACCAACTGAACATGATTGCTCTTGAGTTGTAAGCAACATTTATTTCTAAACTGTTAAATTATTCATTGGGGATTGCTTATTAAATGTGCCCTAAAATCTGAATTGGAATGTGTATGATTTGTTATGTCAAGGACAAGTTAACTTTCTGGAAATTTGTTTCTTCCTATCTATGAGTTTGAAATGAGCGACAGGCATTTCCTGCTTGTTTGATATTCATATCTAAATATGGTGGAAGTGCCTACTACTGCAACAAGAGTCACTGTGCCCAGCTATCTCCGGGCCTGGTTTTTTCCTTTTTAAATTCTACTCCTTAACATGGCCCCTCTGAAATGCATGGGGCACAAAGTAAATTCCAGAGGATAGCAAAAAGGGAAAATACCCATGGTGCTCCTTGGCAAAGTGAAGGGACCCACGCTTGCTCCTTTAGAGAGGAGACAAATGAGCTATTCTAGACTCATTCAGGCACACTTGAAAGTTTTACTCTGCCTGGCGCAGGAAAGCTTAAAAAAGGGAACAGCACCATAGGAAGGTAGTGTGAACTGGAAGAAGATTACTATATCTCAGTAAGTTATGTTCTGTCAACATAACATCAACAGAACTCGGCAGTTTTGTCGACCGCAGTAAACCTCATTCTATGAGTTCTGTCGATAGAAGGCGTTATTGCATATACACTGTCCTTTGCATCTACACTCTCTTGTTGACAAAGCGGCTTGCTTTGTCGACAGAATTGGATGTAGTCTGGACACTCTTTATTGACAGAAGCTTTGTTGACTGCTGGCCACAAAGACAGATCGGCCAAGAGGGAGAGAGAGTCACAGGCCTCACTGCTGTTGAAACTGAATGGACAAGTTCAAAAGCAGGGTGCTCCAAGAGAAGAAGCTAGATGCACACCCTAAGTAAAGACTCCATATCTGATGATAAGCTAAGCTCCAAAAGGGTGACAGTAATGTTGAGCATTGAGTTCAGTGGAGCTATGCTGATTGATAACAGCTGAAGATTTGACCACAGGTGTAAACCACAGCTGTAAACCCTCAGCTGTAAACCCTCAGCTGGTCAGCTGTTTTTATAATTATTTATGGGGATTTTTTTTAACCTTGTTCTCTTTCCCTTGTTAAAATTAGAAAAATACATGGTACTCTAGAAATTATTTTAATGTTGAGAAATTAAACAATGAAAAAAATAAGAGTAAGAACAGGTGAGAAAGATGCAAAGTGGGCGTATGCAAAGGCATGCATGAGAATCTTCAGCAGTTCTTCATTATTGTGAGCTGCAGCCTGCAGGAAAAGTCAGCTTTTCAAAAGAAAAAAAATATTGTGATCAGGCTTCAATTCTTCTTCTTCCTATAGAACATGAAGATTGGGAGGATGCCAAATAAACAAAACAAGCACAAGCACTGTCATACAGACCAAAAAGCAGAAGAAACTCACTCAGTCTAACATACCCAATTCCAGCCAGATATATACCAAACATCTGTGTACAAATGAAGTACTGCTATACAGTGATAGCTTTGTCCAAGAAGGTATATCAGTGGATTTCTTTAATGTTTTGAGATTACCTCTAGCTTTATACTTTCCCTTTGGAATTCAGCCTTTCATAATACTTTGTCGGCAGATCAGTTCATTGTTATATAACTTACTATCTTCCTAGTACATATGGTAAATATGTATTGATTTGTACACCAAATCTTGGGTGTTCTTTCTGCACACAGATAACAGGAGCTGCAAAACCTGTATGTTATTTTTTTGTTGATTTTATGTAACACCTTTGGGGTACGTCTACATAGCAGCATTATTTCTGAATTGATGTAGCTGTTATCTGGTGTTATGTTTATGTGTTACATAGTTTGAGTTAAATTTGTATATACAGCAAAAGATGACTTCCGCAGGAAAGAAATTTGATTTATATTCAAAGTAGATTTTGTAACAGACGACCCCACTCAGTCTTCACCAGACACAACTCCTATTTGCATATTTTCTAGTTAAATAATGCCTGATAAAAATCTGTAGTCCCTTCTATTTCAGTGCAAAAAAGCTACCTACATCTCTCCAACTGGAGATTCCCCTAGCATGGAGATTATCCTAGAGGGCACAGACCTCGTGCAATCAATTCCTATGTCTTTCCCCTATACACTCCTGGGAAAGGGGACACATCAGAGGTATAGACAGAATATACAAGGCTATGACAATGCCCAGTTTATCAACAAAATTACCCCTTTGCTTATCACCTTGTAGAATGTGGGGTTTGTGTTGTTCTCTATTGGGCTATGACCAGTGTGAAATCTGCCAGAGAATCAGATAGCAGTAACCAACCCCTTGAAATTCACCTTTTCTTTTGCGCGTGGAAGTGAATTTGCTGCTCTCTCTTAGGAAAATAAGGGCAAGAGCATGGAAATATATAGAAAGAATATATATAATATTTAAAAATCCCCAACTACTATAAATCATAGGACTGATTCTGATCTCTCTTATAACAGAAGTAACACCACTAAAGTTTAGATATACTTGTATAAAACTGGTAGAAGTGAGATCAGGATCAGACCCTACATATTAAACTACAAAACATACACTGTAACTTTAATCTCAAGAAGTCGTCATTTGTTGCAGCCTTCATTAAGAATGAAACAACACATATTAAGTGAAGAAATGCAGTGCATTCTAAATTATTCAAGTTAGAACCTTTAGAAACTGCAGAGATATATTTTTGAATGTATGTCTTGGTTTAGAAGGCATTAGTTTACTTTGTATAAATACAATATTTGTATGTTTGTATATAGGTCTTGATTCACCACTGTATTATTGAAATCAATAGAATTACACTAGCATAAAACTGGAACAATGTATGGTAAATTATCCTCTCAACATTTTTAGTTAAAGCGACTTACAGTAATTTTTCGAATGCTTTACAAGATAGAATTCTGAAAAAGATCTCAGCATGTCAAAATACATAATACAGCATAACCTTCTGTGCCTACATAAACCTGGGCAATGACAACTTGTGAAACAAAGTGATGTTGAACCACAAGATATTCATTAGCCAACAGCTACATTCCTAGCTATGTACTCACAGCTGCCAAATTTCAATGGGCATGAATGAGCATCCATTGGAAAGTCCTCCAAGTGCATTGGACATTCAGCTTGGACTGTAAGCCTAAAAGGCAACAGAACACTATATGTTTAAGTCAGTGAACACGACAAAAAAATCAATTCCACAAAAATGAACAGAATTCATGCTGATTTAGGAGATGAAATTGCAGGGTTATATTAAACTAATTAAAATTCATATCACAGATTGCTTCTTTACTTTTGTGTGGTCCTTCAGAAGACATTGATTTATCACATCAAAAACTTACAGCTGACCTCAAAACTATGAGGAAAGGTAATTTAAATGAAAATATAAATTATATAACTATGAGGTGTTAAGAATAGTCATTTTCTTCTAATATTCAGAAGTACAGGCTGTATGGCTCCCAATAGTTTGTTGCAAAAGCATATAAAACAAATGTTTTGTCTAAGAAATGTGTTCCACAAGCATCTGAACATTTATTTGATGTCTTATGTGGAAAGTGAGGAAAAAATGCATCCATTTTCAAAAAATGGATCTTCTGATTCCTCAACTTCTACAATGCACACATCAATGCCAAAACAATAAAAACATGGAATGTCTTGACCAACATTCTTAACTCAAACTCAAAGATAAACAATCTTAAAATATTTAAAATAATTTATTTCAGATTTTTCATCTGAGTTGCTTTTTATTAAGCACTGAATTGCATGAATGGGCAGGCCCTGGTAGAGTCTATCCTTAGCTACAGTAAAAAATTAAAATAAGTAATCACAGACTGAAAACCAAAACTGTCTATATTAAGCATGCACCTTATTTTCTGAAGTGAAGTGCTTCATTTAGCTTTATTTTCTTAAGATTCATAGTTAGAAGTTAACGAGAAGTAATTTAAGACATGAATTTCACAGCTTCAAGAGCAACATACCTCTACTTAGTTGATTTACAATTGTACACAATTGCATGATTAACTTTATCTGGCAGCTATGTAACAGTTTACATTAGCGGCCTCCAATTTTTCTCTCTCTTCAAATGGAGTGGAAATGGCATTTTCTTTGATTTCTTTCACAAATTAAAGACAAGGTTCTGAATGGTTGAAATTTCAGTCAGTTAAGACTGACATGAATTCAAATATTGATTTGATCACAGTTGAAAATACTATAAATGGTGGTGGCATCAATTTAGTTCCTAGCAAACTTTTCTATGAATTTTCCAACGATCACATAATTCAATGTGAATAGCAGTCTATTTATCAAGACTCAGAATTGTAACTGCTTGGGAGTTATACAGCAAACCAGGACTAAGGTGAACTGTCAGAGCTATGTAGGAAGACTTTATATTACCTTACTGCTTTATGACTCATGATGTATGCCTTACTCTAGCTAGAGAGATGGAGTTCACTTTCACAACTGGAACAATTCATTAAATGTATTCAAAGAAAATAATTTAAAAGTAAGTAGGAGATTTCTGGCAATTGTTATACAATTACGGTTTTAAACTGCTCAGTACAAGTAATAGCATTGCTACAGAATATGAAAAAGCAAGAATATCTATGTAGATACACATTTTTTATGTTCCTAGTCAGTTGCAATGTGGTTTAATTTAATTAATTGTTCTGACCGAGAAAGTGGACTACATCTCTCCAACCAGAGTAAGGTATATAGCATGAGCCATAAAGTATTCATACTTTAGCAAATCCATGTAAATAAATATTGTGTATATAAATAGATTTAAAAAAAGATGTACCTCATGGTATACAAGAGAGTTCCATCATCCTGGATTCGTAGTAGTTTGTTTGGCATTGTCATGTTATGAGCTACTGACTTCTTCCCATTGTGAAAGAATGTGTCTGGAGTCCAGATTTTGCTAGCCATTAAGTTGTTCAGTCGCAGGATGTTCATTGGGCCTTTAAATTTTAACCTCTCATCTTTCCATTTTTGACGGAAGAAAACATCTATTGTGTACTCCTATAATGGAAAAGACATTCTTTTTGTCATAATGAACATCAGTCTGTTTTCCAAGCAGAGTACACTAAAATGCTTGTTCTATAAAATCTGTTAATAAAAGTACTTGAAGGGGAAGAATGGTCAATAACTGTAATGGTAGAATATTGAGATTCGTAAAGAGGAACTTAAGAGAAAGCATTAAGGATCTGTACTTGCCTTGGTAAGGTTACGTACAGTAATGCTCATTAACCTTAAATAGACATGCTATTTTATTATACATATGCCCTAAAGATTAGATGACTGTAGTCCAAATTTGTTTTCATAAACACTTTTTCATTTTGTTCTGAAGAATGGCGATCAGTACAAGCCAAATTAGAATGCAGTATTGCAGCAAATGCACTTGTAAAATGCACTTGTAAAAAGAAGCCAGTACTTCAGTAGCATTGAATGGCTATGTTTTGAGTCAAGCCAAGAAAAAAAACCATGTTCAGAATGAACAGGATATATCCAGGAATATTAATGTAAGAAAGATTATTCCCAAGGGGAAAAACAGTCATTAACAAGGCTGTTGAATAATTATGGGCTTTATTAGCATAAATGCATAGATAAGGAACAGTGAGCTATACTACTTCTTAGACATCTGATGAAGAAAAGGGGGCAGATTTGTCAGCTGAAATCCATGTCTGTGAAGGAGCTGATAGAAGGATGCCTTGGTGTTTAAGCTTGGAAGCAATTTGTGCTCAAAGAAGGAAGCTGTGGAAGGAGATTGATGTTCTACTTCCAGGTGAATGAATCACTAACGGCTATCCCACTATTCTGTAGACATTCTGAACACATCTTCGGGGTTGTTTATTGGTGTAGCTAAGAAAAATATTGATAAAAGTATGAGTTTATCAACCAAGTTAAAATTATGTGTGAAAGACCATCCCTCCAACCCCTCTGCAAAACCCCATGCAAATAGAGGAAACTCGCACACACCCTGATCCTGCAAACAGCTTTGTGCAGTAGAATCGTATGCCCACATAGACCTTCAATGGGACTCTCCTTTAGGGTCCATCTGCAAAGAGCTGCTTGTAAAATCAGGGCCTGATTTTATACAGCAAACAACAAAATTAGGTATACAAATATGCAAAAAGGAAATGAACAGAAAAAAAGAAAATTTCCACTTACAGATACTGTAAAAATAGCAATTAACTATTATCAGGCAGATATGCAAGTTTTAATTTAATGGCATCCCTTTCTCGTAAATCCTTAGAAGAAATTTTGCTAAAAATGCAGCTACTGAATGAACCTAACTGCTGGTGAATTATTTGATATGTAGTTTCAGTAACAAAATAAAATTCATTTCTGTATAAACTGCAAATTTTCTAGTGAATGAATCCTACCACCAGTTGGACCTTCCGGCCCAGTACCCTAAGAACCTGACTGGTCCTGAACAAGAGAATTTGCTGGAGCAGGGAAGGTCTCTCCCATTGTGGCTGTGCTACCACTGGGCTAGGGCTCCAGCCTGTCCCTGTTGCTGTGTCAGCCCCCTGGGGCTCTCCCCAGCTCCGGTACTACCAAGGCCGGAGTACCATGGCCAGAGCTGGGCAGCCAGGGCAGAGCTCCACAGCTGCCTGGCTCTGAGGCTGGGGCCAGAACTTGCTGGCTGCTGCTGGGGCTGGAGTTCCCCAGTCTCTGGAGCCAGAATGTGGCTGGAGCTCCATGGCCAGGGATGGAGCCAGAGCTCCCTGGCTGCCACTGGGATTGGAGCTCTCTGGCTGGGGCCAGAGGTCCATGGCCAGGCTAGAGCTCCACAGCCCATCCCACCCACCCCCACTCAGGGCTCCTGGCTGAGTTGCCGGTGCCCCTTGCAGAGCTCCTGCTCCAGTGCCAGACCTCTTCTTCCTGGGCTCTCAGGTCCAGGAACATCCGTGGTCCATGCTGGACCATGGATGTTGCCGGCCCAGGGAACCCTGGTTAAGGGAGGTACACCCTGTACCACTTACTGTAGAAGTGGATCTTGGAAGTAGTTAGACCTTCATTACAATAGGGAGAGGTAGAGATGGGGGATCAGGCCTTTGACAAAACATTCACACTTGCCTTCAATTTTTTTTTTAAACAAATACTGAGGAAGATGGGGTACCTTGTTGATTTTAACTATGGCAGGACCTTGCTGATTTAAGATCATAGGCAGGAATGACATCTGTAGTAATGCTGGCCCTATTGAAGAGCCACTGATTTCAACCGGACCAGGATTTAACCCTGACGACCTGCATACAAAAGAGGACCTTTGGGAAATACTGTCCTGAGAACATAAAAATTTTTAAAAAAAATTCCAAGGGCATCATTTTTCCTCAAAACATAAACAAAAATGAGTTGGTGTCTGTAATATACAGATATAGCACATCAAGCAATGTTAGCGTTCATGAAAGTGAGGAGCTGAAGACTGAGCTGAGCCAGGCACAATAAGAACAAGCATTGAGAAACTTCCTATTTCACCAATGCAACCCAACCCTGATTTACTATTCCAAACCAGTAAACATCCTTATCTGAACAGTCACAACTCATACAGACTATTCTAAAATTCCAAGAAGTGTTGGAAGTCTTGTGTAATAATTATAAATCCAAATCTAAAGGCATTCCTTTATTTTTCCTGAAAAAAAATTAAAAAGTCATGAGAAGGCAAAATAACTATTGTTAATTAACAAACATAAAATTATCATGAGTCCCAGGTCAGAGGAAGTGCCCATAATAGGACACTTCCCACTTACAGAGTTCATCACTTGCTACAGCCCCACTCTCCACAGAGGTAGAAACAGCCACCTCATTGAGTGGAACTAGTGTAAGAAACTCTCCATCAGGTATTTGTAATACACCACTTCTATTGAAAATGTTGGGCTTGTGGTTTAACAAGAAGTGGACTAGTAAGTGTACTAAAATTGCTCACCATGTGATAAATAAAAAGGAAACAGCATTAAACTTCAAGGTCAATTTCACTTTCAATTTATTAAAATACATTATTGTTTCTGGAAACTTTATATCTTGAACCTTTATGGTTAATAACCATGTCACTGCATTCATGTGCAAGCCTGCTTTTTCAGACCTCATCAACCATCAAGGGTAGGTGGGGGAAGTGGAAGAAGAACTACAATGAAGAACACTACATCCAGCCCACTGTACCCTGTGCCAGGCCCTTCTCCAGCAACAGGGAGCCTGTCCAAAAAGTGCTACACTCATTCTCACCAAAAGTTGTTGCTGATGTTAGTAATGCCGAAGAAGAGTTCAAAACCAGAGGCAAAGAAGAGAAGCCCGCACCAGCCAGCAATAGATCAGAGGGAGCCTCCTCTATGTCTACACTATGAGTTTTGCTGGAAGAGGCAATGCAAATGAACTGTGGATTAGCATTTTCTCATGCTTCATTTGCATAATCTCTTCCAATCCGTTTTTGCACTAGGGGTTTTTAGAGCAAAACCAAGCAGTGTGGACATTTCCGTTTTGCGCAAAAACCCCTTTTGCACAAGATCATTATACTCGAAAAGGGTTTTTTGCACAAAACGGAAATGTCCACACTGCTTGGTTTTGCTCTAAAAACCCCTAGTGCAAAAACGGATCGGAAGAGATTATGCAAATGAAGCATGAGAAAATGCTAATCCACAGCTCATTTGCATTGCCTCTTCTGGCAAAACTCATAGTGTAGACGTAGCCTTGGAGATTTCCCCTATGCCGCTGCCCTGAGAAATATAGACTCTCTGGAGCTGCGATGTGGAGCTCGCACCTGGGCCAAGGGGGAAAGAGATTCTGCAGCTCCACTGCAAACCTTGGTGCTTTTTTACTGATATCTAAATGCTTTTACAGATTTTTATGGGCAGGTCCAATTTTAGGTCTTTTTAAAAATTGGCTGTCCATGAATTTACTGTTAGTTGGCAACCCTGATCAAAATCCCATGGAAATTAGGTGCCTAATTTCACCAGGTTCCATTAAAAATATCTGTCTGCATATAGACAAATCTAAATGTCTGCCTCTGCTGTTTCTAGTCTCTCCATAAACAAATTATATATATGGATCCTTTGCCCTACTGCATTGCACCTTGTGTACACAATTACAAAAGAACAGCAGAATAACAATTTTTTACACATAATCACACAGGTGGAAAATGTCAACAGAAGATACAAAGTAGAGGAAAATCTGAGCCTTGAAACCATTCTTCTAGTAAATTTGTCCAGGTCTACAGCTAATTCTAACCTAAGCTTAAGGGCAAATTTTCCCTCTTCTATCTATTCTAGTTGCACAGCGAACATGAAATAGAGCAGGGATTGTTGACCCACATCACCATGAGTGTGTCTTGTGGTCAGCCTCCATGTGTATTTCCAATCATCCGAAACAATTCCTATCCTAGACACAATCATATACATAATATCCCCATGGCATCTTCTGCACTGAGACTGGAAAAAGATTAGGAAAGTATTTTGGCTGTCTTTAGTGTAATAAATGCTTTGTCCTTTTGGACTAACATTAATAAATGTGTTTATTCTATTCATTTCACTGCCCTTTCTCATCTTATATGTTTTTGAGCTTGAGACAAAGAAGAAGTCAGCATACTGAGACCAGCCAGCTCTTGGTGGACCACAAGTAATTGCTCTACAGACCACAGCTTGGGAATCAATACAACAGAAGATCAAAAGGGATAATTTTCATCATAACATGTAAAATGTGTATCCTGACGGGAATGGATGATATGTAAAGTGACATTCCTCATGTTACTCTTTTCTGTAAGTCTGGTCCTCTATGTTGTCATACAGAGAATTGAAATATTTGGTCACATATGTAAGTCTGCAATTATTGAAACACAGTGTTCTCCAGCAAAAAAAAAAAAAAAAAAAAAATCAGAATTTGTCAAAAGACACCGCACTTACAGAATGTTTAACAAGTCTATATAGAAGGGAAAATGGAGTGCTCAGATACCATTATGTAATAGTTGGTGGTAAATACTTACTTCCTAATGCAGACAACTGCTTTTTATGTATTCAGAAATGGACTTTAGAAAAAAAAGATTCTTAAACTGATGCATTAAAATTGTATTGTGAATTTTACAGATACTCCTTCATTGAGAAAGATGTATTGTCTATATACTCAATAATAGTCAAAATATTATTCAGCACAGTACATTCATTAAGCTAGAAAAGCATACTTTCAGTATTACAGAAAACTTTCTGGTGCTGATTTCTGGTCTAATGAATACTCCTTGTTGATTTGTATTTGAGGTGATGGTCTCACAGATTCTAATGCAGGTCAAACCTTTCTAAGTCTGGCAACATCTGTGGTCCTGCATCATTTTAGTTAGCCAAATGTCCATTTATCATGAACGTAGCCTAGTTTCCTGCAGTCCCATAAAATTTGTTTACAGACACCAATCCTGGCTCTCCGTGTTCTGTGATGTTATTTAACTCTAATTTACCCTTAAACATCTTCCAAGTGCCCAGTAAGCAGTAGACATATTGACCTCCTGTGGTTTGGCAAATTCTCTAGTTCAACACCAGTCAGGTTCCAAGAGTGCCTGACTATAAAGAAGTTCAACCTGTACTATACATTTATATATGTTGCATTAGATATTACATTTGTAATTTAATATCATCAATTGCCGTAATCTTGTATATTGCATTATTAGAATTGTTGAGCCTATTTTCTCAGCACCTAAACATTGGGGAAAAAAATCAAGATTTAATTCTTTTTCTTTTACAAATTTGTACTTGACACCTATTTGACTGAAGACAGAGGGGTTACGTCTAGACTGGCATGATTTTCCGCAAATGCTTTTAATGGGAAAGTTTTTCCATTAAAAGCATTTGCGGAAAAAAGCATCTAGATTGGCACGGACGCTTTTCCGCAAAAAAAAGCACTTTTTGCAGAAAAGCGTCCGTGCCCACCTAGACACAGTTTTGCGCAAGAAAGCCCCGATCACCATTTTCACCATCGGGGCTTTTTTGCACAAAACAGTTTTTAGCTGTCTACACTGGCCCTCTTGCGCAAAAACATTTCCGGAAAAGGGCTTTTGCCCAAATGGGAACGTCAGCATTTGCGCAAGAAGTGCTGATTTCAGACTGTAGAATGTCAGTGCTTTTGCGCAAAAATCAAGTGGCCAGTGTAGACAGCGACTACTTTTGTGGAAAAACTTGCCAGTCTAGACGCAGCCTAGATGTATGTCAGTATCTCTGAAACAAAATTTCACGTAGACTTGAGTCTGAGCAATTCTCTCCCCTTACTTGACAATCTTCTTTATTATGAAGGCTAGACTTGGACAGAGTTTGTGAAGAGTGGGGGAAGAAATTATCTCTCCTGTCTCTTCATGGCTGACAGATTTTGAATCTGAAGGAGAGATGGAAACATTCCATACACTTCAAATATTGTGAGTGCCCATCAGCATTCAGCACTGACACTGAGCAAGCTGAACATTTATTAATCACGTCCTGCAACCCAGCCTTTTTGTTTTGTGAACAGATCAAGCCAAAATTCCTCATTTACTGACTTGTTCAGATTTTTCCAAATTGGTCCTTTATATTCAGACTGTCCTTTATTTAAATAGCAAACTTTCTGAAGTAATTCACAAACATAATTAATGTAAACTGATTCAAAATAAGGTAAGTGTGGAGAAATGAGAAGTTTATTTTTTTTCTGAATTTCTAAAGGCAGTCAAAAATGTGTGTGCGCGTGTGGGGGAACAATCCCTCACCTTCCCTTTAATTTATTTTTGTGGGCTTCTCTGGGAGCTGCATCCATGTAGATGAGAGCAGAACTGATCCCTGAACATTTATTTACAAACTCATGTCAGTTGTTTTGTTATTTAAAGTATCAATGTTCCTGGTGTCACATCTTAATTTGTCTTACTGCATCTTAAGGCAATTTAGTGATCAGCCTACTAAATTAGTCCTGCTTCATTTTAATTTCAAAGCTATTAATAATGTAACTCTGTAGCTAAGTGTCAAACACTTCTATGAAACCAAAGGAGCAGTTTTAGGCAAGATCCAAAAGAAAAAATATACAATTATTCAAAGTAGACTTATCTGTGTTGCGTCTGAGCCTTTGGGACACATCTGCCTCCTTGTTATAATGTGATATTTGCCTGAGCAATAAGTATTCTGAGAAATAAGTAAAATTCCTGCAACTTATTTTACTAGTGAATAATTCATCACAGCTCCCTTTGAATGAATGCTAAACATTGGGGCCCAGCTTCCAAACTCAAGTTGATGATATTTCTGCAGTGGCAGCAATAAACCAATGTTTGTTTGCCTTCATTATTTAATTCTTTGTGAAAAGATTTTACTCGCAGTGCAGAGGACCAGTGCAAGATCCTATACAACACTGCCTATGTCACACAAAGGGATAGGAATAGAATGGCAGACAGATGGTTACCTGAATATTCACCATGGAGAGAAAGCTCCCCCCTCCCACCCTCCAATGTTGATTCTTCACAGCTCAGCATGCTAGCTTGCAA
This sequence comes from Pelodiscus sinensis, assembly GCF_049634645.1. NCBI lineage: Eukaryota > Metazoa > Chordata > Testudines > Trionychidae > Pelodiscus > Pelodiscus sinensis. The sequence goes on along the minus strand of NC_134715.1, from coordinate 88,830,411 downwards.
TGGGAATATTTCTGCTAATCCAATGACCACCAACACTTTGTGCAACCTGAACAAAAGCAGAGGAAATAGCCAAAACTTGGGCCACAGCACTGAAATGCAACCAAGACTCGGGGGATGGATTTCTGCAACTCTGCCCTCTACCACCTGAAAACCAAATACTTTATGTGCCTAGTAGAATCTGGACATACTGTCAGGCTATGCAAGTTAAAAAAAAAAAAAGAGAGAGAGAGAGAGAGTCAATTTCTTTTCCCCCTCTTTGCAAGTCAAAAACTATGGAAAACAAGTAGGTGGAGATCAGATGCTTTCATTCAACCTCCAAGGGATCTGAGGCAATCCTACCAATTGTTTAGTGGAGTTATTGTAAATATTATTGAAGTACTGTCTCCCAGTACTTTTTTCTCATAACAGAGGAGACTGGACTAAATGTTCCCTGAGCCTGGAAAAACCTGAGGGAGAAGACTCTGGGAAAATTTGTGAAATTAAAATTGTAGTATAATCTAGAGGCCCTGAGACCATTAGGGAGAGTGAAGTCTATTCTACAGCCTGCTCTACTATAATGCCAAAGGATCCAGGCCACTGGCAGGTGTGATTGAACATGGGAGTTTAGAGGTTAAAGCCATGAGCATCTACCACATGAGGTAAAAGCTGCCTCCTACTTAGCTTTTAGCTCATGCAGTACAGGCTCATGGCTTTAACCTCTAAGCTCCCAGGTTCAATTCGACCCACCAATGACCTCAATCTTTTGGCATTACAATAGTTTCCAAGAAAGATCTCTCTCATGGCCAGATGTTTGGCCATAAACTGCCTGGCTTCAGGAGATCCACAGAGAATTCAAATCTAATCTGATAGGTCAAGAAATGCAGGAAAGCTTGATACAATTAATCACCTCAGAAATATAGTACACTAGCTTTGAGCCCTGTGCCTGTTCTCTATAAGCCAATTCTGAAGGGAGCTAGAGCTCATCTGGCCAGAATTCTCCCTCACATATATTTCCAAGGGGTTTCCATAGGACAGAGGTTCCCAACCTTTTTCGGTCCCCGTACCCGCTTGGCTTTTAGTAAACCTTCCCGTACCCCCTATTCAATAAGGAAATAAATTCTAGACTCTAGAATCCACAACACTTTTCACTAACACTACTACTTTTGGAATATTTCAATTAGGATAATCTAGTTATTTACCAAATAGTCCCAGTACCACCTTGACAAGCTTCTCGTACCCCCTGAGGATACGCGCACCCCAGGTTGGGAATCCCGGCCATAGGAGAATGTCATGCAGCATGGCTATCCTGACCTTTATTTCTCTGTCCTAAAATTATCCTTATATCCATGGATTCCCATCTCTGTGGCATCTATGCTAGGGGACTTGCATGGGAACCTGTGGGTCACAGAAAGATGGAAGTAATGTGGTCTGTATCTATCTCCCCCTCCACCACTTTTGCCTTTTAGGCAGATTTCCACCTCTTTGCTCCACTCTGTGACCTGGAAGATTGAGGAACATGGGGGAAATTGCTTTTTTAACCTAAGAGCAGCCAAACAACTTGTTTTTGTACACACATTTTTTAGCAAAAAAAAAAAAAAAAAAAAAAACCCCACACCATCACAGATTCTAGAGGAAAAACAATGCACAGTAATGAAGTAAAACTAACATATATATACACACACACAGAGAGAGAGAGAACGAGAGAGAGAGAGAACAAATTCACTTCAATTTCATAAAGAGTGAGATTCAACATTGTTCAATGGGCTGGCACAAGGACCCTATTTAGGTCTATTTCATATTTAACTGAAAAGTTGACATTTGCTGCAGAAGACTTTTGACAAAAATCATTTTCTGCGGAGGAAAAAACCTTCATTTTTCCATCCAGCTATATGGAAAAGCTACTGCACCTTGAAGCCCCATTTGGTCCTCAAAACAGGGTTCTGGTGCAGACTTTTGATGCAAAGTTAAGGTTAAACAATAAAATACAGAAGTGTCGGGAAGTTGATCTGTTATAATATTCAGATTAAGCTTAATCCAGTTTTTGTACGTGATTATCCAGATTCTGCTACCTTGCACACATTGAGTAATATCTCACACTGTGTAATCCCACTGAAGATTAGAAATAGAAAAGAGGAAATTCCATGAGAGGAACCTGGCTGTAGTTTCCTCTCTGTGGCACTCTGCTACACGTCCTAGAGTCTGGCTGTATATTTTGTGCTCCAAATAATGACTCAGAACATACAAAATAATATTTCCCATATGAAAATTGTACAGGCTCTTCTCTTGAGGAGATCAGCAATTTTTGGATTCTCGAGACACTCTCGTTGGCTGAATGAGAGGGTGGCTTTGTCATAACTCAATCTTGAGGAAAAGCTGTAAAAACCACTGAAATAGAGGTGAAAATATACAACAAAAATAAAGATCTCTTTAAGTACAGTATTTTCAAAAGGGCATTCAGAAAGCCAATTGCCTGAATTCACAAAGGGCATTCAGAAAGCCAATTGCCTGAATTCACAAATTTACTTGAGATTGTCATTGTCAGCCATGTTCCACCTAAAGTTTAACTAACTTCTACCTCAGATTTTCAATGTTATGGTTTTTAACCTTAATTATAGATGCTGTAATTAACTGCTTTAATTACCATTTAGTCCTATAGCATTCCTTGGACAATTATGGTAATTAACAGTTTAGAGATACTGCTTTGTTTTTCAGTTGCTCTGTTTTTGTTTTTTACAAATTAAGCTCTCTCCTCTCAGGCTAATGTCACAATAAATTTGCCTCACTAACCTGGTTGGAAGCCGTTAGGGCTTTATATCACAATACTGAATGTATACATTTCATAGAAATAACAATGCAACAGCTGAACCTCTAAAGGTGCAATCTGCTTTATTCCCCATTTTGGCTTCCCTTTTTCTTGGCATAATGAAGTTGAAAAACAACTCTAGCACATTGCTCTTTTTTCCCTTTGATCCTGAACTCTGTGGATTTCACATTATACAGAAAAATTACAGCAGTTTTCCCACAATTAGTCCAGCATCAGCGCATCAGTTGGGTTGCTATCTGAAGAAGTGGGCTGTGCCCACGAAAACCCATGATACCATCTACATGTTTTGTTAGTCTATAAAGTGCCACCCGACCATTTGTTGTTTTTTTCTGTATAGACTAACTTGGCTACCCCCTGAAGCATGGTAACTTTAAATAGACCTTGTTTGCCTTCAGCTAGACTAGATGAAAAGGTATAGTATTATTTGTAAGAAAGCATCAGGTCTTGATGCACAGGCAGGAGTTTCAATGTAGCAGAGGAGAGCACATGACAAGAAAACTGTAATTTCAAAGTAAAATGTAGTTTAAGGAAAACTTGCACTGATACACTAAATGATGTCAAGTGAGATGCAGCTATTAAGGTCATTTTTTTAAAAAATCAGGACTAATAGATATTATGACAATGAATGCACAGGTTCTTTTAATCAGATATCCACATTCAACGTTGTAATAGATTTTGGATTTTAATGTTAGTTATCCAATTTATTTCTCTGGACTTAAATCAATTCATAAGCATAGTACTCTGACTGAAAATAAAAAGAGGACCTATATTACAAAACAAAAGCATTTATTTTTTTCCATACAAAAATATTCAAAAAGTAATGGGCTTGATTCACCATGGCATTATTCCAGTCATATGCAAGTGTAACTATCAGAATTGATGGAGTTATTTTTCTTAAACCTTTGTACTCTGAGTGGAGCATATGCCATCTATAAGTCTCCTCTACTTTACTCTGTCTTGAGACAAAACTTCTAGCTGACTCCAGGAGTACCCCAGTTGTTGTCCTTCAATATCAGTAGATCTTCTCCACGTTGTCCGAGATCTTCCTTGTGGGTTCCATGTGAGAGCTTGACGGACTATGCTGGATGATGGTTTTCTGAGAGTGTGGCCTAGCCACTTTTCTTCTCTTGTTTGAACATGGAGTGCTTCTTGTCCTGCTCTGTTCCATAGCTCCTCTTTTGTACATAAGTGGAGTATGACAGTAGTGAATTTTGCACTGTATCTTTTATCCATGTGACAGTTTATCCTGCATGACAGTAAAATAAAAGACTAAAACCTACATATTTTCAAAACTATAGCCATCTGAAAATTTCCTTTACTTTGAAGCATCTTTATTAGTAAAGAACGATATCAAATGAGACATAACTCAAGATCATTTAGGCTATGTCTAGACTGCAGGGTTTTTTCGAAAAAAGTTGCCTTTTTTTGAAAAAACTTCACCTGCGTCTAGACTACAGCCATGTTCTTTCGAAATTAAATCTAAAGAACGCAGCTTTTCTTTCGACGGAGATACTCCTCATTTCACAAGGAATAACACCTTTTTTTGAAAGAGCTCTTTTGAAAAAAGGCGCTATGTCATGCAAACTGTGCTTTTTTGAAAGAGAGCATCCTGACTGCCTGGGTGCTCTCTTTCAAAAAAGCAGCATGCTTTTTCAAAAGTACTGATTGTAGTCTAGATGCTCTTTTTCGAAAGAAGCTTTTTCGAAAGCATCTTTTGAAAAAGTCTCTTTCGAAAGAGGCTTGCAGTCTAGACGTAGCCTTAGATACAGAAGTGCCTTTAGCCCTGACTTGAAAGATGCTTTCCATTAGTTTTCAGTATTCAAATACAAATTTTTTTTCTAAGTACTATAGAAGAGAAAGTCATCCATTTCACTCTCCCATAATTCTGGAATGCACAAGGTGATATCCATCTCAGAATTAATACAGGTATTTATTTTGGTTTGGTTAAACTGGTTGGCTACTAATCATTCAAAGCAATGATCATGTGAAAAAGTGAAAATTAAAACTGGTCTAAATGAAGAAAGGACACAAAATGTAGGCATTAAAGCTTACCTAGATAGTCTAACAATAATGTAATGAATATTGTGATATAGCCCACACTTAGTAGAATAATCCTAATAATTCTTTGTGGTCCCCTGCCTCTCCTCCCCCTATCGCCTGGTTTATATCATAACATAAAGTGCAACAGATAAGCTAATGAAGGGATAGCTGGGCAAGGGTGACTATGAATTCAATTTCCAAGTTCTGCAGTGAGTATATAAATTACATTGATGGTTTTAGGATTCTCTCAGCCCCTGTGTGCTTGCCAAATTCCCAAGATGACCATTTCAAATAATTAAGGGGGAGATGGAGGGGAGGGACAGAGATTAGGATTCAACTCACAAGAATAAAGGGCATCTATACTAACTCCACAGAACATGAAATAGAAATGATTAAAGCTGTTTTGCAATGGGCAAAATTATGTATTTATTTATTTGGTGCAAAAGAAAAAGCGTCACAAATGAGCCCTGCCAAGTTTTGATTAAGTCCTAAATTTATAATCTAATTGTGGCTTTTTTGTTGTGAAGAATGTTCTTTTGTTACTTCTGTCTTTTGTAGTTGGAAGGGAGAAATAAGTGTCATATGTACTCAGGCATAAGCCTAATTTTTTGGTAAAAAATGAAGCAGTAAAGAGCAGGAATCAGCTTATGAACGGGTCATTGTGTTTTACCATTTTTTAAATGGGGGGGTGAAGGGATGGTTGTCAAACTTCAGTTCCCAGCCCAGCAAACTGCTGGTGTGCTAGGACATTTTATGTACCTTGAATGTCTGCAGGCATGGAGCCCTTCAGCTTCCAGTGGCTGCTGTTTGCTGTTCTAGGTCAATGGGAGTGGCAGGAAGTGGTGATCAGTACATTCCTCAGCCTGTGCTGCTTCCCGCAGCTCCCATTGGCTGGGAACGGTGAATAGCAGCCTCTGGGAGCTGAGGGGCTCCATGCCTACAGACACTCCAGGTAAACAAAATGTCCTGACATGCCAGAGACTTATGCTGACAAGCTGGGACCAGAAGTTTGCAAACTACTGATACAGAGTAGGCTTATGAATGGATCATTGCAATTTTTTTAAACTTGGGGGAGGATGGTCCAGCTTAGGAATGAATGGTCTTATGATTGAGTATATGTGTCATCTGCATCTCCGCAAGGAGGCAGGGCAACAGGAAGAAATCACAAAGGCTTCTCTACCCAAATAAAAGCAGAAATGGAGACTATGAGCTACCATGACAAAAATATGAACTCACATGGATGTGGAATTTTTGACCTATCATAACAAAACACAAGTACTAATGACATATCCTGCTACTGACACACCATAAATAGTTTTGAACAGAGTAAAAACAGTTACCATAATGCATGCATTCTTGCAATACCTCTTTTAAAATTCAGTTTGTGCAACAATTCTGAAGCCAACAATTAGGACATTAGATAATTCAGTTTATGCATAGGAGATAAGATTGTTTTCCAAAAAACTTTCTAAATTAATTAAATCTTGATGAGCACTAACCAATGCTGTATGTGAGGGTTTAGCACAAAAAATCTTAACTTTTTAAAAAAATCTTCCAATGTTAAATCATTGAACCATATTCTGTTGGATTTACTAACAGTTTTTGCTTGACAGCTTGATACCGAGTTTTGAAAACTCCTCAGAGTAAATGATTGGTTGGCAAAACTTGGGATTTCAATGGAAACCTGTATTGAGGCATTGGTTTTAAGTGAAACTTAGATACAAAATACATCAACACTGATGGAAATTGAGAACACAATCTGCTATATGCAGTGGCCATAACTAATTCCTATTACCTATTCCTATCATTTCCAGTATGGATCTCCCCTGTTCCGTAGAGAAAGTGAAGTCAGTGTGAATCAACCACACCCAGTGGCACTGTTCCCAGACCTTTTCTGTGGTCCTCACTCCACATGCATTGTACTTCCATCCCTAGGTGCCAGTAGAAAAACTTGCAGAAAGTTAAGGTAAGCAGAGACTGTAATCACTCTGCCACCAATCTTCAGCTATCAGGGAAAAACTCTTATGAATAAGTCCTAGAAGAAGCAGTAGCTATGGGACATCTTGGCAATGAAACAGCACTGGCAGAGAACCTGACGTCAAGGTGCTTAGTGATAACATTTGTACATTCTTGAAGATCCCTGGGATTCAGCCAGCCTGAGAGCAGGACCACTGCCATTTCCTTGGAGAACTAAGGGTGAGGGTGAGGAGAAGGCAATCATATCCATCCTCCCAATGAAACAATTCAAGGAAAATTCTGAGGAGGAACTGTGATTTTAGTGAAACTGCACCCATATTCCCCTCTGTAATCAACCACAAGGCTTTCAGCTCCACAGCCATCACCAGTCTTGGGCACAGACCCACATCTCACTCCTTCTTAATTAGGGTGCTAAAACTTCCCAGCTCCCTGTCTTACACTGTGATACCCTAAAAGGCCAGCACCTATAATTTGCTTTCTTTTTGAAGGTGCTGACCAGATCATTGTCCACAGATAGAAGTCATCACTCATCTCCTTCTAAACAAGAACATTTATTCTTAAGGCAAAGAGCATTACAGAGAAGCATATTAAAACAACAAAGAAAATACATACTTACTAGAAAGATTGCCAGAATTCACCCCCCACATACAACTGGTAGGTTTTAGTCCTTCAAAACCCACAACTGGGTTTTCCCCATAATTACTTATTCTTCCAACTTAGATCCAGAACTAGAACAAAGCCTGGACAGATCAACAATTTATACAGCTTGGTTCTTTTATCTTGGCCTTCTGTAACAGGTTATCAGCAGACTATGGCCCTTTCTATAGGGAGCAGATTCAAAAGGATGGATTTTTGCATAATGAGAGATGTGGAAGTTGCATTAGTCATTCTTTAGGGATTACCCAGGGAATCCACTTAACTCTTGTTGTCTCCACAAGTCCATACTTATCTGGAACAATTCAGAATGTGAATGCCTTTAAACTTCCCAGGTCTCACATCCATCACTTCTGTAATAAGTTGAGGGTCTGCAACATAAAATCAGCAGGCCTGAAATCTAGTGAGAAAGATTTCGGCTCAGTGGAACTGCAAGCAGGAAAGAGGTTTGGCTAATGAGAAATAGTATAAGCCAGGTCAAGCATAAAGAATGCCAAAAGTTATCAAGCACAGGTACCAGGCACAGGCTGTAAGCACATTCCAGAGGGGTCGTAACAGAACGCCTCGCTGAGAAACATTTTGGTACCACCCGCCTCCCCACAAATAATGTACATATGGCCTAGGTTCAGGACTGGGTCGAAGTTGACAGCATGATGAATAGTAAGTAAACCCCACTTCTGTGAGGTAAGGGGCAGTAACCACGTAATAGAGGGTGGCAACCTGATACGTCAAGAGTGACGTGTAACTTGTTTTTACCTGTGTATAAATGTGCACCCCAAAGGGTGATCGCCAGCTGACCATGGTGGGGGAGCGGGGGGACTGGAAATCCAGAGTTCTTAGTGGGTGTTAGCTCATTGCCATGGCTTACATAAGGTATAGTGGCACAGCGATGAATCTGTTTGCTGACAACTATTATTGTATGTCATTTGGCAATAAATCTGCTTGGGTGATTTCAATCCTTATCTGATTTGTGGTCTCTGGGGAGTATGTCATGTTAACTAATTGCATATGATTATCGCACTAGACAGGGGAGTAAACACATGCATGCACGCAGCAGAAAGTTTAACATCATTGACGAAGTAGAGGACCTGTCAGGAACCCACTGGGATCATCCCAAATCCTGATTGACGATAACTTCTACTATGGCAAAAATGTAGTATTTTAGTATCAGTGTATAAATGTAAATTTGATGTATAATGATTTGCCTATGAGATCTGTATGCTTCTATTTCACCTTTTTTCTCATGATTAGACAACATCTGCATTGTAAACTAAGTTGTGTCTTCTAGAAAGTATGTAATCCTTATCTGCAATGCTTTGTAAATTGCTTGGTGTGAGTGGAGGATGTGTGTAAGTGTGAAAGCCATCACAGATGCCCAGATGGTCAAGAAGTGGGAACCTTAAAGATAACCAGGAAACATCCATTGTGTCTGAGGCTGAATTAAATTAGCCAAATTGATGAACCCTGGAGACAGGCAGAGCCCCCCAAAAGTGAGACACAAACAAGAGATAAGGATGGGAAGCCTCACAATAACCATCAATGGATAACTGTGGAAAACTCTGAGATTAACACCTTTTAAGAATGAATGATTGCAACATGACACTGCAAAACCTATAGACTCAAATAGGAGCTTACATAAATGAGAAGGGAGGCTCTTGCCATTTGACTCTGGGTTTGATCCTCCAAGCCAAGCCTCAGAGGAGCCTTGAATCGCAATCAAAAGCCCCTGATTGAAAGATTCTGACCCTTGCCTGGCTAGTAAGACTGACTTGAGCCATGACAGACTGGTAACTATACATCATGTGCACCTGTATGTGTGGGCTTGTCTTTATGAAGCATATGTTAGCTGCTTTTATACTGTAGTCTTAATAAATGTAGCATCTTGCCTTTTCCCCTAAAAAGATCCCGTGTGCTTCTTAAAAGCATAACACTCTCCTCTAGGGAAGTTACATACAATTTTGGCTCACCTTAATACATAAAATTAACAAAATAAGAACTTCCAAAGTGTTGAAGGAAATTGCCATATCAGTCACAGGAACATCAAAAAGTCTTCCTCCCTTTGGAGTTTCCCCCTTCAAAAAATGTTTTGTTTTTCGCAAACCAAACAGGGGATGCTAAAAACATTTTCCACTCTGGGTAACAACACACCTTGCACTGACCATGTAGGCCAAGACGGTTAGCTTCCTATTTTAATCACCATTGTTGCTGATGCTGCTAGTCCTTCCTGACCTGAGTAGTTCCATTGCCTTTAAGGAGGTAACCTAAGAACAACTAATATAAGTGTTTGCTGTATTAGAGCCATTGTCCAGAACTGCCAGTCAGAAACTTACAAACACAAGGGACTCCTTCCTTCCAGGAATTTTTCTCAAACCATTTCATTGTGGGGGCAGAGTTTGAGATCCATGAGGAACAAACCTCATAGCCCACTCTCTTTCTCTCTGTCTCTCTCTCTCTCTCTTTGTCCCAAGCCATCCATCCCAAAGTCCTGGAAAGCTCCTCAGCTTGTCCAGTCATTGGGAATCTATGATCTTCTTTACAAAAGGCTGATATAAATAAAGCCATTCAACAAAACACTGTATTTATAACAACTTGGGAACTGTTACAGATAGGCTTTCCCTGCCTTGACTTCAGTCTGGGTGAAATCCACCCAAGTGCAAAGCACCAGTAGAAAGCCTATGATCACCTATGTCACACCACACATCCTTTAACATATATCAATGTTATATTGCCATAACTCTATTGATTTCAATTAATTTACTTCTGATATGCTCCAGTGTAAATGGGAGCAGAATGTAAACATTCTTCCAAGTTAACAGTATGCCTCCTTAGCCTTTCTGCACTAATTAAGCAAAATATTGGTTGACTGAGGAACTCACCATGTCTGTGTCTGAAACAGGTCCAAAGCTGGTTACATAGATGTTAGTGAAGACTTCTGTTATACTGTCTGATAATAGAAGAGAGAAATAAACAAATGTTTAGCATTGACATTTTCTGTATTCTGCCCACAAAGTGACGTGAAACATTCTGAACCAGATTCTGCTCTCAGTCATACTGTTGTAAATATGGAGTAACTCATTAGAATTACTCTGTTGTTATACTGGTGTTAATAGAAGAAAACTTGGCCCCTAGAGGGCTTCACTTACAGCAAATATAAACAACATTCCTATTTTCAGAGCCAGCAAAAATAATTACAATGCCTGGAATTTAATAAGATGCCACAATTCTAAACATAAAACACCTTTGTTGCAGAGCTATTATTCCTAGTGTTGCCGATCATGGCTGTTAAAAGCTTTCTAATTCAAGGCTATATTTTTCAGACTGAACAGCTTTTTCAAAGCCTAAGAAAATGTTTACAATACAATTATCAATGTGCTAAAAATAACTGTGCCCCAGCATCATACATTTTAATTGTTTTAAGTGACAAGTGTTTAAATATAATAGTCCCTTCCCTCTCTGTATTCACCATGCTGCTGAACAGTTGTAGCTCTGTAAGAACTGGAAAGAATGTCCTCCTAATGATTATAGTTGGACAGCCATGATACCAGTAGATTGAATATTGTTCTATAGGGAAAAATAATTGCTGAATTTTCTATCTTCTATTTTCAATTAGGTGCAAAACTGAATGATACACACTAACAGAGATGGGCCATACCAGCAGAAAATTTCCTACCGCAGTTTCCAACTACCATTTAATTATCAGGCACCTAAAATACTGAATATTCTGCCTTTCAGCAATTTTTTAGCTGAAAAAGAAAAAAAAAGTACTTAACAGCTAAGTGTGATTTGACAATGAGCATACTATGTCCTTTTCTAAAAAGTACAGTGCACCTTGTAATTGCTCTTTGCTATATCTTGACCTTTATATTTGATCAAAACACAAACAGGAAATTCATGGTTTTTATTCTTGATTAAAAGCTGTTCTGAAAACAATCTTTTGACCATGATGTTGTACGAATTTTTCATACCATTGTGAATATTACAATGTAGGCCTAGCATTACAAGCCCAAAAGGAAGACTGGCATAGATTAGTTTCTTATATAATCAATGTTTTCCTTTCAAAGAGCAGTGTAATTGAACACGCTAGTGTTCATGTGCGCCACTTCCCTATACTGAATAAAATTTGATGTGCTCAATTGTTTATATAGGCTTCATATGCTAATATTCCCTTTTATTTTTATTAACAGCTAAGAGCAAGACTGTGACAGTTATAAACCAGTGTATTTTGGGAATGGTGTAGAGACACATCTCCACAGCAGGGATTTTGCTGGTGCAATCCTTTCTGGACTGCCCTGGAGCATGGAGGAAATGCATCTCTCTGTTGCTGATTATGATGAAACGGTTACCAATGAGTCCGAAAAGGAGCTGTTGAAAGGTGGCAAAAAATGTTTTTTGCATCTTGTTCCTCACACGCTTAACAGGGCCACTCAATCTTATAGTGAGGGCCTTTGCTTTTGGCGTCAGGCAACCTAAATTCTATCCCCACTTCTATCATTAAATTCCAAGTGTTCATGCTTAGTAGCAAAAGTTCCTAGGTAGTTATATATATCAGACTTCTACTGTGCTATGTGTTGTACCCACACATGACAAAGAGACTGCAATTGCAGTATAAGATAAGGGATAACATATGTTGGTGTGCATTAATGTTCTTAGTATTTGGCTAGGAATAAGCATGACTGAAATAACATCTGGAAACCACAAGCATGGTTCAGAAAAACAGTAATAAAATATTGTTTGTCAGAAAATCTTAAAATGAAGATAATTCTCTCCAAAATGGGCACCTGTTACAGGCTGAGAGGAAATGAAAAATGACAAGACTGAATCTCTCTCCTGGGCACCAAACAGTGCTACAAAGATTAACTGTGAAATTTGGCTTGCACTATTCCAAAAAACACACAAACCTAATTATAGTTCTATTTTAAAAGGTGTTAATGCATCACTGACAATCAAGCTTTCCACAGGCAGAAAGCCAAATCTAATCTCAGCTACGCTGGTGTAATTTGGAGTAACACCACTGCAGGCAAAGGAATCACATGGGAGTTAGTTACACATTTTAATCTGATCCATAACAGTATACCTATGATAGGGAACTCAACACTGTCTTATTTTTTACAATACATCTATATTATGATGTATTATTTGACAATATACACTACAAGCTGGAATTTCATTATTGGTTTTGCATATAGTAAACTACAATGCATACAGTTTTCAAACTTGACTTCAGTTCTACATCTCAGTGAGAGCAAATCAATCCTTAATTTTAAGAATATAAACACACAAGTAGGGTTAAACTCCTCTTCCTCCTACTGAAAAACAGAAAGTGAACACACAATGGTGAGGGAAATCAAAGATGCAACATCAAATGGCTGAAAAGCTGTCATAACTATCTGGAGATTCCTTTAGCTGGCCCTAAATTATCTCCTTTAGAGTCCACATCCTAGGGGTAAACCAAGGATCTAGCAGAGAGAAAGAAGACAAGCACTACAGTTCAGCTGCTAGAACTTTATATCAGCCACTGCATTTAGAGCGGTACTTAGGCCAGGACCAAGTCTGAAAAGGTTGATTTGCATGTACAAAACATGACAAAGGTCACAGAAGGAGTCTGAATCCAGAGTTGGGATTAGTCCCTTGCTTAAGCAACTTGACCATGTTACCTCCTGAGCTGGCCTTCTTTCTGGCCTCAAGTCATAAAGCATGCTTGCTGGTAAGCAGAAGAGCTGACTCAGTTGAAAGTAGCTAGTAGGAAACCTGTAGTGGCCTTAGTGCTATTAAAGGTAGCCTGAATAGTGCTTCCCTTTTCAGCTATAAAATTGATCTGGAAACTTCCCATTCCCTCTTCCCCAAATGAAAGAACCTATGCCACGGTTTTACATGGACCATAAAGCCATGCTCAGATTGGCTGTGTGGGCAGGATTTATGAACAACCTGTGGCCTTTAAGAAAAAACATATTGTTTTAACAAACCTAAATATCCCAACATTTCATAATAGAACAGAATGTCTAAAATATGTAAATGCACAATTTTAATGCCGGGCATGCAACAATTTCTCTTTATTTTACAGTTTATTTTGTATGTGCAATAAATAGTACCCTGGAGAATGCTGCAGTGTTGTAATTTGATAGAAGAGCCGTTATGGCATTAAAAAGTGAAAATGAAGCACTGCTTATTAATTATGTCAACATAAAATGAAAAAGAAGGTCAAGTTTAAAGTGCTGCAGGAGCCTTACGACAGGATTCCCAAGCATGGGTGAAAAAGCTGTCAAAACCCTGATGTTATTTTAATTATTTTTGATTAAAATATATTCTTTAACTAAAATTGACATTGTTCTGACATTGTAATATGGTCTCCACAGACGTGCTGGGTAATTTTGCCCAAAGATACTGAAATTGTGATTCATAATACAATCCAGGAGCTGCACAAGTGAAACAGCCAGAGCTTTAATCCATCAAACACTGTTCCAACTCAACATTCTCTCCTTAGCTGACAAGCTTGTTAGTACAGCTGAAAGTGCCAGCTCAAGACACTTACTGGTGGGAGGTGAGATAATTGGGAGCTCCAGGAGTGGAGGGAGAAAAGGGAATGTAAATATTTCAGTGTAGATTTTGCTTCAGTGGTTACGGACACCGTACCTGTCCAATTATTCAGCATTTTCTACTACTATCCACTGTCACCAGTTATAATAGAACACTTTACAACACTTTAAAACCACATATAGGTATTCAAGTAAAGATGTACATAGGAATTTCAGTTTGTAAACTGAAGATGGGTTTTGTGAGAAGAGGAAACAGATTCATTTCCCCCACTGCGAACTATCTGAGAAATTTTCTTAAGGGAATCTATATATAAAAGTACCTGTATATAGTCTATTTGACTGGACTCCACTTAATCACTCCTGTTCACCTCATCTATAGATGTGCTTAATAAAAAGCTATTTAAATACAATTTCCAGTTCCAAAAAGGTAGCCACAGAACAAAGCTACTTGACGGCAACTGTGACAGTCCCCCCTTCCATGCCTTATGAAATTGGCTTATGAATATAAATATGCATAACTTGGAGATGCTTTGGACAAGTACCTCATGTAATCTATCAATTTTAATGTTGCAGCCTGCAGGATCTGTATATATCTTATTCTGGTGCATATATAATTCTTATATGCAACATTAGAAATAGGAAGTATGAGATTGTTTATGGTTTTAAATGTGCTAATGAGAGCACCAATGGTGCTCCAGAAGCCTTACGGTGCATCTATACTTCAGGGCTTAACTCGAAATAAGCTACACAAATTGAGCTGTGTCAATTGCATAGCTTGTTTCGAAATAGGGAGCGTCTACACAGCACTTATTTCGAAATAGAGCATTCTTCCTCTGAATTCCCTTATTTCTCGTACAATGAGGGTTACAGGAGTTGGACTAAGAAGTCCTCCAGCTTGACAGTATTTTGACACTATTTCAAAATAACTGCCTGCTGTGTAGACACGGACTAAGTTATTTTGGAATAGCACTAGTTATTTCGAAATAGTGTTGCAGTGTAGACGTACCCTTAATGATTGGGTGATCAACTTAATGACTTGTAAACAGCCTTGTTTGTCCTTTAAATCTAAGCAGTGGTTGGTCCTAGGAAGACATGTGACCATTCCATCTTGAACTGGGATACCAGTTTGACCAGATAATTTTCCATGGAAGGGGGGATGAAAACAAAAAATTCCTGCACAAGAAAAAGTCTATTTAAGCAACAAGAAGCCATCAGTCCCTTTATATTTGGCCTGCGTGATACACCCAAAAGGAGAGCTGGAGACCTGGGTGAAGTAAAGAGAGTCTCTGACCTGAAGATGATGGCTAAAACAAGACCACCTTTTAGAATAAGAGTAAGTTTGCAATAAGCTTTAGTGTATTAAAATTAGGTAGGTGTTTTCTTTTCATTTTAATTCTGTAACTCACTTTGATCCATCTGTTTTCACTTGCAACCACTTAAATCCTACTGTTTGTAGTTAATAAAAATACTCTTCTGTACTATCAAGTCCAGTGTAAATAATTGTTACCTGGGGGGGAACAATCAGCATGCATATCCTCCTTTCTTTGATAAAGGGGGCTTACATGAGTGAGCTTCCATTGTGTAAAACTCTTACACAGAGAAATATGGATTTATCTGGGGGTTTAATCCCTTTAGAGGATTGGTTTTCTGGGTGCTGTGCCCTAGAACTTTATTCTCCTAGAGCTGAGTGGTTCGGTAGCTGCATTGTTCTTAGGGGGACAGTTACCCCAGCTCTGTACTTTGTCTGGGGAAGACCAAAGGATCTGGCCCAGCAAGACAGGGTGGTGGGGAGCCCCAGAGAACAAGGCAGCGAGTGTCCATGGCATAACCAGCACACTGGGGAATAGCACCAAGGGGTCTTCCACCATAGCCATATTATAGCTTTAACTGATGCCATCGTAAAGCAACTATCATGCCTGATTCTGATCTCACACCAAAGTAAATCATGATATTGAAGTTCATGAACTTACACTGACAGAAACCTGGCAAAAGCCTGAAGAAAACCAATTTCATTGTTTCTTTAGAATAGAAGTAGAGAGGGTCTGATCCAACTTCCACTGAAATAAGCAGCAAAATGCACATTGACTTCAGTGGGAATACGACTGAGACAAAAAATTGTAAATTGTTTTTTATAACTTCTGAAGTGTAAGCATACCAAGTTATGCAAACCAAAAAGGATGACTCTGAAGGAATGGATAGTTTTTTATAATGTCATAGTCTTAATAAATAGCAATATAGGTTGAACCTCCCTGGTCTGGCACCCTCAGGACCTGACCAATCTGGGACAAGGGAAGTCTGGGAGGGGGAGCACCAGCCTCCCTGCTGGGTTCCTCTCCTCAGCCACCAGAGCTGCTCTCTCCAGCTTCCCAGCCCCGCAAGCTGTGGCAGCCCCGCCAGAGTGCCTGGCAGGTCCCACTGCCCTGCTAGAGCTCCTGGCAGCCCCATCGGCCTTGCCACAGCCACACCGGAGCTCTTGGCAGCCCTACCGGAATTCATGGGACCCCTGCCAGCTCTGGCCGCATTGCTAGCTTTCCTGCCCCACCTGCTGCAGGCTCTGGTGCCCCATGGGCTCCACTGGCCCCACCAGCTGGCTCCCTTCAGAACCATAGCAACCTCTACTGCCGGAGCTCTCTTGCTGTGCACTGGACCACAGAGATTCAACATATTACAATTTTAGCCTTATGTAAAAACCCAAAGAAGCTATGTTAGCTATTTGAACAGAAGATGGCACCCATCACCAATAGGATAAAGACAGAGGACGCTCTATCACAAGTAACTTGGTCACAAGTAACCAGCAAAAATGGAGATTCCTTAAGACCAGCTGCAAAATAGTCCTGGACTACAAATTTCCAGTGATGCAGACCAGAAAAATATTGGAGTCCAGAAAAACAAAGAATCTGTATAGTATAATTATATATTTGTATACAGGAACACCGACAGTTTCACAGATTAGATCTCTGTGGTAATCTAATCTGACATCCTATATAAAACAGCATAGAACTTCAGATAAATAATTCCTAGAGCATAATTTTGAGAAAAACATCCAATCTTGACTTAAAATTCTCAGTGATAAAGAATTCCCTATGACTTTTAGTAAATTTTTAGTAAACAAAGAGATGATTAAAGGGTGGCTTGATCACTGAGCAGTGCTTTTTTTGTGACAGTACTGCCTGGTACACAGTACCAGTACATCCAGATGCAGTACCAGGACTTCCAGTCAGAGCTCAACAACGTTTCTCCTGGAGTACTGGCACCTTTTTTTTTTTTTTTTAACAAAAAAAGCACTGTCTCTGAATGTAAATATCTATATAGGCAATAAATATGTGATAGTAGGCTCTTCAATCTTGAAAACGAGGGTGTAACACAAACCAATGGCTGGAACTGAAGATAGACAAATTCTGAATGAAAATAGGGCATAAATTGTAACCAGTAAGGACAAATTAATCATTGGAACATTTCACCAAGGATCATGACAGATTCTCTATCACAGGCAATTTTTAAATCAAGTTTAGATGTTAGTTTCTATAAATCTCTTTTCTAGGCATTATTTAGGGGAAGTTCTATGGCCTGTGTTATACAAGAGGCCAAAGTAGATCATCTTAAGGCCTTGGAATCTATGGATTGATGAATCCATGACAATAGCTGACAAAAATTGAGACCTTTCACATAAACGTTGTCTTCCTTGCTTTTCTATTTTGTTCTTGTTTACTGTCACAGATAATATGTTGCAATCCTATTTACTGTAATGAAATAAAGTTAAATTATAGACAGTCCAGTAGTTAGAATAATACATCAGTACTCAGAAGATATGGGTGCTATTCTTGGCTCTGCCAGAAACTTTCTAAGGCACCTTAAGAAAGTTACTTAGTCTCTCTATGTCTCTATTCCCAGCTGAAATAGCACTTCCCAACCTTGCATAGATATTGTGAGGATAAATACACCAAACACTCACTTGTGCAAACACTGTGGCAAAGGGGGCCATATAAGTATTTAAAATAGATAGTGTACTTCACTGTCTATGATTTCTTTTGTGTTAACCAATGCAAAAACTGATAAGAGATGCATACTGAACAAGTGAATAAGTTACTTGGGAAATAAAAGGATCAGAACGGCAATACTGGGTCAGACCAAAGGTCCATCTAGCCCAGTATCCGGTCTGTTGACAGCGGCCAATACCAGATGCCCCAGAGGAAGGGATCACAACAGGCAAATATCACATGATTCATCTACTGACATCTATTCCCAGACAAACTGAGGCTAGGGACACCATTCCTACCCATTCTGGCTAATAGCCATTGATGGACCTAACCTCCATGAATCTAGCTAGATCTTTTTTGAACCCCATTAAAGTCCTAGTCTTCCCCAAATCCTCTTTCAAGGAGTTCCATGGGTTGACTGAGATGAGTGAAGAAAAATTTCCTTTTGTTTTAAACCTGATGCTCATTAATTTAATTTGGTGACCCCTAGTTCTTATATTGTGGGAAATATTTTTCCTTATTCACTTTTTCCATATCAGTCATGTTTTTATAGACCTCTATCATATCTCCCCTTAGTCTCCTCTTTTCTAAGCTGAAAAGTCAAAGTCTTTTTAAGCTCTCTGCATATGGGACCCATTTCAAACCCCTGATGATAAACATGGGCAGCATTTAAAATAGCTTACTCTTTTGCCACAATTAAGATGGGAAGTATGGCAAAAGACCACTCTGGCTTACCCAGGAGATCTTCAATTATCTGAAATGCAAAAAAGAGAGTCCTACAAAAAGAGGAAAGTAGGTCAAATTACAAAGGATCAATATAAACAAACACTACAATCATGTAGCCCAAAATTAGAAAGATCACAGAACAAAATGAGATTAAACTGGGTACAGACATAAAAAGAATAAGAAAATATTCTACAAACACATAGAAGCAAGAGAAAGACCAAAAGATAGGGTGGGTCTATTACTCAAGGAAGAGGGAAGACAATAAAAGAAAATGTGGAAATGGCAGAAATGCTCAACAACTTTATGTGTTTCAGTTTTCACTAAAAAATTTGGTTCTCTAATGTAGCGAACACCATGAAAATGAGGTAGGTTCTACAGACCAGTCATCTTAACTTCTGTACCTTGAAAGATAATGGAGCAAATAATCAAACAATCAACTGCAAACTCCTAGAAGATAATAAAATTGTAAGTAACAGTCAGCGTAGGTTGTCAGGTACAAATCATATCAAACCAACCTAATATCTCTCTTTGAGAGGGTAACAAATTTTGTGGATGGCAGAGTGGTAAATGTGGTATTAGTAAACCTTTAGTAAAGCTTTTCACACTGCCTTGTGTGACCTTTTCATAAACATAGGGAAATACAACTACTAGCTAGCCTTTTATGTTGTCTAGTTTGGACTCACTTGCATGGGCACTGAGCCTCATCTATCCAAAGGGAGAGCTACCCTAAGGGTGTCTAGACTACAGGGTTTTGTCGACAAAAGTGGACTTTTGTCAACAAAACTATACCTGCGTCTACACTACTGCTAAGTTCTGTCGACATAATGTCGTCAGAACTCGGCAGTTTTGGTGACGGTGGTAAACCTCATTTTATGTGGAATAACGCCTTCTGTTGACAGAGTTCTGTCAACAAAAGTCGTTATTGCATCTACACTGTCCTTTGCATCTACACTCTCATGTCGAGAAAGCGGCTTGCTTTGTCGACAAAACTGGATGTAGTCTAGATGCTCTTTGTTGACAGAAGCTTTGTCGACAGTGTCTGTCAACAAAGCCTCTGTAGACAAAAGCCTGTAGTCTAGATGTACCATCCCTTGTGCTACAGGACACACACAGACTCCAGAAATACAACCTAGATGGAGCTATCACTAGTGCATAACTGGCTGGAAAACCAGTCTCAGAAAGTAGTTACCAGTGATTCATAGTCAGGCTGTAAGGCACATTGGCAGAGATCAGTTCTGGGTCTGGTATAGAGAGTACACTTAAAGTCTGTGGATGATACCAAGTGGAAGAAGTAAGATTAAGATTCAGTCTGGACAAACTGGATAAATGGTCTGAAGTAAACAGAACAAAATCCAATAAAAACAAATGCAAGTGCTTCCTCTAGTAAGAGGCAATCAGTTACACACATACAAAATTGGAAATGATCCCTAGGAAGGAGTACTGAAGAAAGGGATTTGGGGGTCATAGTGGACCACAAGCTAAATATGAATAAACAGGGTAAAACTGATGAAAAAAAGAGCAAACATCAAAGTGTTGTAAGCAAGATACCAAAAGTAATTCTTCCATTGTACTCTGCACTGAATAGACCTCAAATGGAGTTCTGTGTCCAGTTCTGGGTGCCTCATTCCAGGAAAGATGGGAACAAACTGGAGAAAGTTCAGAGAAGAGCAACAAAATGATTAAAGATACAGAAAATATGACCTATGAGGAGAGACTGAAAAAATGGGTTTATTTAGTCGGCAGATGTCTGAAATGGGGCAGGATAACAGTTTTCAAGTATATAAAAAATTATTATAAGGAACAGGGAGAAAAACTGGTCTTGTTAAACTCTGAGTCTAGAACAAGCAACAAGGAGCTTAAATTGCAAAAAGGGAGATTTAGGTTGGACATTAGGAAAAACTTCCTATCTGTTAGGGTAGTTAATCACTGGATTAAATTGCCTAGGGAAGTTGTGGAATCTTTTCCATTGGAAGTTTTTAAGAACAGATTAGACAAACACATGTCAGAAATGGTCTAGATAGAACAGTTCTATCTTCAATGCAGAGAACTGACTAACATGACCTCTGGAGGTCTCTTTCTTGTCTACACTTCTATGATTCTCTATCCAGAAGATGAAACTAATTAGCTCTCTATAAAGCTAGCTTTTAACTGAAATGGATTTGTTAAAAGAAAGATAAAATATTCCCCACACATTAGTAATAAAATCCAGGCATCTTATCTACACACATGCTGCAAAAGTCAAACAAACAAAAAACAAACCAAAAACCCTCCCAAAACCAGGGAATATCCAGTTACATATAAAAATCTTGTTCTAAAATACAATTAAAGAAAATAAAGCTTAACTATTGAGTTGGGTCCTGTTCTGCTTGTTTCTTTTCAGTTAGTTGGAGGTTATGTAAAAAAAGTGCACTGGAGATTTAAAATTGGAAGCTGAAAGATTAAAGTTTGGCTCTAAAATGTCTGATTGTATTGAGATAAATGCTGAGGTAAAGCTTCCTTTTTTTCACATCAATAAGTTATTTGTCATTGTGCCAAAATTATGTCAACCAAAATAAAAAAGCAAGCCTTTTAGTATTCAGCCTCCCCTATCGAGCCATTACAGCTTCCCCCATGATTCAAAGGGCTTGCATATTATAACCAGTCTGAGTTATTAATGGAACTATTATAATGTTCAGCTCACTAGGTGGACATGTTGTAAATCTAAAAGAGGATAAAAAGTCAAAGGGCTTCTATCCAAAATAGGAGTGTGTGTACTGGGGTGGTATCATAGAATACTCTGCTGAGACAGAGATGGGGACAAATTGATGTGGGCCAGTTTGCATCAATACTGTTTGACTAACAAAGACAACAAAATATCCATTCCCATCTTGTTATGCAGTATTCTGTCCCGGCATATTAGAGAAACAAGTAGGGTGACATAATGAAAAAATTTCTATTAGTGAGACAGTTGTTGAATCTTACAGAGCACTTTTTTCAAGTCTGAGAAACATACTCAGTGTATCACAGCTAAATACAAGGTTGAACAGATTGTATTTAGCTGTGACACTTTAATATGTTTCCCAGATCTGAAGAAGAGCTCTGTGTAAGTTTGAAAGTCTCTCTCACTAATACTAGCTGGTTCAATAAAATATTTTACCTCCATCACCTTGCCTGTCATTCCCAGGCTTGGTTGTTTTCCTCAGATTCCTATTCTTTTCAGGATTACTTGGAATGACATCATAATGCACACCCAGGGAATATATATATATATATACATACATACACACACACATACTAGAAATACATCACCAGCCATCTTAGAAATTATTATACAAAATTATCTAATTTTAATGCTTAAATCCTGAGATTTGCCAGTGAGAAGCACCCTTGTCTCTGCAGAAGCTTTTCTTTGAGCACACTTATGGTTTAACACCTCAGTAGTTTGTGCAAAGATGTCATATTCCCTGATCAGCGAATTTGAATCTCTGCACCTCAGGGCTGATTCTGCTTCTGCTGTTTCCACCAAACACATCCACCAAAGAAGCAATATCAGATGAAAAGGTATTTGAATAATCTATGCCCATATAACATTTTGCTACAAAGTAATGAAATGGACCCATCAGACATTGCTTTCCTTATCTTTTTGAAGGTTTGTGGGTACCTGTTTCTTCCCCTGAATGTAGACTAACTTCCAGAAAAAAGTGCTATGTTTGCATGTTCCTCCCTAATTATTACTGGATTAAAAGGACATCGGATGCAGAGTTTCAGAATGCTTCTGGACTCATCAATGCAATTGGCCCTCTAAACAGAAGCAGTACCCAGAAGTGTGTTTTCCCCATCTTCATAAGACTAACGCCTCTTCTTTCCAGATGCAGACCAAATCTTCTTCACCTTTAGGCTGGACTGAAGCAATATGGTCTGACTTCATTGACTGAGAATTTCAGGCAGAAGCTTCAAGCAGTCCCATGTACAGTAAGGTAACGACTGACAAAAGCATATCACCCCTAGTGGTGATTGGTACTTTTGTCTTCTGCACTTGTTACCTACCAAATTCCAGATTGGCTTCAAACTCCTGATACTTCTCTTAAGTCTATCAATAGGTTGAGGCCTATCTATCTTTCAGTATGTCTTCCTGGCAGAGTTAACTAGTCTCTCCTCAGCTATTACACCTAATCTCCCTCCTGTCCCAACACAAAACCCTATCATCCAAATTTAGTGTTGCTTTCATGCCAGGCTAGCCACCACAACTGAGACTAGAGACTATTCGCTATTTTCACTGAGATGGATAAGCCACCTATTTTGCAGTGAAAGACACAGGCTAAAATCATGCAAGTGATGACAGTCCATTTCTCTCCACATGCCCAGCATGCCAGTAAAGATCTCCCACAATTCACTGGGAAAGAATCTGAATGGCTCAGCTTACTGCAGCACAAAGAACCATGTGTATGCCCTTTCAAGTCCTAGTGACACACATGGGTTGGTATACATCCAAGCAGAACATAGTAACTTGGGTCTGGCTTTGCAGTGTGGCTGTTCACACTTGGACTAGGCTAACCCAGGAGCTCAGACCTAAGCATCCATCACACAAGTTAACTGTGCAATGAAGGGTAATTCAGAGCCTATTGATATCAGCAGAAAAGACTCCATCAATGGGCTTTGGCCAATGTCCTTAGAGAACAACCTTTTAATCTCTCCTCCTCTTTCTGATTCACTATGACATGTACAATCAACTGACCTGTTGCATTTGATGGAGCCCAGAAAGAAACTCTGGGAAGCCAAAGGCCATGCTTGCTCTGTGACAGACCCTCACATGTCACCAGAAGTCAGCATGAGCCCAAGTCTTCTACCTTTATGTTTCTGCACTGACCTTCCATGAATAAAATATTTTTTAAATGGCTGAAAGTCTCTCCTGGAGACAATGTGTGAACATTTATTTATGAACATGCTGCAAATGATGTAGACTATGTTTCAGACATACTACTGTACCACAGGGATGGGCGAATTAAAAATGAACCCAGAGCATTATTTTCCCTACTTAACTCAGTATTTTAAATACAGAAACTACTGATACCAGCTTAGAAAAACTCATTTTCTTCATTAAATATATCTTTTGTGACAGTGAGGCACCGATAATGTACTGCTGCAACGGGAGGCTCAAAATGTTAGTTTTGTTATAATCAGAAATACTATAAGAAATGACAAAGCAGAATTTCAGTAGAGGATGTTGAGGCAGAGCAATTGCAGAAACCTCAACAAAACCTGAGATCCTTTGAATCTATTTATCAGCCTGATAGTAGGTCCTCTGTCATGGAAGGTGAAAGAACTATTAAACACAGAAAATTAATCTTGATCCAGAGTATTCTAATAAGTATACTTGCAAAAAAGTTAATGTAGAATGTCTGTAGCAAGCCAATTGTTGTTAATAACTTAGTAACTATAATTCTGTGTTTATGTTTGAAATCTATTGACATTTTCTCTTCTACAAATTGTACTATTAGGGCTATTGATTAATCACAGTTAACACAAAACAATTGCAGTTAACACAAAACAAATTACTGTGTTTTTTAAAAAAGAGTTATTCATGAACCTATGTTATGAGCCTCTTCACTTAACATACTTTATTGGTTAGTGAACATTGGCACAATTCCCCTGTTTTTCTCTCATGATCTGGAGTGATTAAATATTAGAAAAAAGTTAATGGAGGAAAGAAAAAAAAAAGTTCAGATTTCCTGAATGGGATGTTTATTTAAATTTCTGGATGGTCCTCTGATTAAAAAATGGTTAATATCGCATCAAGATATTTCAATTCTGCAATGGCACCCATATGATAAACATAATTTTGTCTTCAGTTCTTGTGCTACAGATAACCCATTGGCATGAAATGAATACTGCCCAATACAACCAAGTACACTTACAGAGTTTCAGGATCGCTATGAGCTGATGGATCAAAGTATTTTTATGAGGTGAATTGAAAATGAAAATTATTATTTCTTTTATCTCTTTTACAATGCAAGTATTTCTAATAAAAATAATATAAAGCAAGCACTGTATACTTTGTTTTGTGTTGTAACTGAAATCAAGATATTTGAAAAAAATATTAAAAAGCATCCAAAATATTTAATACATTTCAAACTGTAGTCTATTGTTTAAAAGTGCAATTAAAACTGCAATTAATAGCAATTTGAGTTAATCATGGAAGTTAACTGAGATTAATGGACACCCTCGATAAAAATGTAACACTTTTACTTAGTGTTTTTATATACCACAAATGGACTTGAATGAGTATGAGGCTCACATCATTTTGCCTAAAGAAGTGCCAAATTCAGACTGCTGACATATGCACATAACTGTTTAATTTCAATAGAAATTGCACGTGTGTAGCTAATGCCAAAAATTGATCCAGAGAATAAAGAATATCTTTTCCTAGA
The DNA here is from genome assembly GCF_049634645.1 of Pelodiscus sinensis. Lineage (NCBI taxonomy): Eukaryota > Metazoa > Chordata > Testudines > Trionychidae > Pelodiscus > Pelodiscus sinensis. The sequence goes on along the minus strand of NC_134715.1, from coordinate 88,805,294 downwards.
ATATTTTGTAGTCCATATTGCATATCATATTGCAAATATGACAGTGCTGATTTGGGGCATATTTTACTAATACCTGCTTTAAGCACAAAAGTGTCTGAAACCTGCAGCATGCAAGAGAAGAATTCACATTCTAGAGCTCACTTTTGCAAAGCATTAATGGAATCACCTGCATGAGTGAAGGTTAGCAGGATCAGGTCCTACCAACAAATCCACATTTTCAGAAACCTGGTTCAAATATTTTGGGGAGTAAATAAAATTTTCCTTTCCCTGTTGATTAGTTCCATGTGTGTATCAAACTGAAAAGATGACATTTAAAAATGCATGTGAGGTTTATCTTTGCAGCACTGCTATGTTTGTCCCATGAAATTAGAAAGACAAGGTGGATGATGCTATATCTTTTGTTGCCTCACCTTTCATTGATGAAAGAGTGAAGCTGTTGAGCTTGCAGTTGCAGAGATCTTCAGAAATACTCCAAGTATACTTCAAAGCTTCTCTCATTCGCCAACAGAAGCTAGTCCAATAAAAGATATTCCTCATGCACCCAGTTGCAGCAAAATTTATTTTGTTATGTTAAAGCTCTCCAAGTCTTATAATTAAAAACAATTAGATGATTTACTATTTTAATTCATTGTCTGTCGTTCTGATTTAATAGATTAGTGTATTACAAAACAACACAGCAGCTTAACAAATATATCTTCCATAGCTGCTTTTGAGACTAACTCATCATTAGAATCCATTAATGTCACAATTTTTAAAAAATGCATAAACCATCATGATCCAGATGATTATATTAACTGTTTCATTTGCAGTTTTCAGATGAGCATTTCAGATGAGCATCATCCTTAATTTGTCACCTGCTTTATCCACTGACATTGTTTCAGTTTCTCTGCTGTTCCTAAATCACCTCACACCATTTACTGACTTAAACAAGAACAAATTTTCCCATACAGGTGGTTTATTATTCAAATAACATCATGAACAAACCACTGATTGGGATCTTTGAGTGCTATCATAGTATATATAACCAACTACAATAATTAACTGTGGCCTTTTATTTTATTTACAGTAACCTTTGTAATGTGGTGTTACAGGTTGAACCTCTCTTAATCAGGACGCTCTGATCCAGTAACATCCCTGGTTGGGAAGGACCACAGATATTCCAGGACCAAAGAGTCCCATTCAGAGCTAGTGGCTGGGAGTCCTGTAGCGGGGCTGGAACCCTGTAGCAAGGCTGTCCTGTGGCAGCAAAACCAGGAGCCCAGAAGCAGGGCTGCTTCCTGGTGGCAACACTGCAGGAGATTCGGGGGGCTGGGAGGCAGTGGGACTGAAGCCCAGCAGTGGGGTTGCCTCCCAGCAGAAGAAATGCCCAGCAAGAACAGGCAATAGGGTTGCCCGGCAGCATAACCAGAAGCCCAGCAACCCCACTGCTGCCCAGCTACCCAGTGTGACTAGGAGGCAGCAGGAATGCCCCGCAGGGCTGGGATCCTGACGGTGGGCTGCCTGGCGGTGGGGCCAGGAATCTGGGAGTAGGGCTGTCTGGCAGCACAGCAAAGAACCCAGCAGTTCAGTGCTGCCTTGCAGAGCTGAGGCAGCGGGGCTACCCAGTGAGCTGAAGCCCAAGTGGCGCTGCCGCCCAACAGTGCAACTGGACCCCAGCTGGGTTGCTGCCCTGCAGGGCCAGGAGCCTGACAGTAGAGATGTGCATTCCATGGCAGGCCTGCCACGGTGGGGCCAGGAGACCTGTGCCTGGAGGGGCTGGCAGCTGGGGGAAGCTGGCTAGGAGGCTAGCAGTAAGGCCCTGGATGGGAGGGATGGTGGCAGCAGGTGCCCAGAAATGACCCTCATCCGGGACCGGTCAGATCCTGAGGGTGCCGGATCAGGGAGGTTCAACCTGCACAACACTGTGGGTTCGGCTCTGGTGGCTACAGTTTCGAATTTAACAGGGTGAAAGTCACCTCTGCTACTTGCTTCAGATCTAGAGTTTCTAGGAACACATCATAACAAGCAAGGCTAGGCACCACATATACATACACCAGTACAAGATCTATCTGTTTTAGAAGTTTTATTAAAGTTACGATTAAATAGTTACAATTACCCAAGCATATAAAAATTCTACAGAGATGTATGCGCAAGTTAGAAATATAGTTATACTCATATCCTTAACATTAGTGTTGGGGTTTGATGGGTCTCTCCGGGTTTGATTAACAGTGGAGGGATGGTTCCTGCTGGAGTATTGCACAGGGAGCTCAATTTTCCCATTCTGGATATCCCCTTTTTATAATGAGCTTGCCTAATCCTACATTCTGTGCATCTCGAAAAAGGTGTCAATTCTGTTTTCTCTTATTGATTTGTGTCCCCTGGAAACTTCAGGGAACCCAATTTTCTATAGGTTGTGTAAATTCCCTTTATTCTCATTAGTATTGGCACATGGTTAGTATTGGCACCTCACAGAGCCTTCACAGTATTATAATGATCTAACATTAATCTTCTGCGTAATTTTTTGCAGTATTACTATTTAGTATGTCTTTTTCCATAATCTTGGCGCACCGGGTTATTTTCTCAGCACTTGTCATCATTTCTTTTCTCCAAGGCTTGAAAAAATTGCTAAGCTAAAGACTTGCAGGATTTAATCTACAAGCTCTTACATTTCAGCTTGTTTTAGTCCTGTCTAGAACACAGGTCAGTATCTGGAGAAACTGTTTTATACTTTTATAATCTGATAAATTAATTAATTGATATTCGATTAATAGGCTGTAAAATAATAATAACATCAATAAATTAGTAATGAACTAAAATTATTGGCCATATAACACAAACAAAATGTTTTGCAAAACATCTGAAACTCCTACACACAATATAAATTACACTTACAATGGCCTTCTGCACCACCCTCTAGCTGTAAATACTGAGTGCACTGCTTTAGTGTGTTGGGAGGGAATCATCTGGTAAAGAGGGTGATGAAATGATGGCATCCCTCCCACATAGCATCACTGGAATGTAAACAGGAGATTTAAATAGAAGCAGCAGAATTGCCACAGACCACCCCTCCAGATTGTACCTCCCAAAACCAGGACGCTCTAATCAGGCAACATCTGTGGTCCAGCAGAACCACTGATGTTCCCTGATGTTCGAAAGCCCAGGGTCAGGGAGATCTGGTGGCATGGCCAGAAGCCAGGCAGAAGGACTGGTGTCCAGCCACCCCAGCCAGGGCTGGCAGCAAAACCATCTGGGTGAAGGGGAAACTGGGGCCGGAAGCAGAACCAGCAGCAGGGAGCTGCGCTGGGCTGGGGTGCCTCCCATAGCCCAGAAAATTTCCTCATTCATGCCCAATCAGGTCCCAAAGGTGCCAGACCAGGGAGGTGCACCTGTACTAGCAACAGCATTATATTGGCTAGGGATGTGAATGAGTAACTGGTATTTGATAAGCATCACCCTTAATGGGTGATGCTTACTGGGTACAGATTAACTAGTACCCGGAGCAACCCCATGGGGGCTGGGAAGAGAAGTGACTGCCCTGCACGTGGGGAGGCCAGGAGCAGACGCCGTCCCATCCCCCCATGCTTAGGGCTAATGGTAGTGGCAGCCAGCAGCCCCAAGTACAGGGCACAGGAAAGGAAGCAGCAGAAGATTGGCTGCACAGGATCCTGCTTAATTGATTAACCTGACATTTAACCAGTTAACTGATTAACTGGGATTTTACATCCCTAATATTGGTATGAATGGAAGATGAGTGCAGAGGTTGGGCTGGGGAAGGGGTGGAACCCATCCTCTCATGCCCAACCAGCCTCTCATGCCCTCCCTGTGATTTTTCTGACTTATTCAACCCCAGATCTGATCAATTGATTTGTCTAATGAAATCTAATGGACAAAAACCCCACTAATACAATAGATACACCCAAAACCTGACCACAGCAAGGAATTTCACTGCATATGATTCTTCCCCTGTGGGGAGGATGAAAGAACAAACATAAGACAGATATTAGTCACATTGCTGGAAGGTACTCCGATATTAGAGTTACAAGTATACTATCAGAAAATACATAGAACAGAATAGAAAGCTGTGCATGAGAGATGGCATATGGGAAGGGGAAAAGGCAACAATGGAACTGGTGTGTTTGGGACAGAGAGATCACAATGAGATGAAACTGGAGTAAAAGATAAAGATGGAGTCGGGGGCAAAGTTGTGAAATATGGGAGATTTCAGATGAAGTGGAGCAAATGCTGGAACCTGGGGTGAAGTGGAAAGGGGGATATTTTCTGGAAGGATAAGAGATTATATGGATGTTTGGGAAAAGATTGATTTTTTTAAAGAGGAGAGAGGGGAAATGTTATGAAGCGAAATAGAGAAATAATTTGTCTCAGAAGATACTTGTGAAGGGCAGGTTTGTGGGTGTTTGGTTTTGGACTGTGTAGTGTGAAGAACAGGCTTTGTTGTTTGATTTTTGTTTGTTTTTGTACTTCAAAGAGCCCACTGAAGCCTTTTTTTCAAAGTGCTAATATTCCCTTTTGCAAACGCCATTGGACCCCTACTGCCGCTACCAACTTGTTACTCCTACCTGTAGTATCACACATTAATTCCTCAGGAGAATGGTTCTGTGAAGTATGATGCATTCCCTGACAGATGCTGACGTAACTTTAATGGGAACTGGGGGGACTCAACACTTCATAGTATCCCATGTTATTATGGGAGCTGGACATAATATATTACTTGACCTGCTAGTCTAGCCCTAATTTCTTCACAATAATTCCAAGTCATAGGCAAGGACTATCCAAGAGAACAGGTTCTGTGTCCTCTAAAATTTCTAAGCTCTTTCAAATTCACTCCAGTTCTTCCATCTTGTCATTGGTATACTAATTATGAATTATTTTCTCCTTCCTTCAGGTACTTTCCTCTTTCCACTTAAATATATGTTCTTATATATTTGTTCACTTTTAAGGACCGATGTTGTCAAATTTATTATACTTTTACCTGTCACAGATTAGAATCTGCAGCTATCTTCTGCTCCCTACACTTATAAATCAGAACTTTCCCAGAATAAAATTAGTCTACGTGAGAAAATAAACAGATCCTGCATTTGTTCTTTAAAACTACATTTAGAAACCATAGCTGGCACTATCATCGTTGTTTGTTATCTGTGTTATGGTCATGCCAAGAAGCACCAGTTATAGGCCAGGGCCCCATTAAACCAGGAACTATACAAACAGAATAACAAGATGGCCCTGGAAACAGTTTTTATTTATGGGAAGCTAAATTAAAATAAACCTATATCTTTACATTTTTCATACAAATACCTGTTTTTGTGCAAGCACACAAAACTGAACATGTATGATATGCCCACTTTATCCTAGAGCATACTCCCAGCTAGTTGCTCCCATAGAAGAGGATCCAAATCAATAAATGATTTTAGAGAAAAAGTCCATATATGACTTTTGATCCCCATTAACTAAATTGATTTCTGCTGATGTGAAAGTACATAAACCTTTGGATTTTACTAGTGGTCATTTCTTTCGTAAGTCCTTTTGAGGCAGGTTCTCGAAATACTTTCAAAGACAGAATTCAAAATATCATTCATGGAAGACAAATTGTAAAAAAACACAGCAGATTTAGGGTTATTTTCCTATGCCCAATACAGGACACCTAGAGGGGGGCTGCCAGCATTCGGGGCTTTAGCCCCACAGTGTATGTGGGGAGTAAGCCACCAGCATTCAGGGCTTCAACTCTGCAGTGGGGGGTGAAGAGTGAGGGGAGCCACCAGTGCTTGGGGCTCTAGCCCCACAGTGGAGGGTGGGAGGAAATGGGATGGGGGTGGTACCCAGAAGTGGGGGCAACAGAGAAATGGGAACGGAGCTTCAGCCAGCAGTGGGAGCAACAGAGAAAGGGGTTTCTGCCTTGGGGGGGCACCAGCAGTTGGGGCTTCAGCCCCATATTCTGGAAAGGCTGCCATACTTCCCCCCTTCTTTAGGGTGCGCAGGGAGGAAAGACACTATTACTACCTGGTTACTTTCTATGTTTCTCCCTTGGCACCGTGCCTGACTCCAAATACCACGTGCTGGTGCCTGCTTTACTGCCAGCCACATTTATGAGGTGGCAGCTGCTGCTGCTGCTGCTGCAGGATTGAGTGGGGATCTCAGGGACCATCAGGGGGGTGTGCAAACACAGAACATTTTACCCCATTTAAAAAAAAAAAAGTCGGAATGCCTAGAAGGCATCTTAAATACAGGGTAGTCCAGGTAAAAATGGTATGGATTGTCACCTTATCCAGATGTATCCATGTTTTCCTACTCCGAATTAGTCTGAATGGATCTTTGCCAAAATCTCTTTAATTCCTTGTAGATGCTTATATCAAAAATATAAAAGAAAACTTTACCAATAAATACAATCAAAAGTAGACACTCCTAAAATATATTCATGTTTTGGGTCAAAATTTATGATCTTATTTTCATGCAAAAATATTACCAATGACATATATTTATGTATTTATTGTTTGAAAGAAACATCCACAGTAACCCTGATGTCCCAACAGAAGATTATAAGGCACTATGAAGATTAATCAAACAACATATTTTAGAAGAGGTATTCTGGCCCACTTTTGTACCTGCAACCAAAGAATGTCATACAAAACTAAGGAGAAAGGGTATAATCCTCCATTCTGTCAGGCTCAATCCTGTGGCTACTCCATGGTAGTCTATTTTACAGAAACACATTATAATAGCCTGAGAGCTGTCTTAACTTCTGCCTACTCCCTACAGCTCCACCCCCTTTGCTGGTTGTATGGAAGACCAGAGCTGAATAAGTTTCCACAGTAGTTGTACGCCCAATTTGAGGATCCCTGTTACTAAGATGGGCCTTCAGTGACCAAGATTGTGAGTTTTGCAACAGTTTTGCACCAACAATACAACACAAAGCTGCCTTAACACCCTGCCTTAACCTTCAGAACTGAAACAGATGCACACATATTTTTTAAAAAATCAACTCATGTAGTATACACACACACACAATATATCAAGTCTATAGAGACTAGGAGTCTCTGAATTTCTCCCAGAATTTAGGAACATAGGTTCAAACAGACTCTCACTTAGCTAGAGATTACACAAACCATTTGTTAGAAAAGTTTTTTTGTATTGTATTTTATTTTGTAGTAATCAATTAAAATATTTAGTACAAAACTAATATTACCAATTTTGATATTAAGCACAAAGGTATTAATTTTTATTGATCTCCAAATTCCCTGAGTAGAGCACAGAAAATTCAGCTGACACTTTTGGAAATGCATCAGATAATCAACAATTAACTGGTGCAGGGGCAGATATAGGGCAGGGCGAACAGGGCGGCCGCTCTGGGCCCCGTGCTTCAGAAGCCCCGCGCATGCGCCGTGGCACCGCTGCGCATGCATATGGCATCACTGCGCATGCGCCGGGGCAAAGGGGGGGCCCCGCAAAACGGTCATCTGCCCCTGAACTGGTGCTTTGGGTTTTCCTTTCAAAATGCTTCAAAGGAATCTATATCAGGTGTTTGATAGTTATATCTTTGTATAAGGTAGGCTAAATTCTGAACTATGCTATACTAATGTAATCTATTACACAAAAATAAATACTTTAATGACTTAATTTGAGTTGCTTCAGATTCAGTCAGTTTATCAGGGATCAGCATCTAGTCCAAGTAATTAAAAATTATTCCAAGATTAACACCTATGCAAAATGGACCTAACTGGTGCCAAACCAGAGAATTTGCTGAACCACAAGCAATTAATATTGTCTAGAAACATTACCAACACTTCCACTGCTTACTGGGCTCTTAGAAAACATTTAGTAGTAAATTAGAGCTAAATAACAGCACTGAACACTGGGAGCCAGGACTGCTGGCTGTAAACAAACTTTACAGCATCACAGGAAACATGGTCATACCCAGGCTAAGTGGACTTTCAGCTACCTAAAATCATGCCAGACCAGAGAGTCCTGTACTAGAGAGGTTCAACCTGTAGTATACCTGAAGACACAATTAGATCATACCAATATCTACCTAGCATGCAATTTAAAAGAAAATTTCAATAACTAGTGTTTTCAATTTTTTGCCATAGGTAACCATTTTAAGATGACAAAGAAAGAAGAGGTTACACAATTTTTATAATATGCAATTCTGCAGAAATAGTACCTTGCATTGAAGTTTTGTTAAATTATCAATATTATTGCAGAATTCAGACTAAAATCATCATATAACATGAATGGTTCAATATGCATGGCTCACTTTCATTTCACATATGTTCTGCATTGGTTAATGGCATGCATGTCAATTATAAACATGCATATGTGCGCATTCCTGTGATCCTAATCCCTTTATTTTCATGCTCACAAATCATGCATTAATTACCTGAGACGTTTGAGAACTTTCTTCTTAAAGATATTTATAAAGATTTATTTTCAAAATTTTAAGTACATCAAAAAGATAAAAATAGTTGCATTCTTTAAATCTGTGTTTTTAATAGCATAAACATTTAATTCCAATGTTCTCTAGATAAGGCTCCATATGCAAATCAAATGTTGTTTTAATTAATTAGTATGTTCCTCTTTGCAGGCACAGAATTTTTCCATTACTTTTTCACTAAAAAGATTTTTTTTAAAGAGCTACAAATTAAATTCAGTTTTCTGATAAGTTATTTCTGCACATCATCTGTATGGCCATCTGTTCTTACTACATCAAACTGATTAAGAAAGGATCAATAATTCTGCCAAGAAACAGTATATCCTTTTAAGCAATCGCTATACATGTAAATCTATTTATTATACTTTGCTTCTCATTTTATCAATATCAACATATATAGCCCTTTAAAATATAAAATAAAGTTATTTGCAAATGTTTACTGAAGGAAGACCAGGACTGGAAGTAAAAAGGGATTCTATGTCAGGATTAATGTATAATGAAAGAGCTATAGGTAGCTTGTGCCATTTTATGCTGGTCATATGCTAACCAAGGCTTTCCAAACTGAAACAGCAGGAGAGCTACCAGTCAGGACAAAAGAGTCTTTCCACTGATATCAAAGGGAGCTGAAACAAGTCTTTGCCTGAGGTCTACTTCCAAATAAATGAATGGGAGTGGAAATGGGCTCTCAGGAAGTTTATCCTTGCCCACACTATGCATGGCTTTGGCCAATTGTAACAGCTTCACACTTGAACCCTGAACTTACCAAAATTTCAAACAAAACAAGAACAGAACCACAAAACATCAAGAGCAAGATATTTCATCATTCTTCATATACTATGGAGGACTTATAGTATATCACTACTTGTAGCCACGGAAAATTCTTCAAAATTTGCCACTCAGATAATTTGCTTCAATGGAATACAGTTTTATAATTAAAATGCAAATAAGATAAACAGACATTTTGAAAATCACATATAGCCAGGACACAACAGCCCCTCAACTCCTCCCTCCAAGCTTTCTATTATTTGGACAGCTGAAAATAAGAAGGAGGGATAAGATGCCTAGCATTGTGATCTTTTGAAGCTAAATCCTGATCCTAAAACAAGTGTCACACAACCATATGTACATGTATATGTGTGCATTGCCACCAATATTACATGACTACATGTATGTATTCATAAACTCATTGAATTCCAAGGTTCACCCAAGTTTTGCATGGGTATTCATAATCATTTGGGATGTGCAAAGGAATGAAACAGCCAATCAATATGTGCCTTAGAGATCTCAGAGTAAAAGCAACTAATGCCAAAGGAGTTGTATCTATATGGAAGAAGATGACTTTATTTACAACCTATTTCAGTTTTTTAACCACCAGACTTTTTTGTTTTTAAAAAAGGTTAATATATAAATGGTTACTACTAGTAAAAAGATTTTATTTCCGTTATACCTTTATTGTTCCATTATTTTTGGCAATCAGATAAATATGGATTTATAAATGATTTAGCAGCAGTATTACATCATTGGGAAAGAGTTCCTAAAGGAAAAAATATATTTGTTTAAACAAATCATGCAACATAGAACCTGATTTTATTTTTTTAAATCAAGTTTTAATGTTTTGTTACCTCCTAATCCAGGTCTAAGACGATTATCATAACCATCCAAAAGTCTGTCTAGTATTCTTGTAAAGATAGTGATGTTATTCTTAGCTTCATCTTCTAGGGAGTCAGCCAGCACTGATCTAAAACAACATTTTACATTTTACACACTAAAATATATGGTTAGTTGCATACTGAATGTAAATGATGTTATCATTTAGCACTGAATTTTTCAGTTGCTGCCCTCTAATCTTCTCTATTATCCTAATCATGCCACCCTTTCCTTATAAAAATGTCAAGTGAGGAATAGGGATACAATAGTGAAGTCGATTAGCCAATGAGAAAAGCTTATAGGTTAATGCATTTCCTTTGCCCCTTGCCAGCAAATTTTTTAGCAGGCTAACCAGCAGCCTGGCACAGTCCTGGTTTGTGCTGGGTCCAGGACCTACCACTGCTGCAGCTCTGCATTTGAAATGTATTAGTAGCCAGCTGGGCAGTCAGCCTGGCTCAGTTCCGGCTCATGCTTGGTCCAGGAGCTCAGACTCCCCCACCCCTCATCCCAGACAGTGCCTGCTGCCACCAAGTGCTGCTTCCTCTTTATCAGAGGCCACAGTGCAGCAGGCAGCCAGTCTGCGAGGGGAGCTGGTTTTTAAACAGGCTTCCCTCGCAGACCAGCTCCTGCCTGGCACCCTGTGCTGCTACCTCTTATACAGAGGCAGCAGCACAGGATAGCAGGGGGCTCCTTGAGAGTGGAGCCAGAGTGCACTTGCTGCCAGCCCCAACCCCAGGGACTATAGAATAGTTGACTAACTGATAAGAATTCATGAGGTTAACCGACTATTTAATTAACTGATATTTAACATTCCTAATCAGGAGTATTCTGAAACATGAAAAATATGTGTTGTTTAGTATAAATATATGCACATACACTAATTATACATTAAATACATTAAACAAATGGTTTGAAAAACATGATTCTAAGTACTAATAGCCCATATTAAAATACAATAAATATTGTTCCCTATGAGCTCAATTAAAAATGTGGCTGTTCAAGTACAGAACCACAAAAAGTGCCATGTGCTTTCCTAGATCATTTACTCAGGGACTGATGTCCTTTCTTATGATACAAAACTATCTCCTTGGACCTATTGGTCTACTCCCTCTCACCTTCCCTCCTCCCTCCTCCTCCTCCCCCCATACACTATGTCTTCAACAGATACTTTTGATATGCCTCCACCCAATGGCCATATAATGTATACAAGCAGAAGTACTGACATGAAGGAAAACTCCACTGATCATGCTCAGGGAGTCCTCTGATGTCAGTACATAGTGGGTGGGCACAATGAGCAAGCAAGCTGGGCAAGAGCTGTGAACAGCCTAAGACCTATTGTGGGTTTCAAATGGTATTTAGAAACAATTCTTGTCTTTCAAATAACAAGAGTACTTCCCTATGTTTTGCATGATCCAACCATACCTTGTAAAAGTTAGTATGAAACTATAAATTAACCTAAGTGTGTCACAGACTTCCTTGGTGAAGAAAGAGACCTAGTTCTCTCCATTGATCAGCTCTTCTTGGAAAACAGCAATGAATCCAATGAAATGTGATTCTGCTGTCCAGTCAAGAATGGTGCTGAACATATTGCCTGGGTGTGAAACCCTATCCATGGTTTTGTATACCTTTCGTATGTTCTCCTATATAGAGTCTTCATATTTCAATGCTCTTGTGCAACCCAATTGTAAGCATCATTTATGTGAAATAAATGTTACCAGAACACCATCTTAATTTAATACCAGGTTAAAGCATTAGGACAGTAAAATGGCATATGTTAGATACATTACCAGTTTAAACTATTTTTCAAAAATCTGCACATATTTTTGTTTTTCAGATTTCTTATTTTTTGTGTGTGCTTATCTTCTGCAATGGCAGTGCTGATCAAGGAATTTTGGTTGAACAATATGTACTATGTAAAATTAAAACATTTTGTCTTACAGCAAAAGCAATTAGGTAACATCTTTACATTTATGACAAAACAACCTAAATATTAACAAAGAAAGGATTTTCCTTTCACCCTACAATTAACATCATGGAGGAAGTATTTAAATGTAAATTATTGCAGTCTGTGGTTTCCAAGATACTACCCTTATAATCAAGCATAATCAGTTCATTTACAACTCAAACGCCAAAATGTCACATGTAAATTTCTACACAGAGCTTTTAATCTTACTATTGCTGTTTTTCTTTGCTTAATTTTTAATAGCATGAATATCTGCCTTTTATATTACTCTTGTTAAAACATAATAGTTTTTTAAGTCAAGATATGATTGAAGAACCCAGTTATAGCACTTTAGAATGCAATCATACAATGTTTATTCAAATGGAAGATCTTTAATTAAGCAAATTGTCTCTTTGATAGCAGTGGGATTATTCATGTGAGTAAGGGCTACAGGATTGGGTCCCTGATGACTTTAATACTGCACCATATTTAGGTAAGAGGTAAAATAGACATCCTATTTTTAGAAATTATCGAGTCACTGAAAGATAACCACCAGGTAATTGTACTAGACCAAAATAAAAGCAAGGATTTTCAGCCATATGGATCCTTATAATTTTGAATGTCATATTATCCAGAAAACCTACTGCATTTACAATTGAAGCAAGTAAAATAAAGTTATACATGATAAATAATTGCACATTTAGGGAGTGTAGGCAACATTAAATTAATTATATTTAAAATTACTTTCTGGTATGTTGTCAATTCAGAAATTGAGATCTCTAAACAACAATATAAAAAATTGATTGAGCAACCAGTCTATTATTTTATTATATGGTCTGTGAAGTTGTATGCTATCTCCACCTAGAGGTTTAAAGCTTAAAAAATTATTTCTGGGGTCTGTTATGTTGACAACAACAACAACAAAAGACAAATCTATACTAAAAAATGCCAACATTATTGAGAAAGTGTAGTCTGATATTTGACTTCACAACAACCTATATCTTTGTCTATACCATTGTTCTAAGTGATTAGCTCATGATGTAAAATGGCAGTAACATACTAATTCCAATACATCCCTTACAACTCAGATGTTACAAAGAAAATATTTAAGGGTGTATTTTTTGTCTTTCAAGTGGTAGAATTAAAAATATCAAATCATGCTTGTAGCAAATTGTTTAAGACAAATTAACTTTACTTTGTCCCTTGAACTCCTCCTGCCACTGATCTAGAATTTGCCAAATGTTATATTAAAACAACTAATCAGGACTTTTTAGGAAACATTGCCCCCTTCCAGTATGTATCACCACTTATAGGAAATGACTATGACAAATCAAACACAATATGCCTTTCTGTTGAACAGCAATATGAAACGTTTTGCTCACCTTGTTGGCACCCCCACCAATAAAACGAGAAGAACCAACTGCATGTCATAGTGTGTCAATTTCTTCTTCATAGCTGCTGTTTTGCACAACCTAGCCATGCAAGAAAAATACAAATCCACTCAGACCTAGAGTGAGTGTTCACCAAGGAATGCTTTCAACTTAACCAGAGGAAAAATATATCACTTCAATGGGGAGGAAAAACCATTGGATTCCTACAGCACTTTCCTTTACTAGCAACTTATAGCTCCATCCTCTGCAAGGATTCTGTTTTGTACAATCATGTAATGCATAATCAAAAGTGGCATGTGAGCAAATGCATCAGATGCTTCTCTTTTCTGTAATAGGAAGCTCCGACAAGACCTAACAAATAATCAGTTTGTAATCATTCATCGGTTCACTACAATATTCCGCAACCCACTCACCCCAAAATAATCATCATGCCCATCCAGAGGTTCAATAGCATGACTGTGAACCAACCGGCGGCGCAGCTGTTGGACAGCAGTTTAAAAAAATAACAATGGCCATAGACTCACAGCAAAAAGAAAACGGGGGCAACCACAGGGCAGTGCAAAGTTGCAGAAAACGAGGAGCTTAGCTAGTGCAACGCCGAGTGCGTGTCTCGCCTGAGGTTAAGGGAGGAGAGCCCGCCGCCCCCGTGCATCTCCCCCCCCCCCCGAAGCCACCCAGACTTTCCGGGGGTGGGGGCATGCCCAGCAGCGCGAGGCGGGGGGAGGCTTTAGGGTCCCTACCTGGAAGCAGCAGCAGGAGGCGCTCCGAGAAGGGGTGGGCGAGAGGGAGTCCCCCAGTGCGCTGGTCTCCCGAGAGGAGGATGCCGAAGACAGGCAAACTTGGAGCCGAGCAGCCAGACTGCTGCGGCGCTGCGAGGAGGAGCCGCTCCGGAGTGCTGTGAGCGAGGCGGAGCAGAGCAGCAGCCGCGCGAGGCTGGGAAAGGGGCAGGAGGAGGCGAGCGAGCAAGCGTGCGCGCGCGCAGGTCGCAGGCACGCGCCCCCTTCAGCCCGGACTCCCGGGAAGGCAGAGGCGGGACTGCAGAGCTTGCCTTTCTGTCGGGCCGGCGCGAGCGCTGGGAGCCCGCGCGCTGCCGCAGCCTCCGCGCGCCCGTCAGCCCAGGGAATGCTTTGCTCCGGTGCCACCCAGCGCCAGGCACCCCACCCAGCGCGGGGCTCTTCCACGGAGTGGCAGGCAGCGCCCGGGGCAAAGCCCAAGCTCCCCGTTCCCCCCCCCCCCCAACTCCTTTACAGCAGCCGCAGACCTCACTAGGGACTGGGGACACAGCACGGGGCCGCTGAGCACCCTCCCCCCAGCTGCCAGGGAGCATCTCGGAGCAGCAGCCCGGTGGGAGCCCTTTGCAGCTGCTCCCTCGGGACATCCCTCTCGCTGATCTGGGCAGACAGGCTGCCGCAATCGCCCCCGCCACCAACTCGCACCCTGGCCCAGCGTATTCAAAGAAGTTTGCACTGAAGGGGGAGAGAGGGAGACGCGCTGAAACGATTCTTGCGTGGCCGCTGCACCAGCCCAACAGCAGCGAGCGCGACTGAGGCAAAATAGAGTGGGGAGGGAGATGGGGGTGTTTCCTTATTTAGCCTTTCACTTGTCAGCTCCATGTGCATCGAAGAGCATGTTATGTAGAGCTCAGCTGCAAAGCCCCCTCCACCCTCTTCTAAGGGGTTGTGTTTGATCTTCGTGGTTGGTATGCTCTGTTTTAGCTCGAGTGATGACATGCAAACAGGCTGATTGCACGAAAGTGGTACCTTCTGTTGAGGCATCTAATTTGAGATGAAACATGCAGACAAAGTCTACAGGAAACGAGGGGCATAGCTGCTCTCTAGGTGTGTTTAGAGTGCAACCCCATGTGAAGATGCAAAGCGGGAAAGAGAGGAGCTGCGTGGTTAATTTTTCTTCACGACTGATGAATCATAAGTTATGATGATATGAGCATATTAAACATACACGGGACACGACCTCCCCTAATGACAATGCATGAGTAAACGTGAACGAATAAATGTGGTTAGATACTGATAAGACACAAAAAAACATTGTCTATGCAAGAATAAGGAAGGAAGAAAAGGATCCCTTAAATGCTAAATAATATTTGCACTGACCTTTTTAACCTCTTAATCACTACTTTCAAAGTAAGTGTTTAATGTGCTATAACCTAAACAAACAATTACTGGGTTTTGTCTGCTCTATTTCCCACCCTGGGTATCATTAATATTCTCTTCTCCACTTACCCATTGGCACAATCTAATTGATATTCAGAGAGATGAAAAGTCTGTCATTTAAACCCAGCTCAGTATACAGACAGCTGAAGAAACAAATCTCACCTTTCTATCCAGCTTGCATACTTCTCTGTCCTTTTATATTATGGTGTCTTCCTTCTAGCAAAGAGTCTTTGTTTGATATTGACTGAACTACTGTTAATGGTTCTGTTTATTATTTTAGATTTTCTCACCTGAGTAGATCAGGCTTTGATAATTGAAGAACTAGATTTATTTTCAACATATCTGAAGAATGAAAATAAGGCTTACATAAAAATATGAGGAAGAGCTAAACAGCATCATGCCCAACATTTGTGCCCTTACTTGGCATCTCACTTTAGCTGGTTTTTCATCATGCCCTTCAAACTGCTAAAGCAAGACTCAAATGCTGTGACTGTATTCTGACATCACTAGTCTAGATGTTTATTATCTTTTATGGAACATCTTTTTACCCAGGTTTCACATTTACTTGGGAAGCTAGGAGTAAAAGATCAAATTTTATGTAAAAATTGTAAAGAATAATTTTTAAATAACCATAGTTGAAAAAACAGCTTTTTATTTGCCAAAACAAGATTTTTTTCTACAAATTCTATTCCTAATACTTCAGACCTGTTTTTAATTTGTAAACCTTTTACCAATCTAGAAAAAGATCTTTGACTAGTTATTTTCTAGACAATTTATGTGGGCCTTATATAGAGATCAAATAAAAGCAAGAATTACTAGCAACCAGTACCAATTTAAGACCAAAATTGTATTACAAATATAAGAGAAAAAAACTTTATTATGATCACTGTTACTCACCTCTATACACATTTTTAAACATTGGTACTTCTTCAGTTATACAGAAGGCCTACTGCTAAAATCCAGGAAACTAAGAGGGAACTTCTAGTACAAACTTGTTAACTTAATTAG
Organism: Pelodiscus sinensis; assembly: GCF_049634645.1. Lineage (NCBI taxonomy): Eukaryota > Metazoa > Chordata > Testudines > Trionychidae > Pelodiscus > Pelodiscus sinensis. The sequence goes on along the minus strand of NC_134715.1, from coordinate 88,788,716 downwards.
TTGGTAGACAAAACTAACCACAAACATCTATTCCAGGATATACAAATATATAGTGGTGCCACAATGGTCAACTGAGTGTTTAGCATATGGAACAACTGCAAGATCTAACCATTAATTTACTGGTGACTCATCCTATGTCTTCTCTCATGTCCTGGCACACTTAACATCATTTATACATTACTCTGTCCATAATTTCTCTCCCCTATTTGTTTCTTTTTCATCTTTATTTAAGATTTTTTCTTTATTTTTTTTCGTGTTACGTAAGTTGTTTCCATTTTCTCTGTAGTCCTCTGCTCCCAAGTGGTGGCCTCTATACTTTCTCCTGTTAGCTTTCTTCTCATGGTTCCTGTTCTTTTGCTGACTTCCTGTTGCTCTGATTGATAGATTTCTCACCATCAGTGATTCATTGGGCTACAGCTCAGCTGAATCAAAATGGCACAGGAAAAATATATATATATATATATATATATATATACACACACACACACACACACACACACTTTGGCTGCCAGGATGCTGTCTTCATCTTCCATAATTCTATGTTAGAACCAATGATCCCTCTAATTTTTTTCCATCCATGTGCAAAATAAATTTTGTTATGAGCACTGTGACATTTGCAATATGCACCATCAATAGAAACACATGCTGCTGCTAATCAGATGAGCAACACCTGAATCTCTTTTGGGTGGCCACACAAGTGTTCAGCTTACAAGGAACACTGGTTATAGCATACACTGGGAACAGGAGACAAGGCTTCAAGGAGAGCTTTACATATAGCTGTAAGAGCATGTTAACAGTTCAGGACAAGGCACATGCATTCTATACACTGCTGTTCCTCTTCTTTGCTCTATTCCTTCACAGAATAGTTTACTGGGAAAAACTACCTTCCTCTGTTGATCAGCTTTTGTGCAAAAAAGCAACAATATATTCACACATTTCAGTCAGACTGATGTATTAATATTTATCTTTACTCTGCACAGACTTACATGTAATTTAGTTAGCTGATTCTCACTGCATTCTGAACTCAACTAGTCATTTTAGAACTCTGAGGAATGATAATCAAACCCAAGAATAAAAAAAATATAGAGAACTGGAAATTTTGTAGTCAGTATTTCATTAAGTGGAAAAGCAGGTCTGGGTTATTTGTTTAATCATTTATTATTTTTAAAAGCCAAATTATTATATCCTTTATTCATATTGAGTAGTACCCTGCTTAACAAATAATTCTGTTGACCTCAATGGAGCAAACAACTCGTGAACCACTGTATCAGAATCTGACCTTAAATTATTATGTAGAAAAAATAACTTTTGTTGAAAGTAATATCAAGATTTCTTTAGGTGAACGTCCCAATGACTCATGTATGAGGAGGGAAATGAATTCTAACTATTTATCTTGGGAAGAAAATTGTGGAGGTGTTCAGAAACAAGAGTTTTGACAGTTGATCTTGATGTGGAAGGAATGGGTCTCTGAAAACTGTATTGGAACAAAGACTTTTCACAGTTATATGCACTTTCCCTCCTTCATTTAACCAAACACCTTCATTTAACCAAAACATTTAAAAGTAGAATCCCTCCAGGTGGGGTTGCATCAAGAAGTGGGAAAATTCTACAATTAGCAAAATGATTCTGTAGGGTGTAATACAATGTTATCATTCACTATTATCTTTTCTAAGACTTTTCCATAAGGGATGCTGCCTAGCCAGTATCACGCCTTGGTGTGAATGCTCCCTCTCCCCCAAATCATTAACCTCTAACCAAATCACTGTCCTCTAGTTTGTAGGGTTTATATACTTCTTCCATTTAAGTGCACTGCAGAGTAATGGAAATTCAATTCAACAGCTGGATGTTAATATCAACAGTTCTGTGACTCTTTCATGCACATATCATTGTACTCATATGGCCTCTAGTGCTGAAGTATCTGAGTACCTCACCACTATCCTGTTGGTATGAAAGTACTATTATCCTCATTTTACTGTTTGAGAATGAGGCAGAGAGAAACTAATGACTTGATCCTATCAAGGTGGAAAAAACTACCATTGATTTTAATGGCGCAGGATCAGGCCTTATGTGACTTGCTTTAAGTCAAGCAGGAAGGTGTGACAGAAGAGAGAGTTGAAGACATCTCTTGAATCCCAAACTAGGCCCTAATCACCAGACTACGTTTCCCGAGCTCATCCTGACCTAAACTAGTGTTTTAGATGCAGCATTAGGATTCTCGGTCTTTTTTGCCAAACAAACTGGCCTATACAATGTGAGCAAAAGAAAAATCACTCCACCACTCCACTTTCAGTAGATCCCTTATCCTACTTCAGCCTGTGTTGGCTATCCAGTTGCTCCCAGGGTGGGCGGAACTTGAACCCACCACCCTGCACCCTCCACCAGGTTACGTCTAGACTGCCGCTTTTTTTTTTATTGTTTTTTAAGAAAAGGCTTTTCTGAAATTTGGCCCATCTACCCAGGGCCAAATTTCAGAAAAACCTCCTCTTTCGAAAAAGCCCTTTTGAAAAATGAGGAATACAGGGCTTCCAAAAGAGCATGTTTGCTCTTCTGAAAAAAATGTCGGAAGAGCAGACACGTTCCTTGGATGCAGCAGAGTTTTTCTGTGATTATTCCGGTATCCTGGAAAAACTTCATAGTCTAGGCATAGCCCCGGGTGAATGGCCTATACAATGTGAGCAAATGAAGAGTCACTTTTAGCTATTAGTAGAAATGAGGCTTATGTAACCTTTTTAGATTAGACTAGTTTCTTCTGGCAAAACAATCATAAAACAATGAATACTTTATCCAGTAGAGGGCAACACAACACACACACACTAGCCAGTATATTGAAGCTACATTTCTATTACTAGCCAGTATATTGAAGCTAAGATGATCACCACAAATGTTTCTGCAAAAACAACAGAGTCCTTAGGCACTTACATCTAGAAGGTATCATAGATAACAATCCCTCAAACTCACAGACCGTGGGTGGCAGGCCATTCCTTGCTTACAGACAACTCCCCCAACCTGAGACAAATACCACCAACTTTCACAGCCCCCTGCAGAAACACTAATCCAGGACACTATCCCTGCAACAAACTCCATTGCCAATTCTGTCCATACATCTACCCTAGTGACATCAACACAGGATCTAATCATATCAGCTATTCCATCAAGGTTCATTCATATGCACATCTACTAATGTAATATTTGCCACCATGCACCAACAATGCCTGTCTGCCACTGAGCCGGCCCAAGCTACGGGCTGACCGGACTACTGCCCGGAGCACCCCATTGTAGGGGACGCCACATGGGGCTGCTGGACTGGGGGGGGCAGGGCCGTGCGTGCACCGGTGCCCCAGACCGGCGCCGTGCTTCCAGGGCCTGGGGCGCACAAATGGCTCGGGCCAGCCATGGTCTGCCATGTATATCGGAAAAACCGTTCTGTCTTTACACAAATTAATAAATGGACTCATATCAGACATTAAGAATTGCAACATACAAAAACCAGTCCAGGAGAACTTTAACTTCCCCGGACACACAATTTCTGACTTGCAAGTTACCATTCCCAGGCAAAAAATTCCCAAACTAACTGCAAAGAGAAACTGCTGAGCTGGAACTCATATGCAAATGTAACATCCTGAAAAATGTTTAATTAGAAACATGGAGTGGTTCTCACATTACAATAGATAATTTCCTCTTCACGTGTTCTCACCTCATCACTGCTGGAGATGAGCCACATCCAATTTGATTTAATTACCACTGATGTTACACTCCCATCTCTGTATCTCTTCCTTATTTTTCTTTTCTCTTCTGCATCTGAGAAAGTGACTTGTATCTCACAAAAGCTCATGCCCTAATACCCTAATAAATTTGTCAGTCTTTAAAGTGCCACCAGTCTCCTTGTTGATTATGCTGAAACAGATTAACATGGCTACCTCTCTGAAACCTATCACAAATGTTTCTGACTCCCATTCAGGAAAACTAAGTACCAGTTCTGTAATGGAGGAGAGAAAATAGGTGGCCTTGAGGTTTTCTCCGTCTACATACTGGATTATTTTTTACACCTGTATAGACTATGGCCAGAGGGAGGCAATTAGACAACTCACACAAAGCATGTTTAAGATAGAATACTAAGTGATGCGAGACTTTTATCCTCTATAAATGTTACAGAAAGCATACTTCTGAACTATTTTGACTCTTAAATAATTTTTTTCAAAAGCAGTGTTTTAGATTCAGTTTTTAATTTTCCTTTAGCCTAGAGAAAAGTTTTGTTGCTTTTCATCAAAGATGTTCATTGATTTTAAATCTCGGATTTTTAGTCTAACATAGATATGGCCTCATTATCACATGTGCTTTTAGCAGTTCTAAAAGTCAGGCCCACAACATTAAGCTAGACATTTCTCTCAGGGATAATTGTTTCTCTGAAAATATGAAAACATATTCAATTATGACTATGGAGTGAGTCAGAGAAGAGTTTGTTGATTTAGGCCTACCTGTGCTCTGTCCCTGTTCAGGAATACAAGAAAGGGAGAAGCAAAAAGAGCTTTTGCTGCTTTGTGCTGCCCTCAAAGTGACCAGACAAAAGGTAAGTCCTTGCCCTCAGGGACTGCAATGAGTTTTTTGGACAGAGATGGGCAATTAAAAACAGCAGCCCACAGGGCTAGTCCTGGACAGGCTACCACTACAATGTTTACCTGTGCCTCCGCAGGTATTGGAGGATTGCAGCTTTGGTTGGTTGCGAATCTCTGTTCATGGCCAATGCAAGCAGCGGGAAGAATTGCATTCTGGGATGCCGCTTCCCGCTGCTCACTTTGGCTGTGAATTGTGATTCACAGCCAATGAGAACTGTGATCCTCCGATACCTGCAGAAGAGCAGGAAAGCTGGAGGTGGGGTCTGCCAGGGACTAATCCTGTGGACCAGATATGGCTCTCAGGCTTAAATTTGCCCACTGCTGATTTAGGATCATCAGTGCCAACCTCTGCAGAAGGCCCATTTCCATTCTCAACTGGCCAGCACAGCAGACCAGCCATTGGAAGGAGTACACCCTACACTGGGGCAGGCAATAAAATGGCAGCAGTTCACCAGGATTAGCTCTTGGTGAGCCACCGCCACTATATATAACTGCACATCTGCAAGTACCGGCGATTGCAGCTCCCGTTGCCTGCAGATCACAGTTCCCAGCCAATGGAAGCTGTGAGAAGTGGTACAAACCACAACACCACTTCCTGCAGCTCCCATTGGATGGGAACAGTGATCCATGGCCAATAGGAGCGGCAATCGCCCATACCTGTGGTTGCACAGGCAAATATAGTAGTGGCAGCCTGCAAGGTTAACCCTGGTGGACCGGATCTGATCCATGGGCCAGTATTTACCCACCTTTGCCCTACACTTTTCCTCACAGATGTCCCCTGCACACCAAGTTGCTCTAGAAAAACTGCCTGCTTACATCCCAATGCCTCAGAGAGTTCCTAGCAAAAAACGGTCCCTAACTGTTTATCACACAGATATTATTTACATTCTATTTTGTGAGTTCAATGGGTTGCTATATGATAATGGAGACATTGAACTCAATCCCTTGCTTATGTACAGTCTTGCTAAGGGATAGGTTTCCAGTAGAACTGATCAGAAAGTGTTTGTCTATTCTTTAGGTACTTTAGACTACCAAAGAGAGCAAACTGAAATTTTGAATATTGTCCAATATTAATCCATAATGTTTGGTTTGCGACAAGAAAATTGTGAAGTTCTGACAGAAAACTTTCAACCAGCCCTAATCTCCAGTTCTATGCCACTTAAACACACAATGTAAGTTAAGATAGTACCATAAGTTGTATCTTTTCTTGATTCTAGCATATGCTTACAGAAGTAGAATTATTTTGGTGCTAAAGGCTGTGCCCATTATTAACTATTCTTTAACTTGGATATTCATCTAAAGTAATCCTAATGGAGACTAACATTAGCTGAAGCATTTTATTACTAGAAAAACATGGTGACAAGAAATAACAGCCCTATAAAGAAGATGGGATTACATATGTGAGTAAGAGTAGAAGGTTTGGAACCAGTATGTGGGACCATCATTACTTGAAAATAGAGTGGGAGAGGCACCTCAGTTAAATTTGAGAATGCTACTGACCTACTAATGCAAGACATATGCAGTGAGTAGAATATTTTATTTAATTTCCATAATGCTGTAAACGTGCAAGGCAATTTACAGAACAAATATAACATGGCCCCTGCCGTGAATCTATTTGGTGCTAGTTGTGCCTCCTCTTGGCGATTCTTGCTGGAGTATTCTGGCCAAGATTTACCACAAATCTCACTGAAAAGACAAAATGTATGTACCTTGTGCTAGACTTCATATCACAACAAGTCTATATACAATTAAGGCAGTATTAGGTGTTCAATATTTTACGATATGTTCCATCTTATTCCCTTCTGTCTTGGCAGAATGTACAGACATAATTTGGCCAAACAGTTTAAAGCATTAAAGGAGTATTCATAGTTCCCGCAGTAGCATTAATGCATACCATTCACAGTGATATTAACTATCAGTGTGCCATTAGCTATCAGAACAGACCTCAACCTATGCTTTTATAATACGGTAACATTGTATACAATCAGCTAGTTGTCATTTGAGGTTCAGCCACCACCTTATAGCTCAGTAAATGGATTATTTTGAAAAAGTAAACCCAGGCCAAGCCTTTTCCTTGATTGAGGTAGATTCCATTCTGTTTTTTCCTTCACTTGCTAGAGTAAGGCTTTCCTACAACCCTTTTTAGCTTGATGGATCTATTTACTGCTTACTTGTATGTGGTGGTTACCACAGATTGCTTCATTTAGGGTAGGCCTGTTTACCAACTTTTGCCTAGCGGGCGTTGTTTCATTTTGAACAAGTAACATTATATGGAAGAATTCATTACTTTATTTGTAGTGTTGCTAGAAACATTTCACCATGATATTATTGATTGGCAAGTTATTAGTTTTCAAATGATACCTCACAAGAGATATTTTGTACAAAGATTACTATAATAGCATGCAGAGTATGAATACTGGGTACTTTGGATCACACACATATTGGATAGTCTCCATTTCATTGTTTTATACAGTATCACAGAGTTAAAAGAAAAGCATAGCCACTTCTTTCACTGCAGAAGTCTGATGTGTAAAAGCTGATATCAAACACATTTTCACAAATACTCACAGCTAGATTCTGTTTTACACACTCCACTATCAGCACCTGCTGCGCCAGTGGATAAAATGATCAGAAAGCTGCCCTAATGGAGCAGATGAAGATTCCCCCAGCATGAGGACTTCCCCAGCTGATAGAGCCAACAGTGCTGGCTCTCAGCCACTCCATTCCCAACCCCTTGACAGAGGGGTCATATTTGTGAGGGATGGGTGTTACTAGAGTGTACTGTGTACTGGCAAAGCCCTGCCAGTGTAACAATTTAAAACAAATCCAAAGCAGCACCAGAGATTGAAAGATCTTAGACCTGGTTTAAAGCCATCTTTGCTTCCCCATCTCCTCAGCTGTGCTGATCAGATCTGGTCCATTTTTTTTCTCTCTCTCTCATAGGTGCTTATCTCCTGACATCATAAATATCTGGTAGGAGAGAGGGAATGAAGGAAATGAGAATAGAATTAAAACCATCCCATAATGCCAGAGGGATTTTATGGACTTCTGAAAGCAAGAAACTCCCATATCTATGGAAATATTTGAAAGACTGTCTCAAGCCCATGTCATCATGATTACAAACTTATATGCTGTAAGCGTCACATTTAAGAGTTTACACCTATCCCCAGTTACAATGCATACATAACACTTATGTTTGCATAAACTATTTGTTATATGTCAATTAATCCACCTAATCTAAGAATAAATTTAACAGAATGAGGTCTGGGATTCTACTGGGGAATAAAAATTGACTCTAAAAATGTCTCCTATGGGCCAATAAGTGGCCTTTTGGAATTATATTTGTCCCAAAGGAAAAATGTCAGATACAATTTAAAGTTATTTATTCTCGATAAGATTATTGGGGATCTCTATTTAAAAGATGTATCCTAAATAATCCTTAAATAAGATCATAATCTGAGATCTGCATAGATCAGATAAGAGAATAAACCCTTATGATTTGCTCATTTTCCCTAATCACATTTTAGTAAATTGAGGACTAAGGATTAAAGTTCATGTATTTTTCACTTCTGGCAGCATCCTGAAACCACAAAGAGCTAAACTGTGTTTGCTAGACATCTAAGGAATATTACACTGAGGCAAAGTCTCCTCTTAAAAAATAAATTGTAAACTTCCCTGAGCAGAAGGGTTGGGAGATGCGACAGTAATAGAACTGTGAAGAAACATCAGTGCTCTAAGAAATTGGATTTATCTTCTCCAAATACCTTCTTGAGTAAACTTGATACAATTCAAAGGACAACCATGTAGCCCTATAACTAAAATGTAGCCTTATGCAATGTAATGTGCCTTAGTGCACCTTGCTAGCCATTTGTCCTGACTAGCAGAATGGAATAGCCTAATGCTGATGGTAACGATGCAATAAGCAGGTTGTTTGTGTTTGTTATCTATGTTAAGGCAAAAATAGACCAGAAGGGTCCTTGTGATTCATTATGATTACTTTTTTGCTTTTAGAAATAGTTAAATATAAGTGTGCTTAATAAAAAAATAATTAAAAGTTTTAGTACTAGAAGAACAGTATATAGAAGTTTTTGTGCTAGATGTGTTTTTTTCCCAAAGCAACTAGGTATTTTGTGTGCGTGTGTGTAAAATAATCATATTGCTGTTCCTTGAGTAAATAAGGAATGTTAGTATTTTTAAAAAAAGAAAAGCTTAAAGGCATTTAGCCTTCAGATGGCCAAAGGGGGAGCTGGAGACCCAGGAATGCCATAAAACTACCAAACTGACCCATTGTATTAAAAAAAAAGTACAGGGTAAATGAACGACCCTGCAGCTAGGTACAATCACCCTAAACTCTAAAAAAAACAAAAACAAAAACACATCTCAACAAAACTAGACCATGACAATAACCAGAAAAAGAGGCATCAAATGCAAGGATAACCTTCAAATAAACATATGCAACAAATAACTGATTGTAATGTAAAATAACTAATTAATAACTAAGCAACATGAACCAGTTAAAACAAAAGGTAGGTCCTATAATGGATGGGATATCTTACATGGTTCTCCAGGTCTTCATCTGTCAAAATTAGAGCATTGGTCTAGAGCAACAGAAGCCTGGCTCCTTTCTTGAATTTGACTTAGCTGGCCACTAGGTAAGCAACAGACTGGTAACTATAACATCAACAGGATGGGCTCTGTGTGTGCAAGTATAGTATATGAATATGCAAGAAAAATATTACATTATCAATTAATGTGGTATTTTGCTGTATTCCCAAAATATCCCACATATTTATTTCAAGTATAACAACAGACAGTGTAATGTAATGTAGCAATGTAGCTTACTAGAATCACCAAATTCCACTCATGTAGTCAGCAACATACTGGGCCAAATTTACTGCTGGAATGAATGGGTGGAACTTCCTTGAAGTCAATTGGGCAGCACCAATTGATACCAGTTGCAAATTTAGCCTACTGTATTAACTTTTATCTTTATTAAAGGAACATTTACAGCATGTTCCTCTTTCTATGTGAAAAATGAAACATCATGAACGTTTAAGAAAACACTAGTGCTATTTCTCATCACCACTCATCTGAGATCAAGGCACAAGCCAGATTCATAACATGGAAGAACAGCGCTTAGCTATGTTCACAGTAGCTCACACCAATGTAGCAAGCATAAAAGGTTAATCTGGAGATTATTACAGAGTACCTGATATCCTACAACAGAACCAAAAGTGTGTGAACATAAATATATCACATACATTTAAACTTTCTAAATGTTGGAGCCTTTAGACTTATATGATCTGTAGGTTATTCAATAGTGAGTTGAAAAAGTAATTTTTCCATTATCTGCACAAGATCTTCTATCTGTTCTACGGGTTTAATCTCATATGGTGTTAGTGAGCTCCACACGGATAACAGAGGTAAAATATATTTTGTAGATTTGCTATATTTGAACTATATGAGATAAAAAGGAGTTTTCAGTTTTTCAACATCAAGTTACAAAATTACAAAATATGATAGTCTAGAGAAAGAAGAAATATCAGGACACATTTTAATAATCATAGAATTGTATGACTAAAAGTGACCTTGAGAGGTTTTGTAGTACAGCCCCTCATCTCATGGCAGGACTAAGTATTAACTACCATCCCTGATAGGTGTTCATCTAACCTGCCCTTAAGAATTTTCCAGAGATGGAGAGTCCACAAGTTCTCAATGATTACCTAACCTGATAGTTTGGAAGTTTTTCCTAATGTCCAACCTAAACTGCTTTCCTGCAATTTAAGCCCATTGCTTCTTGTCCTATCATCAGAGGTCAAAGAAAAGCAAGTACTGTTTTAACATATCAGAACTAATACAATTTACAAATGGGTAAATAATTTCATTTGAAGATTGAAGAAATATGTTGAGTATATCATGGATAAACTCAATAGTTTATAAATGGCCAAAGACTTATGGAACCAAAAGTGTGTTTGAATCAGTTATTCAAAAAAGGACTCCATTCAAGGAGCTATCTTGAGACAGCAAACTCATGAATATCACCAATCTTAAATTCCAGAATAAATCCTATTATTTTTTCTATTTACCAAAGCTGCTTTCCAGGCTGTACCATCTTGTGTTTGAGAAGCAGCTATAATTATTTTAATGCCCAATAGCATTCCAATATCCCATTAAAATCATTTCAAGAAATACTTAAATCTAATTCCTTTGCCATGTTTTGCAAACTCCATCTCACACATGACGCTGAAGAAACAATGCTTAACTAGAAGGCTGCTGCTTGTTAATGCAGTTTTTTGTTCTGTTTTGTGCAATTTAGGAAGCCTGAAATTGGTATGTAGGTGGAGCAAAATAATCTATGGTGCTGAATCTCTAAAAGGCTGACTCTGTTCCCATAAATGTAAGTTGTTTTGTCATTGACTTCAATGAAAGCAGGATGAGGCTATGGCATAGGATGTAAAAGAATGAAGCAAAAAATGTTCACTTTGTCCTTTGTCAGATCACAATTCATACATACTCTACACATTATGTACTCTCACCCAGCTTCTCGCCTTTGCATTTATTGGCTCTCAGAATTTGGCAAAAACCAATCTAAGTAATTACAGCAAATACATTATGGATTATATTTGCCTAGTAGGATGTCCTCAACAACAGAGCCATGCAGGTGTTATTTTTAAAATGTTGCCATCTCCTTAGATTCCAAATAAGCGCCCAAAACAAAAGGTTGTTGGGGTGGGAGGACTCTCTGCCTCATTCATATTTATGCCAATAAAATTGGAAAGGCCTCATTTTCATCCCAGTGCAGAAGGAAACCAAATGTTGAAAGCTCAGAATTTTTCACAGAAGGGAATTTTTCCCCCACAGCAGCTCTAGCGTGGGTAGTTAATATGAGCTGTGTTTTGGGTTTGATCAAGTCTATTGTTTTCCACCTGGATCTCAGAACGTGATAAAAAAAAGCTGGCAAAAATTAATTTCAGAAGTTGTCAAAGTAATTTAAGAAGTAGTATAATTAAACTCCATACGTGTCTAACTAAATTGAGATCTCTCAAGTAAAAGTGGTCAATGACAAATATATTCCAGCCACTGGCAAACAAAGAATAGGCAGCAAATCTTATTTTTTGTATGAAAAATGTTAATGAAAGACCATAATAAGCAAATAAAATAGTCTCAATAATGTAGTTAGGGACTTTGATAATGAAGGCCAAAAGTAGAAAACAGGTGTTCAAAGACATCTGAGTATAGAATAGTATGTAACTGAAACAGAAAAATGTAAACACAAATACTTTTTGGTAGACAGACTTTACTAAATAAAGCAGCTGTGTAGAAGCAAAAGAGATGGATTTTTATACCACTGAAAAATGCCATTTGTTGGCAGGTTTTTTGTTTGACCTGGTTAACCTGCAGTGCTCATTCAAGCAAAGCAATTGTATTCAGTGATTTCCCCCCTTTTTTCTCTCTCGGAAAAAAAAATTCCTGTAGGATGACAGTGACATCATCATGTCATCTGCATCTTCATGCTGCCATCACCGCCCGCCTCTGCCTTCAGCCACTTGCTGTGGCCAGCCTCAGCACTGTCCTTTCTGGGGATGGGCTTCTCCAGCTCCAGCTACCACTTCATGCACTGGGGTATTGCGCTGCCAGGGAGGAGCTGCTGGGGCTGGATCCCCTCTGCCATCTGAGCCTGAGCCCCTGGGCTGCGCCAGGTTCCCTCCATCATCCAAGCTTGAACCCCCCCAGCCACCCCATGCCCCCGCCATCATCCAAGCCTAACCCAGCCTCCTCACCTCTTCCACTGAGCCCCTGCACCCCCAGCCCACTCCTGCCCCCTTTCCCCCCTTGGGGACACCTACCCACAGAGAGAGGGGAGTTGGTGAGTGAAGCAAGCAGGGTGCACAGCCCCCTAGTAAAGTCTGTTTAAAAGAGTTCAATATAGATAAAAAAGAAAAAAATACAATTCTGAACACTGAATTTTTCATTTTTCTTATAGGAACAGTCCAGGAAAGTATGTGCCCTGCCCATGTGCCACAACCTTACTTCAAAGGTTCCACTATCTTCAATATTCAGTGCTTAGCCTCTGGGACTACCACTACCGGTGCTGATTAGATAAGGGGGGTTGTTTTTGTATTATTTTATTGTGATCAGGAAAAGTTTAGACTACCAGGCAGCAATCAGATTACAATGGCTTTTGGATGCCATTAAGCTGGGATGGATTTGCACTAATGACATTGTAGTTTGTAACTCAGTACCAATCTCATCCATTCTCATATGAGATTCAATAAATACCAATATGTAAGTGGTTCACCCTCTTCTCATGAGCACCTCCTCTTGGTCACGGACATGTGCCCACATGCTCTTTCTACTTCTTCAAGCTCCAGGACAGGGTGGTGTCTGAGAACTTCCTCATCTAGATTGCCTTCGGACAGGGCTTCTTTCTCCCTTCCAGTAGCTAATGGAAAGTTAGGGGGAGGGAGAGGGACCCAGGCCCACACACTTCTCTTGGTCTTGGCCCCGGTACTTTGTAAATAGTAGTTGTCTGCTGTGTCACATTCACTAAAGTTAGATTGCAATTCTCATTCCCTTGGCCACTTCTCAATGGCTCCGCACCCTCTTTGCCCTTACTCAGGGCTTTGTCTCAATAAAGTCCCAGTGGCACCTTATTTCTGCAGCTCTTTCTACCAGCCAAGCCCCAGTCTTGAGTAGCTGACCCTAGGTACCATTCTAGTCTATAATAAGCTCTATTCAGTGAGCTGTCCTCAATACTGCTGCTCTCTCAAACAGTTACCCCATTTTCACTCAAGCGCCAAAGAGGAACTGTCTGACTCTGGCCAGCAAGTTGCTGGGCCCTGAATGGCTGCTTCTCACATTGCCACTCCATGGTGCTTGGATGACTTTTCTAATGTTCTTTTCCTGGCATCAGGTGTGGGAAGGCCACAATCCTTCAGCAGGGGCTTCTGGTCTAAGCCTAGTCCACCCCACCAAACAGTAATATAGAACATTTTATGAATTCTTATTCTGGCAGTGTACAGACACAGTGGTAACAGAACACATGCATGCAGCTTTGGGTTACCACTCAAGTCTTTCTACTTCAGAAACATCCTCCATTGACCTAAGGAGCAGCAGTTCTTGCTCAACCAAAAGAGGGAGCTGAAAAGTGTTTTAATAGGCCTGATATATTCTATCCAGCAGAGGGCAGTTTTAAACATGCAAAAAAGACAATTCATTGCAGAGTTCTAGTGTGTAGTTGTATAGGTAGTTTGTTTTTATATTGCATTTAATATTAATTACCAATACTGTTTACTGCAAATTAGGATGAAAAGTAATACTCATTTTGAGATTTAGGTAAGTGAAGGGACTCTGGAAACATCACATGAAAATAGAAGCTCAAGTTTTCTTCTTATTTGGAAAAAAGAACAGCATGAGTATTTTAATTTATTTATTTAGATTTAAAATAATAGTGATGCCTACCCACAGCTGTCACGCTAACATGGTAATATAGTAATTACATCTCAGCAGCAGCAACCAATTCTATGGACACTCAGGTATCCAACCCGCTTTCACCTTCATCAAAAAAGAATACCATAGGCCCTCAAAAAACCTCTCAAACAGCTGTATTTTGCAGCATGCCTGGAAAGCCCCCCCGCCCCCGAATTCAGGCTATTTTGAATCAAGTGAAAGCAAATTATGGATTGTAGAGAAAACTTGGGCACCTAACTCAGAGTCTATGGGTTCCTTTCGGTGGTTAGATGTGCAAGAGTCTTACCTCCAAATTATTTCTCGCAAGATTTGAGGGAGCACAAATTATTATTAAAACTAGGACATATAATCTAGAAATACTCTTTTCCAAGAATCAAACTAATCTAACTTGTATTATAAATGAATTAATATTTGAATGTTTTATCTCACAGAAAACTTTAAAAAAAAAAAGTAAAAATTAGTGTTATTTTCCTGGTGAAAAAACTAACATGTTCTGTAGGGAGGGATAATTACTTGCATTCAGTAAGTCTACCCTGAGCAATAATTAGAGTACAAAATACTATTTTTTTAGAATAAAAATACTGTAAAATTTCACCAGGCCCATATGCTTTTATCATTCCTACTGGCTGATTGCTTGCTTATTTTGTTCTAAGTGTACTGGCTGAGTACTTACCTGCATGGTGCAGTAAAGTACACCAGAGAAGTGTGATTTGTGAACAGCTGACATGTAACTTTCCAACTGCCCTATAAAGACCCTGTAAGAATACTCTAAAAAAGGTGTCCAGTTTGCTGAACCAAAGTAATTGGTTCATGCCACCAGGGTCCACACAGGGCAGTTAGAGAGCAAAACATCAACATGCTTTACAATCATACCTCCCCAGAGTGCTTCGCCAGTGCTGTGTAGATATTTTGAGCATTTAGCACTGATGGTAAATGTAGTTTTCATTATTAGTGCAGCTGGAATGCTGATAAGATGAATAAAAAGACAGCCATGTGTTCTAAATGGTAGCATGCTTTTGTCTCCCTTAATTCTCGTAGAAGTGGATTTAGTGCTGGGAGAGAATTACGTGTGCTTATTTGTTTTACAGAAACAGGAACACAATTACATTCAACCAATAACTGGTCCCATATTAAATGTTTGTCTTATAAATGTTTTGTTTGTTGAAAGTAACTTGTTCTAGCTAATAAACAAAGTTGACTCCCTATACTTTCATTACAAAAAAAAAAACCCCATCTTCCTCATCTGTAACAGTAGTGTGCACTTTTGTTTCTCCTGAAAATCCAGGTTTCCAAAAATAATTTATATTTTTATATCTAAATTATGCACTTTTATAGCCTACGAGTCAATATCGTCCCCAGGCAAGGTGTTTATTTAAACCAAATGCTGCATATATGTTATTACACAAATCACAGGGCTGCTTTAAGGTGAATGGGCATACTGCCCCTTTAAACGGGTGGGAGTAAGGTTACACACATCACACAAGTTTATGCATTTTGACCAGGGACTAATCTTTAGTGATCTGAGCATTTAAAAATCCTTCCCTCCCTCATCCAGAGAAAAGCCTTTTCCTCAACTTCATTTGTATAAACCAAATTATTCCTTTGTGGGAAAAGAGCAGGCTTGGGAAGCCTTAGGAACCTAAATTAATTCAATGCAGCTTCCTTTAGGACAAATTGTGACACCCTTACTCATGCTTAGTACCTCCAAGGGAAGGGAAAATGCCTCCACTGAATATAAAGTAGTTACCTCGGATAGAAAACCCTGAACCTTGAGGAACTGCCTTAGTGAGTTACCTATTTCCATCCAAGGAGGGCTCCACTGCCTACCAGTTCTGTATCAAGTATGGTGTGAAGGGTGAGCAACATTTCTTCAGCTGTGGAATAACTCAGGTGTCTGAAAATACTTATGATCTTTACCACATAACAATTTTCAGTGGAGGTGTAAAATTGGGTTCTGATTATAAGACTAGGTTTTAGTAGTCTTGAGTCACCTTTGGTTCACAGTCGCCCTCCCACTTCCTCCCCAACATTTTATATTTTTTGCCTTATAACTGGCTGCATGGATATATCAGAGGTAGGTCCCTGTAATCCAGCAACATTTAAATGTACTATGCATCTCTGTCATGCAATACTTCCTAAGGTAACCTTTTTCTCTTTAGCAACCTGTAGATTTATTTAAAAAATACACACACACCCGCCGCCAAAACTGTAGTGAATGTTATGCCTGCTTTTCTTTCCATTGTAGCGATCCTTGAGACTACCTGACAAACTTCTACTGTGGCACTCAGTTTCAATATTAGACAAAAGGTAATACACAGATGTCTAGGAAGGAATACTATAGAAAGGAATCTAGAGGTCATAGTTGACCACAAGCTAAATAAGTCAACAGTATGACGCTGTTGCAAAAAATCAAACATGATTCTAGGATACATTAACAGGAGTGCTGTGAGCAAGACAAGAGAGGTAATTTTTCCACTCTATTCTGCAATGATTAGGCCTCAGCTGGAGTATTGTGTCCAGTTCTGTGTGCCACTTTTCAAGAATCAGAGGAGTAGCTGTGTTAGTCTGAATCTGCAAAAGCGGCGAGGAGTCCTGTGGCACTTTATAGATTAACTGAAGTGTTGGAGCATAAGCTTTCATGGGCAAAGACCCACTTCGTCAGATGCATTTTTCGCCACTTTTCAAGAAAGATGTGGAAAAACTGGAGAAGGTAAAGAGAAGAGCAACAAGAATGGTTAAAGGTCTAGAAAATTGAACCTATGAGGGAGGACTGAAAGAATTGTGCTTGTTTAGTTTAGAAAAGAGAAGACAGAAAGGACATGATAGCAGTTTTCAAGTATCTAAGGGTATGTCTACACTACCACCCTAGTTCGAACTAGGGTGGTTAATGTAGGCAACCGAAGTTGCAAATGAAGCCCGGGATTTGAATTTCCCGGGCTTCATTTGCATCTTGCCGGGCGCCGCCATTTTTAAATGTCCGCTAGTTCGGACTCCGTGCCCGCGTGGCACAAACTAGGTAGTTCGGATTAGGCTTCCTATTCCGAACTACCATTACTCCTCATGGAACGAGGTGTACCAGTAGTTCGGAATAGGAAGCCTAATCCGAACTACCTAATCCGTGCCGCGTGTAGCCGCGGGCACGGAGTCCAAACTAGCGGACATTTAAAAATGGCGGCGCCCAGCAAGATGCAAATGAAGCCCAGGAAATTCAAATCCCGGGCTTCATTTGCAACTTTGGTTGCCTACATTAACCACCCTAGTTCAAACTAGGGTGGTAGTGTAGACATACCCTAAAAGTGTGTTACAAGGAAGAGGGAGAAAAATTGTTCTCCTTGGCTTCTGATGACAGGACAAGCAGCAGTGGGCTTAAATTGCAGTGAGGGAGCTTAAGGTTGCACATTAGAGGTATGTCTATACTGCATCCCTCTGTCGGCAGAGGGATGCAGATTAGGCAGGTCGACATTGCAAATGAGGCAGGGATTTAAATATCCTCTGCCTAATTTGCATTAAAATGGCTGTCGCATTTTGTTGACTCAGCACTTTGTCAGCAAAAAGCCGCAGTCTAGTGGGTGATCTGTCGAGAAAGAAAGCCTTTTTCAACAGATCCTGTAAACCTCCTTGCAGGAGGCATAAGGGATCTGTTGAAAAAGGCTTTCTTTCTCAACAGATCCCCCTCTAGACTACCGCTTTTTGCCAACAAAGTGCTGCGTCTGCATAATGTGCAGCCATTTTTATGCAATTAGGCACAGGATATTTAAATCCCTGCCTCATTTGCAATGGCGATCTGCCTAATCTGCATCCCTCTGCCAACAGAGGGATGCAGTCTACACATACCCTAGTAAACACTTCCAGTCAGTGTGGTTAAACACTGGAATAAATTGCCTAGGAAGGTCATGGAATCTCCATTACTGGAGATATTTAAGAAGAGGTTGGATAGACATCTATCAAGGATGATCTAGATGATACTTGGTCTTGCTGTGAGGGCAGGAAACTGGACTCAATGACCTATCAAGATCCCTTCCAGTTCTAGTGTAATGCTCCTCTCTAACTGAAAAATATTTAATCAGATCGATGCAAATTATGTTCTGTAATCTAATACTAATTTTTCTTGGTATCCTTCCCTACTAATGATCCTCAAGAAGAATTTGAGCATCATAGTAGATGTGACTTGTGATGTAAACACCACTTGCAGTCATTTAGGCACATCTACAGTGCATGCTTATTTCAGAATAAGCTATTTTTGGGAAAATACTCCAAAATAGCTTATTTCGAAATAGCACATCTGTACAGCAAATGCCCATTGAAATAGTGTGGAGCTATTTTGAACTAGAGCATCCATGCTCATTGGAGGCTGAATTGTATGTAAGACCACCTAGAAGCACTTCAGGAAGGGCATCAGGTCAGCACACTCTTCCTGGAGCTGCTGCCTGAGGTTATCTGAGGCTCAAACTTAAAGGGACTCCCTGTACAACCATGTCTCAGGTTCTTCTCCTTTGCCTACCTCCTAGTGGGACAGCAAAGCCTTTTCTCTGCCTGCTGTGGTTGCCCTCGCAGACATTTCAGCTCCCTAGACATGGAGCTGGACCTGCCTCCCAGCAGTCGACAGCTCTTGTACATCTTAGTGTACCTCTTCAGTCTGCCTTCCAGGCCCTGCAGGAACAGGACCCCCAGGTCATTGCGGGGCACCTCCTCTGTGCTCTCTGGGCACTGCTCATGTAGCTCGACCCCACCTGCCCTCCCCTGCACATCATGCACCACCACTTCTTGTGACTGGACACCAGCTCCAACTGGTGGGACCAGATCATCCTGGAGTGGTGGGATGACCAGCAGTGGCTCCAGAATTTCCACATGCAAAAGGACACTTTTCTGGAGCTGTGTCAGTGGCTCAGCCCTGCCCTCAGGCGACAGGACACCCACCATCCCCCTCCAGAAGCATGTCACCATTGCCATCTGGAAGCTGACCACGCCAGACAGCTACCAATCTGTGAGGAACCAGTTCGATGTTGGAAGATCAACCATCAGGGCCATGGTCATGCAGGCATGGTGCTCTCATGCTAATGTTCCAGCTGGACCTCAATGAGTAGAACTTCTTCCAGGTGGTGATGGCATACTGTTTTCACAAAGGTTGTGGAGGACACAAGGGGGAGACATTCCTGTCAAGGTGGGGGCAGGGGCGGGAGGGGCAGAGATTGACCAGATTGGTAGGGGCTTTGAGCAGCCGTGCACAGCTGCTATCTGGCAGGCCCATCAGGGGACTGTGCAAATCCATGAGGTCCTGAAGGAGAGTTTCACCAAGGACCCCAGTAACACTCTCCCTCCACAAGAGGCCTGTGCAATGCCCTTCTTTGCCTTTCCTCCCTTAACCCTCCCTTCCTCTGCCCTCTTTTTCTCCCCTCCCCTGCACAGACAATAAAGTACACTTTTGCTTAGAAACAATAACAATTTTTTATTGAGGTAAATATAATTGGGGAGGTTTTGGGGAAAGAAGGGAGGTGGAAGAGGGAGGAGGGAGAAGGGAGAGGAGAGGCTCACAGTTGGGGCTGGGAGTAGCGCCTGCATTGGGTAGTGCCACTGCCTCATGTTCAGGGTCCTCAGTGGCCATGGAGGAGGGTTGTGGGGGAAGTTAGAGGGGTGGGAGCCAGCATGGGAGTAGCCACCAGGTGGTTGATGACCATATGGAAGGCTGTACAGATGGATTGACCCTGCTGCAGCAGCTCTCGCCAGGTGTTGTGGTGCAGCTGGAGGTGGTCCTCTAGTCTCCAGTCCTGCTGATCCATGGAGCACTGCAGGGCTCACAGGGCAGCCATATGCTCCCGCTGGAGGTCCTCATGGGCTCTCCAGCACAGGCGGATCACGACGATGACACAGGAGACAGCAATCACTCCTTTCTTGCTGTGGAGAACAAAGAGAAGGGCAGTCATGTCAGAGACACTATGCATGAAGCCTTGCACTCATCTCTGAGCTGAGACCAAAATGTCTTGGGTCAGACATAGGCGATGTGCTTCGAGCAAGGCCACCTGAGGCCTAGACAGTGGGCCCTTTCCTTCAGGGATACAGATGTCCAAGAGGCAAGTCTCATTACCCCCGTTTCCCAGGAACAAGCAGTCATGGGAAAGTGCCGGCCAGACTGGGAGCCTGTGGGTGAGAGGGGGGCCACGGGGCAGCTGGGCATCCCTCCATGCCATGCACATGCCAGGTCCACCAGTGATGGTGTCCCACAGGGAGAGGGCTTAAATCCCTGGCTGCAGAAGGAGAGTGGGGCAGCATGTTGGCAGAAGGGATGTGTGTGTGTGAGAGAGATGCTTCTCCACCTTGCATGCTGTCCCCAGGAGTGGATATGCCCATGTGCAGGACTCCTGAGTGTGTCTCCATGTCCCCAGTCTACTTCTAGTGAGGGTGTCCCACTTTGGTGTCAAGAGTAAGACAGGCCTCTCTAGACACCCTGTGTGCCAGAGCATAAGGGTCCTTTGTTGCTGCCGGCAGGGGCTGTGTCCCCCACACTAGTGCTCCACATGCACCCACGTGCACAGGCTGCTACGTGATCCCCAGCTGAGAAGGCCAAGTGAGAAGCACGCAACTGCCCCTTGCCAATTACTTTCTCTAGACACACATGGGGGGAGGTGGCAATGACACTCACCTGAGGGGCCTTCCCTGGCTTCGGACAATGCCTGAGACACATCCTGGGAGGGAGGTACTGGCTGCAGGGCAAGCTTGGAGTCCTGGCTGGCAGGCATGGTGCTGGTGCTGGCCTCATCCAGCTCCTCCACCTCCTTAGCTCTGCCTGCCCCACAGAAGGGTGATGACAGGCGTCTCCAGCCATGAGTCCACAACAGAGAGCTTCCCACCCACCCCAGATGTGGTGGAGTTGCGCATAATATGGGCAGGCCTGCAATGCCACTCTGGAGCAGGAGCTGCACTCCCTGGCCTTGACATAAGCCTGCCTGAGTTCTTTTACCTTCATGCGCACCTGCTCCTGGGTGCACGTGGCCCGGCTATTAGTCATCCAGCTGTAGACATCTTCATTCCTGTATCTGGTGTGGAGATCCTGGAGGTTTGCCTTCTCTTCCCAGACCTCAATGAGGTCCAGGATCTCTACACCAGGCCAGGGAGACACACGCCTTTTTTAGCCCTGGACAGGGTCCTGGGAGCTTCCTGAGGCAGTGCTAGCATCTGTGGGGGCCTCTTCTAGAGCCGTGGGCTCAGCCATGGCAGCAAGGAAGGCTGTGCAAAGTCCTGCTGCATGGCACAATCGAGCAGGGCCTGCTTCATGCCACAAGTCCTTTCCCTTCTGCCTGCACCTTTAACAGGTGCAGGGGAAGTGAAGCGATAGAGTTCTGATTAGTGTGGACAGAGTAGCCAGCATGACACTTGGTGGATTGCCTGGAGGCTCCTTATTTCGAAATAACTCCTGCTGTCCTGTCTACACATAAAATAACTATTTTGGAATAGGTGTTATTCCTCATAGAATGAGGATTACAGAATTTGGAATAAGATGACCACTATTTCAAAATTATTTCAAAATAGTGGGCTTGCTGTGTAGATGCTCACCTAGTTATTTCAGAATAACTCTGCTGTGTAGACAAGCCCTTACTAAAACATGAATTCAGGGTGATAGCATAGCTATAGTCACCTGGCATATTGTCAAATGGACCTATGATGTTAATGGCAAATTATTCCCCTCCCCCCCCCCCGTGCTGCATCTGGAAGAGGAACAGACTGTATTGGTAGCACATACAGGACAAGATGGCAATGATACAACTCACAAGTAATGCATTTTTGTATAGCTGCTTCAATTTCACCTCCATCCCTGGCCACCAGTACAGGTTCTGTAGACACGATGTCATTCTGACAGTTGCTTGTATATGAATTTTGGCTGTAGTTCATCTGATACTCAACCATACAGGTCATGTGCCCATCTTGTAGAGAAAGTTTGTCGTGTGCTATAAAGAAAGAGAACACAGCTGAATCAAAAGCATTTGCAGTTGTGTGACCAGATTGTCAGCAGTTCCTGCAATCTTTGTTAAATCAGGCATGCTAAGCAAGCAAATTTAAATTGTTCTGGTTTAACAGCTATGAAAGTGCCCATAATAAGCGGAACTACTTTTTAGTCATCAATCTGTATGGCAGGAGAAGGTAAGGGTAGGTGGATCAAGCAAGCAGCAGTCACATTCTTAATTCTCACATATGGCAGAGTATAGGCTGCAAGATGGTCTTTCTGACCATCAAGCAATTCACCTTCATATATGGAGATGTTTTTTGTGTTCCTCAGGGGTCCTCCCAAACAGTAATATCACTTGACTTCAGGCTGACTGGAATCATTCTTTGCAAAGCAGTAGGTGCTGATGTACGTCCCTATTATACATATGCACACGTTGACTCTCTAAAATCCGGGACTCTCTGTTACAGCAACATCTATGGTCCATCAGGACCACAAATACTGTTGGACCAGAGAGTCCCGGCTGGCCAGGTTCAGAAGCGCAGCCAGGGCTGGGCTGGCCGTGTGGAGACCAGCCCCAGCAGAGCCAGTGCAGTGGAGAGCACATCCCTGGCCAGGGCTGATGGCAAGGAGCATAGCCCCAGACAAGGCTGGAGGTAGCGAGGCGGGTAGCCAGGAACACAGTCTCAGCTGGGGCTGGCACGGTGCAGGAGCGCAGTCCTGGCCAGAACTGGAATCGGGAGCACAGCCCTGGCTGGGGCTGGAGGCACCTGGGTGCACAGCTCAGAGTGTCACTGTGGGAGTGGGGACGCAGCACTGGTCAGGGCTGGAGGCAGTGGGGCTGGTCCCCGTCTGGAGCTGGTGTTGTGGGGGGGACGCAGCCCCAGCCAGGCATGCCCAGTGGAGGGCTGGAGGCAGCAGCAACGAGTGCAGCCCCACCAGGCAGCAGAGCCTACAGCTGGGCAGGGAGCATTGACCTCCCCTCGTCTGGCAAACTCCATCATTTGGGATGACTTAGGCCCAGAGGATGCTGAACAAGGGAGGTCCAACCTGTATAAAGGAATAGTCCATCATACAAAACACACAGATCTCTGCAGTCCTACTGTAGCATAAAGTTGGTGATAAACAGTGTGTGACTCAAGAATAGAAAAACATCTCTGTGCTACAAAGTTCCACAAACTTCTTCTCTAGGTGGGAATGGACAACTGACAAACACAATAGCTTTATTAGATTTTCTTAAGTCTGTGCAAAGACAAATACCTCCCATCACCATCTTTGTTATTGTCAGTGAGATCCAGTCAAATAATTCAATTTATTCAATTCTAATACTAGTTCTGTACTAGTCTGTACTAGTTTTAAGCTCTTGTGATACCGACTCTGCCTGAGAATGGAGGCTCCTTCTTACCATCCTCAATGAGTGTAGAATTGGAGTTGGTTCTTAATGGTTCCTGACGGGGTAGAAAGAATACATTCATCAACTACCTGCATGTTTAGGTAGGATAGGTGTATCCCTACACACAATATATAATTCTGCTTGTATTATCAAAAGTCAGATACGTCAAAGCAGCCAAGCACAGGCTTGCAGTTAATCAAGTAGCACTGTTGGCATAAGCTTTTCGGTAAGTGCCACACATCCAAAGTACTGCAAATAAAAATGATTCAGGTAGCATAGAAATTGCTGAGCCAGTCTCTCACATTAATTCTACCACCTGGTGCTTCACTTTTGCTGTAGCAGAAACATGAGCAACACATTATTTTATCCACACGTGAAACTGCTTCTGTTCACACTCAAAAGAATATCAGGAGGCACAGTAAGGGTGTGCTTATTGATGAGACTAGTTGCTTCAGCATACCTTAGAAAACTCTCCATCCCCACTGAGCTGCTTTTGCAGGACATCTTAGTTTGTGGTATGTTTAAATCCACAACAGTAACATACTATTCCCTTGAGCATTTTGAAGTCACTGGGCCTTTTGATTTCTAATTTGTATTACTCGTATAGGCTGCGTCTAGACTGGCATGATTTTGCGGAAATACTTAGAAAAGTTTTTCCGTTAAAAGTATTTGTGCAAAAGCGCGTCTAGATTGGTCCCGAAGTTATCATTACAACGTTGCGCTTTTGCGCAAAAGTGCGTCTACATTGGGGAGACGCTTTTGCGCAAAAGTGGAAGCCTGGAACCATTTTGAAGAGGGCAAGAGGGCACCAGCTCTTTCCAGGGGAGGGGGCTGGAGCTCCTTTGAGACACGTGCTTAAAGGGATCTCGCTGGACAGCCTTTTCTCTCCTGCTGCGTGTTGTACCAAATAAAAGCAAGCAGGATCTTATGAGGGGGATAAGGCAAAAAGCCACATTTATTGTAAAGATGATAATAAAAAAATAAAGAAAAGATAGAAGCAAACAATGTTGTTTAACTACTTATTCCTAACACTACTTAACCCTTATACACTTGTGTGTGTATATATATATATATATATATATATATATATATATATATATATACATATATATACACACATATAACCATTCATTCATACATCCATTCATTCAAGTTCTGTGTATAGTTACCAGCCTGGAAGTTGCTTGTGACAGAATACTGGCCAGGTACTCTGTACACAAGTGATGGTAGTGGGGAGCGAAGTCCTGATCAGATGCGCATCTGAAGCTCCTGGTGGGCTGGCAGCAGAACCTTGGACTCTGATTCCATAGTTTTTTAGTCCAGTTCTTATAGGAATTTCTTCCTATGCCAGTCTATGGAAATTGCTGCATCATGCTGATATCTCCAGGGTGGCTGCCAGGTGCTCGTCAGTGATCTCATCGGGTGGACCTCCAGTACTTGGTTTTCTCCACTTGACACCTTTTGGTTGCACTGGCACCTGACGCCTTCTTCAGCCCTTTGTTGCTGTATTCTCAGGCTGGCACCTCTCAGAGCCATTCATTCATCATCCAAGCACTCTCTCATACATTCATACAGTATTTTGTATAATAATAAAAGTTGTAGTTACAAAAGTTTCTGGGTGGTATTGCTTAAAACATTCTCTGAGTGCTGAGTAAAGTTACAATGTTTTAAAGAGAACAGGCGTGAATTCTGTAACAATGCCCTTAGTTAATTACAGGGCTTGGCTCCCATAGCAGAGTTAGTGGCTTGACAATGCATCCTTACAATGTATCTCTGCAATGTCAATTTCAAGCAGCCCCTTGCACAAACTTGAGCATGCCCTGGAGCACAGAGGGGGGGGGGCTGTTTCTGGTTACATAGGATTATATTTTTAACAGTTCTAAGTTACATGACCTAATATATTATATTCTAAAGGGGCAATAATAATAATAAATCTAAACATTTAACAATCTTAACAAATAATAATAATAAGAAGAAGAATTAATAATAAATCTAAACACTTTTAAGTTGTGGGGAACAAATTATGGGGAGTCACTTCCATTTGTGGGAATCACATTTTTAATACATTAATATATTATCCCTACATGCGTACTATAGGACCTCTTGCAGGGACTGACAGCCATAGCAGTTTTTGTGGTTGCCCTCTGCCTTTTTGGACACCACTGCCTTTTGCCTTTTAGTGCCTTTGCCTGTTTTTTTTTTCATCTTGCTGGTTTTTTGTGCCATGGAGCCAGGGGTGGCCATGTGCCTGCTCTGGCCCCTTCCGGCCATTTTGTAGTGCCTGCAGCTGGTGTTCCAGGCTGCTGCCCTCCTCTTCCAGGACCCGGAGGTGCAGATCACTCTGGACTTCCTCACCAGAGAGGCCATGCGTGGAGAGGCCACTGTGGATACTGGACACCTGTATGGACTGGTGGGACCGACTGGTCCTAGGACAATGGGACGACCAGCAATGGCTCTGGAACTTTCGCATGCGAAAGCAGACGTTCCTGGAGCTATGTGCCTGGCTCACCCCTGGGCTCCAGAGAGCCACCACCTGGCTGCAGGCACCCATCCCCATCAACAAGAGGGTCGCCATCGCAGTCTGGAAGCTGGCCACCCTGGACAGCTACCGATCGGTGGCATACCAGTTCGGGGTGGGCAGATTGACCGTCGGTGTAGTCGTGTTGGAGGTAAGTCCCAGGGGGAATGGTGCTGCACTCCATGCCCAAGGGCAACCAAGACTCCAGGCTGGGTCACCCAGGGCTTTGGGCCATCCCTCCCTTGCACATGCCTGCTGGTGGGGGCGGGGCCCTGGTGTGTGCGTGAGCACTGACGGACATGTTCTCCCAGGCCCCATAGTAGGGTCACCTCAGTCTCCCTTTACAACTCCCTCCCATCCCCTTACCTCCCAATAAACAACAAACACAGGTTTTTTGTTTTTTTTTTAAACACAAACTTGTAACTTTTTATTTACAATGGGGAGATCTAGGATGGGAGGAGGAGGACACCTTCAACTGGGAGGGGGAGGGAGCTACTCCTGGGAGGGGTGGCCCCTGTGACTGCTTCTGTGGGAGCGGACCTGCACATGGGAGGCAGGCCATGTCGGGGCAGGCAGCACGGGGAGGTAAGCAGGAGGGGCAGGGGCAGTGCTAGGGGAGGGATTGCGGGGGCATGGGGCAAGGCCATGCCATAGTGGATGGCATGGCCAATGTGTGCAGTGAGAGTGGTGATTGAATCTGCCATGCATGTGCACTGGGCCTGGAAGGAGCCCCAGGTCTCCTGGCGCCACTGCAGGTCTGCCTCCACACGTCAAGTGATGGCTGCCTTGACACGCTCAACGGCCTGTACATGGCGCCGAAGGAGCTGGTCCCAGTGGCGGATCTGCTGCCTTGGTGGTTGGGCGGCTGGGGGTGCTGCCGCAGGGCTGGAGGGTCCCCGTCTTGTGCTTGGTCCCACTGCAGGGAACAGAAGAAAGGATGGGTCAGTCAGGCAGCCCGGCCACTGTCCCCACACCTCATGCCCTCCACCACTGAGCCCAGCTGACACCACAGTAGTGTGGCTTGGGCCCACTCGTTTCCCCCTCTCCTCCCTCCGTGTTGTATGTTTGCATGCAGGACCGCCCCTGCAGTAGGGTCCTCCTCTGTGTATTATAACCACCAGTCTGTGTCTTGGCCCCTTGGAGGGTGGGAGGGCGCTTGTGTTGTGTTAACTTGTGGAACTCCCTGCCGGTGGAGGCTGTGAGGCTTTGGGCTAATCAATGGTGTTTGACAGGGAGCAAGATGAATCCCCACAGAGCGCCTGGGAGCACATCTGGCAGACGTGGTCTGGGCTCTCAGATCCCCATCACATGGGATGTCTCCTGGATGGAACCAGGAGAGTGACTGGGGAGTGTACCGTTCTTGCAGCAAAACTCAGGCGGCCCTAGGACCGGCCCGAGCGCTTCCTCCCCTCCCTCTCCCCCTCGCCCTCACACACGGTAGCCCAGGGACATGTGTGGCCACAGTGGGGACTTCCCTCGGGGGGCCAGCCAAGGCACCAGGAGCAGGCGAGAGGCTCAGTGGGGGCCACGCTCACAAGCTATGATGTTGTAGTTTTACCAGGAGCAGCTGGCTGTGCCACAGAGCCCAGGCATGGGACAGTGTGCCATTCTGTGTGCTGCACTCTTGCGGAGGTGCGGGCTCTGGCCTGAGCCCCTGGGGCCCTGGCTGGTTCCAGCCGGCATCCACCCTTCCACCCTGGTCCCGTCGGATGTGTGTGAGCAGCACGGTCCCAGGCGTGCCCTGGAGCTGCCTGCCACGGCCACATGGTTGCACGTGCTGCATATTGCCTAATGCTACACAGCCCATGCTGCTCATGTGGCCTGAGTGATGTGCTCTCCCCCTCTCCCCTCCGGCCCCCCCGCCCCGGCCCTTGTGAGTGCAAAGTGCAACACTCACCGGTGGATCCTTCCCTGGCCTCCGAGGACACACGGGAGACGTTGGGGCTGCTGGAGGAGGCCTGCAGGGTGACAGTGCTGACCTCGTCCTCTGACCCACTGCTGGTGTCTCCTTTTCCCACCTCGGTGATCCTGGTGACAGGGGTGGGGGGGGACACATGCACACTGGTGTCCACAGGGACATCCGGTCCCTGCAGTGCTGGCTGGCCCAGGATGCGGTGGAGCCATTGGTAGTGGGGGCAGGTGTCAGCTCCTGCACCCTGGCCCTCGCTGGCCCTGACATAGCCCAGGCGCAGTTCTTTGACTTTAGCCCGGACTTGCTCCAGGGTCCAGGCTGGATGTCCCTGCTGGGCAAGCGCCTGGACCATGCGATGAAATATGTCTGCGTTCCGGCGCCGGGAGTGGGTGCTGTGTAGGGTCTCCTTCTCCTGCCAGAGGTCCAGTAGGGCCTCCAGCTCTGCCGGGGACCAGGACGGGACTCGCTGTTTCCGGGCCCTTGGGGCCTCCTGCGCTGGGGGTGCGGGTGGTTGATCCCCCCCCGGAGCTGCCATCGTGCTCTGGGTGGCATTGGGGACAGCAGGGGCCACGTGGGTCAGCAGAGTGTGGCAAAGGTGCTTCTGCCTCATGGCCTCTGCAGGCTGCGTCTGCCTTAAGGGGCTCGGGTTACCAGGAAGTCTGGGAGCTTTCTGCTGCTACAGAACCTCCAAACGGCCACTAGGGCTTTTTTCCATTTATCCTGCTTTTCCGCAAAACGTCTTAGCTGCCTGTCTACACTGGCCCTCTTGCGCAAAAACATTTGCACAAAAGGGCTTTTTCCTGAACGGGAGCGTCAGAGTATTTGCACAAGAAGCACTGATTTCGAACAGTAGAATGTCAGTGCTCTTGCGCAAATTCTCGCCGCCAGTGTAGACAGATAGCAAGTTTTTGCGCAAAATCACCTGCTTTTGCGCAAAATCTTGCCAGTCTAGACGCACCCATATAATGTTTTGACTGCCTTGCTGTAGTCCACATCTAAGTAGTTGCATGGCTTTTATCACAGCTTCTGTACCTGCACTCTCTATTTTCACTTCCACCATAGCTGACTCAGTATGATTAGCAATAGTTATGTATCAGAGGGGTAGCAGTGTTAGTCTGAATCTGCAAAAGCGGCGAGGAGTCCTGTGGCACCTTATAGACTAACTGAAGTGTAGGAGCATAAACTTTTGTGGGCAAAGACCCACTTCGTCAGATGCATGTTCATGTTCGTCACATGCATCTGACGAAGTGGGTCTTTGCCCATGAAAGCTTATGCTCCTACACTTCAGTTAGTCTATAAGGTACCACAGGACCCCTTGCCGCTTTAGCAATAGTTATGATTTTCTAAAACATCACATATGATTAAATTAGTAGATGTTCTCTCCTATGGGGCACAACTAATTTCTCCAAAAAGCTGATCTCAAATTATTTTATATGACACGTTGCCAAGAAATATCACACTGACAATTGATTTCCTTAAAGTAGGAATCTGTTGACTCCTCTATTGTTTTCTTCACCCTGACAGAATTTATAGCATTTTGCTACCACATATGCTGTCGGCACATATGCAAATCTTTAATACATTGAGTGCAGTTTAATTTTTCACTCAAAAGGGAAGAGTCTGGAATATAAGTGCTCCTAGGCAGTAAATAAGGAGAACATATTTTCTAGATTTGAAAAGTTCTTTGTCATTAATTCCAAGAGTGTAGGGCTCAAATATGCTATTCCACATTTTAAAAAGCAATTGGAAGCTCACCTAGTCTTTAAGGAATGGGTGCAGGTGGAGTCAAGGACAGAAGGGCCATCCTTATTGCCAGTTTGTGGAGTAGCAGAGGCAAAAGCTGAAAAAGTGAACTATAACAAGGTTTTGTTTTATTATAAATCATTAATTATTATTTATTCGTATTATTAAAACAACATACAGGCAGCTCCAGAAACAGTTACAGGAGCAGAAGCTTTCCCAGATCAGCTGTGTCACATACCTATTTATGTTTTCTGACAAAGTTTAAAAAACAAACCACTCAGACGACCACTCCCAGTATGCAATACTGGGTGTCGTACTGCCACATATCCCTATTTCACTCCCCACCACCCTCTGCCTAATGAGAAGGGATTTGAATTTGGGCTACCCACCTTCCAGGTAGAACTCTTATCACTTGTTGACAGAATCACTCGTGCCCAATGCATATTTAGTTTATAGAAATTTAAACAGCTTCAGCAGAAGAGCTTGAGAGTGTCCCACATTAGTGTGGAGTTAGATATGCTCAGATCATACAGGATAGAAGGAGAGGGAGACACCTAGTTTCACCTGGTTTAAGAATCCCATTGCAACTTAGATGAGATACACTGTAGGCACCTATGTTATGCACATTCACAGCAATGGAAACATGAGTGCTTAGGGAGATTTTCCAGTGAAAACATAGGCATCTCCAGAGTTAGCTGAGCAGTGGTTTTTAGGATCTTAGGGTATGTCTACACTAGGCCCCTAGTTCGAACTAGGGGGGCTAATGAGGGCGTCCAAAATTGCAAATGAAGCACGGGATTTAAATATCCCGCGCTTCATTAGCATGTTCCTGGGTGGTCGCCATTTTGGAAACTGACTAGCCCGGAATAACTGCCCGCATCTACACGTGGCAGTGAAATGGGAGTTTGAAGTAAACCCCTAGCTCAAATTAGCTGTTACTCCTCGTGGAATGAGGTTTAACAGCTAATTTGAGCTAGGGGTTTACCTCAAACTCCCATTTCACTGCCACGTGTAGATGCGGGCAGTTATTCCGGGCTAGTCAGTTTCCAAAATGGCGACCGCCCAGAAACATGCTAATGAAGCACGGGATATTTAAATCCCGTGCTTCATTTGCAATTTTGGTCACCCTCATTAGCCTCTCTAGTTCGAACTAGGGGGCTAGTGTAGACGTACCCTTAGTGGCACCTACATTTTGGACTTCAGGTAGGGTTACCATATTTGAACTTTCAAAAAAGAGGACACCCCTGAGAGGGAGTGTATCTGTATCCGTATCTACCAACTCACGTTGTATTACTGTGTTATATATTATAAAAACACATAAATACAACATGGGGTGGTAGATATGGATAGAGATACATTAATACAACGTGAGTTGGTAGATACTGATACACCCCTGAGAGGGAGTGTCCTCTTTTTTGAAAGTTCAAATATGGTAAACCTATATGAGCCAAATTGAGAGTATATACTTAGTAAATTACAAATTTAATTTAGGTTTAATTTTGTGCTTAGAAGTATTGGACGACCTTATAGAAACCCTGAGCTTTAATTCTATACTCTGACATTGTTTAAGTATATTATCCATGCAGTAATTCATAATATTTTTATACCAGCTAATGGCAAAATGAGGTCATTCACGACAGTGAAGATTTAAATAATTATTTTTACAAGAATTATGCTTACTTTAATGGTTTCATTGTAATGCAAGATTATTTTATGTTTAACACATCATGTATCACTACTGCTGTACTATTATTCTTTTTCTATTTCAAATAGAACACCAAGAAAGGCCAATCAACACATTATAACAAAAGGGAAGATGAAACGATTTGCATTAAAGAATCTGTTGTTCAGTAAGGAGCAATATTTTATATTATGAGGCCTGTCTGGAGATTTTACTGACTTGCATCCCACAATGTATTATAATTAATTTGAAGAGATATTTAGAGCTCACTGAAAAAGATAATCTGTCATAATCCTCTGAAATAGTCTGTCAGCACACAGCTAACTTCAGGAAACTTGTCTACATATCAAATATTACCAACAAAACCAGAATCACAAATGATCCTTTTGCTTTTACTTTGGGCAGAAAGGATGAAGAATAGATGTACATAGAGGCCCAACAACCTTCTCACCACTAGTCTAGGTCTCTCAAAGCTGATTCAAAACACCTCAGAGAAATGTATACTGCCTTGTAGTATCTCGTGCTAGTAGAGAATGGCTCTGCAGAGTCCGGTCTCCATTTCCCCTTCTCTTGGGGCTCCTGAAGAACTCCACACAGTCCAAAGTCAGGAGGACAAAATTTCCCTTTTAGAGTTCTACATTTTAAAGTTTGTATAAACTAAAATCTGTTCACTAGACTCAAAATAAAGCCTTCCTGGGCTGTATCCCTCTTGAGTTCAGGAGGTTGCATAGCCCTCCTTCCTTGGAGACTATTTTTCTGACCTCCACCCCTGCTTTCTTCAGGAACCCTAGCAGCAGTTCTCCGTGTAGCTTTCTCTTATCTCCATGGAGTGATCAGTGGAGAGCCCTGCCTCTGTGCAGTATCACAGATGCAGTGGACCACGCTCTCAGAGCACATCTTTATAGCAGTGTTATTTCAGAGTAACTGACATTATTCCAATATAGAAGTCTGTGTCTACACTCAAGCAGTTATTTTGACAATGTCAAAATAATGTCGAGCTGGAAGACTTCTTACTCCAACTCCTGTAGCTCTGATTTTACGAGGAGTAAGGGAAGTCGAAGAAAGAATGCTCTCTCTCGGACTTCCTGTTGTGTAGACAGCGCCAAAAGTTGAATTTAGCTATTTCGATTGATGTAGCTCAAATTGCATAGCTTATTTTGGCTTTAGCCCTGCTGTGTAGAGGTGTTCTCAAAAAGGCCAAGCACCCTGTGTCATGCTCCTGTGTTGTATTTGACTGGGGAAACACAAAAGAAACAAACAAACAAAAAACCTTCCTTCCTACATATCTTGTCCTTCATCCCAAAGTATTTCCTCCAAACCTTTCAGAATTAGAAGAATTAACTTTTTTCCACATGCTTCTCAATTGCCTGAGTTGAACCAGAAACCAAAGTGCCAAAAGAACTAGTTCCTGATTTCCATCCTATTTTTGCAGCCCCAGAAAGGTGTAGAACAGCTTTGACAGTTTAACAAAAACATTTGAATTTCTGGATGCTTCACTGAATTTAACTTCCTATCCTTTGCTCACAAATAGACTTCACCTTTGTTGCTTATCTGGCACTCTCCATAGTCACTACATTTGCTTAGAAATAATTAAAGAGAACAAATCAACCACAGGCATTTTGCTTAAATTCTAGCTTCTCCTGGGTTGTCTCTCTTTCTTCCCAGTTCCCCTCTTAGATGTAATATTCAAGATGAAGACATTTGGGAAAAAACAAACAAAAGACAGAATACACCATGTACCTTGGTAGAATAGTGTATTGCATGAAAACATATGCTGTGTCTTACAGAAATAATTGCACAGTAAGCCCTAGTTCTTAAAACTAGTTCACCACAGTAATTAAAAGAGCTGTTAACCTGACTTAATTCCCAGTTAGGACTTTCTAAAAAACTCATTTTAAGAAACAAAAGTCAATGTCTCCCTGGCCATTTTAAATATGAGCTCAAGCTCCTGTTAATTTAATATATTAAATTAACGGGGGGCTCCTGCATATATGATTTTATGTGATGTTTTAATATTTCATCCATGGTTTAATGGTTTTAAAATAATCAGTCTTCAAAACCAACCTGAGAAGTGAAACACATTAAGAAATTGCTGTGTTCAGACTGCTGTGACCTTATGTAGATGGCCCAGTTACTAACCTCTACAATTTGTATTATATGTTCACAATACAGCATTTTTCAGGGGTTGGGGGAGAAAAAGACTTAGTCATAAAGCCTCCTTTGACCCAGACTAATAAATAAAATGAAATACATTTGTAACACTTCTGCCAGGTAGTGCCAGCAACAGCCAGGGCTGGGTTCAATATCTAGGGGTCCCTTTTCTACCATCTCACACAGAACTGGCTCGAGACCCCTCCCAGTAGCCTGGGAAATTCACACATCCCTGTGCGCCTCTGAGAGGCAATGCTTCCCCACTCACAAGCACAGAGTCTGAGTGTAGAAAAGAAACTTTTAATGAAAGAGGGAGAGGTTACATGGAATTAGCTTGGGAAAATACCACAAAAAGAGTTCATAACCCCCCCTCGAGTAACCATCCCAGCTCAAATGGATCAAGCAATGTCCTTTGCCTCTCAGGCTCACTAGTCCAACAATGTAAGGGTTCCATTCACTTACCCAAACTTTCTCCATACCCCACTTCAAACATCCACTTACAGCATCGTCCAGTCAGTGTGGACCCTGACGCATCACCCTGAGAACTCCACTCATTGAGCCTGAGGCCATGCCACCTTTGTGCTGCTCCTGTGATCCGCTTGCACCACCTGCCACTGCTCCTACCAGCTGCCCGCTGGTCATTCCCACCAGATGCCCGCCATTCCTGCCAGCTGCTCTGCTGGCTGCAATGGATCTGGCTCCAGGCCAAACCAGTGACTTCAGCTATTAGTGATTTCAACTCTTTAGCCACCAGCTAGACTGGCAAAAGATTCCAGCTTCCACTGAAATAGCAAAAAGAATCCTGATGGGCTGTGTCTACACTGGCATGAATTTCCAGAACTGCTTTAAATGGAATAGTATTCCTTTTTAAGTTTTTCCGGAAAAGGAGCGTCTACATTGGCAGGCTGCTTTTCCGGAAAAGCCCTTTTTCCGGAAAAGCGTCCGTGGCCAATGTAGACGCGCTTCTCCGGAAAAGAGCCCCAAGCGTCATTTTCACGATCGGGGCTTTTTTCCGGAAAAGACTACTGGGCTGTCTACACTGGCCCTTTTCCGGAACAGTGTTCCGGAATAAGGACTTATGCCCGAGCGGGAGCAGAATAGTTTTTCCAGAATAGCGGCTGATTTTGTACAGTAGAGCATCGTTGCTTTTCCGGAAATTCAAGGGCCAGTGTAGACAGCTTGCAGCTTATTCCGGAAAAGTGGCTGATTTTCCAGAATAAGTGGCCCAGTGTAGACACAGCCATGGTGTCTGCTTTATGTCTATCCTTAGAACAAGGGGGCGGGGAAGAGGGCAGGTTGAACCAGTCTTACAGCTCATGCCTGGCAGGCATGAATCAGGCTGGCTCAAGTCCTTTTCCCCCCAACTCAGTTCACTCAAGTCTGGAAGGGGGAGGCTTGTACATCTGAGACCCCTTACAATGATGGTGTCTATCCTGCAAGCACTGGTGTCATATTTTATAGTTCCCACATTTAGGGGTAGCATGTTTTGTTACCCCACAACAACCCAAATTACTTACAATACATCACATTCCATTCTAACAACCGATCCTCCATCAGCCCTGACTGAATTGAATTTACATAACCACACCCATCCCCATCCCAGCATGAGCTGTATTTACATATCAACAGTTAATTATCTTGCAGGGCTAGACAACTTCAGCTGGCTGCATTGCAAACAGTCCTTCAGACCCTTGGCTTACACATTAAACTTGTAGAGTAAGACAACTAGAAAAGCAAAACCTCCTCAGAGTTTGTTTATATATAATAAAAATCAGCTATTACAGACTTCATATGAAACCAACTGGATTACTAAATTGCATTCATTTTAGGCTTCTTTTGATATTTAAAGGTCACTTTGCCTCTCATTCTTTTAAGCAGAATGAAAAGCTATTTAGTCAATTCAACCATAGTGACCCAGCAGGAATTTACCTCTCTGGCTTCAAGAGAAATGACTGTTACTTCCTTTCATGGGCAGGTTTGCTATAGGATTGTACTGAAATTGACTAAAATGTCCCTTGTAGCTATTCTATAGAAATACCATCTACCTCCAGCTCATTGAAACCTTTTCTTAAAGTAAGGTCATTGCATTTTGTATAGAGATTGCACACTTGATATGGGCTGAAGAAATTAAATTAATTTTAACACTAAAAGCAAAGACAGCTGGACATTTCCCTTTCATATTTTCCAAACAGTATTTGGAAAGAATAGTAAAGTAACATTCTCAAAGTAACATTCTAATTTACCCTCCATATGAGCTTCAACTCAGCCTTTACATGCTAATGGTTGGGGTCAGCAGAAGGGGTAAAGGAGGGGAATTCACTCAAGTGAGCAGAATGCCAACACATTCATGAGGATAACTGATCCAACCACATCCATACTCCATTGGGTTTGGTTGATTCGTGCACAAGGATTTGAATTGTGTCTATATTAGATGGAGGTGTGAAATGTTGATCCAAGAGTTCCCATTGGCACTGATACCTGATGTCTGACCACACCACTGAACCTGCCAACCTGCCCTGTAGGGCATTCTACCACCCTGTCCTATTGAGCCAGAAGCTCTGGTCTCCTCCAGCAAAGACACAGAGTTAAGCTAACAGCACTTCAGAAGAGTAACACAGACAGTCACAAGAGCTCAACTTTGGGAAGATTCAGTCACAGAGATTTGACAGCACCAAGGAGCACAGCTCCGGTGAAACCAAACCCCCAAATAAATCCACCTTACTCTGTATAAAAGTTTTACACAGAGAATGCTCATAAAGTTTGTTGCTTTTATCATAGAATAATATAATACTAGGACTGGAAGGGACCTCGAGAGGTCATCGAGTCCAGTCCACTGCCCTCATGGCAGGACCAAATACTGTCTAGACCATCCCTGATAGACATTTATCTAACCTACTCTTAAATATCTCCACAGATGGAGATTCCACCACCTCCCTGGGCAATTTATTCCAGTGTTTGACTACCCTGACAGTTAGGAACTTTTTCCTAATGTCCAACCTAAACCTCCCTTGCTGCAGTTTAAGCCCATTGCTTCTTGTTCTATGCCCAGAGGCCAAGATGAACAAGTTTTCTTCCTCCTCCTTATGACACCCTTTTAGATATCTGAAAACTGCTATCATGTCCCCCCTCAATCTTCTCTTTTCTAAACTAAACTAACCCAATTCCTTCAGCCTTCTCTCATAGGTCATGTTCTCTAGACCTTTAATCATTCTCGTTGCTCTTCTCTGGACCCTCTCCAATTTCTCCACATCTTTCTTGAAATGCGGTACCCAGAACTGGACACAATACTCCAACTGAGGCCTAACCAGTACAGAGTAGAGTGGAAGAATGACTTCTCGTGTCTTGCTCACAACACACCTGTTAATGCATCCCAGATTCATGTTTGCTTTCTTTGCAACAGCATCACACTGCTGACTCATATTCAACTTGTGGTTCACTATAACCCCTAGATCCCTTTCTGCCGTACTCCTTCCCAGACAGTCGCTTCCCATTCTGTATGTATGAAACTGATTGTTCCTTCTTAAGTGGAGCACTTTGCATTTGTCTTTATTAAGCTCCATCCTATTTACCTCAGACCATTTCTCCAATTTGTCCAGGTCATTTTGAATTATGACCCTATCCTCCAGATTAGTCGCAACCCCTCCCAGCTTGGTATCATCTGCAAACTTAATAAGCGTATTTTCTATACCTATATCTAAATCGTTGATGAAGATATTGAACAGATCCGGTCCCAAAACAGACCCCTGCGGAATCCCACTTGTTATGCCTTTCCAGCAGGATTGTGAACCATTAATAACTACTCTGAGTACAGTTATCCAGCCAGTTATGCACCCACCTTATAGTAGCCCCATCTAAGTTGTATTTACCTAGTTTATTGATAAGAATATCTTGTGAGGCCGTATCAAATGCCTTACTAAAGTCTAGGTATACCACATCTACCGCTTCTCCCTTATCCACAAGACTCGTTATCCTATTAAAGAAAGCTATCAGATTGGTTTGACATGATTTGTTCTTTACAAATCCATGCTGGCTGTTCCCTATCACCTTGCCACCTTCCAAGTGTTTACAGATGATTTCCTTAATTACTTGTTCCATTATCTTCCCTGGCACAGAAGTTATCAATGAAAGAGAGATGCAAAATGGTTGTTCCCCTCCCCCTCTCCCCTCCCCCGTTACAATTCTTTATACAGGGTTTGATAATAAACAAATGTGATTTTATTAAGTATGAAAAAAGATAGAGCAAAGTAAGTTACTGAGCTAAAATAAACAAATCGTGCCAGCTAAGCATGAGAAATGTTTACAAATCATAATTTCTCACCCTAGTCCTTATTTCATGTAAAGGTCTTCAGGCCCAAGCTGATCTTTTTTCTGACCTGGGTTCATCTGTTTCTTCCTCCCTTGTTAAAGTCCTTTGTTTCCAGGTCTCTTCATGTGTCCTCTTGAGGTGGGGAGCTCTCTGTGAAACCACATGAAGACCATCATTTTCTTCCTATCCCTTAAAATAGAATTTCCCCAAAGTAGGAAGTCTTTATTCCATTCCCCTCTCCTGAGCCCAATGGAAAATACCAAATTCATGATGGATTCCAGTACCAGGTGGCATGGTCCCATGTCTTTGTAAGACCAATCACAGTTTAGGCTTACAAGAAAAACAGAACTATTCACAGGTCCTTGTCTTGAGCACTGGGCCATTAAGTTGCTTAAGTACCACTAATGGCTTTCACTAGAAGACCTAGATTAATAAACAGATTTATAATTTCTAACTTCATATACAAAAAAAGATAGTTGTACACAGGTATAATATGCACACATAGTGGATCACAAGCTCTTGAATATTAGGTTACTGGCCCCATTTTCCATAAAGCATCTTTGAATTATGCATATTCATATTAAAACACATTTACATAAAATTAACTAACAAAGACAAGTTGTGAAATTATACTTAAAGAAACTGACACCTTAGTGAACTTAGGTTCCTCAGTATCAAGCAGGAAGTCTAGTCAAATAGACAACTTTGTTTTTTGAAGAATCTACAGTCATAAGTATCATGACTTCAGGGGCAATTCAAAGAACGTGTTCTTTTGAACAGATAAAACAATATCCAATGTTCCCACAGTGATTATATTTGACTTCTGTGCAGGACATGCTCAGAGAGGCCTTTGATTTACAATTCTGAATCTTTAACTTCATTTATAGTCTTCTTTGACCTCAGCCTTGGACCTGCCACAAAAGAACCACTAACATATGCAGAGTGTGAAATGATGTGGATGAGATCATTTCAAATTAAAAATGAAATTAGAGAGGATTT
The DNA here is from genome assembly GCF_049634645.1 of Pelodiscus sinensis. Lineage (NCBI taxonomy): Eukaryota > Metazoa > Chordata > Testudines > Trionychidae > Pelodiscus > Pelodiscus sinensis. The sequence goes on along the minus strand of NC_134715.1, from coordinate 88,749,993 downwards.
TGAAAGGCTTAGCTATGGTTCTTACAAGATTCCACCATTCTAGGGTAGGATAAGAAGCAGACCACACGTGAGAATTGTGGAAAGCAGTGCTCTCTGCAGTTATCAAGGAACTCTGAGGGTATGTCTACACTACCCTCCTAGTTCGAACTAGGAGGGTAATGTAGGCATACCGCACTTGCAAATGAAGCCCGGGATTTGAATTTCCTGGGCTTCATTTGCATAAGCGGGGAGCCGCCATTTTTAAAACCCCGCTGGTTCAAACCCCGTGCAGCGCGGCTACACGGGGCTCGAACTAGGTAGTTCGGACTAGGCTTCCTATTCCGAACTACCGGTACTACCGTACCGTGGAACGAGGTGTACCGGTAGTTCGGAATAGGAAGCCTAGTCCAAGCCCCGTGTAGCCACGCTGCACGGGGTTCGAACCAGCGGGGTTTTAAAAATGGCGGCTCCCCGCTTATGCAAATGAAGCCCGGGAAATTCAAATCCCGGGCTTCATTTGCAAGTGCGGTATGACTTTGTGCTTTCCAGTGCTGGGAGATCGATTGTGTCGGACACCTACACACGTATTTGGGGATCAAGAGATACCCTCCTGAATGTAGGTGAAAAACCAATGCTAGACATCAGGGAGAGCACAGAACACATTGACAGATTCCTCAGGTTACATTCTTTCCTTTAAATGTATGTTCTACCTGCATTACTTCTTCATTTCATCGATCCTGTGAGGTATTGAGCACCCATAATTCTTGGCAGGTACATGCCTAACTAGGCTGATTCATGGCATGCAGGGCAGTTTAAATACAAGATCCTCATTTAAACCATCTCATGATAAGGGCTTTAAAAAAAACCTGAGATTTATGTTCCTCTAAAATATATGTCCTTACCAAGGACATACAGCAACCAGATAAGAACATTTTAAAATTTATAACACATCCTAGGCTACAGACCAAGGTAAGTCAAATTTGGAATTCAAGCTTGAAAATAATAAATCCTGAAAAATCAATTTGGTAACTGGTAAGTGTAAGTTTTCCATCACCAAGAAGTTTAATGAAAATTAGATTTATTTTCTGTTTATAATCTTACAATAATGATTTAAGCTGTAACTCAACAAAGTATATGTCTAATTGTAAAACATGTGAATTCAGTGAAATGACTCAAGCTTAAAGGTAAGCACATGCTCAATAACCTTCCTGCACCAGAATAACTATTAATAGTAAATACATTTTTTGAATAGGAAGACATTATCATACTGTAGAAACTACATATTTTTGAAATATAATATCAGCACAGAATGAACAGGTTACTCTTGCCTTAGCCATATGGATCCTAGATGACGAACAGGAGGCGTGTCAAGACTTCTTATTTCTTTAAGACTCCTATACAATTGTGCCTTTAGGTATTGTGACAGGTCAGGCTGGAGGACTACACTAGATAAAGAGAAAGGCAGCTCTAAAACTGTAATAGCTCTGATCAATCAGGAGCAAAGGAGCTAGGGCTGCTGTAAAATCAGAGCCAGCTCATCTCACCTGAGGCTACTGTGGAGCCTTTTATAGGGGAGCCCTCCTTGTGCGGATGGGGCGGGGAGGGGGAAAGAGAGGAGACCAAAGCAGACTAAGAATGGAAAAGTTGCCATTACCAGAGATAGCAAAGGGGGAGGAGGAACTCCAAACAGGGGTTTTAGGCCCTCCTTTTCCTGGCAGCCCGAGAGCCCAGCTGAGAACTGGCAGCTTTGGCAGCCCAGGCTGACTCTGGGGCACTGGCCCCAATGCCTTTTGTAACTGAGGGACCAGAGCTTAAACCCTGCCAAGGGCTAATAGCCCAGTACTGAAATTGCCCAGTGAAGGACTAAGCAGGGTACTGGGACCCAGGAGCGGGGTTACCCTGCCACAGTACATTACAGCATAACCTCACAAGCATTAAAACAGAGCAGTCAGACAGAAACCTACTAAAATGTTTTTTCCCCACCCCATCATTCTGAAATTACTAAATTGCTCAATAATAGTTACTAAAGTTCAATATCCACATCTAAACCTGGATTTAAAGTGTGATTTTAACACGTTAACAAGACATGTTTTAAAAATTTAGTCTAGATAAAGTGTAATATTGTCAGTGCATTAGCTAACATCTTTAAATCCAAGTCTAGGAAAGACCATGGTGAGAGGAATCATACTAAAAACAGGTTTAACAAACTCAGCTATAGATAGGGGATTTTTAAAAGAGACCCTAAAGTCCGAAGTGAAAAAATGAATCTTTAGTTTGAGCACATAAACTACTTAAATCAATTTAATTGAGTCATAAAAGGTATACATCCCCTGAAGGAAAAGGCAAGCTAAAAATACATACACCAAAAATTCTGTAAAAATTAAGATTGCTCAGAGGTTACTGGCCTGATCTAAAGCCCAAAGAAAACTATAGTAGTCAAACCTGGTCTACACTAGATACAGAAGATTGGCTTAAGGTTCGTTAGTCCAGCTACATAAAATGCATAACTGAAGTTGGCTTACCTTAAAGATGAGCGTTAGCAGCATCCACATTGCCAGAGACCGACAGAAGCAAATGCTCCTATTGGCTTCCCTTATTCCTCGCAAAAGGAGGAGTACTGGATGTCAGTGGGAACTGCCTTCAGCATTTGATTTATGGGTCTATACTAGACCCAATAAATCAAATGCCAGATCAACCTCCGGAGTGTCAATCTTCCAGTAAACATAGCTGTGCCTTGAGTGACTTCAGAAGAGACCCTAAGTATAAAAATGCAAAATTATAAACCAAGAATAAAAACGCATCTCCAAATTTGTATGGAAATTAGAAATAAGTCCAAACTACACACATACTCCAACCTGTGTTAATTTGAGAAATCTATATCAAAATGTTATCTTTCCTTGGGTTCTGTCTAATAAAAACCATAACATCCTGCATACCTTTTCCATGAAAGTGGCTGAAAATAAATGATTGCTATTTAAGGTTCCAGCTCATCTGAAGTGGGTTTTTCCCCACGAAAGCTCATGATAACTATCTATATATTTTTATTAGTCCCTAACGTGCCACAGGACTACTCATTGTTTTTAAAGTTACAGATTGACATGGCTACCCCGCTGAGACTATTATTACTTAGTATTCACTAAGGCTACATCTAGACAACAGGGCTATTTCAAGATACTGGAAGTATCCCGAAATAGCAGTTCTGTGTCTTTAAATGCATCCATTATTTCGAAATAACGGGTGTGCTATTCTGGCATCCCTGTGACCCTTGTTCCATGAATGTTAAGGGATTTATCAGATTGGTGCTTAATTTTGAAATTTGGTGCTATGTAGACAGTGCCTAATTTCTAAATAAGCTCTTTTGAAAACCTCAAAATAAACTATGCAATTTGTGTAATTCAAACTACAGATTGCAAACCTGACTTGTCCCAGATAATATTTAAAGAGATTTTTTTTAAAATAAAAAAGGGGAAATTAATCAACTTGAGGCACTCTCTGCTATGGCAGCTAACTTTAGAGCTACAAGAAAAGCAGCACTAGTAATACGCTGAAGTACTAACATCTGCTTTTTCTGCCAGAACAAGAAGCAGAAGTGAAGTTCTGCTCTGACGCTATGTCTACACTGCAAGTTTTTGCACAAAATGGAAACAGCTACACTGCTTTTTACTCAAAAACCTCTTGCGCAAAAAGAATCAGCAGAAAATATGCTAATGACATTACAACTCATGCTAATGAGTCCCTCATTGGCATTTTTTCTGCCGCAAAAACTTGCAGTGTAGACGAAGCGTCAGTAAATGGTTGTGCACTGGGTAAAGGGGAAGGATCTCTCATTCTTCCATCCTACCTAAATACTTACTACATCTCCATATTATTGTTTATGGGGCTAGTATTATATAACCTAACTAAAAGTAGTGGGTGACTACTACTGACTTTCAAATTGCATGGGATTATTCTGCCCCAAGAATAGCAACTCATTAGCCAATCAGACGTATACATTCAGATGCACTGCTGGTTCCCACACATACTCTTGGGAGAATGTGATGATGGGGGAACAGCATTGTCCTATACAACAGGAACAGTTCCTAGTAAGGAATCCCTGAAGCTACCAAAGTTGCTTCCAGCATCTTGAAAATATTAGTTGGAACAGGAGGAGAGTCATTCTGAGACACTCCCTGAATTCTTGTATGTGTTGAGTCTGCAACTGGTCCATATCTCATTTCTATAACATACCATTGACTAGTTTTACCAGGAATGACATAGCTCCTGAGCATTTTACAAGTTCTCTGGGAACTATAGTTGGGAGTCCACATAAAATCTCCTACTTAACAAGAATGACAATGAGTATCACAGATTATTTTCTAAACTTGGGAATGGGCAACATGAGACAATTTAAAGACATAGCAGGCCCCAACAGGTGCACAAAGACTGCTTTAGAAAAACTGAAGGTAACTCCTGATTAACTGCATGTGGTGAGTTCCCATAGACAAAAAGTTTTCCAATTACTGTTGATTCAAAACAGACTTGTCTTGAGGCATGCTTAAGTGTTTGTACAAAGCATTCCACTAATCCATTCACAGCAACCGGATATGAAGCAAAACATGTGCTGAAGTATACTTCAAGCTAGGAAACTCTTGAATTCTACTAATTGAAATTGAGATCCATTTTCACTTATTAATTATAATAGTAGACCAAATTGGCTAGGTAAGGCAAGATGTCCAATAGCCTTGGAGGCTACAGCAGAAGTCATACTTTCTGGCCATTTTGAATGGGTGTAATGTGTGTTTCTACTTAAGACTTTCTCTAACCTGGCAAAGTCCATGTGAATGCATATCCATGGAGTCCAAGGTCACGCTAATAGGTGTAGATGAGCTGACCCAGGATCATGCTGAGTGTGTTGACATGTAATATAGCACTTCACTTTCCTCTCAATATCTTAGTTGATTCCTGGCCACCAGACATGATTCTGGGCTATGGCCATCAGTCACACAATTTGAAAATGGCCTTCACGAAGAGCTTCCAGAATTTGAGAATGAAGTGATTTTAGAATGATCCTTCACATTCCCCATAAAATGCAACCTGGAGTCACAGATGATTCACATTAATATGACACAAATTGTGTTAATGGGGGAATTCTTATGAGCCAGAACTGTACCTTGTAGTACTATTCTCTTCACAAGAACACACATCATCCTTCATAGTTTTTTGGTCAGTGCCTGTGCTAGTGACAGGTAATCTATCAAAACTGAGACACGACACTTTGCATTGTCTTTGGGATGGCAGGAGTGACAGCCCATGTTGAGACCCTTTAAAAATTGAATAGTATGAGTGAGCTGAAAGTAGCAATGTCTATAGCTGCTGCCAGTATGAAAATCATAGAGCCTCATGTTTCAGTCCAAACATTTCAATTAAATGGGCTACACATGAAGCAAGATCGCCGTGTCTGGTGTTCTCAGAGTTTTTTCCAGACCTGGAATGAACATCATTTTTGGTCCGTCAGTATGTGTTGACTTTCAAATGAGCTGCAAGTCTTATTTGTTTTCAAGAATGAGCTTCTGGAGTAGGTTAAATTATATTTACTAACTGCAAGGAGCTGTAATGGTGTAAATAGAAGGCTGAAATAAAAAAATTGACACAGAATTATTAGTGATAGGTTCTTAATTGTAAATGCAGCCAAAGATCATGGTAGCTGTACAGTTAGAAAGATGATTTAAAAAAATTGAAAGCTAATCAGGTGACAAAATATGGATTTCATTCCAGCTCATACACTGGAGCTACAAAAATATTCAGTTTTTAAATTATGGAAGTTTTATGATTAAAAAAAAAAAGCAGTGTGATCTGGATGCCAAATTTTAGGAATGTTCAAGCAGGAATACAACTGTCCAATGCATTTAGGTTAATGTTAGCTGAACCCACTGAAGGAACTGATATTGTGTTGAGGAAGCACAGTTAGGGCAATAAGAAATCATTTTGAAAAATTTCACTGCAGAGTATCTAAAAGCCACACCTCCATGTTAAAAGCAAAATGTCAGTGTTCAATGCCCAGGTCTGCTATAGCTGCAGGTGTGGAGCAATTTGTCATGTTAGAAGGCATTGTTTTATATACTTTCACCACCACCACCTCCTCAGACTCTGGGGAGCATATCTAAGGCACATAGACTTTTCTCTGTTTCAGATCTTGTATTTGAATATTGGCTTCTAATGTCTGAAAAGTACTTAAAGTGTGCCTTAAATATTATGTAAAACCAAAAAAACCAAATATCCCAAGGACAACAATTTAGAAGAAATCAGCTCAACTAAAGACAGGAAAAAAAATCAGAAAGTTTAGGTTTTCATAACAAAGATACTGTGAACCAAAACAGGAAGTAAAAGGATCTAGGCCTAAAAATTTGGGGAAAAAATAAAAGCAATTGTATCCTCAGTAAAGCAAATGCCTCACAAACATGGCAAGTTATTGCTGGGAAATAAATTATTTGGTAAAAAAAAAGACTGAGCAACATTAGTTTATAGGACTAAGTGACTGAATGTTAGTTTAGCTGTAAAGCAAAGTAATGTTTATATATAAAAAAAAAATGTAAATATTTGCCCAAAAATTTATTCAGGTTTTCCTTAATGTCCTCTCAGAAATTTAGAATCATGGTAGTTAACATATGGACACTATTTCTTTTAAATATCCTACCTATGAATCCATGGCTAGCAATGTAATAGAAAGAGTAAGTTTTGTAGGAAATTAGCAATGAAAATCAGCAGGGAATCACTTATTCCAAACACTAGTCTAAAGAGCTAATGAGCAAGAACCGCAAGGCTAAGCGCAGTGAAAAGAAGCATCTGGGGGAAGAGAGGCACCAGAAGGAGACTCTTGATGTTATCAGGGAGTCCACTGACCTGTCGACTCAAACAGGTCGAGGACAGTAAAAACGAGAATAGTAAATATGAAGCAGCAACTCAATCACTGAGAAAAAAAGCCAGTTAATGGAAAGAGACATTTAAATATCAGGAAGCCAATTGTCTGAAACAAACCCACTCTTGAGGAAAGATGCAATATAACACCACTTGAAAGAATGTGGCCAGCTGTATCCAAAGAAAATGAGAACAATTACAGAGCTGAAAACCAGCAAGAGAGAGAGATTGAAGGCACAGATACAATTTGACATCTTTGTCATATTGCAGCCATTATTTGCGATTAAGTTATATTGAGCGGTGGTCATAATTAAAATACAGCATCTATACCATAATGCCTTTTTTCCAGAAGTGCTGGATAACCCGATCTCCCCTATTAAAATAAGGCATCATAAGACGACTTGTAATGAGCCAGCAACTCTGAAATGGTGGCCCTAGGGGTATGTCTACACTACCCCGCTAGTTCGAACTAGCGGGGTAATGTATGCATACCGCACTTGCTAATGAAGCCCGGGATTTGAATTTCCCGGGCTTCATTAGCATAAGCGGGGAGCCGCCATTTTTAAATCCCCGCTGCTTCGAACCCCGTGTAGCGCGGCTACACGGGGCTCGAACTAGGTAGTTCGGACTAGGGTCCTATTCCGAACTACCGTTACTCCTCGTGAAACGAGGAGTACCGGTAGTTCGGAATAGGCACCCTAGTCCGAACTACCTAGTTCGAGCCCCGTGTAGCCGCGCTACACGGGGTTCGAAGCAGCGGGGATTTAAAAATGGCGGCTCCCCGCTTATGCTAATGAAGCCCGGGAAATTCAAATCCCGGGCTTCATTAGCAAGTGCGGTATGCATACATTACCCTCCTAGTTCGAACTAGGAGGGTAGTGTAGACATACCCTAGGTGTCTAAAATTTATTGTTTGTTTAGCTGAAGGTCAAGTAGACGTTTTAATTGACAAGAAAGTATTCCATTCACTCAATGTCAGGAAGTCTTCTGATGCCAAGCACTAGAACTAAAATTGTATGCCATGACTAAAGGAGAAAAAAATATCCTAGTGATTAGGGCTCTAGTCTGGGACTTGGGAGCCAGGGTTCAATTCCTGCTCCATAAAAGACTACTTGTGTGACTTAGACAAGCTACTTAGAACTGTCTCTCTTCCTTGTCTGATAAAAGGGGATAATAGCACTGCCCTGTTCAACCAGAGTATTTCTCCTCCTCTCCTTTACATTTCGGTGAACTGTTACCACAACCCATCACAGCCTTAGTACTCATTCATCTCTTTGAATAGGTCATTCCTCTTAGTCTTTGATCATATCTGCTACTGTTCTGTGCCCTCCATGCAGTTTATCTTTCTGGCAATGTGGTTTTCAGAAGCAGAAACAGCATTTTAATTGTGGCCCCTCAAGTACAGTATAATGCCAAGTCATTCTTCCACATGATAAAAATCAACAAGAGGAAATTAAAGGCAAAGCAAAGGGTCAGAACCTTCACAAGTTTCCCCTTGTGGAAAACTGCTCGATGTGTGAGGTGATGCTTAGAGGAGACATGCCAAGCTGCCCCTGAAGGCACTGTGCCTTCCCACAGAACATTTCTAGCTCGCTCAGATCCTCTCCCTGGCAGCTGGGCCTGGGGAGGGGTGGGAGAAGAGATGGAATGGAGCCACTTCTCATAGGGCAGCTGCTCCTCTGTGTGGCACAGTGGTTGCCTGACAGAGTCCAGTTGGGGGTGGCAGTGGCTTACTTGCTCCTCTCCTGGGATTGGCTGTCAGGGAGAGAGTCCAGGCAAGCTGGAAGTGTACAGAGGATGGGGGACTTTGGCTTCATCAGCCCATGTGCCCAGCAGCTGGGCCTAGGCATGGAGCAGAGGGGATGCTGCCTCCCCAGCTGGGCTCTCTCTCAGGGAGTCGCCACACTGCACAGAGGAGCAAGCAACCATCCTCACCTTGTGAAAGAATTGGCTCTATCCCATTCTCTCCATTACCTATCCAGACCTGGTTGCCAGGGAGAACAGCCAAACCAGCTGGAAACACACTGGGAAGGAGGCACATTGGGAGAAGAACAGAGCTCTCCCTTCACAAATAACCGATAGGATGAGCCTGGCAGCCCTGGGCTGCACACTGGGTCAGGAGTCACCGAGAGCAGTTACCACACTGCTCCCCCTGCTGAAGGCAGGGAGCTCCAGGGAAACACTGGTGAGAGTCTCCCCAGTGCAGGCCCAGTCCCAGCCTGGCCCAGAAACACATGCTCCCTGCTTGTGTCTCCCCAGTGCCCCAGGAGCTGGTGGGATCAATTTCCATAGCCCAGGCAAGTGGGGTGGAAAGATTCCTTCCATAGTCAACATGACCCCTGCCCTTTTACAGTCTGAAGCAAAATGCAAGACAATGTAGCACTTTAAAGACTAACAAGACGGTTTATTAGATGATGAGCTTTCGTGGGCCAGACCCACTTCCTCAGACCACTTTTACAGTCTGGCACCCTAGTATCAGCAGGCATGAGTCATCTCTTTGTTGCTAGCCAGGAACAAGGAGATAGTCCAGCCCCAGCCTTGAAGAACTCAGGGAATCCACTGAAAAACAAAGTCATCTATTCAACAGCCTGTATCTCTATACTCCGTTGCCGTTCCAGGGGAATATGAGGGACAATGGATTTTTCCCCACTGTTCTTTTCCCACCCATTATGGGCAAGCATCTTTTACATCATCAGAGACATTTTTCAGGGAAATCCTGGGAGACATCACATTCCTGACAGCTTCCACACAGGAAAGCTAAGTTCTGTGTCTACTTTAAAGTTATGAGTCATTCCCCAAAAAGAGGACTTATTACATCCATATTCTGTGGTTTTGTGCTTTTACATATGCAATCCACAATTACATTGCCAGTTTTCAGTCATTTCACATTTAAAAATCAAGTTTAATGTGTCCACTTCCATTAACCCAGGTCACTTTCAGCATCACTGCTTTCCAGGCTTTCCGCACTGATTTTTCCCCCAAATACATAAGCTAGAATTTTTCCAAACCGCGTCTCAGTATTATTTTCTGTCTCTATTTGTGATTTCTCTTGTGTTTGCAACTCCTCTGAATTTAAACTACTTATATGAATTTCACCCATATGCTTTTTATTGCTTTAATATGTATGTTAAATTATCTGTTAAATTACCGGTTTAAACATCTCTAACCCATTTTGATACATTGCTACTTTAATTTAATCTATTCTTATACTTTGTTTAGTCTTCCACCCAGTTTAAGTCCACATCTTAGTTCTTACATCAAGCTTAATTTAAGTTAATTTTTCAGATGAGTTCATGAGATATCAAATGCTGACCTGAAATAAAGGAATATTAAATTTTGCCCATCCACTAATTTTCTACTGCAATCAAGTGTGTCTGGCAAAATGTATTCTTTACAAAGAGTTATTTTACCAGGGAAAGCAGTTAACATGACAGAAATTGCCAGGCTGGCTCTTCTCTTTTGCAATGATCATTACTCCTGTACATGTGCTTTTCATACATCTTTCCATGATTTCTCAGTTCTTGTCCCTGATTCTTTCAAAATAATGATTGGTGGTTTGTTAACTACCCAATTTAAAACTTATTTCCTACCAGCCAGACCAGCTGATTTGTACATGTTCAGATACGCCAAGTTTTTCTTCCCTGTTCCTTATCAAGAGTTAATTTTAAATGAACTTCCTTCCCTACAAATTTCTCTTTTGTTTGTGATGAAGGCAGATTTTTAAACGAATCCAATCTCTTAGCCATTTCCAGGTCATGGTTTATTCATTCTCGTCTCATGGGCTCACTTCTCTAGACTCTTGTGAATGTTTGCATTTGTTATAGGCAAAAGTTGGATCAATTTCAATGAGTTGTTGCACAAGAGGACCCACAGCAGCTCTAAAGAGGCAGACTTTGGTGCCCTGATGTCCAAGAGGAGCCATAGAGCATAGCAGGAAAGAGCAGCAGCTGGAGGCTTAGGGATGAAGAAACCAGACGCTTCTGGAGTTTTATGATTGTGTCTGTCTAATGGTCTGAAAAAGTATTATAGTGTACTTCACAGCATACTCATTCTTCACCATAAAGAATATCTTAGTTTTAGGGAATGATTTTCAATGGAGCTGACAATATTTTTCAATAAAATGATTTTCTAATAAAATATGCCTCCACCCCCTTTAAATAAAAAACAAAAAAAACCTTGATTTTTCTATGGGAAAATTTGTTTCACTGAAGAATGTCTGTCATTTTTGGGGAGTCAGGAGGACACAGGTAAGGAGAGAAGGATGTCTCTCCACCTGGAAGGCTCACAAATTTCACTTTTGACAGTGACATTGACAAAAGCTTGCTTGGAGAGCTGCATGGCCGAGTGCTCTGGTTCTTGGTCTCTCCCTAAGCTCAGGCTCTGGAAGATGGGCAGGTTGAGTGCCAAGCCTCTTTGGGTCTTCAGCTCAAGTTATGGGGAGACAGGAAGCCTAAGCACTGGGCTGGCATGCTTCTCAATTTCATGAGTGATGGGCAACTGAGAGATTGTTTTGACTGCTCCAGACCAGAATTAGGTCTCAACAGCCTTCTTACAGTTGCATTTGACAGATCTTCCCAGCTCAGGACAATGCAAAGTTTTTCATGGGAAGAAATTTCCATTTTCCAGCCAACTCAGGCCTTGTATTTTATTACTATATGGCACGCAACGCTGTAAGCCAAAAATAAAAAGTCATCCAGGATACCCATTTCTGTCAGATCCATCTCTAAAATTAAGTATTCCCAGATGTTATTTTAATCAAATTTATGACAAGAGGACAAGTACTTGAACCATCTCATTAATATCTGAGGGAGACTAGGTGAAGATGTAATCTGAATTACAATGGAAGTCAGCTGCATGAGAACAAACTGCTGCTGCTATATTCAGAGAATGATTCAGGCTGCCTATTCATATTTTAATTTCTTTATCACTTTGTTATTGAAGGACTTCACTGTATTTTCACAATTAGATAGTCATAAGGAGAGCACAGGTGGATACTAGCAACAGGAAAATTAGTTAGTTTACATTACAAGTAAAAATTACATTAAAATCATATTGAAGACCAGTTATTAATGAAGAAAAAGCAAGGAACTTCAGTGTTATGCCTGCCACTGAAACTTTAATTGTGTCTAAGTATTGCAGCAGACTCAGAATTTAAGTTAGATTAAGAGAAAACATTCTTGATTCCTCCTCCTCCCACCCCCACTATTTATAATGCTTGATGGAGGATGCAAAGAACAGAGCTAATTTTCACTGACAGCTATTGGGAAATGAAATAACTGCATAAAGGAATCTGTGCATAGGTTATTTTGTAGAGGAAACAAATTCACAGGAGCTCAAATTCCCAGATAGACAACTATTTTGTAGCAACCCATCTACAATGGGTCATCAGTAAGAAGAGAACCCAGTACTTTTAAATACCCACACTGCTTGAACTAAAGAAAAAAATTACTCTTGGAATGGAAGACTTCCATCCAGCAAAGCACTTAAGCACATCCCGAATTTTAACTATAGAATTAATCCCATTAAAGTCAATATAATTACTCGTGTGCTTAAAGTTCAGCACAGCATTAAACACGTGCTAAACTGGGGCCCGAGAATCTCCACAATGGGGTGGGGGGAGGTAAAAAGCTCTCTTAGCTTTGGTTAGCTCATCTCAATTAAATAACTCAGACTGAAACAGCCATTAAGACATGTGAATTCAAATCTATAGGATTAACACAAGTCAAGTCTCAATGTTTCCACTGCTACTAAAAGCCACTCTTCCCCTCCCACTTTTTGGCAATGTAGTTGTCTTTGGTTTCCTACCAAAAACAACATCATCATCCCAGATACATTAGTCACTTCATTTTACAATGGTCCCCATGTAAAACAAAGCAAGTGTTACAGAAGTACAGACTTCATGTGCTCTTGCAGTAATGGAATTAATAGCAAAAGACATTATCTGTGTTTTACAACGTAAATAACTTCAGCCTTCTTTCTGAGAGGAGTAACTAAACATTTTCAAGAATATCAAAGTATCTCATGTCTTCTGTCTCCTCAACTTTGTGAATTGCATTCCATTTTATTTAATTTCTACATTATGTGAAATGTCAGTTCATTAGGCAATAAAATAACGTAAAAGTCCAATTCTGCACTGCCTTGTAGTTTGTACTTGATCTAACTGGTTGCAAATCAGAATGGGTATATTTTCCATATACTTTTCACAATCTTTACGGAGGTGTAAATGAGTATGCAAAATATAAGGCAGTAGATCAGGTGCTATGTAATTATACCCACTAGCTGTTAAAGGGTGCTTATTAATCTCATAGAAACCTATTATAGAAAAAAAAATCTGGAAACCCCCTAGAAATCCAATTCTGATGTTCTTAGTCCATATTCAGGAAAAACTCCTTGAATGCAGTAGGACTACTGCCCCAGTAAAGACTAAAATGTTAAGTTTAGGCACTGTGTTAACAGTTGAAAAGCTGGAGTTAAAAGAAAGCGAGGTTTATGCAGGATTGAATTAAGCTATTGACATTGCAGGCTGGGCCTCTATAGTCTGGATTTCCACAATCTAGCAACATCCTTGCTCCAGCAGCCCCATGGGTGATCCTAGGTTGAAGTACTCATGCAAAAAGCCAAGCTCCACACTCAGCTACTCCTTCCCTGTTCTTTCAGAGCACCATAAATAGCTCATTTACAGCACTCAAGCACAAGGAGGGAGGGAAGGAGTGGACAGAAGGGAGATGCTCTGGGGAAGAGGCAGAGCTAGGGCCAGGGCACAGCTGAGCAGCGGGATCCAGGAGTGCAGCCTAGCAGCTGCAGAGATCGGTGACCCACAGCCACCCTACCTCTTTATCTACGCACCTCCCCCCAGTCTCTGCTCAGTCAATTCTATCCCCTCTGCTGCTGCCAGGTGAGAGCCCTTCAGCAAAGCCAGCAGCATCAGAAGAGCCAGTATTGACCTCCCCTGGTCCAGCAGAGTCCTGGTTCAGGACCAGTCTGGCACTCTTGACACTTGACAATCTGCACTAGGGTACCAGTAGTAGCACACATTGACCAGATAAGTGGGAGTCAGTCAAAAGAAGATTATTAAGTCACAGCTCATTTTATTTAAGATGGGTATCATTCCTGCAGATTAACTTTGCATTGAAGATTATATAGTACCTTCTGTTAGTTTGCATCCAGAGATTCTTGGGTGACACAAATGACTAACTGAGGACAGCGCAAGCACGTAGGGACAAAAATCAGAAAGGCTAAGGCACAAAATGAGTTATACCTAAAAAGAGATACAACAGATGAAAAGGTTTTATAAATATATTATGACTAAGAAAAAGACTAAAGAAAGTTTAGCTCTCTACTTAGGGTGTGTCTAGACTACATGCCTCCTTCGACGGAGGCATGTAGATTAGCCAGATCGGAAGAGGGAAATGAAGCCGCGATTAAAATAATCGCGGCTTCATTTAAATTTAAATGGCTGCCCCGATCTGCCGATCAGCTGTTTGTCGGCAGATCGGGGGAGTCTGGACGCGATGCCCCGACAAAGAAGCCTTTCTTCATCGACACAGGTAAACCTGGTTTCACGAGGCTTACCTGTGTCGATGAAGAAAGGCTTCTTTGTCGGGGCATCGCGTCCAGACTCCCCCGATCTGCCGACAAACAGCTGATCGGCAGATCGGGCAGCCATTTAAATTTAAATGAAGCCGCGATTATTTTAATCGCGGCTTCATTTCCCTCTTCCGATCTGGCTAATCTACATGCCTCCGTCGAAGGAGGCATGTAGTCTAGACACACCCTTAGAGGGGAAGGAGAGCACATGACTGAGAAGGAGATTGTTAGCATTTTCAAATCTGAAGACACTATAATTTATCTCCCAGCTACTTATCACATTGAGATAATACATGTGTGCTTTAAGGATTTATTTATGTTTTCTTTACATAGGTTTTATACTCATGACCTGCTAGTTCCAAGGCAAACTTATTACCTGCAGAATTTACCACTTCCACATAAAATACTCTGAATAGTTTGACATATGCCTGTTTGAAAAGTGTTAATAGAGGACTAAAACAAATGTTAAATTTAAATCAGATTTCCTTTGGGTTTTTTTTTTCAGACAATATTAGATTAGAAAAAGAAAAAGTTAGCAAAAAAATTAATGTAAGTATCTTGTCAATTTAACTAAAAACAAAGAGACAGCATTTAAACAAAGAATCTTCAGCTTTTGTTAGCAGTGAGACCCTTATAATTTAAGCAGGAATGTATGAAGAAAAATTGGAGAATTTAGTCACTTTCCTGCAAAACAAGTGTTACTTAAAAACTTTAAGCTACAGTAATTTCTGCCTTCCTCCATTAAATAAAAGTACCTTATGAAATAATGCCCTAAGAAGAAAAACAATTGTGAAAATTATATCAATTACATCTAATGGGAAGATGCATTTAAATCCCCAAGACTGTTTAGATAATTTCAGCCACTGACTTAGCCCTCTTATCTTGCCATGTAAAATCTTATTTCATGCAAGATGCAGGAAAGCTCATTTATTTTATGGAAGTTCCTCATGGCTAAAGTTATGAATAAATGAAATATGGACTTCCTCAGATAAGAATGAAAAGTTAGAGGCTTATAACAAATGCGAGAAGTATGGGTAATAAGCAGGAAGAACTGGAATTGCTAACAAATACAACTATGATATCATTAGTATTACAGAAACCTAGTGGAATGGGACGCATGATTGAAATGTTGGTATGGAAGGGTACGGCTTGCTCAGGAAGGACAGACAGGGAAAAAAGGGAGGAGGAGTTGCCTTGTATATTAAAAATGTACACACTTGGACTGAAGTGGAGAGGAACGTATGAGATAGCGGTGTAGAGAGTCTTTGGGTTAAGCTAAAAGGGGTAAAAAATGAGGGTGATGTCATGCTAGGAGTCTACTACAGGCCACCTAGCCAGGTGGAAGAGGTGGATGAGGCCTTTTTTAAACAATTAACAAAACTATCCAAAGCCCAAGACTTCAACTATCCAGACATATATTGGGAAACTAACACAGCGGGGCACAGGCTATCCAATAAGTTTCTGGACTGCATTGGAGACAACTTTCTGTTTCAGAAGGTTGAAAAAGCTACCAGAGGATAAGCTGTTCTGGATTTGATTTTAACAAATAGGGAGGAACTAGTTGAGAACTTGAAAGTGGAAGACAGTATGGGGGACAGTGATCATGAAATAATAGAGTTCATGATCTTAAGGAAAGGTAGAAGGGAGACCAGCACATTGAGGTAATGGATTTCAGGAAGGCAGATTTTGATAAGCTCAGAGAACTTGTACGTAAGGTCCCATGGGAAGCAAGACTGAAGGGAAAAACAACTGAGGAGAGTTGGAAGTATTTCAAAGGGACTTGTTAAGGGCCCAAAAGCAAACAATTCTGCTGTGTAGGAAAGATAGAAAATATGGCAAAAGACCAGCGTGGCTTAACAAGGAGATCTTGCATGATCTCAAAATAAAAAAAAGGAGTCATATAAAAATGGAAACTAGGACAAATAACAAAGGATGAATATAGGCAAGCAACACGGGAATGCAGGGGCAAGATTAGAAAGGCAAAGGCACAAAATGAGATCAAACTAGCTACAGGCATAAAGGGAAACAAGAAGACCTTTTATAAATACATTAAAAGCAAGAGGAAGACCAAGTACAGGGTAGGCCCACTGCTCAGTGAGGAGGGAGAAGCAGTAACAGGAAACTTGGAAATGGCGGAGATGCTCAATGACTTCTGTGTTTCGGTCTTCACCGAGAAGTCTAGAGGTGTGCCTAATGTAGTGAATACAAGCAGAGAGAGGGTAAGTTTAGAAGATAGGATACACAAAGAACAAATTAAAAATCACTTAGGAAAGTTAGATGTCAGCAAGTCACCAGGTCCTGATGAAATGCATCCCAGGATACTCAAGGAGCTGATAGAGGAGGTATCTGAGCTTTTAGCTATGATCTTTGAAAAATCATGGAAGACAGGGGAGATTCCAGAAGACTGGGAAAGGGCAAATATTGTGCCCATCTATAAAAAGGGGAATAAGAACAACCCAGGAAACTACAGACCGGTCAGTTTAACGTCTGTCCCAGGGAAGATAATGGAGCAGGTAATTAAGGAAATCATATGCAAACACTTGGAAGGTAATAAAGTGATAGGGAATAGACAGCATGGGTTTGTGAAGAACAAGTCATGCCAAACTAATCTGATAGCTTTCTTTGATAGGATAACGAGCCTTGTGGATAAGGGAGAAGCGGTGGATGTCATATACCTAGACTTTAGTAAGGCATTTGATACGGTCTCGCATGATATTCTTATTGATAAACTAGGCAAATATAACTTAGATAGGGCCATGATAAGGTGGGTGCATAATTGGATGGATAACCGTAGTCAGAGAGTTGTTGTTAACAGTGCTAAATCGTGCTGGAAAGGGATAACAAGTGGAGTTCCGCAAGGGTCTGTTTTGGGACCCGTACAGTTCAATATCTTCATCAATGATGTAGATATTGGGATAGAGAGTACGCTTATTAAGTTTGCAGATGATACCGAACTGGGTGGGGTTGCAGCTTCTTTGGAGGATAGGGACATAATTCAAAATGACCTTAGCAAGTTAGAGAAATGGTCACAGGTAAACAGGATGAGGTTTAATAAAGAGAAATGCAAAGTGCTCCACTTAGGAAGGAACAATCAGTTCCATACATACAAGATGGGAAGCGACTGTCTAGGAAGGAGCATGGCGGAAAGAGATCTAGGGGTCATAGTGGACCACAAGTTGAATATGAGTCAACAGTGTGATGCTGTTGCAAAAAAAGCAAATATGATTCTAGGTTGTAACAACAGATGTGTTGTAAGCAATACTCATGAAGTCATTCTGCCGCTCTACTCTGCACTAGTTAGGCCTCAGCTGGACTACTGTGTCCAGTTCTGGGCACCACAT
The DNA here is from genome assembly GCF_049634645.1 of Pelodiscus sinensis. NCBI lineage: Eukaryota > Metazoa > Chordata > Testudines > Trionychidae > Pelodiscus > Pelodiscus sinensis. The sequence continues at coordinate 88,732,192 of NC_134715.1, read as the reverse complement.
TTCAGGAAAGATGGAGAAATTGGAAAGGGTACAGAGAGGAGTGACAAGAATGATTAAAGGTCTAGAGAACATGACATATGAAGCCAGGCTTCATGAACTGGGCTTGTTTAGTTTGGAAAAAAGAAGATTAAGGGGGGGACATGATAGCGGTTTTCAAATATCTAAAAGAGTGTCACAAGGAGGAAGGAGAAAATTTGTTCCTCTTGGTTTCTGAGGACAGGACAAGGAGTAATGGGCTTAAAGTGCAGCAAGGGAGATTTAGATTGGACATTAGGAAAAAATTCCTAACTGTCAGGGTGGTCAAATATTGGAATAAATTGTCAAGGGAGGTGATGGAATCTCCCTCTCTGGAGATATTTAAGAACAGGTTAGATAGACATCTGTCAGGGATGGTGTAGACGGAGCTTGGTCCTGCCTTGAGGGCGGGGAGGCTGGACTCGATGACCTCTCGAGGTCCCTTCCAGTCCTATGATTCTATGAACTCCTAGATACAATTTTTCCTCTACTTTAGAGGACAGTGATAACAGTATCAAGACAGGATGGAAGAGGCTGGGGATTTTCCTGTGAACATTGGCAAGTGACTGTGGCTTACCATAATGTCTTGGTTTTTCCTTTGTTTCTTTGTAAAAGAAAGGAAACATAGGTTTACTTTGTAATAGTAAATATCAAAATAAAATCTGCTAACTTTTCAAATGTTTTGTCTGTCATCTCCCCTTGGTATGAGGTTGCTACACTTATTTTACTCAACACACATTTATTAGATCAGTCTATAGAAATTGAAGGATGGATGCCTAAATTTTGAAGTAGGAAAGCATTCTCCTCTTAGTCAAAATAGTCCAGGTTGTAAGTAATTGTTGATTAGTTGGGCTGGAAACATAACAGACTAATGAACATTGTTAAGGTACTTGGGATTGAACAGGTTTATAGATTTTGTTGAAAGCAATAGATTCAATATATGTGCTCTTAGGAGTTAACTTTTCAAACAAGTGACAATCATTTACTTCACATGGGTACAGAAAGAACTGATTCCTACTGCCAAATTAGATACATCTAGAATTTTCACTATAGTGAATGACTAGACGAATGTTTAATTAAATCCTTGTCACTCTGATGTACAGTCCAATCACCCCACAGTCTAAAAAGAGTGTAATAAGAGTAGTTGCCTTGATAATATAATACGTAACAGGCACTCACAAGAAGCTTGTCAGACAGCAACAAGAAGAGTTAAATCATTTAAAATACATATTTAAGGCCAGCTTAAGAAAGCTTCATCACCATTATTAGTACTTCCTAAAACAAGTAGTCCCCATTGACATTGATTTGTTTATGTGAATTAGGGGCTCTCAAGATAACATTTTCTCCTCACAAGACTAAGGCCCAGTCCGGTTCCTACTCAAATCAGTGAGGTTTTGATTTCAGTTATACTGCAGTAAGTCAGCAACAATTCAGCTAAAGTCTATGGCATTATGCTAGTGTAAAACTAGTGTGAGGTCAGAATCAAACCCATAGGCTATTTTGAGGAGTAATCAAGTCAAAGCTAATTGAGTTCTTGACTGGTTCTGTTTATAATGTAGATAAGAAAGTTACTCCAAAAATTAGAGGGTTTTTTTTTTCATTAAATGCAGAGGCCAAATAGTATTTTAGGCAACCAAATGCTGCATTGCAGATTGTGTTAGAACTGTGGCTCATAAGGAAGGAGGAACTTTATCACTTTTTTTTTTTTGGCTAATTAAATGCATGAGTCTATGAATTTATCACTCATGTTGAATTATCTTCCACTGCCCTATTACTCCAAAAGGATAAAAAGTGGGACAGATCTGAGATTAAGTGAAAATTGTGTGAGGTAATGGGAGGGACCTGAAGTACAAACGAAAAAACGGAACAGCCTCTGCCTTGAGATAAAAAGCATGGTGACTGACCTGGCCATGACTAGAAAGAAGCCATTCTTTTGGAAACCTTGACCCTAGAAGTATATGAGATCTTGACATGTTATTAATGAGAAGGTATGAGGCAAAGATGTCTAGAGCAAAGTGTGCTGTAGCAAATGGCTGTTTCTCTTCTACTTCTAGCTTTCTCCTTCCTCCCGTTTAACATCCATCACCATCCCTGCCCAAATGGCATTTCTCCATCTGTTATAACAGCCAGCTGGCTGTTTTATTGCTACAGTGTGTCATTGTAAAGTATGTGTAAATGGATGTATGGGCCTCACTTTTCCACTCACACTGGAATAGCTAGCAGAGAAATATGTGGCTACACTGTTGTAATTGAGAGTAGATTTTGGCCTTATCTCTTCAGTCTCATTTCATGTCTCAATTTATTGCTGTTACATTTTATAACACCACAGTTCTCGAATTAATGCAGCGCAAGTTCCAAGTCCTGCACACACCAGCACCTCTGCATGGAAACCCCTAATAGCATGTGCATATTGTTAACAGACTGAACAATAGGTAACTGCACTTATAATCACCTGCCTGCCTGCCTATTTAAGTCATTGGTACATGAAAATGTAGGTATACATATTGATGCACATTCTTACTGCTGACCTTCTCCGCTTTGGCCTTAGGCCCTCAGCTTAAGCTGAGGGCCTATTTTTACAAAAAATGCTGGAAAAGCCAAAAATTAGCTTTATATTTAAAATCTTTAGGACTCCGGACCAGCATCACTGGGAACTTTCACAGTCTGAGCTGCAGCAAGCAGCTTAACTGAGATTTCAGCTCAGCTCACTGAGCCCCTTTGAGCTCAGGGTAAGCCTAGTAGCTTACTGGTGTTCACATCAAGCCATCTAGAAGCTTAATAAAGTTAATTTACACACAGCTCTTCTCTTATTGGAGGAAGTTTTTATCTTCCCAGCAGCCATTGGCTGCATTTTAATTTACTTTGTGTGCACACTAGTGGTATGATGTTTGGAGAGTATGCTGCCCAATTAGCAAACTTCCAGCCCATCCATTCTTTCTTGCTTCTTTGCAGGCTCAAATTTTACCTTAAAAGTACAGACATGTAGCCCCACTGAAATCAATGAGCTAGATACGCATCGGCTACGTCTATACTGGGATGAATTTCCGAAAATGCTTTTAATGGAAAACTTTTCCGTTAAAAGCATTTTCGGAAAAGCGCATCTAGATTGGCAGGATGCTTTTCCGCAAAAGCAATTTTTGTGGAAAAGAGTCCATGGCCAATCTAGACGCGGTTTTCTGCAAAAAAGCCCCGATCACAAAGAAGGCGATCGGGGCTTTTTTGCAGAAAACAGTACTATGCTGTCTACACTGGCCCTTTTGCGCAAAAGTCTTTCGGAAAAAGACTTTTACCCGAACGGGAGCAGCATAGTTTTTCCGGAAAAGCATTGATGATTTTACATGAGATCGTCAGTGCTTTTCCGGAAATTCAAGCAGCCAGTGTAGACAGCTGGCAAGTTTTTCCCGGAAAGGCAGATGATTTTCTGGAAAAACTTGCCAGTCTAGACACAGCCATCTTATTTACATGCATCAGGATGAATCTAGAGAAAGCCCCATTGATTATATAGAGTTATAAAAGGTGTAAGGTGGTGCAACATTTATCTTCTGTTCTAATTGTGACACAACTCATTGTGTGATCTTCTGTAAGCCAGAGAGCATGGGCACAACCACCTCAATCTAGGTGCCTGTTTTATGCCTAATCACAGAGGGATCATCAAAATATTTGTTCTCCTACTTGTCACCTCTGGGGGCCTGATCCAGTGTGTGTTTTCAGAGCACACAAACCCACAACAGGAGGAGAACCCCATTTGACTTCTAGATCAGACACTTACACAGGTTGTGGGTGAGCGAGCTAGGTTCAATTCTGCCTGATGCAGAACACTTGAAAGCACAGAATGAGTCAATAAAAATATCACATTAAATGCCTGATTATAGTATGGATACTAAGTATCCATTTTAGAAAATAAATCTAGTCTACTTCAAATAAGAACTTAGTTGCATATTTCATGGTGTAATATTACATTCAAACTTTAAATTCACAACAGCAAGGAAGAGGAGGCTAGAATTTCATCTTTTTCCTATCCAATTTTGTCAAGGTGTTTCATAGTATGTAAATGGCCTCCGGGTGAATCCTAACCCCAGTGCATGTGTTGACTTCAATGAGAAGTAATGTTCAGACATCCTAGCATAGAATTTGGCTCTTAATACAACAATACTCCGAAACTGGGGTTAGGATGTATGAAGGACAGTTCCAGACTAAGTATTTGTCTTCACTACAGAGCTGTGTCACCAAAAGTCAGGCAATGAAAACATGGTCCGTAAGCACTTTTACCAATAAAATACTTCCATCCCTTATGAGCAGGTTTTGCTTTGTCAACAGGAGAGTGCCTCTACCAACAATGAGCCATTTACACAGTGGCTGTGACTGTACGCTGGTTAATGATGGGTAAGGGATAGATTTGTTTGTCAGTGTGGATTGTTATAAGCTATCTAGGGCTTTATTGTGTGCTACAGTACATTAAAAAGTATTATAACTGGCCCACATTCTAGTCTTTACTCTGACAAAATTAAGTATAAAGGATTTGGCACAGAGTTAAGTGTTTGTTTCATAAACTAAGAAACATTTTTTTTTAAAGACAAAGCATGATGGCTTATATTCTTTCTAGCAATTTTTTATCCTAATGTACCTAGATATTCTGATTACCTAAATAAATGCCTAATCCTTTTTGGACTCCTACTTTCCTTTTGGCCTCATTCCTATTTTGTGGCAATAAGTTTCACTGGTTAATTATTCATTGTGTAAAAAAAAAAAGTTTCCTTTATTCAGTTTAACAGTCATTGCTTTTCAATTTAATTAAATGCCCCTTTGATGTTCAATTTCAGAAAAGGTAAATATCCCTCTGATTAATCTTTTATATTGTCCTTCTGCTCTGTCTAAATAGAGAGACTAGGTTTTCCACAGCAGGTACTACAGCTTTGTCCGGTTGTGGATGCAAGGATGGTTGCTGCTTCTCTGGTTCCTGTGGCAGTTCAGGTCATTTTTGGCAGAAATTGCTGGCTGAGTTGCTATAGCAACTGTTGCCAGGTGTCTCAAAGTTCTCTTGCTGCTTCTTCTCAAGTAGCTTCTTCTTCTTTGCAAGTGTCTTACAAGATCCAGAACACACAAGTTTAGCCTGTCAACTATATATTAGTTGTTCTCTCAGGCTTAGCCAGTCAGCTTCCAGCTTTTCAGCCCCATCCTATGATATCATCCCTATTATTAGTTGGAACATCCTTCAGGCACATGACTTCTGTCACTTTATGACCTCTTTAATTCCCTCCTAGTCATATGTGGATACATGTGAACAGTCACTTTCTTATGACATCTTTCAAGGATGGAATCTTACACTACATTTTTCCTACATCCATCATTTTGGTCAGCCATATTAGATTTTCTAAATTTAATTTCCATTTATTAAAAAGTCTTTATCCTAAAATTAGCTACTATTTTATGGAAACTTAATATTCTGATATGGTCACCACTCTTTCTCCAAGCTTTTATAAGGATGATGCTGGGTATCCCAGAACATTCCAAGTAAAAATCATTTGCTACAGCAGACCCCTTTAAGACATGCTACATATATTGCATGAGATCTAGTAGAGTGTACCTTAACTGAATAGGGAAGGGGAATTCACACTCAAAGAATAAGAGAATACTGTTTAGTCCTTTGATTTACAGCTAAAAAAGCTACAAAAAGCGAGACTTTTCAAAGAACTTTGTTCTAGCCAGCAAAAATGGCATGACCATGAGTACACTGAGAAATGAGGCTCAGGAAAATGGAGAAAGGGAGAGAGAGAGGCGAATAGGGTGGCTTAAATAAAAATTCAAAACATTTGGCAAAATATTTTGGGTGTGTTCCTTATGAAAAACTGGATAAGGAATCCTGCAAAATGCACTCACTCTGCAAGCTGATAGCCACTGAAAACCAGTGTTCTAAAGACAGCATTTTTAAACCATGGTGCACAAACTGTTCCTAAGATTTCCAAAGAGGCCTTCTATTCCAAATGAATAGAAGATGAAACCCCATGATAAAAGATCACTCATAAAACATAATAAAGATTTCAAAGGAGGCTCCTTTACAGTTATTAATACCACATTCATGACTTAGATAGAAAAGGAATCTATGTGGTGGAAACAAACAAGACTATCCCTTTAAAATCTTGGAAATACTGGGGTACCAAATAGTGTTTGATCTGAAGGTGGGATGCCAAAAAATCTGCCAAGTGCACATTAATAGAATGACTGATAGACTAGAAAGTTTCCAGAAGAGCAGAGGTGAGGGTAAGTTTCTAGTTAGACCATATTGAAAAATGCTTCCACTTAGCCATTGTATAGAGACTTTCCTACTACTTCTTGAACAGCTGCACAAGGTTCTTGAACAGTTTCAGGGTTAAATGCCTACTTGACCCCCTTTTTGGTCTTCCTCAAGGGTATCCACTTAAGGTTTCAGGCTTCCCAATCTTCACTTCTCTTGGGTGGGATTCAGAAGCTGTGGCTAATTTTTCTTTAGGGAATATAACAAATGTACACCAGTTACCATCAAGCCTTCATAAAACAAGTTCTTTATTCTTAGGGCAAAATCATTAAAGAAAAATTATATTAAAGGAACCTGCACATATGCTAAAACCTTACCCAAAGTCACACACAACTTCAGTATAGGGCTCTGGTGGGCATTAGTTTCTACTGAATTACGTGTTGATGTTCTTGGTCTTGAAACTAAATGAAACAACCCTAGTACATTTCAGCTGATTCTTTATACAGTTTGGTCCTTTGACCTTTAGGCTTTTGTAACAGGTAATCACTAATCACTCTTGGGCTCTCTTCACTGGGAGAATATTTCGAAGGTGTCACATTACTGGATTTTAAAGTGAGAAACCAAATCACAGATGCACCATGGGGGAGGAAGGTTGCCCCAAAAGTCGGTACAAAGGGGGCCCATGTGAGGTGTCACATGAAAGCTTATGTTCTACTGATTCTGTATATGCCATTCATGTACTTGTATCTGTATGTGGTGTTATAAATATATACTCTGTGTTGATGCTGGAAAATTCTCTGTCTCAGACAGAGCAATAGGCAAAGAATGTTCAGCCAGTGGCTATGCTAATTAGCAAGGAGACAATGAATTTCTAGGTGCCAATACACACCTGAGCAATGTGACTGATACCTGCAAACCAGCCAGGGCATAATGACTGCCAGCATGTGAAACAGAGATAGGTCGCTCGACTATGTGACCTGTTCTGGCCAGGAGGGGTATTTAAGTGCCATGTGCCACCCTCCATCTTGTCTTCAGTTCAGCTCCTGATCCCAGATGCAGCCTTGTAGGGAACAACGAGCTGGAAAGAACCGTGGACCCATCCTGACATAGGATTTACACCAGAGACATTTAAGATAGCAGTTTATAACATCTCTAAAAGCCTGTATTGATAACTGGGTAATTTGATGCTTGTAGTGTATTTTCTTTTACAACCTTACTCTCATGCTTTTCTTTCTGTAATAAACCTTTAGATTCTAAAGGATTGGCTCAGCGTGATCTGGTGGGTAAGATCCAGAGTGTAAATTGATTTGGGGCCTGTGGCTAGTTTCTTGGGACCGGGAGAACCTATTCGGGGTAGGTGAGATTGGGTTTTAAAACCCCTCACCTGTGTGCAAGCCTGGGGCTGATAGGGGCACAGGAAGAGTTGGGGTGTCAGAGGGGTTTTTCTCATGAGGCTTCTGGCTGGCCAGGTTGGCAGCTGAAGCATTCGGTGTGACTGGTTTGTGACCGGTTTGGAAGGTCTCCAGTCTGGGCTGTAAGAAGCCCTGAGTTTTGAGCAATTCACCCTGAGAGGACACCCTCAGTTGTGCCCAGACCCAGCCCATCACAGAAGGCTTTGGGTTTGTTTTGTTTTTCATAACCAATATCGGAAAATATGCATTAGCCACATCGCAAGGATTCGTTAGGAAACTCACTTAACGTTTAGTGTGACTGAAGTTCATACCTGTTTGGCACATTTCAGTATAGACTGTTTTAGACACTTGTATTCAAACCTGGTGCTACATTATTTCTAATAATTAATTCATTAGAAGTATAATTACTGTACAATTACAGATTATTCAGTTAAACAGTTGCCCTTGGGTATATCAAAATTGAAATATATTTGATCCTAATGTACATGATAAAAATTGTGTACAGTTGGCAGGCTTATTTTTAAATATAGCTGGTACTGTGAATATTTAATCATATCATCTGATGTGTTGCATAATTTAGTATATCAGTTTGCACTTTCAGTAGAAAGGTATTCAGTAATATTTTTAGCATGTTAATCCAGACAGAACTAAAATGATTGATGTTTGGTTACATCAGGACAATCTCCATTCTTAGCTTACTGTTTTCAGTAAATTTCTTGTATTAGCTAGTAACTTAGTTTTAAAGTCATTTGGGAATAAGTGCATATACAGACTTAACTGAAGTTGCAATTTAGCCCTGTGTGGTTTTTATACGGGGCCAGTTGTTACCTCAAGGGGTAACAATTGTTTGTTGCTGAGGCTATGTCTGCTCTGTCTATTATATGTCTGACTGTAGAGGCAACTGAATTCATTGTGATCATATGTGAATCTAATTAAAGGCTTGGAGAACATCTACTATATTCTTGTCTTTTCCAGGCACAGAGTGTTTACTGTATGCCTCTTTTCCCCCAGTTTCAGTTGACCTTAATTTTGGGAACTTCCAAATGTGATCAGTGCTAGATCACTGCTGCATTTCTCCCCCTCCCCCCCTTCCACAAATATTTGTTCAGATTTTAAAATGGATTTCCTTCAGCCAGGCTTAAATGGCTTTGGTGTTTGCTTCCCTTCTTTGTACTACCTTGGAATGGGGCCCATGAGGTGGAATGTCAGGTGAGAGGCTAACTCACTCTCAGCCAACTTCTACAAGTAAGAGTTGTGGGACCATGTGATAGGAAAAAGCCGGGGATGATTCAATCTTAATAAGACTAGCAGGCAAAGACTGGTAGAACTTCACCTGGATAGGATTTTAAGTGGCCTGGAAGCCTCAACATGACCTTCAAGGGAATGGTAAGGTTGAGGGGTAAGAAGATGCACAGGTGTAGAAAAATGTGATACTATACATCTAATACAGCTTTTTATCCTGAATCAGTCTGAGGGCTACTAGTTAATGTCAGATTCTCTAGAAAGATATAGAACCACGAGATCAAAGAGCATCCCAGACTAGAAAGAGCTATGGAACATTCTGGCAATGCAGCTGCACTGATGGCGGTATGATGCAGAAGCTGTCAGGCTAGCAGGAGTTGGCCTTCTTGCATCAAAGAAAGCGGTTGGTTCAGAGGTAGAAACATTCCCTCTTGTGTGAGGCAGACCGGAGGCTTGTCAAAGTTATTCTAATCCCCCTAAAAAGCCTGGTCCATGAAGTCCAGCACCTGTTGGTTCCAGGTTTGCCCCCACCCCGGATACAGAGTTTGAAAGGTATGGGGCTCTATTTTTGAAGGCAGATCTCAGGAACCACAGCAGTCTTGCTTACCCTGAAGGTAGTACCAAAATAAGACAGGGTTTTTTTGCAATCACAAACAATACAAAACACACTGGATCACACAAATGGATTCAATTCATCCATGAATGAAGCCTGAGTCGACAATTGTAATGATCTAAGTACAGTTAAAATTACCTAGTATAGTACCGTACTCACATCAGCCCTCCTGACAAACCTAGGGATGGAGGGCCAGCCCCCACCCACTGGTTTGATGAGGATCCCGGTAAAAGAATGAGAGAGTGTAATAGCAGAGGAAGCTTACAATAAGTGAAGGAAAGAGTTTGAGATTGACAAACTTCAAACAGAAAGTCCTTAGTGAGGAAGCAAAATCCTATCACAAACCACTGCCACAGAGTCTTATAGGCGTTTCTGCATCACCTTGAGCCAACCCCTTAAGGCCAAAAACAGATTTCCATGCCCTGAGATTTTCATGGTTACACATATGATTGGATGATTAAATTGGGGCATCCATTTATGTATGTATGAAAGGTCACTTCATGCAATTTTTGGACAAGTTCCCCAAAGTAGGAAAAATGGGAACTTGCGCTCAGGTACCAATGCCTTCGGTTTCCTTGATCAGGATGTTAGTTTGGCTGGGTCATTACATTTTGCACCTTTTTAGATGTTGTAAGCTGTTGGGTGATAATATGAGAGTCAGTCAGGCCATTATGTGTGTTCTGGCCCAATGAAGATTTCATTACAAATCCCTTCACAACTTTAAAAAAAAAACCCCACACACCCTATAAATGGGTTATATATTAACCCTCACTGCTAAAGCCAACTTCTTACAGGGTAGAATCCCTGTTGGCCCTTGCATTACTGCTAAATTATAGCAAAAAGGTAAAGTATATAGGTTCACAGGCTACAGATCACAATGAATCCAGATACATCCGCAGGCTTATGTCATTGTTAGCCATGTTTATTCTACCCTCATCAAACAAGAGCTCATTGACAGTTTAATTGATCTGTCACACTAATCTACAAACTAGGCACAGTGCTTACTGCTGCAACTATTGTTTGAGCACAGACAGGGTCCTGGTCATTCAATACTTGCCTGAGAAGTTCTCCCTGCTCCCCCCCCCCCCCCAATCTTTTTATCCGTTACCCTTTACATTCATTGGAAGTTTGCTTGAGTAAAAACTGTAAGGATACCAGGATTTGATACAATAGAGGTCCCCCCCCCCATTACTGAGTATCTGTTTATATAGTAGCAATTCATACCCAAAGATGAGAAATTATCAGGAAACTAAGTGTATCCTCATATTCTCTTGTAAGCTTGCTGTCAGTTTGGAAATAACTTATCCAAAGAAAGCATTAGCAAACTGACCTAAATTAACAGAACTAGCTCTTTCCTAGGAGCTAGAGCTAGCGTTCATTCTGGGAAGACACTGGTAACAATAAGGATAGCACAAATATTGCTTTAAGAGTCAGCTGCAAAGCACAATTCCTCGGAGACTACGTGATATTGTACTACTCCATACAAAATACATCAATGATACATGACTTGAAATGATATGGTGAGATAAAGGAAAGGAGGTATACTATTAATCCTTATCAGAAAGAATTTCTCTTCCTTTGCCCTCAGATATTTGGAAGTATACAACAGCAGCTTTCTGGCAGACACGTTCCTTCTGAAATTACTGAAATACCTGCCACTCATATCTAAGAGCATGATACCCATGCAATCCTACTGGCAGAATTTGATACTATATTTGGTGGCTGCATTTCTTGACTGGGATAGTTAGGTGTGATCTTGTATATCATCTCACATCAGTGTGTGCACTGAGGAAGTAACAATGGGGTTCTTTCCTTACCTTAGGGTACATCTAGACTACATGCCTCTGTCGCCAGAGGCATGTAGATTAGGCTACCAGGCATAGGAAAATGAAGCGGCGATTTAAATAATCGCCGCTTCATTTAAATTTACATGGCTGCCATGCTGAGCCGACAAAGAGCTGATCAGCTGTTTGTCGGCTCAGTGCGGTAGTCTGGACGTGCGGGTGTCGACATCAAAGGCATTTGTCGATCACCCAGGTAAACCTCATCCCAGGAGGCATACCTGGGTGGTCAACAAATGCCTTTGATGTCGACACCCGCGCGTCCAGACTACTGCGCTGAGCCGACAAACAGCTAATCAGCTGTTTGTCGGCTCAGCGCGGCAGCCATGTAAATTTAAATGAAGCGGCGATTATTTAAATCGCCGCTTCATTTTCCTATGCCTGGTAGCCTAATCTACATGCCTCTGGCGACACCGCCATTAGAGACAGACAAAATAGTCAGGTTTTTAACTAAGACAATTTTCTTTCTTCAACAAGGAAATCAAGAAACAGTCCACAAAAGGTATGGTTATTTATTTTCTCTACCTCTCTCTGAAGAGTTTTCAACTGATATAGTACCATTGAAAATGAGTCTGAGCTGGTCATACTTTGGTAATTATTTCCTTAGGTGAGTTAAAACCTAACTCAGTAGTGAGTCCTGTTTCAGTGTATCATAGAAAAGTATGATAGTTTATAGACAGTCAAATTTTAAAGAATAGATGAATCCTGATTTGTTTAAAATTTAATTTGTTTATCTTGGATAAACGCAATCATATATATAGTAGCCCATTGTCTGTGCGTCTGTAACACTGATGTACATTGCCACACCCCCTTCTCCTCCCTCCATGGTGCGCTGCGCCACTCAACTGGGCCCTGCGGGGGAGCAAGCGGTGGCAAGTGGCCGTTTGGGGTTCATTCTTGCCATCCATGGGGAGTGCAGACTCCAAACAGCTGCTTGCCGCTACTTGCTCCCCCGCTAGGCCCAGCTGAGCATGCCACAGAGGGAGGGGAAGGAGGATGGAGCTGGCCGGAAGGGAAGCAGAGCTGGGGGGGGGGGGAGAAATCAGGGCCTGGAGGGGAGGATGGGGGGGGCCTGGAGGAAGGGCTGGCAGGAGGGGGTGTCCAGGGGAACGTGGGGCTGGCCAGCAGGAAGAGGGGGTGGGAAGCAGAGCTGGGGGGGGGGGAATCGGGGCCCGTGCTGCTGGACGGGGAGGGGGACAGAGGAAGGGGGCAGGAAGCAGACCTGGCAAGGGGGGGAGGGTGCAGCCACTGGCTGCAGTCGGAGTCTTTCCAGCCCCACCCCCAGCAGGCACTCCCTTTACTTGCCAGCAGAAGCCTGGCGGGGGTGGGGCTGGGAGCCACTCCCCCCGCCCGGCTTCTGCTCGCAACCAGAGGCTCCCAGCTGGGAGACAGGCCACAATTGGCCCTGGGAGCCTCTGGTCTCATGCAAAAGCCGGGCCCGAGGGGAAGGGGGGAGTGGCTGGGAGTCCCGGCCCCGGCCCACTGGCTTTTGAGCGAAACCACAGGGCTCCCAAAGCCAATCGCGCTCTGCCTCCCAGTCGCTCCCCCGCCAGGTTTCCCTCCGGCTCCCAGCTGGAAATTCACGAAGTAACTGGATATTGCACATGTCCAGTATTTTCTGAATTTTTCTACTGGACAGACGGTGCAAATACCGGACTGTCCGGTAGAAAACTGGACACCTGGCAACCCTAGCCCCAGTGGGAGCGAAGCTCAGCTGGGCCCCAGGCAGCAAGCGGCTGTTTGGGGTCCATCCTCCCCATGCATGGGGAGCGCGGACCCCAAACGGCTGCTTACTGCTGCTTGCTCCCCCGCCGCAGCCCAGCTGAGTGGCGCTAGTGCTGCGCCACTCAGCTGAGCCCCGGTGGAACAGGAGGGGGGCGGGGCGCTGATGTACACAGCCAGGGGGCAGGTCCGTGTACATCACCACTCCCCCCCTTCCTCCTCCCGCCATGATGCTGAGTGGTGTGCTCCTCAGCCAGGCCACCACGGGAGAGGGGAAGGAGGGGGCAGCGACATAGACAACCCCGCCCCCTGGCCATGTACGTCACTGACCTGCCCCTCCTCCCCCATGGCAGCCCAGCTGAGTGCACAACACTCAGCTGAGCCACCACAGAAGGAGGGGAAGGGGGCGGGGAGGTGACGTACATGGCCATGGGGTGGGTCTGTGTATGTCACCGCCCCCCTTCCCTTCCCGCTGTTGCATTCAGCTGAGTATTGCGCCCCTTAGCCAGTTTGCCAGGGGAGCCAGCAGTGCAAGAGGCCATTTGGGCTCCCCCGCGGTGGGAAGGTGGTGATGTACATGGCCCCGCCCATGGCCATGTACATCGCTTCCCCGCCCCCCTCCTTCGCAGCAGCTCAGCTGAGCAGGCAGCACTCAGCCAAGTGCCACAGTGGGAGGGAAGGAGAAGGGGGGTGAGGAGAGGGAGGAGAAGAGAGAGAGAGTGTAAGAGGCAGGAGGGGGAGAAGAGAAAGAAAGAGATGGAGAGAGAGGCAGGAGGCTGTGTAGAGCTGAGAGAGGGGGGTAGGCAGTAGGAGGAGAGAGAGAAAGACACACACAGACACGGAGTGAGCGCTCAGGAGAGAAGACCTGAAAATCCCATCTAATGATGGGCTAATTGGCTAGTTACTTAAGAAAAGCCACTCAAAGAGTAGTTTTGAACTGTTTCAATCCCAATTAAATCCTATTATTTTTCTGTTTTATCAAACTTAGCTGAGGGCTCCTTCCTGGGAAGCTACAGGCTAACTACTCTTGATTCCCCTTATGGGTAGGGGGTCATTTTATAGCTGTGGTGTCCAACACATTACCCTCTAGCCACATGTGGCTATTCAGCCAGTTCAGTGTGGCTAGCTCGCCATGGCAGTAGCCCCTATATAGTGGCTACTGCTTCAGAACTGGTTGTGCACCAGCGCTTTACAGGCACCTGTTCCTGTTATTCCCTTCTTGTGGGCCCCTTAAGAACTCCAGCACCTCTGACACCTAACAGCATCCCCCCCAAACATGAAGTTCAAGTCATCTTCACATAGTCCCCAAAATAAGATCCATAACAATGAAGTTCACACCCAGCCCTGGTTCTTCAGCTACATATAAAGCTCTTCCATCGGTCCAGTTTGTTTCACCCAAACACAGAAACTCTAGTCCTGGTTTCCCTCAGAATGCTAGAGGGCTTCCAGACACCACCCTCCTCCAGAGCTATCCCCACAACTGGCTGGAAGAGAGGTGCCCTGTCCCCCAGCTTGTGCTACAGGGCTCCTGCTCCCAGGCGCTTAAAGGAAGAGTGTCTTGCAGGTTACCTCATATCCAACTCATAATGCCCAATACAATGCTTGCTCTTTGCCTATCAGGGCATTTCCTGGGACTTGGATTATTCCAATTCCCTGAACAGGGATTTTCTTGCTTTCTCTACTCTTCAAGAGCCAGTACACCCGATTAAAAAATTCCACAGTCTAAACAATCTATCGGCAATGACATGCTGGAAGATTGTTGCTACTTTTTTTTTCCTTGCTAAGATGAATAGAAAGAGTTGAAATGAAAGTGCTGCCAAGTTGAATGATGGACTAGAGCATTACCCCTTTTCTGGCTCTGTTCAGAGAGCTTGATAGGCCTTTCCTTTCCCAGTTTCTCTGGAGGAGGAAGACGCTTCTTTTGGGTATAGCTAATTTTAAAGATCAGTTGCTGTCAGCCTTTCATTGGCTCAACATCTTCATGGGATAATCCCCATGACAACTCTCTCTAATGAATATATAATCTGCTAACACGTAATCAAGAGAGTTGCAATTGGCTTTATATTTGTCAGGAAGTTCTCAGCATGTTTTCAAAGTGTAGAGGTTTCACTTCTATTTAGTTCATTTGGTGATTATCCATTTCATCACAAGATTCAGAGGGGGTAGCCATGGTAGTCTGTAAGGGTATGTCTACGCAGCAACATTATTTCAAAATAACTAGAGTTGTTTTGTAATAACTTTGCCTGCTATGTAGACACGACTATTATTTCAAAATTTTGTCAAGCTGGAGGACTTCTTACTCTAACTCCTGTCATCCTCATTGTACGATGAGTAAGGGAAGTCGGAGGAAGAGTGCTCTATTTCAAAATAAGTGCTGTGTATATGCTCCCCATTTCAAAATACGCTATGCAATTCATGTAGCTCAATTTGCATAGCTTATTTCAAGTTATGCCCTGCTGTGTAGATGCACCTTAACTGGAAAAGCTTAAGCAGTGAATTGTCAGTTGCACAACACCTTAGAGACTAACAAAAAAAAACATAGATGGTCTCATGAGCTTTTGTGGGCACAATCCACAGGGTTGGTTTTTTTTTTTTAAGTAGAAATTCCATTTCAAATAAATACAAACTCTCATATTTTGTATGTAATAGTTTTTCAGCTCTCAAAAAAAAAAAATCTAAAATTTAAATAAATCTTAAATATTTAAATTGAAATAGCCAAAAAGGCACTGTCTCAATCTTTGAGGAGGTTCTTTTAAGTTATCAGTTTAGTAAAAAAATTGCTTAAGCACTGGCAGATTAATATTAGTTGGCAAATCAATTACGGTAATTTAGTATATATAAACCGTGGGTTATACAAATTGATTTTTACTCCAGGAGCATCAGTTCCCCTAAAAGCGGCTTTCCCCCAAGTGATCCTGGGCATGACTGTGGCTCCCCTCCCACAGGCCAGCTGGCTTGCTGACAGCAGGAAGTCTCTGAGGGTTGTACACGTGCGCAGGTAATCTAATAAAAAAAAAATTGTTTTACACAGGATAGAAAAAACGCAGGTAATACAAGGGTGCGGGTTATACATGGACGCGGGTTATATACACTAAAACTTGGTAGTTATTGGTCATTCTTCAAAAAGGTTCATATTGGGTTGCTAGTAATTCATTACTAATGTAAGTGATCTTGCTATATGAAGCATTTCACTATTTACATAACAGACATGAGGAAATATTTTTGAGGTTTGCATTTTAGATATAAAATATTTGAAGATATACACACCTTCAAAAGAAACCTATGCCATTAAAGGCAAAAATCTTAAATGCCTAAATGTGAACACGAGGGCTGCGTCTAGACTGGCATGATTTTGCGGAAATACTTTTAACAGAAAAGTTTTTCCATTAACAGTATTTTTTGCAAAAGCGCATCTAAATTGACATGGATGATTTTGCACAAGAAGTGCTTTTGCGCAAAAGCATCCGTGGCCAGTCTAGACGCGATTTTGCGCAAGAAAGCCCCAATCGCCATTTTAGCCATCGGGGCTTTTTTGCGCAAAACAATTCTTCCCTGTCTACACTGGCCCTCTTGCGCAAGTATTCTTGTGCAAGAGGGCTTTTTCCTGAGCGGAAGCGTGAAAGTATTTGCACAAGAAGCACTGATTTTGTACATTAAAGTCAGTGATCTTGTGCAAATTCAAGCGGACAGTTTAGACAGCTGGCAAGTTTTTGTGCAAAATCTTGCCAGTCTAGATGCACCCATTGATTGTAGAACTCCTTTGTTGTTTTACAAAGCATTTCCCAATTGTAAGTAATTTAACGGCTGAAGATTTTAGATTGTTTAAGAAATTAAGAAACCAAGGGTTTTACTCTCTCCCACTTGCAAGGAAAAAGGCCCATTTTATGCTTTAATTTACTGCTTCTGATTTCACAGTCTTTAATTACAAGTTGTAACAGCTATAAGTATAAAAGGAAGATAAATAGAAGCAATGCATACCATCACATTTACTGTGCAATCACAGTAACATACACATCTTTCAAAATATAGCATAAAACTATGGTAGAATATTAAGACAAAACAGAAGTTGCAAGACCGCATTTCAAAGACTTTGTAAAAACAGTGAGGGTATGTCTACACCCGTGGTCCCCAACACGGTGCCCGCGGGCACCATGGCACCCGCGGGGGCATTCATGTGCGCCCGCCACGTGCTCGGGGCTGGGCTGGCCCCGGGCACGTGGCGCTTGGGGCGGAGGGCGCCGGCCCCGGCCCCAGGCGCTTGGAGGAGGGGGGGGCCGGCCACGTGCGCACGGAGCTTGGGTGGGAGGGGGCACCGGCCCCGGGCGCGCAGCGCTTGGGGCGGAGGGCGTCAGCCCCGGCCCCGGGCGCTTGGAGGAGGGGGGGGCGCCGGCCCCAGGCGCACGGAGCTTGGGGGGGAGGGGGCACCGGCCCCGGCCGCGCGGCACTTGGGGGGGGAGAGGGCGCCGGCCCCGGGCGCGCGGCACTTGGGGGGGGGGAGAGGGCGCTGGCCCCGGTCCCCAGCGGAGGAGGGGAGGCACTGGCCCCGGGCGCAGCTATGGGGGGGGGCGCGCGGCTATGGGGGGGCCCCGCCCCCGTCCCCGGGCGCCCGGCGGGCGAACGGCCACACCCCCTGGCGCCCGGCAACCTCCACAGGTTGGGGACCACTGGTCTACACTATGGGATAAGGTCGAATTAAGATATGCAACTTCAGCTACGTTAATTGCATAGCTGATGCTGAAGTACCTTAATTCGACCGCAAGAAGTCGAAGGGAGAACACTCTTCCTTACTCCTTGTGGAAACAGGATTACTGGCATTGACAGGAGTGCCCCTCTCAAATCCAACTAGTCGTCTTCACTAGACCCATTAATTTGAACCCTGGAAGGTAGACAATGGCAGCTTCCATCTTTACAGTAGCATAGACATACTCTGAGTGTAAACTTCTGTGAAACCTCTTTTACTTACAGAAAGCAAAGGCTCACTGGGAGCTCCTTAACTAGCTTGACATTTCATATAATTAAACAAAAACATGGTGCTTAGAGAATATGTTTACTAAGTATGAAAACTGATTTTAGTTAAGTCTGTAACACCCCAAAAATAATTAATGATAATAGCTATTTTAGATCAGTGATTATGCTTATCCCCCTACTTTACCCAATGGCGTCAGGAATCATCTGGATAATGCATATTTGAGGTTCTATGAGGAAAGGATATAAAAAGAAGCATGCAGGCCATGTATATTATATAAAACAAAGTAATTTAGGGCATAAATCTCATGTTATAATAGTTAGACATTAAGATAGTCTTCTGTAGAATAAAATCAATTTGACATCAAGTATCAGGGAGAAACACAAATGAAACTGTTTAGTGGACTTATATTCCAAAGATATGGTATGTAACACAAGCAGACATGCAAGGTCTACTTGTCATATTTCTCTGGAAGCCAGATTCATTTTGTGAGGGCATTCTATTGTGGGTCCAGGGTTGTTTTGAAGTCCATTTTCCTCTCATTGGCATTATTGAGCTTGGGCTGCAATGTGTTCCATATTTTGTATTTCATCTAGACACATCTTAATTGCAAAAATTAGTTTATGAGCCACCATCTGGTAGTATGTTAACTACGCTCTACCTGCTACTGCTAAAGGTAGGACCAACCATCTGTGTATAATTTCTTGCTTCGAAGACTTTGCTGTGGCTCTTGCAATAAAGGGATTTTTATATCTGGATGTATTAATATTCTTAGGTTCTGGAAATCCTCTTTGTTCCATTTACAGAATTCAAGACACTATAGTCCCAAAGAAGTGCATCCTCTTAACATAAAATCTTCATTCTACTTATTTTCTGCTTACAAATTAAACAAGTTAACTATTTCAGCTCTCTTCATTTCTGACACCCCTACATACTAGTGAAAAATTGTGTAATGTTCTTTCATAATATTACATAGTTCCTTCCTAGAGCTTACTATATTTTCATTATTAGGACTGCATTTCAAATTCATACCAGTGAGTTCTGATTAGTTATCAACTCCTATGATTTTCATAAAGGGGAGAGCAGGAGTCTGAAAATATTTGTTTTGGAAGTGCATCCATACAGAATAATCATAAAATGCTTCACAGGTGATTAAAGTCTGATTAGATGATTTGACCTTCATCTAATTGAAACATATTTTATATTCATGTATACCCACAACACTCATAATTTACCCTGTTGCAATGGACAGATGGTAGGCATAGGGTTTGATCTAAGGACCAGCAAACTATATGGGGTAGATCAATATATCACACAATTGCCATTAGTAAATAGGACCCAAAGAAGTGGAAATGACCAGCCAGAAAAGTGACTGAAAAGGTGGGTGGGATTTTCTAAGTGCTTACAATACTTCAGAGCATAAATCCTATTGACTTTTAATGGGATTTGTTCATCTAGGGTTCTTTTGAAAATCCTCCACCTCTTTCACATACCATTTTAGAGGCAAAGTTAAGTAAATGCATACATCTCAGGAAGGTGATATATAGATCCTTGAGGTAAGCTGCACAGCTGACAATTTGCTGAAGTTTTGGTAAATGCAGGAGAGAATTTTAAATGAAATGTTTGAGATAGGAGAAGGCTCTTGTGCATAGAGAGAATATTCTTGCATGACAGTACTACAAAAAAAAAAAAAGCCAAACAAACAAACACCCCACGATCTAATAGATAACAGATTGATCATATGATCTTGTTACCAGAAAAATCCTTAAATCTTATTTTAGGCCCCTTTGTGGATCAAAATCTTATTTTGATCCACAAAATTCCCTCTCAATTGCTGCTTAATTCTGAAGGTGCCTAAACTCACTCAGCAGCTAAAGTTTCCACTGAAAGAGTTCCCTAAACATACAAGTTTTTGCCTCTAGACACATAGAAACACACTGCTGCTCATACAAGGTGCTCAAGTACCTACCTCAGGTCTAAGGCTCAGGAGAAACAAAAACAGATACTCCTCTACCTCTCTCATCAATGGGCTTGATCTCAGGTGCCAGCTACCAGATTAGGTCCCATCCAAACTTCAACCATTAGCAGTGACCTTAAAATATTTATCCCACTGGTTAGAACATTCACCCAGGATGAGACACCATATGCAATGTCCCCCTTTACCTGAGGGAAAAGAAGGTATTTTGTCAGGGGCCTCCCATCTCTCAGTAGAAGACTAATTAATCATCTATAGAATATCCTGATGCAAGGATATCAGACAGGAACATGGACAATCATAACTAGTAGTTAGAGTAGAAGCCCAACCTAGTAGTTACAATAGGAGTCAGAAAGCCAAGAACAAGAGCCCAGGGTCAAAGCCAAATGTCAGACACCACCACTAGAATGAGAAGTCAGAAATCAGAGACAACAATCTGATATAGGGTCAGATACCTGAGACAAAGGTCATAGCCAAAGTTTAAAAAAAATACAGAACTCAAAGACGTTTAGAGACACATTACTTGGAGTGATGCCATGCTGGGAACAAAGAACAGAAACTAATACAACCTTGAGCACCCATGTCACGCTGCTGATCCCAATCTTAAGAGCAGATATACTGAGATGTTTCTGTTGTAAAGCCAACAGAGTTTCAGCTGTGAGTGCTCTCTTTCTTACTGGGGAGGCAGAGCCAGCTATCCTAGGCTCAGCTGCAAGCCCTAATTACTAAAACCCTTCTCTCTCTCCAGTTTGAAGCTATTCCCCATTGGATAGATGAATAAATAGAGTCACTAGGCTTAGGTCAGGTGGTTGGACCCTTGGGCTATGTCTGCACTGGTGGGTTCTTGCACAAGAACAGCCATTCTTCTGCAGTGTCCACACTGCCCACCCGCTCTTGCACAAGAAGATTTATAGTAAAGCATGGGAAGAGAGGGCTTCTTGAGCAAGAGCTACACTCTTTTCTAACAAGTGTAAGCTCTCTTGTGCAAGAGCTCTTAGTGGGTGCTCTTGCATAAAAGCATGTGGCAATGTGGATGTGTTCTTGCACAAGGGTTCTTGTGCAAGAACTGTTGTGCAAGATGTTCTTGCGCAAGAACCTGCCAGTGTAGACATAGCCTTGATTTCCTACCTCATAGGCTTGTGCCCTAATTATCTGACTCACTCAATGACACTAAACTTTCCAACTTACTCAGCATTACTTTTTATTTGTATTGTAGTAGGACCTAACAACCCCCATCATTGACTAGAATCCCATTGTGCTGAGCACTGTACAAAATCAAGATAAAGGCTAGACTCTGCCCTGTATTTTAATGCTATATCTGCATTGCATAATTAATTTGAATTATCTATCTTGAATTAATTCTTTGGGTTTTATCCTAGCTTGGATGAGGGGAGCCATGCTACAAAATAATAATTGAGCTGCATTTTGATTGTGTTAACAGCTGACAAGTTGTGATCACTTCAGCTGTAGTTTATACCCTACGACAAGCCTGCCAACTTGGGTCAAAAGAAGTGAAAGGATTTTGCATATGCATGGGATTTCAGTTATAACTTGCGTTAACTACAGTGAAGATAAGCACTAAGTGGATACAGACAGGATAGCACAAGGAAACAATACTTGTCTGCATGACGGGCACTGGTCTCAGCATACCAGCTGCCTAAGCACTGCAAGTTTAATAGACATCAGGACAGGAGAGTTTTAAGAAGGTGTTTGAAAGAGGACACGGGCATGGCTTTGTTAAAGGGTGTTTCTTCCATGTATAAAGGGGGCAGCATGCGAGGAAGTGCAAAGGTGCTTTTCTGGAAATTTAACAAGTGAATGTTATAACAAACTGGTGATTGATATAGCAAGGCTGACGGCAGGAATACAGAAGAGATGACAGTTAGGGAGGGGACTGGCCAGGAAAGGCCTTGGAAGTAAAAATAAATTGCATGTATTAGATGCATTGTTGAAGGAAGAACCAGTGAGAGAAGCAAAGAAAAAATGGATGTGACCAAAGCAAACATGATCTTTGCAGCAGCTTTCTGAATCACTGAAGGGATCCAAATCACACTAGGGAACAGGATGACTCCTTCCTTGTGTACCTAGCTACAATGGGAAAGAAAAAAAAAGCTGCATGATCAAGGGAACTTCAGTTTGCATAACATGCTAGAGACCTCATGCTGCCAATACTAAAACATCTCTGGAATTTCCAAACTTAATAGATTACTGTTTCCTAATTCACAATGTGATGCACAGGGGGAATTCTGTATTGGACCTTGTCCTAACAGATTCAGAAGAATTGATCACATTTATAATGTGCAAGCAGAATAAAGTCAAAATCAGTAATTTATATACCTGGTTCTTTAATTGGGCCAATTTCACAAAGTTGAAAACAATTATGAGCCAAAGCAGCTGATTGGAAGAATTTAATCAGACAAATCTGATGGATAATTAAGATAACTCTACTAGATGCTCAAAAAGCCACACTCAGGCTATGTCTACACTCACGGCTTCTTGTGCAAGTATTATGCAAATGAGGCTAAGCATGGAATATTGCTGAGCGTCATTTGCATACCTAATGAGCCACCATTTTTTTCAGAAGAGGCTCTTGCGCAAGAAGGAGCATCTACACTGCCCCTTCTTGCACAAGAAAAACCCTCTTGCGCAATGCTGTTACACCTATTACTTTTCAGGAAGAATGGCATTGCGGAAGAAGGTTTCCAATAACATTTTCTTCTTGTTTTCAAACTTTAAGCATTGATGTAGCAGTGCCAAAACAGAGCACTATTCCAAATTTCTCCATTTTATCTCTTTTTTTTTTTTTGTAAGATTTATTAAGAAGCAATCCTATGTCAGGTTCATTCTATTTTTTCTGGCTCATTTCAGTTCAGTGTCTTTCAACATTCACTCAGTTGTGTCAATTTTGAGGTGATTCTGTCTTGTCTGTGTGGTTTTATGGGAAGTAATCCCATTCCAGGAACATCCCATTTTCCTAGCACAACTAAACCCTTATGTTGCTTTAAGTTATTATAAGAGGAAGCTGTATACTGAATTTGGTGATCCTAGCTTTGACCAAATTCTCCCTTGCCTGCATTTTAAGCCCATTGCTTCTTGTTCTGTCCTCAGTGAATAAGATTAATTTATCAACTTCTTCTTTATAGCTACCTTCTACAGAGTTGAAGACTTTTTATCACATCCCCCATCAGTCTTCTCTTCTCCAGAGCAAACCAACCCAGGTGATTATTTTTTCAATCTTTCCTTCTAGACCTTTAATAATTTTTTGCTCTCTGTATTTCCTCCAGCGTGTCTACAATGTTCCCAAAGTGTGGTGCCCAGAACTGGACACAGTAATGCAGGGGAAGCTTTATCATTGTTGATTGGAAGAATTACTTGTCATGCGTGTTATTACATTCCTCCTAATACAATCCAGAATGTTTGCTTTTTTCCCCCAACAGTTTTACATTGATTGACCCACCCCCTTCCAAATCCCCCCCCCCAACAACCCAGGCACTACCCCATATGAGGCCATCTCCCCAGCAACAGGGCTGTGTGAGGGCGGGACAGCACAATCCCCTGGGATGGAGCTTCCCCTCCGCCCCCACACCTCCCAACCCCCCTTACACTTTCCCAGGCCTCTTCCCACCCTGCAGGAGCTGCAGCCTGAGTGTGCCTTACCTTCCTGAGGAGAGCCCCAATGGTGGACTTCCCCATGTCGAACTGGTTGCCCACTGACAAACTAAGCCCCTTAAAATAAGGGATAAGGGATCTTTCGGAAAAGGCTTTATTTTCCGAAAGATCTGCATCTAGACTGGCACTTTTTTCCAGCAAAGCTCCGTGCCAAAAAAAAGCGGCAGCCATTTTTATGCTAATGAAGCGAGGGAGATTTAAATCCCCACTTCATTAGCAATTGCGATAGGTCTAATTTGCATTCCTTTTATGAAAAAGGGATGCAGTCTAGACACAGCCCTGGAGTAAGGCCATGGCAGCAGGAAGCATAAGGCCCACATTTCACAGCATGCTGGGTCCCAGTTGTTCACACAGCTTCCTGTTCCCACTGCTGGCTTATGAAGAGCCAACGGACCAATCAGCTCTTTGACTACCACTAAGATCTCAAGGGCAGAGCCTCAAACTGGGGCTGAACTTTGTGGGTCCTGGGTCAGCAGTTGTCTGCAGGCTGCCAGATAGAGGGATGGAGTATGGCTGCTCCCCTATGGAATCATGTTTGAGGTTGTAGGTCATGATATCGGCACACTCTTGAATGGGCAATATCCCAAATTCACTACATACCAAGTTATGTCCTATAGGTATGAATTTCAATATTGCTTTTCTTCTAACTGGGCTCAGATCACTACTCTGACTCTCAGTATAATGTGATCTTGCATTCCCAGAGTTTACATCCCTATTTTTCATGGAACTCAAATTTGTGCAACATCAATATTTCAGAGTGCAGCAGGAAGCAAAAATTGTAGCTATGCAGCTGCTGCTATCACTATTAGCATTAGTATTTCCACACTCAGATGCCTATTTGTAATTCTGAAGTCGTTTTACTGCTTTGTAGGAAATAACTGGTATTTCCCCTAGAATAAGCGAGGGAAGCCATAAGGCTGTGCAACATGCCTTATACAAATCTCTTCACTGACTGAGGAGACTACTTTTACTGGTAGAGTGACACCAGTTTCAGTTTGATCTTTTGGTGTGCATTAAACCTTTTATATTTTACAAAAATCAGCAACTCCATTTTCTCTCTCTGTCTGGAAACCATAGAAACCAAAGTAAAAGCAGAGGGAAGTATTTCGTCATTTGGCTATCTCTGGCTGATCTCCATGGAAACGTTTTGGTTTTTGTTTAAATGAAAGATTTCTACATCAGACACATGACCATACTTTGATGGGGCCGTGACATCTTTGGGAACAATTTTAAATGGAGAAAATAATGTAAAAAGTTTCTGCTTTATATATTCTTGTCACATTTCCAGCTAGCAGTATTCATGCCCGTTTTGCTTCAATAATTATAGTTTTACCTTTATCAGAAAAGGTTTTGAACAGGAGATACTTGAAGTTCCACCCACTATCCCAGCTCTGCTCATTTCAGTTGCCATTCACTGAAGAACACAAAAACGGTGTTCTGTTTTCGGGCAGTTGCCAGTGCCAAGTGCCCCAGAAGGAATGAGCAGAACAGGTAATCACTGAGACTATGTCTACACTAGCAGCTTTTTTGGCAGAAAATATGCTAATGAGGGACTCAGTAGCATGCGTGCGCAAAAAGAAGCAGTATGGATGGGGGGGTTTGCTCAAAAACCCCGTTTTATGCAAAATCCTTATGCCTCTCTGGGACAGGCATAAGGATCTTGCACAAAACGGGGTTTGTGCAAAACGGAAGCGGCTACTCTGCTTTTTGCTCAAAACCCCCTTGGGCAAAAAGAAATGTCAGAAAAGATGCTAATGAGATCGCGACTCATGCTAATGAGTCCCTCATTAACATATTTTCTGCCACAAAAACTCGCAGTGTAGACAAATCCTGAATGACCCATCCCTTGTCGCCTAGCAAGCAGAAGCTAGGGACTCTTCAGAGCATGGTTTTGCCTCCCTGCTCATGCTGGCTAATAGTCATTGATGGACCTGTCTGCCAGGAACTTATCTGGTCTTTTAAACCTTGTTAAAGTCTTGGTCTTCATTTGTAGATTACAAAAAATCTTCTAATATCATTCCTCTGTGTTGTGTTCAGCAGTGAAATAGTTAATAACTAAATTACAATAATTAAGATTATAACAACTAAGGTTCAGAGCTAAAAGGACACATAATGACATCCAAGGTGCCTGGAGTGATTCACACCTCCCACAGCATTTGTTCCAGACTCTCTGAAGACTCAGGCAGGCATCACAGTATTAGTTCTACTATGCTTACATTTTGGAGATTATTAGATTTGTCATAATTAGTACTAGTTACATACCTTATAAAAATAAAAGCTGAGACTCCAGAGACAAGGTGGCAGCCACCATGATAAAAAAGTACTTCACATGACTGACAACAGAGAGAGCCCAAAATGACCATTGTGTCAGATGAAGCTGTGTTTCTAACATGATTGAAATTCATCTGTTCTGCACTTCTAGCCAGTAGGATATACCAGCTATGCTGGTATCTATAATTTCACTGTATCCACTCAAAGGCACCCTTATCCTCATTATCCAGCCTGAGAACAAGCACAGCTCTTACCACCAGTAACAATACCTAAAACAGTTATTTGGTGGGCAGGAAAGGAGTATAAAGAGTTATGGGTGGTTCAGACAAAACAAGGAGCAAAGTAGATGATAAGGAATGGATCTTGAAATTAGCTGCAGCTGGGCACAAGAGGGAGGAAAGCAATTGGTGGCTGAGATGCTTCTCAGCTCTTACCTTATCTCTGACGAGAACAGAGGTAGAATGGAGCAGAGAGGGAGATAAGCAAAATATTTGGAGAAATGGGTAGACAACAGTGCCTTGCACTTAGGGGTCAAGATCTTCAAGGGTGAAGTTCTTTTGAAGATTCAAGGGCTGTGTTATAGTGCTTAGGGCTGAGGCAGAGAGTTAGGGTGCAGGAGTGAAGGCTGTGGCTGGGGGGGGGGGGGAATCTGGGATGGGACTGGGGATGAGGGACTTTAGGTACAGGCTCCCTCCAGTCCGTTCTCACCACAGGTCCAAGCCAGGTGAGAGAGGTACCACTCTACCAGCTGTGGCAGCTCCAGTGAGGCTGGGTTGGGCTGGGGGAGGGGATCCTCTTTTCCAGCTATGGCAGTTCTGTACTGCAGGGGATGGCAGAAGAGAACTCTAAAAAGGCACCTCTTCCCAGAACACAGCAGCACCCTATGTGCAGCAGCCTTAAGCCTCACGCAGGGGCTTTTTAGGTAACATCTTAAGGGGAACTTAATCAAGGGGTGAAGTTGTGTTTCAGGTTCAATCTCAAGAGATGGGAAAACATCAGAATGAAAGATAGTAAGGGGTTACACATAACTGGAGGGCACATTGTGAGAAAGATGCCCAGCTTGATTGTGCCCATGAAAGCTCATGATACCATCTACAAATGTTGTTAGTCTCTAAGGGGCTGCAAGATTATTCGATTTTTCAGTTACATACTAAACATGGCTACCCCTCTGAAATAAAAACATTTGGGCTGTGTCTAGACTGCATCCCTTTTCCGTAAAAGGGATGCAAATTAGACACATCGTAATTGCAAATGAAGCGGGGATTTAAATCCCCCCTGCTTCATTTGCATAAACATGGCTGCCGCTTTTTTCCGGCACGGAGCTTTGCCGGAAAAAAGCGCCAGTCTAGACGCGGAACTTTCCGAAAATAAAGCCTTTTCCGAAAGATCCCTTATTCCTTATTTTAAGAGGAATAAGGGATCTTTCGGAAAAGGCTTTATTTTCCAAAAGATCCATGTCTCGACTGGCGCTTTTTTCCGGCAAAGCTCCGAGCCGGAAAAAAGCGGCAGCCATGTTTATGCAAATGAAGTTGGGGGATTTAAATCCCCGCTTCATTTGCAATTGCGATGTGTCTAATTTGCATCCCTTTTACGGAAAAGGGATGCAGTCTAGACACAGCCTTGGTTTATGAACTAGTTTAAATGATTAAGACTTTCTAAGAGAGAAAAACGGCACACAGAATTAATGTTAAATACGCTGTCAATCAGTTTCTGAGGCCAAATAATTGCGAGATTATATGTAGCAATGTACATGTTTAATATGTAACTGATTTTTATAAATAAGAAACTATTTCTATTATAAGAATGAGTGGAGGAGAATATGCAACTAGCCCACTGAATATAAATGTTGGAAAGTGCTACTCCAGTTAATAGCTCTTTTATCTTGATGTGATAGCTATTATCTTTTGATAATGGCTTACAGCTCATATTAGATACTGTCTTGCAAAATGTGCTCTAAATCATGTCTTTTTAGTTGTTTTCCCCCTTAATACAGTGTACAGACATTAAAATATTCCTGATTAATTCCTCTAATGGATAGTCAGTGGGTTGTCATATCAAATTTTATTTCTTCTTTTTCAGTGGGAAAAAGGAAAACACTGAACAAGAAAATTAAAATGGAATAAAATAATCTGTTAATTAAGAGGATAATCTTTCCTGATGAGTCACTTTTGGAAGCTTGCAAGAAACTGTCTAATAATAGCAAGTCTGAGGGATATCTGAAGATAGCTCCTGGCCCAAGTCCTGGTCAAGCAGCAACCTTGCTGCAGAAGCTAAGCACATAGACAACTGGCCATGGACTGATCACAGGATATAAGAGGCTTCTCCAATGACATGCAGGAGGCACAGCAGCTTCTACTCTACCCCCCTTCTCACTGCTAGTTTAGGGAGCATGACTAAGAGGATATGGCTAGAGCTTCCTTATGCCCCACTGAACCTTTGGCTGCTCTCAGCTACAACAGGGGCTTACATAGAGCTCATCAAAATACAAAAGCACAAACTAAAGTATTACCAAGACATAACCATCTGCCACCTTTCTCACTCTAAACATTGGGTGCTTTTCTCCTACCATTGCCATTCTGAGGTTTTATACTTTTACAGCCTGCTCCTGCAGACACTTACACCTGTACGTTTACCCCTATGGGTTGTCTCAGTGAGGCGCTCCCCTGCCGTGGTGGTTGTATAGGGGAGAGTGTGGTCTCTGCTTCACCCACAGAGAGGTTTCACTGAGCATTTGTCCTCAGAGCCATCCAGATCCAGCCCCATCTTCTACTTGCGCCTTTGAGGCTTCCTAGTGTGAAGTGGGTGAGGACAGATACAGGAAATGGTGGTAGCAAGCCTAAAACTGGCAAGGAGAAGGTGGGCTGGATAGCTCCCAGGAGAGGTGCACACTGCATACTTTTTACTCCTTCCCATCCTCTCTGAGATGTCTTGCACCATATATTGGAAAGGGACAGTCACTGCACTCAGAAGAATAAAGCTATATTAAGCTGCTCCTAAGAGAAGGAAAAGCTTCTTGTGCCCATCTTTGCCCTCACAAACCCCAGGAGCAGCCAGGCACTATGTGACTCTATATTAGAGTCAAACGAGATACGATGAGGTCTATGCCAAACTAAGGGTGCATCTACACAGCAGGGCTTAACTCAAAATAAGCTATGCAAATTGTGCTATGACAATTGTGTAGCTTATTTCAAAATAGCTTATTTTGAAATTGGGAGCATCTACACAGCACTTATTTCAAAACAGAACACTCTTCCTCTGACTGCCCTTACTCCTTGTACAATGAGGATTACAGGAGTCGGAATAAGAAGTCCTCCATCTTGACAGTATTTCAATATTATTTCAAAATAACTGCCTGCTGTGTAGACGTGGAATAAGTTATTTCAAAATAACGTTAATTATTTTGCAATAATGTTGCTGCGTGGATGTACTCTAAGACAAAGGCCAAGAAAAACATTAAATTGAGAGCCCAGCATGGGAAATCTGCTATTTAAAATAATATAGTCAATAGCTGTGCTGGCATGTTGCATAGGGTATATCCTGGCAGCTGCATATGTTTATTTTGTGAATCCCTTCCTTAATTGTTCCTTTCTTTTTGCCTGAACTCATATTTCTCTGCATCTTGTCTTATTACTGATACCTTCATACCTAGTCTTGTAAATGGTATTGAATATAATCATTATGGTGCACTTCATTGACCTACTATCTTGACCTGAGTCACTTGAGTTAATGGAACTACTTGCAGCAATAAACACTCAATTCAGCAGAATGTGTTTACAGTCTCAGGCTTTTATTGCAAGCTTCTTGGCACAGACATATCATTTTAGGTGTATCATTTATGTAAACCACCAACCCAGGTGAGACCAATAGGTGGTGAAGTGAGGGCTTTGGATGGTAAAGGGCTATAATCTGTCTGCTACTAAGATGGTTTTGTGCTGATCCAGCAGTGTAAAAGCTACTTTAGCTACCTTTTCATTACAAGGTAGGGGGTGATTCACCTGCAGGCATAGATATACTTATGCTAGTGCTCATTAACTAGCACAAGTATGAAAAACATTGCAGCCTTAGGTAGCATCCAGGGAACCATGACTTAGACATGCCACTGTGCTAGGGCTGCTGCTATCGATGCTGCCATGGCTACGCTGCTACAAATGATCCAAAGCAAACAGGATGACATTCAATAAAGACAAATGTGAAGCACCCCATTTAGGAAGGAACAATCAGTGACTCACATACCAAATAAGAAATGACTGCCTAGGAAAGTGATCTGTGTGTCACAGTGCATCACAAACTAAGTATGAGCTAACATTGTAACGTGGTTGCAAAAAAAAGCAAACATCATTACCAGAAATGTTATAAACAAGGCCCAAGATGTAATTCTTCTGGCTCTATGCCACACTAACCAGGGCTCCACTGATGAACTGTGTCCGTTCAACTTGAAAAGTTCCTCTTTAGTTATTTTTGGTGTAGAATGGCAGCTGGCCTGTCAGTCTATGGGAGACTCTTGTATTGTTTTAACCAATATTTACAAATAAATTTGTTTATGTTATCAAGAAATCATATTGATATCACTTCATCCCACCATAAAATCATGATCAGGCACTATTATACATTGCTAAGCAAATATTATTCTGCTATACCGGTAGGTATAGCAATTCATATTTCAGTAATTATTTATATGAACTATGATTCATCCCCTTACTTCCCACCAATTCATTATTCATTAAGTCATTCATAAGTATATTGCATGACAATCAAGCATCCAGTTCTTCCAAGCACCGAATAACCACCCTGCAATTAATTAGCTTTTCCTTTCCACAAGAACATTCCTACAAGTACTCTTTTTTCTCTTCCATTGGGCAATGAAAGTCCATAATTTGGGAGCACAAAGCATCCCTGACTTCCTTGGCACAAGTACATCCAATTCCAGCTATGGTAGATGAGCTTTCTGGCCCTTGCTCTCATAGGTCTATTCAGGGGGTAGTGGTTTATCCCTGGTTTCACAACGCTTGTGAAAAATCACAGCAAGCCCCAGTGATAAGGATAGCATTGATGACACTGGCCTCCAAATAGAACTATAAACATCTGCCAAAGGCACATTCAACAGCCATTCTACACCTACTGAGAAAGTAATTAAACTATCTTTTGCCAGGGTCTCTGAAATCAGGGAACAGTTGCATACACCAAGGCATGCTTGGGTATGCAGGATTTCCCAGAATAATGGAGGGAAGAGAAACTCAATTTATGACAATACCATTTGGTGGAAATAGAGTTCCAGCTTGTCCATGCATATTGACTCCCCAAATCCCCCGCGTCATGAACTTTTCCAATACAGTCCATATTGACATTCATAAATCAGCCTCTGTAGTCTACAACAGCCTCAATAACCATGGAATAATACCCTTTTGTTGTTTATATATTGCTGAAATGTCCACCTACATCTCATGGAAGCTCTGCCCATTTCCTGACAGGAGTGAAAGTGCAAGCAAAAGAACTTCTTCAAAAGGCACCTCTCTTTCCTGTTGCTGGCTTCGATAGATGGGAGCACATGAAGGGCGTGTCTATAGAGCAGGGCTAAAGTCAAATTAAGCTACGCAACTTCAGCTACGTCAATTGTGTAGTTTAAGTAGAAATAGCTTAATTCGGCTTTTGGTGCTGTCTACACAGCAGAAAGTCAAAAGAAGAACATTCTTCCTTCGACTTCCCCTACTCCTCAAGAAATGAGGGTTACAGGAATTGAAGTAAGAAGTCCTCCAGCTCACCATTATTTTGAAATAAAGGCTTACAGTGTAGACACGCTCTGTTATTTTGGCATAACTAATGTTATGCCAAAATAACGCTGTTGTGTAGACATAGCCAAAAAGACCTCAGGCAGACACTTCAAATTTTTTGTAACAGGAAGGGTACATAACAGTCAAAAGACTATTGAAGCCACATTTTGGAAAGCCCGGGATCTGATTTGTTTGGCTTGAGTCTGCATGCTCCAGTGCAAATGTCATGTCCCAGGTTTGAGCCTGGGTTAAAAAATTGCTACCATGGGGTTAAGACTAAATATAGACACTCCAGTCCTGGGTTATTTGAAACTGGCCTGTAGATGGAAGTCCCATTAACCTTGGCTTTACATTGCAGTGCACACATGCCCCGAGCAACTAAAAGACTTACCAATAAGTGATACAGTCTTGGTTCAAACTAAGATTTTTCACCACAGTACCTTCCAGCAAGATGGCTTTCCAGCTTCTGATCAGGATATCTTACAAAGAACACCCCTCATCTTCTTTCGGTGAAATATAGAGGGGCAACAACCACAAGTTCTTTTATAATTCAGAGAACCTCTAAAATGTATTCTCCTATAAGTAACTCTCCAAAGTAAAGTTCATTCAAGCTTTGAGGAGGAAGAGATGGAGTGTGCTGGTGAAGAAAATTCCATGCTGGTTTCTTCCCCTACTGGTGTTTGTTAACATGTGAATTAATTGATCTGCTCCTGCAGTCTCCTCCCCCTGCCATGAGGCTTTGTGGTAATCTTCACTTCTTGATAACTTTATGGGTTTAGGTAAATGCATTTCCATTGTCTGTTGATGTATTCTGGAAGTATCAAGGTGGCAGAATGGTATTCCTTTCTTTAGGGTACAGTAATTCACCCTGCCCACCCTGTCGGACACATGTTAAGAACATAATTCTCAGTATGTGTAATTTTTTATTTGACCTCTGTATATACACCCAGCAGTAATATTAGCGATCAGTATAATATTAACTTTCCTTTACCATCTTACCTGACACCTTTTAGATATAGGTTATGATATTAGAGTTGGAGTGCACTGAACTGGTCAGGTCAGCTGAAAATCACCCCCAGATACCAGGGAACCTCTTGTACTGGTAGATTGTTAATAGACACAGTATATTATAGACATTACTCACTACAGTAATATATACTGCAATGAGTAGTTTCATTATAATGTGGCTTTCACATTGTACCATTTCAAACAGCACTATGTTAAAAAGTGTACTAAGGAACCTTTAGAGCATACCAGCAAAATCTACACAGACTCTTTAATGCACATCATCTTAGTTCAATTTAGAAATCACAGCCCTGAGGTCTGCATTACTCTTCATGCAGACAAGCCCTTGGATACAAATAATCATTTCTGGTGGTTTTTTTCTTTTCTTATTGCATAAACACTGATTGTTATTAATTGTATGGGGAGGAGGGCGGTGTTAGTGGCCAAAACCTAAACTCAGAAGCTTTATCGAAAGCAGAGTCACTAGTGATTAAAATGTATAAATATGTTATTGAACTACAGGTTGAATCTCTCTCGTCCGGCACTCTTAGGACCTGATTGGTGCCAAACCGGAGAATTTGCCGAATCACGTGAGGTCAATATTGTCTTGCAGAATTACCAACACTTCCACTACTTACTAGGCTCTCAGAAGACATTTAAGGGTAAATTAGAGCTAAATAACATCACAGACCACTGAGAACCAGGACTGGTTGCTGTAAACAAATTTTATGGGACCACAAGAAACTTGGCCACACTCATGAAAAATGAACATCTGGCTAAATGCCACACCACAGATGTTGTCAGACCACAGAGTGCCGGACTAGAGAGGTTCAACCAGTACAAGAAGTTATTTAGCCTAATTTTTAAAGTGAATAATTCTTTTTGTAACACCATAAACTATATGTAACTACAAATACAATTCCAGTTTTGGTTAATTTCCAGAAGTGTTCTTATTGCGGGTTGAGGTGTAATTAAAGAAAAACTGACAAGACACAACTGCGAAATACGAAACTTCCTACTGCAAGCAAAGCTCACTTCTCCTGGACAAGGCACTGGGCTTGTGTTTTGGATGTCAAGGCTACAGAATTTGAAGGATATGCCCAAAGGGCAGTTGGGTACCTACCTCCTCTTGACTTTCTGTGCCATTTCAGTCACATTAACTTTAATTCTGACCCTTCACAGGAAAGAAAAAGCTAACAGCTAAAAGGTGCCTGGGGTAAAACATGCCCAAGTGACTTACAAGCTGAATTCCTATTCTGAAAAGTGACTTAAGCAAACAAAAGGCTAATAATGACAGAAATTGAAGTTATTTAACTATAAGCTCAGGAAAAGGGATCTTAGAAAGAATGTGGATTATGCTTTAGATTTTCTTTAATTAAGGAAAGCAAAAGAAACTGGATTGAATGTGGAGTGGATAAAGGAGTTATTTTCTTTATTACTACAGGATCATTTATCAGAATTACCATGAGTTATAGTGTAATCTTTCCAATGTCATAGCTACTACATTATAGTAAAATAATGCTTGGTACTGGCAGTTTATTAAATTACTCCTGTCAAAGGTGTATCTGTGAATACATAGTGCCAGTGCATAGAATAATCTAAGGGAAAGATATGGGGTCATCAAGGTATCACACAAATTCAACTACAGACCATGACAGTGAAATCCTGATGACACATTGAAATTTGAAAGAATGTTGGAAAGATTGCAGTGAATTATCCAGAGCGAGAGATAGAAATCAGCAGAGCAGCAACTCAACAAAAGCATGAAAATATATTCATAAAAAGGAAGTGAAAGGTGAGTTATGACACAACTGACAGTTTCAGCGAGCATCTAAAAGAAGATAATAGTCTGGAGCAGAGAAGAAGAAAAAGCTTACATCACCGTCATTTGGGAAAGTTGCATTAGAAACACATGAGTAAGGATTCAGTGGGTAAAGGCTGAGCAATTTGGCCCAGATACAGATATATTTGCCTAAGCATGTCCATTCAGAGTACTTAGGCCTGATCTATGCACAATTTTTGTTCTGGAATAACTATGTCAGTCAAGTGTGAGTTTTTCACTGAAACACTTTACCTAGTACAACCTCTAGTGTAGACACAATTATACCTACGCAAAGATGCCTTATATTAGTATACCTTGTTCTTCTTACATGGAAATAAACTATATTATGATAAGCACTTTTATAGTGTTGTAATTCTGTCTTATCTAGGGGAGTTGAACTGATTTAACTTGTCTTGTGTAGTTAAAGCAGGACAAGTTTTCTGTTTAGAAAAGGTTCTATTTTCCAAATATTGTATATCTATTCTCAAAATTCCCTGGCACAGTGTGCCTGAAGGCTAATTTTTATTATATTAATGTTTAAGGAAAACAGTTTAGTTAGAAGTGAGAAGTAGGAGAAATACACTTTTTATAATATTAAAACATGTGAAAAACGGTGAATACGTTTCAACTATATGATGCCCGTTCCAACACAAGGCCTCTCTCACTCTCCCTAGACTTCCACAGAACAGCACTGAATGAAATCTACTTATATGGATTGTACTGAGACACCAACATTATTAATATTACCAAAGTATGACCAACTGCAAGACTCCAAAAATCATGAGTCAGGACTTAAAACCCATTTTTTAATATCAAAAGCTACGATGGTGGGCCTAACTTCAGAGTTCTGTTGACCATCAGTGTGTATGTACAACAGTAGCATACAGAAAAATTACACACATAAAACTGTAAAAACCAAAAAATCAGTTCTAATGCCATTATGTTGTGGCCATGTTTATTATCATATTAACCACCAGAACTAAAGATTTGTAAACAGAATTTCTTGCCTGGACAATGAATTACATTACCAAAATGATGAATGAAAACAAAGAAAATTATAACAGCAATAATTTTTATATTACACAGTTGCTTCACTTTTAGAGTTTAACAAATGTTCTGTGTTGAATTATATTGCAATGCCAACATTTGTTTCCTTGTTGAATAACATAAGCTATGGACAATTTAAAATCAAGGTTTTGAGTAGTAAATCATGAGATCAAAGTCATTATCTGTTGCAATTCTTCTGACTTCAGTGTAGGTTTATAGATGTTTTTAAAACAAGGGGACCATTGTTATAATATTCATAAAACAAGTTATAGAATTACACTTGTAATTGCTTCATCAATCCCATTATTTCTGTTTAAGCTAGTTATCTTGTAGAAAGACAACCAATTTGAATTTTAAGAGTTCACAAGATACATCACCGAATGGACTGGAAGGGGACTTCAAGAAGTCCTTTTTTCAGTCCCCTTCACTCATTGCAAGACTAAATATTATCTAGACCATTTCTGACAGGTATGTGTCTAAACTGCACTTAAAAATCTCCAAACATGGAGATTCCACAGGCTCCCTAGACATTTTTTCCCAGTGCTTCACTATCCTGACAGTTAGGAAGTTTTTCCTAATGCCCAGCCTAAACCTCCCTTATTGCAATTTAAGCCTATTGCTGCCTGTCCTCTCATCAGAGGTTAAAGAGAATAATTTTTCACCATTCTCTTTGTAACAACCTTTTATGTACTTGGAAATGGTTATCATGTCCCCTGTCAATCTTCTCTTTTCCAGACTAAACAAAGATAATTTTTTCAATCTTGCCTCTTGAGTCTTGGTTTTTAGATCTTTAGTAACTTTTGCTGCTGGTCTCTGGACTTTCTCCAATTTGTTCACATCTTTCATGAAATGTGACATCCAGAATTAGACACAATCCTCCAGATGACGCATCATTAACACAGATTAGAATGTCTTCCCTTTGACACTCCTGCTAATACATGAATGATGTTCACTCTTTTGGCAATAGTGTTACGTTGTTGACTCATATATAGCTTATAATCCACTATGACCCCAGATCCCTTTTCACAGAATCTTCCGAAGTAGTTACTTCCCATTTTGTATGTGTGCAAATGATTGTTCCTTCTCAAATGGAGTACTTTGCATTTGTCCTTTGAATTTCATACTATTTACTTCAAACCATTTTGTCTAAATCATTTTGAATACTAATCCTATCCTCCAAAACACTTGCAGCCCCTCTCAGCTTGGTATCATCCACAAACTTCGGAGAAGGGATAGCTCAGTGGTTTGAGCATTGGCCTGCTAAATCCAGGGTTGTGAGTTCAATCCTTGCAGAGGCCATTTGGGGCAAAAATTCATCAGGGATGGTACTTGGTCCTGCTGTGAAGGTAGGGGACTGGACTTGATGACCTTGCAAGGTCCCTTCCAGTTCTAGGAGATAGGCAATCTCCATTATATTTATAAGTGTATGCTCTATGCCTTGGGAAGGAAGAATCCCAAGCATTGTTACAGGCTGGGGACTGAATGGCTAAGTAGCAGTTCTGCAGAAAATGACCTGGAGATTACAGTAGATGAGAAGCTGGATATGAGTCAACAGTGTGCCCTTGTAGCCAAGAAGGCTAATGGCATATTAGGGTGCATAAGGAAGAACATTGTCAGCAGATCCAGAGAAGTGATTATTCCCCTTTATTTGGCTCTGGTGAAGCCACATCTGGAATATTATGTCCAGTTCTGGGCCCCCCACTATAGAAAGGATGTGGACACATTGGAGAGGGTCCAGCAGAGGGTGACCAAAATGATTAGGAGGCTGGAGTACAAGACCTATGAGGAGAGATTGAAGGATTTGGGTTTGCTTAGTCTGCAGAAGAGAAGAGTGAGGAGGGATTTGATAGCAGCCTTCAACTTCCTGAAGGGAGGTTCCAAAGAGGATGGAGAAAGGCTCAGTAGTGATTGATGGCAGAAAGGTTCTCAGTAGTGATTGATGGCAGAACAAGGAGCAATGGTCTCAAGTTACAGAGAGAGAGGTCCAGGTTGGATATTAGGAAAACTATTTCACTAGGAGGGTGGTGAAGCAATGGAATGGGTTACCTAGGGAGGTGGTGGAATCTCCATCCCTAGAGGTTTTTAAGTCTCGGCTTGACAAAGCCCCGACTGGTTGATTTAGTTGGGATTGGTCCTGCCTTGGGCAGGGGGCTGGACTTGATGACTTCCTTAGGTCTCTTCCAGCTCTATGATTCTATGATTATCTAAATCATTGATGAAGATATTGAACAGAACTGGACCCAGAAATGTTTCCTGTTGGACCCCACTCATTATGTCCTTCCAGCACGACTGTGAACCATTAATCACTACTCTCTAGGAATGATTATCCAACCAGTTTTGCAGCCATCTAGGTTGCATTTCCCTAGATTGTTTATGAGAAAGTCATGCGAAACAGTGTCAGAAGCTCTACTAAAGACAAGATATAACACATCTACCACTTCCCCCATCCACAAGGCTTGTTACCTGTCAAAGAAAGCTATCAAGTTGGTTTGACATGATTTGTTCTAGTCAAATCCATGCTGACTGTTTACTTACGGTATTATAATCTTCTAGATATTTGCAAACTGACCGCTGAATTATTTGTGCCATTATCTTTCCAGGTACAGAAGTTAAACTGACTCTTTTTTTTTAATTCCTCAGGTTGTCCTTATTTCTCTTCTTATAGATGGGCACTATAATTTGTCCTTTTCCACTCTTCTGAAATCCCTCCCCTATTCCCTGCCTTTTCAAAGATAATTGCTAATGGTTCAGGTATCACCTCAGTAACCTCCTTAAGTATTCTAGAATATATTTCATCAGGCCCTGATGACTTACTTAAAGACATTTAATTATATAAATAATTTTAACTTGTTCTCTTTCCATTTTAGCCTCTATTTCTATCTCATTTTTGCTGGTATTTCTTGTGTTAGACATCTAATCACCACCAGCCTGCTTGGTGAAAACAACACAGAGAAGTTCTTCTGCCATTTCCACATTTTCTGTTGTTATTCTCCCCCCCCCCCCGCCCCCATTAAGTAACAGCCCTACCTTCTCCTTGATCTTCCTCAATGTATTTGTAGAATGTTTTCTTTTACCCTTTATATCTCTAGCTAGTCAGATCTTGTTTTGTGCCATGGCCTTTCTAATTTTGTTCTTACATACTTGTGATGTTTGTTTATATTCATTCTTTGTAATTTGACTTCCTTTCCACTTTTTGTAGGAGTCTTTTTTTATGTTTAGACTGTTGAAGATCTGGTTAAGCCAAGGTGGTCTCTTGCCATACTGCCTATCTTTCCTATGCAGTGGGATAGTTTGCTTTTGGGGCTGTAATAATGTCTCTTTGAAAAACTGGCATCTCTGTTGAACTGTTTTTCACCTTAAACATGCTTCCTGTGTTAGATGAACTTTATCATTTTCACCCAAGCTGCTGTCCATTTTCAAATTCTCAACCACTTCCTCCCAATTTGTCAACATCAAATCTAGAACAGCCTCTCCATAGTAACTTTCTCTACCTTTTGATATAAAAAAATATCTCCAATACATTCCAGATAATCTGTGCCCTGTTGTTTTATTTTTCTAGCAGATATCCACTTAGATGGTTTCCCAACAACATCAACTCCTGTGCTTTGAATTATTTTGTTAGTTGCTAAAAAAAAATCTCAATCACCTCTTCTTCCTGGTTAAGCGATATCTAGAAGACCCCCTATCATGATATCCCCCTTGTTTTTTATCCTTTTATCTTTACCCAGAGACTTTCAACTAGTCAGTCTCCTATTTCTATCTCAACCTCAGTGCTAGTGTATACATTTTTGTATATAAGACAACACTACTTTCCTTTATTTCCCTGCCTGTCCTTTCTGAGCAAGCTGTACCCTTCTATAACAATATTCCAGTCCTGCGTATCATCCCACTACATCTCTGTGATGCCTACTATGTCATAGGCATTCGCTTAGGTAAAGTTATTTCAGTGTTTTATTATGCTCACTTTCTAGTCTCAATTTGTCTAACTTCAGATTAAAGCTATGCCTTTGTCTGCTAGATAAAAGAAACATCTATCAGAAATCTAGTCCCCATAACAGTATTATAGACCATGATACAGTCAGACCCAACTTTTCTTGGAGAAACTAAATAGATTAAGCTCCTTTAGTCTCTCACTATAAAT
This sequence comes from Pelodiscus sinensis, assembly GCF_049634645.1. NCBI lineage: Eukaryota > Metazoa > Chordata > Testudines > Trionychidae > Pelodiscus > Pelodiscus sinensis. The sequence continues at coordinate 88,692,451 of NC_134715.1, read as the reverse complement.
CAGAGTTCCCAAACCTCTGGCATATAGGTGACCCATGATATGTTTTTTTCTGGAATGCCACTAAAATTCTTATGAGGGAACAAAAAAGGTAGAATTGGGATAGACACATTAGTGATGACATATGGCAAAAGTTACTTTGATGATGGCAAACTTCAACATTGAATTAACAAGCAGAAGTGCTTACAGTAATGATACATAAGAACGGCCATACTGGGTCAGACCAAAGGTCCATCCAGCCCAGTATCCTGTTTTCCGACAGTGGCCAATGCCAGATGCCCCAGAGGGAGTGAACAGAAACAGGTAACCATCAAGTGATCCCTCTCCAGTCATCCATTTCCAGCCCCTAACAAACAGCAGCTAAGGACACCATTCCTACCGATGCTGGCTAATAAGTATTGATGGATCTAATCACCATGAATGTATCTAGTTCTTTTCTGAACCCTGTTAAAGTTATGGCCATCACAACATTCTCTAGCAAAGGGTTCCATGGATTGACTGTGTGGTTCATGAAGAAAACATAAGAACATAAGAACGGCCATACTGGGTCAGACCAAAGGTCCATCTAGCCCAGTATCCTGTCTACCAACAGTGGCCAGCTCCAGGTGCCCCAGAGAGAGTGGACCGAAGACAATGATCAAGCGATTTGTCTCCTGCCATCCCTCTCCAGCCTCTGACAGACAGAGGCCAAGGACACCATTTTATCCCCTTGCTAATAGCCTTTTATGTACCTAATCTCCATGAAATTATCTAGCTTCTCTTTAAATTCTGTTATAGTCCTAGCCTTCACAGCCTCCTCTGGCAAGGAGTTCCACAGGCTGACTACACGCTGTGTGAAGAAGAACTTTCTTTTATTAGTTTTAAACCTGCTCCCCATTAATTTCATTTGGTGTCCTCTAGTTCTTCTATTTAGGGAACTAATAAATAACTTTTCTTTATCGGTCCTCTCCACACCACTCATGATTTTATATACCTCTATCATATCCCCCCTCAGTCTCCTCTTTTCTAAACTGAAAAGTCCCAGTCACTTTAACCTCTCCTCATATGGGACCCATTCCAAACCCCTAATCATTTTAGTTGCCCTTTTCTGAACCCTTTCCAAGGCCAAAATATCTTTTTTGAGGTGAGGAGACCACATCTGTACACAGTATTCAAGATGTGGGCGTACCATAGTTTTATACAGGGGCAGTAAGATATTCTGGGTCTTATTTTCTATCCCTTTCCTAATAATTCCTAGCATCCTATTTGCCTTTTTGACTGCCATTGCACACTGTGTGGAAGTTTTCAGAGATAACTCCAAGATCTCTTTCCTGATTTGTCGTAGCCAAATTAGCCCCCATCATACTGTACGTATAGTCGGGGTTATTTTTCCTGATGTGCATTACTTTACACTTATCCACATTAAATTTCATTTGCCATTTTGTTGCCCAATCACCCAGTTTGGTGAGATCTTCTTGGAGTCCCTCACAATCTGCTTCTGTCTTGACTATCCTAAACAGTTTTGTATCATCTGCAAACTTTACTACCTCACTGCTTACCCCTTTCTCCAGATCATTTATGAATAAGTTGAAAAGGATTGGTCCCAGGACTGACCCTTGGGGGACACCACTAGTTACCCCTCTCCAATCTGAAAATTTACCATTTATTCCTACCCTTTGTTTCCTGTCTTTTAACCAGTTCTCAATCCAAGAAAGGACCTTCCCTCTTATCCCATGGCCATGTAATTTACACAAGAGCCTTTGGTGAGGGACCTTGTCAAAGGCTTTCTGAAAATCCAAGTATACTATATCTACTGGATCCCCCTTGTCCGCATGTTTGTTAACCCCTTCAAAGAACTCTAACAGATTAGTAAAACAGGATTTCCCTTTACAGAAACCATGTTGACTTTTGTCCAACAAATTATGTTCTTCTACATGCTTCACAATTTTATTCTTTACTTTTGTTTCGACTAATTTGCCCGGTACTGAAGTTAGACTTACAGGTCTGTAATTGCTAGGATCGCCTCTACAGCCCTTTTTAAATATTGGTGTCACACTGGCTACCTTCCAGTCATTAGGTACAGAAGCCGATTTTGTTTGTTTTAAGCTGCTGCCTATTAATTTCATCTGGGTGACCCCTAGTTCTTATGTTGTGGGAACAAGTAAATAACATTTCTTTAGTCACTTTCTCCATACCTCTCATGATTTTATAGACTTCTATCCTATTCTATCCTATCCCCCCTTAGGGTTTGTCTACACTGCAAAGTTAATAACAGCCGTTATTTCGAATTAACTTCAATAGCATCTATACATGCAAACCACTATTTCGAATTTAATTTGAAATAGCAGAGTGCTTAATTCGAATTTGGTAAACCTAATTCTATGAGGAGTAATTTCAAATTCGAAATAGCTAATTCGAAATAAGTGCTGTGTAGATACTTAATCCGAATTAGCTGACCTCCAGCCCTTCCCAGTTTCCCCTGGTGGCCACTCTGGGCCAAACCAGGAAAACTCTTCTCTTCTCCCCCAGCCCCAGAGACCTTAAAGGGGTAGACTCTGGCCAGATGGTACATGCCAGAGCCAAGCCTGCCAGCAGTTGCAGCCCCTCACCCAGTGGCCACACAATGCCATGGGCCATAGACGGCGCACGCCCGCCTGGACTGGTGCGGAGATCATGGACCTCATAGAGGTTTGGGGGGAGGCCCCCAATGTCCATGATCTCCACACCAGGAGAAGGAATGCAGCCATCTATGGCCGCATAGCGGCCACTATTGCCCAGAAAGGCCACAGGTGCACCCAGGAGCAGATGCACCTGAAAATTAAAGAGTTGCAGCAGGAGTTCGCCAGGGCCACCAGGGGCGGTGCCACAGCAGAGGCTGACACCTGCCCCTACTTCCCCGCCCTTATCGCATCCTGGGAGGCAGGACGGTCCGTGCCACCTCGGGGAGCAGCGAGCCAGGACCAGAGGGCCCTGACCCAGGCATGGCAGAGGGGCCAGCATGGAGGGTGCCATGCCAGTGGAACCCCCAAGCTGTCCCGGCACTGGAGTCAGCAGGGTCGTCAGGGGAGGCCACACCAGGTAAGTGCCATCACTGTCCTCTACCCAGGGGTGGAGGTGGGGAAGGAGACTAGGGACTGCGTGCGTGGGCCATGCCTCCCAAAGTTCATACAACCACCTGTGCACATGCCGTGCCACCCTTGGGCAGGTGGCTCCAGCTGCATGCCACACAGGGGCTGTGGCCAGATAACTACATGAATGTGTGAAGAGACCTGACACACTCCCGACCCCAGGGCAGGACCCAGCAGGTCGCCCTCCCTTCAAACGCCCCTCTCTACAAAGAGGCAGGGAACATCTCTCTCTCCCCCCGCCTCAGCCGCACTATACACGGCACAGGGGCATGGTACAGTCTTGGGGCAGCTCCCACTCCCGGGGAGAGCCAGACATCCCGACCATGGCCTCTGTGCAAGCACGTCAGCTCTGATGGTGCAGGGCACAGTCATCCTCACCTCGCAGGGGGCACTGGGCATCATCCACTGCGTCCCCAGGAAGAACTGACCACTCCCCTTCTTTCTTCACAGTCACACCAGCTGCATGTGCAGGGTGCACCACCCTGCCTAGGACATGCTTCCATACCCAAGGGCTCCTCCAGACCACCAGCACGTGGCAGGGGTACCAGGACCAGCACCTGGAGTCCCTGTGAGCCCTGCACCACACCATCCAGGCCTGGGTGCAGGAGGACCTGCAGTTCCATTGGGAGCAGCTTGCCCAGGACCGTGCCATGTGCTCGCACCTGCAGCCCCTGCTGCAGAGCATGCTGCCCCCCAGCTACTGTTCCTCTTCCCACTCCTGCCCCCCCCACCTCTCCCTCCTCAATCTCCACACCCCCCACCTCAACCTCCACACCCTCTTCCCCATCCCCCCAGGGACGCCAAGGCCCCAGCACCCACTGTGCTGGGAGACATGTGGCCCAACGAGACCCCCACCCCTGAGCACTGAGCTTTCCCTCCCCCTTCCTCCCTTTGCTTCCCCTTCCAGCTCCCTCCTCCCAGTTTTCCCCCTCCCCTCTCCTACCCTCTCTCCTCCATTCCCCAGTCTCCCCAGAGTTTCATTCCCCCTCCACAGTTTCGTTAAATAAACACAGTTCGTGTTTATGAAAAAACGTGTCTTTTATTTGACACCAGGAAGGGGGGCTAGGGAGGGGTAAGTGGAAGGGCATGAGGGAAGAATGGGGCATGAGCCCCCGGTGGGGAGGACTGGGGTGGCTCTGAGGGCTCCTTGGGGTGGATGCTCTCCCGCAGGGCCTCCTGGATCCTGACAGTCCCCTGATGGACCCCTCGGATGGCAGCCTGCAGCAACTGCAGCCAGGCTGATGGCAATGACCTCACGAGACGCACCGGCGTGCTCGTGGGCAGCTCTGGCTCCATGTGACCGAGTGCTGTGGTGTCCCGAGTGCAGGCACTCAGGGCACTCCAAGACAGGACTGCTTTGCTTTCCCTCATCGAAGTAGACAAGCAAGCAGGGAACTCTGAGAACTGTCTGTCTGGGGTGGGGGTAGGGTCCCTTTAAGCATGGAGCTCAGTTAGCCTCAGGCAGCAGCCCCACACACTAAGTCCTAACCTGATGCCTTGCCGGCACTGGTTCTGGCCAGCCTTAACTTCGGTTCATGGTCCACTCAGTGTGGACGCGCTATTTCAAAATAGCAAAACACTATTTCGAAATAGTTTTTGTGTATAGATGCGTTATTTAGAATTAGCTTAATTCGAATTAACTATTTTGAAGTAAGTTAACTCGAATTAATGCTGTAGTGTAGACATATCCTTAGCCTCCTCTTTTCTAAAATGAAAAGTCCCAGTCTTTTTAATCTCTCTTCATATGGCATCGGTTCCAAACCCCTACTTATTTTTGTTGCCCTTTTTTTAAATATTGGTGTCACATTAGTTATCTTCCAGTCATTAGGTCATACATATCTTCCAGTCATTAGGTCTTCTGTGGAACAATTTCAAAAAGATGAGGTCTGGAACAGCATGTGAGCCTAACAACTAATAGCTGCCCTAAGACTGACAGTGGCCAATTGGATGATGAGGCCACCTTCCCTGAGCCAGGGGAACAGTACAGTAACCAGTGTTCCCTGTAAGCTGGACACTTATGTGGTCACTCAGGAGAAATTCAGATGCTTAACAGAATGCCCACCTCTAACTTTTCGTTGCTACTGGTGGTGCACAAGCACATGCCTCGATGCACATAAAAATTATTTCACACGTGGATGGAAAAAAATCTGCACATGGATGGAAAAGATTAGTGGGAACATGGACATATACTCCTCTTTATACATGTTTTTAATTAACTATTCACAGCTTTGTAATCCTTCTCACTGAGTGTAACAGAGAACAGTTCTGCTGAAGGAAATGAGGTCATAGACACCACCTAAATCATCAATCAACAAAGCTCTAAGACACTACAACAACATGGGAGCAATTTGGGATAAAAATGGAAATCCTGCTGGTTTTACTAATCTATTCGTTTTATTGCCATAAATATAAGATAAGTAGGTGAAAGTGACATTTGTCTAAAAGCTAATAACAAACCTATTCCATTAACAGTGTCATGAGTTTGAAGACAAATGCAGTGTGTCACACTTACCCCTTTTAGCAATACTTTATATTCTTTGCAAAATGGGTGATTAAAATTGCCAGGGCTTATCATCATTAATCACACATACCTCACAACCTTGCTTTCTTATGACAATTGATTCTCAGATAATTACACATGAGGATATTTTCAGTTAACATTTTATAAATGCTTTTGCAGAGGAATGAAAGAGGCTCTACATAACTCTTTTTAGATTACAAATCTAGACTGCATGGATTTTGTTTCCTCTGTTTCAAATTTCAGATTCCTCTATTAAAACATAAACTACCCAGAACATAGTTCAAATGACTCATGCTGTTTTTTCCCCACAGATTTTGGAAATCTGTTATTCAACCATCATTAAAGTATAAAGTTAACTCAAAACTATGATAAGCAGCTACCCAGTACCTTTGCAGGAAAAGTAGTAGTCTTACGGCACCTTAGGGCATGTCTACACTAAGGAGCTAGTTCAAAATAACTCCCCCTATTTCAAAATAACAATGTGAGCGTCCATACTACCAATCCAGTTATTTCAAAATAAAGGTATTGTTATTTCAAAAGTGAAAAGGAATAGAGCTATTTCAAAATTGTTATTTTGGGAGTTATTATTTTGAAATAACTCCCTAGTGTAGACATGCCCTGTGAGACTAACTTATACATGAAGGGTGCATCTAGACTGGCAAGATTTTGCACAAAAGTGGCTAAACCTGCCGCTTGAATTTGCACAAGAGCATTGACTTTGTAACGTACAAAATCAGTGCTTCTTGCGCAAATACTTTCATGCTCCCGCTCAGGAAAAAGCCCTCTTGCGCAAGAATGCTTGCGCAAGAGGGCCAGTGTAGACAGGGAAGAACTGTTTTGCGCAAAAAAGCCCCGATGGCTAAAATGGCGATCAGGGCTTTCTTGCACAAAATCGCATCTAGACTGGCCACGGATGCTTTTGCGCAAAAGCACTTGCCATCTAGATGTGCTTTTGCGGAAATACTTTTAATGGAAAAACTTTTCCACTAAAAGTATTTCTGCAAAATCATTCCAGTCTAGCCACAGCCATATAGTATCATGAGCAAAACCCAGTTCTTCAGATGATGAGCTGGAGAGTAGTAACAGAAACTATATATATATAAAGGTACCTGTCAATTGTAGGACTGGTGGTGAATTATTCATGTAGTATTTCTCTACTGCTCATCTACATAAGGGCTGTGTCTGGAGGCTTCATTTGCTATCTGTGCAGACTAGAGCTCATGGGAAATGATGAAAGTAACAAATATTTCAACAATCTCTAGTAAAGAGCTTTAAGGTCTTGAGATGGAAGGTGCTACAAGAGTGTAACTTATAATTCTGCAGTAGTGACACATAATATTTTTCAGTTACCAAGTGAGATCTTGTAAATTTTACTCCAGTTACTGAGAGAGAGTATATTGGAATTTATTCCAACAGTTGATTTAAATGAGCCAACTTGACAAATCTCTGTACATCTGCAATAACTGTATAATTACCTTACTATGCACATATATTTTGTGTAGCCTCATTCTTCCACCAGAATATCAGATTTAATGTCCATTTAGTTTGGTTTAGAGCATCAAATAAAGAGGTATGATAAGAACAACAATTATTTTAGCACTGAAAAAAATTAACATATTGTAGATTTACTTTCATTACATGATGTAAACTCCCTACCTCAAACTAATTAATTGAAACAAAAAACATTGCAGCTACAAAGCATTTGCTGCGTTTGTTCTGACAAGTTGTATATCACATCCCTCTCTGTGAGTACCAATGTTTAGATTGCCTTAAGAAGATAGACTAGAAAGCAACTATAATTATCACTTTTGCTCAGATATTACCAAAAAGTTACAAGTGCAGAAAGAGATGTATTTGCTAATTAACATCTTAATGAGATACACTTGTAGAAAGTTAATTAGGTCAGTCCCAAGGGTTGCAGTCATTATGATTTTAAAAAACCTTGACAAATCCCTTGTTGGTGTTTCTTGTAGTACAGGTTAGTGGATATTGTCGGGATCAATGTGATGCACTAATGATAGCACTGGATTAAGGAAGAAATTGGCAATTAGAAACATGAGGCAAGAAATCTGATGCCCCAATACATTAAAGTTTAATTAAACCAAATGTGGCTATTGGGAGAATTGTGATAAATGAGGCACAAATTGTTTTTTTTTTTTTTTTTTGGTGTCCTCTTATTTTTGACATTAACATTTGAAGACGTGTGAGATCAAGAGAAACTAGTTAGTCATGTTCATGATTGCACTAGTTTTTTTAAGTACATCATAATGTTCAATGTTGAAATTAGGGACAGTTCAATTGGCTTGGAAAACTAAACTGTAGTAAGGTTCACCCATCTCCACACAAACTGACTGGATCAAATTAGTGACCTCTCCCTGTGCTTTACTCCTAATTATGGCCATCATTCCCTTTTTCTCTCAAAGCCCTCAGAATAGATTGTAATTTCCTTCCTTTTCTTGAAACTCTTTCACTATGTCTACACTGGTGGGTTCTTGCACCAGAAATATGCAAATGAGGCTAAGCATGGAATATCGCTGTGCCTCATTTGCATATCTAATGACCCGCCATTTTTACAGAAGAGGCTCTTGCACCAGGAGGAGTGTCTACACCGCCCCTTCTTGTGCAAGAAAAACCCTCTTGCGCAATGCTGCTACGCTGATTATTTTCAGGAATAACGGCATTGCGCAAGAAGGTTTTTCTTGCACAAGAAGGGGCAGTGAAGACGCTCCTTCTGGCACAAGAGCCTCTTCCGCAAAAATGGTGGCTCATTAGATATGCAAATGAAGCTCAGTGATATTCCACGCTTAGCCTCATTTGCATATTTCTAGCGCAAGAACCCGCCAGAGTAGACATAGCCTTTGAGTGTATTTTATTAGGCCAGTATCATACAAAACTGTATCTCAGTATAAGAATATGATTTATAGTGGTTTCTCTTTACAGTCTAAGAGTATTGGTACAGGTTTTGCTCCAATTCACATTGATTTCACAGTATATTTCTATGGATTGTGCTGGAGTCACTTTTTATTTACTAGTCAGATTATTCTTTCGATCTAAAATATTCTCCATACATATTGCGCACTCTATGATAGGTATTGCATGCTTCTAATTAATCTAAAATAAGTAAGAGAATCAGTGGATATTTTTAACCAACTCACTCTTCATGAGTTAATATACTGCTAAAATCATTTCTCAGTGTTCCTCTTGTACTTTGTTGATCTTAATTTCTTGTTTAATATTGCATTAATTCTCCAATTTTGCTCTTATTCAATATGAAATAGTATGGAATAGAGGCAAGCTATATTATTAGGGTATATCTACACAGCAAAGTTATTTCGAAATAACAGCCATTATTTCAAAATAACGTTACCAGCATCTACACAGCCAAACTGCTATTTCGAATTTAAATCAAAATAGCAGAGGGCGTCTTTCAAAATTGGTAAATCTCATTCCATGAGGAATAGCACCAATTTCAAAACTGCTATTTCAAAATAATTGTTGTGTAGACATGCTTATTTCGAAATAGGGGGCCTCCAGCCCCTCCCAGGGTGCCCTGGTGGCCACTCTGGGCACAACCAAGAAAACTCCTTGCCCTCCCCTGCCCTCCCCGGAGCCCTTAAAGGGGCACACTCTGGCCACAGTGCCTATGCCAGCTCCAACCCTGCAAGTCCAGAGCCAGCAGTCACTGCACCTGACCCAGTGGCCCCAGCATGAGCCAGGCAGCCAGTGCCAGCCAGCCTTCCACCGCTCCCCAGGACCAGTCTGCTAGCTCCCAGGAGCCTACCAGGAGCTAGAAAAGGCGGGTGCCTGCCTAGTCCAGTACAGAGATCAGGGACCTAATCAGGCATCAGGTCTGGGGGGATGCCTCCAACGTCCATGATCTCCACACTAAATGGAGGAACAAAACCACCTACAGGTGGATAGCTGCCAGCCTGGCCACATGCAAACCCAGGAGCAGGTTCGCATGAAAATAAAGGAGCTATGGCAGGCATATGCCAGGGCCACAGGGGGCATCTCCCAATCAGGGTCAGACCCAGACCCCTGCCCCTATTTTGATGCCGTGGACCACATCCTGGGGGCAGGAGAGTCCATGGCCCCCAGGTGTCATCAACCCTGTGGCATAGCTTGCTTTCTCCTGCTGCTCCAGCCCCTGCTGCCTCCCCAGCTACCGCTCCTCCTTCCACTCCTTCTCCCCCTCCTGCTTCCTCCTCCCCACCCCCCTAGGGATGCTGAGGCCCCTGCACCCACAGTTCTGGGAGACAGTTGGGCCAGCGAGACCCCCAACCCTGAGCTTCTTCTCCCCCTTTCTCCCCTTGCTCCCCCTGCCAGCTCCCTCCTCCCATGTTTCCCCCCCCCTCCCACCCACCCTCCTCCTCTCTCCCACCTTCTTTCCACAGTCTCACCTCAGTTTCATTCCCCCCCACCACTCCAGTTTTGTTCAATAAAGAGGCTTTTTTATAATGAACACGTGTCTTTTATTGTACAGCAGGAAGGGGGATTAGGAAGGGGTAAGTGGAAGGACGTGAGGGAGAAATAAGGCACAAGCCCCGAGTGGGGCACACCAGGGAGACTGTTACTGCCTGCAGAACGTGCTTCCAGGCTCGCAGCAACACAACCAGGAGAAGCACCAGAGTGCCCAGGGGCAGCTCTGGCTCCATGCTGCAGAGTGCTGTGGTGTCCTGAGTGAGGGCAACCAGAGCACGCAGAGAAAAAAATGCTTTGCTGTCCCTCAGCGAGGTAGGCAAGCTAGCAGGGAAACCTTAGAACTGGCTGTTCAGGGGGTCCCTTTAAGCACAGGTCTCAGATAGCCTCAGGCAGCAGCCACACAATGTAACTCCTGACCTGATGCCCTGCCAGAATTGGTTCCAGAAGGCCTTAAATGAGATTCAGTGTCCTATCAGTGTGGATGCGCTATTTCAAAATGCATTTTGTGTCTCAACACGTTATTTCAAAATAAGCTATTTTGAAATAATGCTGTAGTGTAAACATACCCTTAGAGAATAATCTGTCAAAAAAATCCTAAAAGATGGTTTCCAAACAAGTAGCACAGGATCAATCATAAATGGATTAGAACTAAGGTTTGCTCAGTCCTAACTAAACCCTAAAGCAATTATGTGATGAAGCTAGACTGCAAGGCCTTTTTTAAGTTGATGAGCATTAACCCTATGCTTTCATTTCAACAGAGCTACTCTATGTAAGTATGCATGTAGTGAGCTGAGGGAAGATTGCACAACCAAACAATGAATATCTAACAACTAACGGGGATCTTCCCCATTTCACACAATCCAAAATAGGTGAATCCAAGTTAGATTCCCAACAGAGGTGATGTTAAACCAGAACACCAGACACAAACTGCCACAGATGGCGGAAGTTGGATTTATTGCAAATATTATGTCAGTATGGGTACATCTGCATTGCACCCATAGCTCACAATAAGCTACGCTATTTGAGCTACACAATTGTGTAGCTTATTTCATAAGCATTTCAAAATAGCTTATTTCGTAATTTGGTGTGATCTACACAAAGCCAAATTTCGAAATAAACCACTATTCTGAAACATCCCTTAATCCTCAAGGAATGAGGTAAACCAGGATGTTGGAATAGCAAGCCCATTATTTTGAAAGTTATTTCAAAATAACAGGAATCAAGACGTGGAATACACTATTTGAGGATACCAGAAGTATCGCAAAATAGTGCCGCAGTGTAAACATACCCTACAAGTTTACAAATCCTTTTTAATTTCTGGTTTCCCATTGTGCCCTGTGCTACTCAGAGATGGAGGTGGGGAAACTAGGAGTCCAACTAAAATGTTTAAGGAACAGCTTGCTGTGAGGCCCAGAAAACTAAAGGTTCCAGAGGGCAAATTTCTTGATACTCCCAAGAAAGCCAGTCCAATTAACTTTCACCCCAAATCTGAAGCTGTATATATGTCTGCTTTATTAATCAAAGATGCCAATGTGAATAACCTGCCTTTTTCCTTCAAAATAATCTCTTGTTTTATAGTAGGGCCCAGAGAATGGAGATGAACGCTATTAGATATAATTGATTAGAAAGTGTATGAACTACATCCACAAAATTTAGAGAAACTATAAAGGCTTTTATTCTTTTCTTTCTAATGATTGTTGCACTGTAGAAATGAATTGAATTGTGTGGCCCAAAGAAATTGAATATTGAAAGATGTAAGCTTTTAACCAGTGCAGAACTTTTATATATCAAAGAAATTACTTCAAAAGGAGGAAATTCCAGTTAATAGTAGGCGTTAATAGCAATCAGTTCTTGAAGGGATCAAAGAAATGTTATACACCATCCCATCTACTGGATATCAAGAGAAGCAGGTGAGAAATGGGGAGAGCACAAACTGAGAGCCTATTTGGCAAACATCCAATAGAAATAACAGGACCAACCTCCTCCAACAAACCTCAGAACAGAGTATATAACCTGAAGTCACAACGGTGGGCCTCAAGTTTGCTGAACCCACAAAAAGAAGCTACAGAACAAAAAAGCTGCTGGACACTTGGCTAATCTAATGGACAGAGTCTCCTCTCTCAGGGCTACCAAGTAATTTAGGAGATGGCCAGTTTATGTGCTGACAAATGGATGAGTTGAAAACAAAGACTGTAGTAAACTTTGGACACATTAATACAGTAACAATAGAATTGCCCCTGAAGAATGCCCAGTTAGATTCAGCATAGTTTCTAGAATTCTGTAGGGGTAGCAACCTGACCCAAGACCACCTACTATGGATAGATAGACTCACTGACAGTGTGTTCACATTCCCACATCACAGAATGACAGATCTGAACCAAAAGTTGTTCCTGAAAAATATATCAGTGATGGCAGAAGTACCTCTTGAAGTCATTGAATTGGGGTATTTCATATGTGAAAAACATCCACCTGTATATTTGAAAGATTACAGAGTGTAATAGTAGCTGTCCATGTATTTGTTTGCTAGTTTATTATTTGCCATTTGCAATGCATTGCTCATTATTACTGAAGGTTTTGTAAATTGTGTAGTAAATACTTAAAACGTGAGGAAATGCTATAATGTATATAATAGACCAGCCACTAGGGGGAGTGGATAGATTGTTAAACAAGGAAATGTGTGGGTGTCTAGGCAACTGCAGAAAAGTGGGAGGCTGCCAAATCAATGCAGTTGGGTGAATAAAGACCGTTAATACCTCAAAAAGATGCCATTGTGTAATTCACAAGCCTACTGTAATGCTAGATGTTGTTTTCGTTTTAAAGTCCAGTTAAATTAGCTAAACTGGATCTCAAACCATTTTAAACAATTGTTTTTAATGTTTTAAACCAAACATTCGAAATAGCTGGTACCTAAGATTGCCTTAAAAGAAAACTGCATCCTTACTCCTTGAATGATTGTGTCATAAGAAATCTTGGCATTTGTATCATTCTATGATATAATTAATGCTTGATCTTAATGTTGTTTACATCAGTTGCTTGCAACCCAGCACGATCAACTTAGTACTTGCCTGGAACCTTTGATATCCTAACAATCTATTAGTTCTTTGACTGTGTGTTTCTTTGTAACTTGCTACATTTGTTGATGGTTACTCTAAAGCAGAGCCAGCATGAGAATAATCTATCATTAAAATTAGTAAGATAATGCTCCTTGGACTCTAAATTAGAATGACCTAGGGTTGCCAATCCTCTAGGACAGTTGACCCTTTTATATTAATTACATTCAGTTATTGCTATAGCACTTAACAGATACGTTGGTAAATTCATAAAATTTACCCATTCATTTTTATAAGAGCAAACAATCTATACCACATCTACCCTCTGGATATAGCCAACACTTCTGAGTGTTCAGTCCTCAGCTCCTTGATTACATGCATCCATGCAGAAGCATAGTTTTGCCTCAAGGACCCTGATATGTTTGTGCTTTTATGCAAATGACCTGACCAGGGAAATGGAATGTGCAAGAACTGCAAGATTGGGTCCAAAGTGTATTTTCCCCAAAAGCTTTAGTTTGGATTACACAGATCAAACAGGAGGAATACTTTTAAATAAGTTCAGTGCTGCATAACAACTGTCAAGAAATGCTCATAGCAGGGGGAGTTTAGCAGATATTACATGACACTGGATTTTTATCTGCAATGTGAACCTGAGGCACAAAAATTACAGAAGGAATTGCCAAAACAGGGAAAACCAGGCTGCCACCAGTGAATGAAGAGATTGCAGGCTCCTTGGGGAGGTTTCTGACTCAGCGATAACCTTGCTTTACACTAGATTCAAAAGAGAATGCCTCCACGCAGGGAGAAGAGGTGAATGCTTTTCCTAGATATTGGGCATTAAATGAACAAGGAAGCCCTCTAACTAAATAATAGGAGTCTGGAAAGGAGTATGGATGACAGCATTAGATGCATGGTGATTTGTGTTGACATGTCTAGAGAACCTAGTTTCATAACGGCACAGATGGAGTGCCATGAGATCTGACAGCATTGTTCTGAGGTGCAAAAACAAAAGAAAATACCTGGCTCCTCCATGTTGTTCTTAAAAGGCCAGGAGAGCTTGTATTACCAATTGCATTATTTTTACTTAAACATAACAATAAGAGCCTGCTGTAAGTCCCAGAAAGCCACAGTCTCTTCTGTCCTATGCCATTCAGAACCCTGTCTTCTAAAATGAAGGAAGACATTGGCCTCATCAGGCTCACCCCACACTTCCCACAACAAGGGCAGCTACATCACATACATTCACACACACATTCCTGCCCTGCCAGGCTTACCCTAAGCCAAATTCCAAATTTCATGCTGGAATTGCTATAAACTATGGGCCTCACCTCTTGTTTACAGGCAAGCCTCTCCTTTGTTACCGGCAGAACAGAAGAGGTCTCACGCCTGCAACCAAGAACTAGGATGACAACTTGGAAAAAAGTTATTGAGGAATATTTAGGCCTCAAGCCAAGAAAGTACTCAAGTTCTTGCTTATCTTTCAGTACATGAGTAGGTTCACTGACTCCACTTTAAAACTGCATGTAGAAAGCTGATCATGTTTTAGCATGAAGAACCCTGGTTTGGAAAAAAAAAAAAAAAAAGTAGTGGTGGCTTAGAATAAGGGACCAAATTTAAGGAAAATATTCTGACAATGACTCAATTTGTCAGTGGAGTAATGTGCAAAAGGATCTCATGAGGTATCAGCATTGGAGATGTTAAGAGATGCCAGGCTTGAAAGTATTATTTTTTAACTAATTTTTACATGCAATAGAAATGTCTATTGTTAGGCCTTTTTTTCTGTTTTCATCCATTTGAGTTTTCACAGTTGGGCATAGGCAGGAATTTTAAGCATTTTTTTAATATGTATTTGTTTAAGTTTTCACAGTTGCAGTAAATTGGGCCAAAGGGGTCAAACAAATTATCTAATGACTGCAGATGTCGTGACTCAAAAAATGAAAAGTATTATAAACCATTCATACTCAAAAACAAAGTAAAAACCCTTTAATCAAACTGTAATAAAGTTCTCAGGCAGCATTTTTCTTAATTCATTCATGTATACATTTCAGTTATCAATGGAAACAGTTTTCTTCCATTGGTTTGTGTGTATACAAGGGGGAGGGGGGAATATCAACATTTACCAATAAAAATCTAACTCTTCCAAGCCTAGTGATAGACAAGATAATACACTGCAGGACTCAACTCTACAGCATATATGCCCAATTCCCATTGAAATGTGTAAGGGCTACAAGATTGTACACTAGTATGGATAGAAATTCTTGCCCTAATAAAGCAGATTAGGGTGCTGATTTAACAGAGCTATTTAGGCAGCTAGGGATAAATACAAGAGCACCTAAGAAGAATTAGGCTCCGCAATTTCATCCAAGTTTTCTGATATTTCCTTTTGAGAAACCACCACATTATATAGTTCACCTGTAAATGTATGCCCCTACCAGATATGTATGTTGATACAGGTGAGAAAAGAGCTAAGGTTTTACTTTATAGAGCAACTGTGAGGAATAAGGCTAGGTCTGTCTGTGAAAGTGATCTGCCATCTTTGTTTGGGCAGAGATTAAGGTATACTGAAGTATACCTTAATGAGCATCTTCTTATTTTTAAGGGTCACATGTGGGTAGCCCCTGTTAAGCGATTATAACTGTTTTGTGACAAAGATTTCTTTCTCTTTGTAAATTAAAGGTCCATTTATTATACCACAGTAACACCAGGTCAATAAGTATTAGGAGAGTTGGAGGAAGAGGATCAATCTTAAGGCTGGACTCTACTCAGCAAGGAACCAGAATTTCAGAGATCAGCTGAGTTTTTTTATATTTCTTCTATTTGCCAAATGTTGGGTAATTCATATCTTAAAGTGTTACAGGGGCATTTGACAAAGTACACCAGACCTTTGAAAAAGTACCAATATAAAATATGTTAAAAAATGTTGCACCTTTAATTCCTGGAAAAGGTTACTGTCTTTAACATGCTATCCCTTCTTCCTAACTGCCTACTGTTTATTGCTTGGAATTATCTGATATGATTAGAATTAGGCTCTGTAAGAACAATGCTGATAGAGCACATGCTGGGAAGAGTAGGTGGCATTGTCCTATCCGTGGGTTCATTATTTCCTACTAGTGCATTAGAAATACATTTGTTTCCATAGCAAAATCTAAAATTACTTTATTGCTGTACCTGTTTCTCTGAATTTCAATTATATAAGAATCTGAAGCATACACTATGGTAATGCAATGATCTTGCTAGGCCCCGCTTACAAAGATGGGTAATGACTTTTTCCTGTGTTAGGGTCAAGCCATTCTGAATTGTATTATTAACAAACATGTTCCTCTATCAACTCTAATACATCAGTGCAGAAAGTCCAGGGCTGTTGTTTTTAAATTAAGGGTCATGCTGTAAAAATGGTCTGCAGATGATCCATTTTTTCATTGTTAGATAAAAGTTTACAAATAATTTGTAATCCTGTACAGATTTTTCTAAACATGATATATAGTCATTTCCTCCTGCCACAGGTTCCTATATAGAGTATGAACAAATGGTATTTGATAAAAAAAAAAACCTGTCTATTTAAAAGTTTAACATCCACTACTCGGTTTGCAGCATTAGATTCTCCATTGCTCAGTGGCTTTACTGTCATTCATCTGTGCAAAGTGAATGCTAATGCTGAAGAGTGATTCACGGTGAGAGCATCATTTTGTAGTTAAATGTGGGATATAAGGCTTTCCTCCTTTGTGCCTCCTACTGACAGCTGCTCCAGTCCTGCTGTGGTCCACTTCTTGTGACTCAGCTTTCGCATAGTTTCACCACACACTCCCACCTTAAACCCCATATCTTCCAGGTGACCTAAGTAGTTAAGATTGCCACCTTATGTCAGGTCTTTGGCCTCTGCCGGTAGGCCCAGTGCTCCTTACAGCCTTTGTTGCAAAGTTTCTATTAGCCCTTACCCCTCGTAGCATAGGGCTTCCCATCACCTTCTTTCATGGCCCGTAGGGCAATCTAGGCTCCCTCTCATCTGTTTTCCAGTCTTGGGACTCTGCAGTGAGCAACCAAGGTCTTCTTCCATCACCTTGTTATTCCCTTTAACTTCTTCCTACCTTGGTCTAGCTCTAGGCCCTTTACCCCAGCTTCCTTCTAGTCTCTGCAGTATGCTTTGTAGCTCAGGTAGCCGTACTTTGCAGGAATTTTTCCCTACAGTTTGTCTTCCTGCCCTTTTAGCAAGATTCATTGCAGGAAGTCACCCCACTCCTGTAGGGTTTCAGCATCTTTTGTAGTCTATTGTCTGCATTTCCCAAAACCTATTCTCCCCCCGCACTCCCCTTCCTTTTGGCCCTAATGCCCTTTTTTATACTAGCCATCCAGCTCCTGCTCAGCTGGTTCTGATTCTTAATTGAGCTGCACATGCCTAATATTGCCAGCAGGTATTTTAACAGAGCTCTCCATCTCTGATTAACCCTTTCAGCATCAGTGTAAGGAATACAACCCATCATAGCTGCACTTCTGTTTTGGGAGCATTTTACAGCCTTTGCACAGGTGTAAGTAGTTATGGCCCAGAACTATGGCATATAAATACCTAAATGCTACTGATTTCAATGTGAGCTAGATGTTTGGATAGCTTTTTGGAGCTGAGCCTATGTAGAATGCAAAGCAGTAGGGAGCAGGCCTATATATCACACAGCATGGCATTCTCTCTTTTCCAAAATATAAATCACATGTTTAAAGCTATGGATTTTGGGGCCAGCTGGGCATGGGTTGTTTTCTAGAATAGAAAATATTGGTCAGAGTAATTTTTGCTGTTACCACCCACTCTGCATTTATACCTACTTCTCTTCATAACACCTATTTCTTCTGTTTGTGTTTGATTAGAGATGTTCACACTCTATGGTCAAAGAGAGGAATATTATCTCAGGAAGGATAGTTAGTTGGGAGCTCATATAACATTAACCACCCTGACCTATTCATAAGTCTGTAACCGAGGCAGCAACAGAGGAGGAGACATTTCATTATCTCAGTTGACATCAGCAGAACATAACACCTGAAAATGTAAGGTTTTGACTTGGACACAGTAACAAGCCAACCAGAACTATGCATGTAATAAAAGTGGTGTATCACTTACAGAGACACTAAGAATAATGGGGACATAGTAAAGTCCCTTCCATCCACAGATCTTAAAACATCTTACGAACGCTAATGAATTAAGCCTCAACCCCCTTGCAAGGCAAGAAAGCTAGTAATCCTGACATCCAAGGGATTACATTAGAATAACAGCCTGGGCTCAAATCTAATGTAGCTCCTGGTGTCCCCTCTCCCTTGGAAATCTTTAGTAAACAGGTGAGATCTAACCAACACCAAAGCAACTACCAAACTAGTAATACCAAGAGGCAGATCAAGATTTATAAACTATATCCGGCTCTCCAGTTAAAGCTATTATACTGTGGAGAAATAATGAAATGGTGATTAGAGCAGGGGCACTGTACCTGTGTCTCCCACCTCCCATATGAGTGCCCTAAGTACTGGTCTACAGAATTATTTTCTCTGCCCAAATGACTATTCAAGTCAGGGCTATCCCTAGGAATATGCAAAACACGATTGTGTATGGCATCTGAAAATGTGGTGCCCTAAATTTTCAGGTGCCCCAATGGAACCACGTGTGCTTGTATGCCTAAGGACAGCCCTGTGTGATCTCTGCTGCCGGGTTCCTCTCTGGCCTCTCCCATTGGCTGCATTCTCCTGACAGCAGTGGGGGCTTCTCCCAGACCCCCACACACTCCTCTCAGCCAGCCACTAACTGAGGGCTCCCTCCTCCCAGATTGGGAGCAGACAGGAGCCTTAGCCTCTGTGACTCAGCTGCAGTCCAAGGGAAGCCCCCAAGCCCTGGTAGAAGCCTCACTATGTGAGTGAGAGAGGGAAGTAATGTGGTGGGGGAAAACATAAGCCCCCAACAGAAGTCACACAAGGGGGAAGGAAGCCCAATGCCCTGGCAAAGGCATTGCAGGGGGGTTCCCAGAGTTGTTTGGGGAACCATAAATTGTAAGGAAGGCCTGGAATTAATTTCTCTCCTCTGTGGAGCAGTTATTTCAGAAATTTCAGCACAGTTTCAGGAAAGACAGCCTCAGATTGAGAGCTTGTACATACCATTTCAGCCCAAATGGTTGAAGTTTGGCAAATGTAAAGCCCTTTGCCCCCGCTCTCTTCCCTCCCCCACTCCTCTGTGCCACCACTGGTAGTGCAATGGGGCTAGAGCAGGGTTTCCCAACCTATGGGTTGGAACTCAAATATGAATCGCCATTACATTTCAAAAGGGTCGCCAAGTGTCTCCCCAGGTGTCTCTCCCTCCCCTCCTCCCCCCTTTTTGAATTGCCTTGGGTCACCAAGTCTTCCTGATTTGTCAGAATGGGTCCCCACGTGGAAAAGGTTGGGAACAGCTGGGCTAGAGGTATAGGGGGTAGTACCTATGCTGCTGAACATTACAAACAATTAAAGACTAAGTCCTGACAATAGATCTAAATAGTAAGGAGTGAGGGAAGATTAAGCAGAAATAGGTATTTTTATCCTTCTGCCAAATGATAGCAGATTTCAGGGATTTCCAAGTTGGCTTGCATTTGGACGAGAAATCAGTGTCATGGGGTTTCACTAATATATATACACACCAGCCCTTAAGTAGACAATTGCTTTATTCAGGGACCTCAGCCACAGATCAATCCACAGTTCTCAGTGATTAAGGTAGAGCTCAAACTGTCCTGCTGCTTGCAAAAGCTCCCACAAAAAGTGGCTGAAGCACAAAACTCATAACACTGAGACACTTACTCGAAGACTGAACACTGCTGACATGCTAAGAGAAACATGTTGAAAAACCATGCAACAATGCCATCAGGTGACACAAAGTACAGCTCGAACCTCAGTAATCCAGGACACCCTAGTCCTGCAACATCCGTCATCCAGCAGGACCACGGCTGTTCCAAAACCAGCAGATCCTGGTGGAGGGCTGGTGGCTGGGCTCCCTGCTGCTGGGCTGCCCAGCACACTGCAAATGGGCAGCCAGGCACAACCCAGTGGGACTACCCGGCAGGACTGCTCCGTGAAGTGGGACTGCTCCGTGAAGCCAGGAGCCCAGTGTACCACAGTGGGGCTGCCCCACAGGGCCAGGAGCTCAGTGCTCTGCAGGGGTCTGCCCCGTGGGGGCCAGGAGCCCAGTGCACAGGGAGCTAGGATGGCCAGCAGAACAGGAAAGGAGGTGGGAGAACCAGCAGGGCAGTGAGGCTGGTGGCAAGGGAGAGCCGAGCAGGAGGCTGGCAATTTGTCCAGGGATGGGGGGAGCCAGTAGCAGGGGAGCCACATATGACCTCCTCTGGTCTGGCAAAATCCCTCATCCGGGACCCGTCAGGTCCCCAGGATTTTGGACCATGGAAGTCCAACTTGTATTACAACCAGCTCATGGTAATTTTATCTCAGACTTCATTTTGGCAGGTAACAATGATTTGATCATCAAATTAAAGATTGATGGTTGCCTAGGTACAAATCATTACAAACCAATTTCATTTCCTCCTTGAACATGCAAATATCATTTAGTCCCGACCTGTAAATACATATGCACATGCACACACACTGGGTGCTTTTTAAAAGGTCAGTTTTAAAAGCTAAAAACAATTGTGAGCTAAGTTGAATGAGGGGTACTATTTAAACATAAAAGATGAAGGATAATTTGGAAATGTTTAAGGATTTTTTTTAACCATGTAAAAACACCACAGTTGGGCAGTCACACAAAAAAGGCTTCTTGGTTTACAAAAACATCACCATTAAGAGGAAAAGTGAAGTCAAAAAGGAAGAAAAAAATGGGGAAGCAAATAGAAATAAGTGTAAGACAGCAATTACTATATATAAACAACTAATAAGCGAAACTGAATGAAAAAAAAATCTGTGGACAGCATGGTTAAGCACAATACCAAAGATTTCTTTAAACACAATCAGGAAAAAATTAAATCCTAGGAATGGTACATATCTAATGCTAAGGCTGGTAAAATTATCAATCATGATACAGAGAAGACAGAAGTATTCAATAAATATTTATTCTATGTGTCTTACAGGGATAATGAAATTACATCACTAACTGGAGAGGAAATCAAACAGCAACTTTTAGAGATAATATTTTTAAATCTGCAAATATGTAAAATTTGCATGCAAGAGAATTAAAAGAACTGGACAAGAAAAAAATAAACACTAATGGTTCAGTATGCTAACAAATCTTGGAATGCTTAGGAATTTTCAAAGGACTGGAAAAAGCTGATGATGTGCCAAAATTTAGGAAGTGTAAATGGGATGTCTCAAAACACTAACGGCCCATTAGCCTGACATTGATCCAAGCAAAATCCTGGAAAGGCTGTCATAGGATGCAATCAATAAAGAATTAAAAGTTGGTAGCACAATGGATGCCAGTCAACATGATTTTGTGGAAAATAGGTCCTGCCAAACAAACTTTATACAGGTTTTTGTTTATGAGATCACACGTTTGGTTGAAATACAGTAATTCTGTTGACATCGGTAAAAAAAAAATTTTTTTTTAAACCTTAATGAAATTCTGATTTTAAAAATTAGCACTATTCCATGCAGTTAATATAGAATGGATTAAATCCTGGTTACCTTCTGTATCTCAGAAAATAACTGTAAACTGGGACATTATATCTAATTTCCATCTATGTGCAGATTTTTCCATCCATGTGCAAAATACATTGTTAATGTGCACCAAGGGATTTGCACCACCAATAGAAACACAAAGCCTCGCTGTGGACACTCTACTAAATCAGCTGGGTGGCATTTGATTTTCTCCTGAGCAGCTGCACAAGCACACAGTTTACAGGGAACACAGCTGCTCAATGATATTTTTTAACAGTGATCTGGTTGAAGATATAAACTCATTGCTGGTAAAATCTGGAGTTGTCACAAGAATTGGTTAAGTGATAAATAATGATGGGAACAAATCTGACAGAGCTAGATCTAAAGAAGCCAGAGTTAAGGTTCCATGGGAGAACCTTCAATGTGTTTTTTACTTGTTTTCAGAAGTTCGAGTTTTATTCAACTCATTTTTCTGCAAGAGGCTCCATATACAATGCACAAGAAAAACAGATGCCCAGAATGGCATCCACAAAAGCCAGCACTATAGGCAAGGAACTGTCTAAGCTAACCCGTGGGAGATACTAAGCACAGGGCTGTGTCCTAAGACCAGCCCCTCTCATGGAGTTTAGCACCTGTGTCTCAATTGTAGCGAACACTTATTGCTGTTTGGGATCCACAGCTGGGAACTCCTCCCTTGGAATCAGGCAGCTTAGGTATCAAAGGTATTTCTTCTGAGAAAAATACAGGCACATGCCTAACCCCAAACAAAAACTGGGAGGGAAGGAAAAGATGGCTTCTGTTTTATAACTTTAGTCAAGTGACTAGGATACTCACCCAGGATATAGGAACACAAGTTCAATTCAGCCTCTGCCTGATGAGGAGAAGGGATGTGAACAAGGGTGTCCTACCTCTCAGGAAATCCTATAACCAATTATGGAGTCACACTCACTCGGTCTCTGGCCCAATTAATATTTAATTATCACAAAATGGAAGTGTTTCAATAAGAGGCCTCCCACATCCAGCCCTTAGGTCACTCTCCTGAGAGGTGGGAACCTTGTTCCAATACCTTCACCTCATCTGGCAAAGGGGAAATTGAAACAGGATCTCCCACAGCACACATGATTATCTTAATCATGATCTAAAAGTTATAAGGGGGGTTGTCTGCAACCAAGCTGGGGGTTTGCCAATTGCTGAGACACCTAAATCTGGGCTTTAGGTACCCCAGTTGCTTTGTGGATCTGGGCCTAGTTATTTCAGTTCACTACTGCAACACTGGGTTCTCTGACATAGCACCTAATCAGTAGTCACCTCAAGGGTCCAGTGGAGCTTTTTTGACATTACTAGGACTATCCCTGGTCTACTAGAGAAAACGCTGTACCCCATACTAACATGTTAGGCTCAGAATCTCAAAGGCATTTAAGTGTTGTTCTGCTTAGCATTAAAACACCGAGGCTACGTCTACACTGCAGGCTTCTTGTGCAAGAACTGTTTTGCTCAAGAGTTCTTGTGCAAAGGGTCTTGCACAAGAGTGCGTCCACACTGCCAAGTGCTTTGCACAAGAGAGGTGCTTTTACGCAAGAGCGTCCATGGCAGTGTGGATGCTCTCTTGCACAAAAAAGCTCTGATGGACATTTTAGCCATAGGGGTTTCTTGCGCAAGAAACCCCTGTTGCCCATCCACACTGCTTTCTTTTGCAAGAGCTCTTGCACAAGAGGGCTTATTCCTCGTGGGTAGGGGAATAACTCTTGCACAAGAAGCCCTCTGTTATGACACTTTACTGTAAATTTACTTTCGCAAGAACACACGTGCAGTGTAGATGCACCACACATTTTTGCACAAGAATGGCTGTTCTTGTGCAAGAAGCTTGCAGTGTAGACGTAACCCATGCCTAAAGCACCCTGACACTTAATGGACTCCTCAGCTCTGAGCTACAATGCATGGAGAGAATGAGGCACCTAAAAAAGGGCTCCTTAGGAGATAGCAACCTGGGTGGGGAGCCACCTAAACTAGCAAGGAGTGACGTGGGAAGGGGTTGGGATTAGGCGTTTAAGCAGCAAACATAGTGCACCTGGATGACACGCCTTAGAGAAGCACCTTGGGATTCGTATTCCTAAATTCTCTCCTGGAGTTAGGCACTTAAGCCAAATCAGCCACTGAGGTAATCCAGACCTTACCAGTTGAGACAGTCTTCCCTATCTTCTATTCATGCTCACTGACTCTCCCGTCCCCACCCTGTTTCCCTGTGCCACCAGTTATCGTTTAGGGTGATGCTGTAATGCTCTTAACCTATCCATAGCCTCCATCCAGCCCTCCTGCTCTGGGGTCTAATTGGTATCTTACCTTAAGTATGCTCAGACCATGTCTTTGGCAGGATCAGACCTAATTTGAGAATCTCTTTGAGGCCTCTCACGTTTTGGCCTGAGCAAGTGCTGTGGGATGCTCAGCATTTGTGGGACAGCATCAGGGCTTAATGTTTTGAATGCTGACCAGCAGAAACATAGGCACCTAGGGGATGTAGGTGCCTACGGAAATTAGGTAGCAGTGGAGCAGTAGTAGCTTTCAAAACGTCAGCGGTGGTCTTGGGAACTGAAACTCTTTGAGGATCTGGGCCTCTAATATAGAGCAATTAGCACAGTCTCCATCCATCTTTAGCTATTTATCTCTTTCCTATCTTCATAGCACACACTGTGTTATTACACACCCTATGCTGTCATAATGGCAAAAAGTACTACTAGTGAAAACAGTGTGAACACACAGGACATCGTTTTTCAAATGAATCCTGCAAGAAGCTTCAGTGTCATGTTCATCTGATTCCCTTGTCTTAAGAACATCTTTCCCGTGCTTTTAAATTTTTTGAAGCACAGCATAGAGATAAAATAGGCTTGACAACATCTCAACAGCATATTTGGCTATTTTCCATTTATTCCACAATTTACTTCATTCTTCAAAGCCTTTGACATAAGTTCTTATCAGAAAGATTAGTCTGCACCATCTACTCTCTTCACAAGATAAAAGCTTAGCTGCCTGTATCTTCCTGTTTGAAAACCAAAGACTATTCCCACACAATAGGCCTTCATAAGGGGCAGGCTCATCAGTGCATAAAATGATAGGCTACGTCTACACTGGCATGATTTTGTGCAAATACTTTTAACGCAAGAGTTTTTGCGTTAAAGTATTTGCACAAGAGACCATCTACACTGGCATGTGCCTTTGCACAAGAGATGTGCTTTTGTGCAAAAGCATCTGTACCAGTGTAGACACTCTTGCGCAAAAAAGCTCCGATGGCCATTTTAGCCATCGAGCTTTCTTGCATAAGAAATTAACATTGCCTTTCTACACTGGCCTCTTGCACAAGAACAGTGGTGCAAGAGGGCTTAACCGTGAGCAGGAGCATCAGAGTATTTGTGCAAGAAGCACTGATTTCCTACATTAGAACATCAGTGTCCTTGCGCAAGTACTTGCAGCCAGTGTAGACAGGTGGCAAGATTTTGTGCAAAAGTGACTGCTTTTGTGCAAAATCTTGCCAATGTAGACACAGCCAAAATGTTTGCAGATCTGAATTCAAATGATGGGCAGCAGATGAAGTGGAGCCTCCTTTGGGGGAGGCTAGCCCTAGTTCCACCCCTTCCAGCACCATACTCTTGGCTGGAGCTCTGAGATCCAATCCTTCCCTGCAGCCAGCTGGTGTAGTGTGAGAAACTGCTATCTGTAGGAATTTGCAACACCAGATAGCAGTTTTTTTACAGTATCTTACCTATTAGAAATTGCCACAGGTAGCAAATTCATAGAGGAAGCAGTCTCTCTCACACCCTTTTCTATCCTTTACTTGGAAGAGCCCTGAAACACCTCCCAGTCTGAGGAGCCACAGGCTGACTGGTGCCCCAAGAAATCTTGGGTCAGCTGCAGCTGAAAAGAAGAACAGAAAAAGAAAAGAAACTGTGTGAAGAAATAAGCCAGCAACATTACATATTCTGGTTAATGTAGTGAATGCTACTGATTTATTTAAAGGAAGCCATTATCTCTTCTCCTGCTTCCCATAATGTGCTATGTTAGGGGAAATTATTGGAGAATAAAGAGAAAATAACTCCATACCAAGTGAGCTAAGTGGTCCAAAAGAACTTTCAGTTAATTCCATCTTTCCCTCCCCTCCCACACTCGGTGATAACAGAACTTGGACCTCTTGGTTAGAAGAGTGAGATGGGGGAGCTCCAGACATGCCTGCATGCAAGGACAAAAGCATGAGGTGGACATTTGCCACTATAGATTTATGTGGGAATGCCAAAGCTTTCCTCACTGCTAGGAAACAAAAGCAGAGATGTAGAAGACATAGCAGCAAAAGCCCATATCCTACAAAATGAAGACATTTGCTAGAATTGGCCATGAGATATAAAAGATGAAGGACATCTTCTCTCGACTACACTCATAATTACTGGGATAGGAGACAAACACCTAAAATATCAATCATTTGTTTAATTCTTTTTAAAGCTATGAATAAATTATTCAACCACCCGGTTGAATCTACTTGGTATTGCTCAAGTCAGGGACTGTGGGCATGAGGGTGCAGGCATCAGGGCAGGAACTTGGAGATGTAGGGTACGGGCCTAGAGGAGTGGGGGGGTGCAGGAGTTAGGGCACGTGTTGGAGGCTCAGGACAGGACTGGGGGTGCAGGATTTAGGGCAGGGAGCTGGGAGATGTGGGGGGGGAGGACTCAGGGTAGGGGAGGTGCAGACTAGGAGGCTAGGAGGTTGGGAGCAGTTTACCTGGGCTGCCCATGGCAGTGAGGGTGGCACTGGTCAGATGGCAGCTTGTCCAGGGTGGGTGCTGGGACTGTGCTCTGGTGGCTCCTCCTGTGTTGCCCAGACCCCCTAAATCCACCCACCTGGAAGTTCCTCAAAAGGGGGACCAGAGCTGGGCTGCCCAGCCACCCCTGTTTCTTCACAGGGTTGGGGGTAGGCCTGGGTCCTCCAGCTCCCCCCAGTAACTTTTCACTGTGGGAGTGGGGCTGAACTTCTAGATCCTTTCCCCAACCCGTGGCTCCTCTGGGAGGGGATGTGGCTGGGCTTCCTGCAGGCAGGGCTGAGCTACCTGGCTTCCTTGGCAGGTTCCCGCTGTGTGACGGGGGACTGGAGCTGTGCTACCCAGCCTCTCTGGCTGGCCGATAGCTCTTCAAGGGGGGCTGTGGCTGAGAACTAGTGGGAAGGGATTTGGGCTAGTGGAGCTACTTTCCTTGGCCAATGGCTGGCAATATAGAGACTCATCCTCAGCTGGCCACTCTGGGTATGTCTACACTACCCCGCTAGTTCGAACTAGCAGGGTAATGTAGGCATACCGCAATTGCAAATGAAGCCTGGGATTTGAATTTCCCGGGCTTCATTTGCATAAGCGGGGCGCCGCCATTTTTAAATCCCCGCTGGTTTGAACCCCGTGCCACGCGGTTACACGCGGCACGAACTAGATAGTTCGAACTAGGCTTCCTAGTTCGAACTACCGTTACTCCTCGTGGAATGAGGAGTAACGGTAGTTCGAACTAGGAAGCCTAGTTCGAACTACCTAGTTCGTGCCGCGTGTAGCCGCGCGGCACAGGGTTCGAACCAGCGGGGATTTAAAAATGGCGGCGCCCCGCTTATGCAAATGAAGCCCGGGAAATTCAAATCCCGGGCTTCATTTGCAATTGCGGTATGCCTACATTACCCTCCTATTTCGAAATAGGAGGGTAGTGTAGACATACCCTCTCTTTCTGGTGTGGCTGCCCACACTCTGCAGTATAATGGCTACCCATACTCACTGCCCCCAGAGCATTGCAGAGCATAACTTTCTCTCCTATCAGACCCTTCTGTTTCCATGTTATGGAAAACAATCAATTTCCAGGCACATCCCATTGTCCTGGCACAATCAAAAAAACCTTGTTTTAAGTTAGGATAAAGGAAAGCGGTATACCAAATTTGTTGGTCCGATCTCTTACTGTTTAGGAATTCTTGAACAAACAGTCTCACAGATGGACCGACAGACTGACTTATGCACAAACTTTGAAGTCCAAAGCCCTGTATAGAAAGTCACCCAAAACACAGATGCACTGTGCCAAAATAATTTGTTCTGTGTTTGTACAGCACCTAGCACAATGGGGTTTGGAGCCATGAAGGAGTTCCTAGGCACTACCATAATACACATAAATCATAATCACAATTAAAATTATGTATGAAATTCAACCCGGAAGGGAGGGACCATGTCAAGCAATTCACACTGTGATGTCTGGCTGAACAGGAAAGTTGCTGTCAGAACAGCAATATAACCTCCTCAACTACCGGGAAAATAATTTTCCCAGTCCAGCAGCAGGCTAAATAAAAGCAAGTAAAATGATGTTGAGATCCCTGAGTTACAGGATGGACTTTCCTAAAGACTGGTTCTCAGCAAATGCCGATTCAGCTTCATGTACTGAAGCTATGTCTTCATGGCTGGTAAGGCAATTAATCAGCAGAATTGAAAATAAGATTAACCAAACTAAATTAGACAGTCACATTTAACTTCCATTCACTAGCAATAAATGCCAGATAAATTAAAATTTGTTCACATTCTAGAAGATAAAGTAATGTCCTTAGTGGACATATTTGAATACTTATCCCCACAGATGGAAATTAGAGTATTTATGGAATGTTAGTGCTTAGACCATTTGAAAAGAAAAGTGCTTATTAATTTTTGACACTTTAGCATTTCAGCTTTGTATAGATCTGCATGCAGCCAACAAATGCTCTACACACACAAAAAAAAATCACTAAATGCTGAACAGCTTTATGTGCTAGAAAGACTCAAACAAACAGAAATGGAGAAATTTTGCATATCTGACTCATACCTGAATTAAAAAACAATTATTTTTCCAGTGAGTTTTGCAGGGATTAAAAAAAGTGAGGGACAGTCAAATGAGTCAGAATCAATTTGTTTTTCTCTGTTGTAAACATACAGTAAATGATCGGATCCGAAGATAAGTAACTGAGTTACAAAGCTATAAGTAAATCAAAGCACAATAGTGGTACAGTATAAACACAAACAATAATGAAGAGTTGTGTAGGACACTGCAGTAGTCCTGCCATAAATTGCTTTAGCCTCATAAAACTTGGTGGCTTGCAGGAGGCATAAGGGATCTGTCGAAAAAGGCTTTCTTTCTTGACAGATCCCCCTCTAGACAGCCGCTTTTTGCTGACAAAGTGGTGAGTTGGCAAAACGTGGCAGTCATTTTTATGCAAATTAGGCACAGGATATTTAAATCCCTACCTCATTTGCAATGTTGACCTGCCTAATCTGCATCCCTCTGCTGACAGAGGGATGCAGTCTAGACATACCCTGAGTTTCACTGCATACTGAAGCATTTCAAACCCAGAATGCGATACAAGCTTAGGTAAACAATAGCAGTGGGCCAAAGGAGCACTTTTCACTTCTGCTGCTGCAGGCAGTGGAATTAAGTTCTCCACTTCCCACCAGCCAACAATACGCTTAGGTATCCAAGCTCCAGTTAGTTGGAATCTGAGATCTGTGCTTAAGGGTGAATGTTACTATAAATGAAGCATGTTCCTAATCTCAAGATACCTTTGTGGAACATAAATCTTGACAGGTTTCAAATTTGCATCCAAACCCCAGGCCATGTTTCACTGATTGATACATCCTTAGTTATAATTTTTCTTTCTTTCCCAAGTACATGAATTCTCTGTGAATTGGTGATTTGATCATAGTCTAAGTTCCTACATGGCAAACAGAATTTGATAATAAAATATCAAGGATGGGGAGGAGTTATTTAAGTGCCAATATTGGCCCAAGAACAAATGGATATAAAACTGGGCATCAGTAAGTTCAGGCTTGAAATTAAGCAAAGGTTTCTAGTCACTAGGGGACTGAAGTGTTGGAACAGCCTCAAGTGTTGGAGCCACGCGGGGGGAGGAGAACACCTAACTGGCTTCAAGACTGAGCTTGTTCAGTTTTAGACTGCCCACAATGGCATGGAGCCAATCTCCAACTGCTAGTATCAAATACCTCCAACATCTGGTGACAGGTGAGGCTACGATTTTGTCACTGAAGTCAGTCACAGAAAGTATGACTTCCAAAGATCTCCATGATTTCAGCCCTGGTGGGTGGGAGCTGCTTGGTCCTGGCCCACTCCCACAGCAGCAGGGAGATGTGAGGTACCCCCACTGCCTGAGACAGTGGTCCCAAAAGCTCCAAGTCACTATGGACAGTGGAGGTACCCCACAACTCACCAGCATTGGTGCCCGGACAGGGGGATGCCCACAGCTCTCTGGCCACAATGGTTGCTGAGGGTTCCAGAGCTCCCCAGCCACCTCACAGCTCCCCAGAAAATTCCCATTTAATAAGTCAGGGCAGGTCACGGCTTCTATTTTTCTTTATTGCTTGCCAGTGACCTTTCCTAAAAATATCCATGGAAAAATCTTAGCCTTCATGAGAGCACACTAAATGGCAAGAGCTGAAAACCCAGAATGAAATGCAAGCTTAGGTAAACAATAGCAGTGGGCCAAACACTATGGAGAATTCTTCCCCAGAATCTAGCCATTAAGTCTTGTCCACATATTCAGGATCTAACTGATTGCCATAACTGGAAGGAATTTTTCCCCCCGTCAGACACTGGGGATTTTGCCTTCCTCTGCAGCATGGGGCATGGGTCACTGCAGGTATAAACTACTGTCACTGATGGAGTCTCTGTAACTTAAAGTCTTTAAATCTTGATTTGAGGACCTCAGTAACTCAGCCAGAGATTATGGGTCCTTTAGAGGAGTGGGTGTGTGAGGTTCTCTGGCCTGCAATATGCAGGAGATCAGATTAGGTGATCACAAGATCTCTTCTGGCCCTAAAGTCCATGAATCTATAATAGAATAGAGTCAAACTATGAGACAAATATAGAACAACCCTGAAGGCTTGAAACTGAAGCTAGGCAAATTCAGACTAGAAATAACACCTTTAAAAAACAAAAGAGTGATGCTAATTGTCAGAACAATTTAGCAAGAGTTGTGGTGGATTCTCTGTCACTTGCAATTTTTAAATCAAGATTGATTGGTTTACTAGAAGATAGGGTCTAGTTCAGCCCCAACTTTTGGACTTGAAGCTGGAATAATTTATAGCAGTCCTATGCCTGTGTAACACTGCTCAGATAATGACAATGGTCCCTTCATGTCTTTAAAAAAAAGGGGGGGAGATAATTCGTAATTCTTTATCAGGATTGGTGAATACCATTGCCAATTTCTCATGATAGGACAAGTTTACATATTGAAAAAAATTAAAGCAAAGTACAATAATGCTCCAACTTTAGCATTTCATATAAAAGCAACAGGCCATGACAGTCACTAAGGCCCAGATCTACAAAGGGATGTAAACCTCGTTTTACGAGGCAAAAGGGAACGGCCAAAAAAGGCTTTCTTTGTCACCCGATCCCTGTCTTGACAGCCATTTTTTGCCAACAAACTGCTGACTTGGCAAAACGCAGCGGCCATTTTTATTCAAATGAAGCACTGGAGATTTAAATCCCCGCTTCATTTGCAATGTCGGTTATATCTAATTTACATCCCTCTGGCGACAGAGAGATGTAGTCTAGACATACCCTTTGACTCTGACTGTCACAACACCTAACTTTTAGGTACCTAGAAAATCACAGGAACAACAATAAGATCCACAAAGCCAGATTTAGGCATCTACGCTCCATATATAATGGATGGGAAGAGACAGGTGCCTTAGTATACAGACCAGTAAGCCAGCATAATAGGTGGGGACCTGCCTAAGATAGCCAATGGGAAAGGATTACTAAAGGGGTGCATTCTAACCCTCCTCCCTCTCATGGAGATAGCCATTTAAGTCTCCCCTTCTCTGCAGGGAGGTGCCTACCTCTGCTCATTATTCATGAACTGGGAAATATAGGTGTTCTGCCACCAGTGTTGAATATGGGAGTCTATGCAAAATAGAATGCATTTATAGACTACTTACTGATTAGGGCAGTCATCTAAAAAAGGTAGCAGATCCCTGTTTAAATCCCTTCTCATCAGGAGGAGACCCTACCCTCCATCCTCCTCTCCTTCTGTGAGAACCTGCCTGAAGGGCCAAATCTAGTAAGCAGCCTCTGAGCACGTTGACAGCATTGGGCCCACACACCACTTTGGCACCAAGCCACAGCATTCAAGAAATGAAAATGTAACTAGAAGTGGAAATTTGTCCTGGGAAAAAAGGGGCCTCACACCAGGATACCTAGAAGGAGGAAGCAGTGCATATTCCCAGAGACAAAAAACTTCGGTACTTAGAGGGTAAGCAGTTGTGTGGATCACAAGGGCACCTAAAAATGGGATTTAGACAACTAAGTATTTACATGCATTACTCCCTACATTTCCTGAACAGCTTTTGCATTGGTGGTGATTAAAAGGCGTAAGACAGAAGGCTGAATGGGTTTTAACTGCTCAAACAGAGTGATGATCAATCTGAAATGAATTACTGGAGATGCATTGTAATTTATAATTCATGCATTCAAATGAAAAAAAATTGTATTTTAAGAAACAATTTTCAAGAAACAAAGTAGGAAGAACTTATAAAATTACAAATTATGGAGGAAGGCATAAAATATTATCTTAGACCATTTTGCCACATCATCCATAGTCTGAAGATAGATGAAAAGTGACATATGCTAGTTAAAGATATATTGTGTAGTACATGCAGATGGTTCTGATGAGTACTGGCAGAATAAGAGAACATTTTTGGTGGTGGAATAGCCAAGTATGTTTGATTTTAGACAAAATAATTAAATACATAAAAATAGAAATAACAGGGGTAGCACTACTATTGAGTATTGCAGTAAAACAGGACTCATTTATCTCTCTCTATATATAAAAAAAAGTTTTTTCTGCCAGGTGACAGAATGGCATCAGCAGTGTCAATAGGCTCTCTCAATGAAGCAAAAGGAGCCAGAGAAAGGGGGGTAGGAGAGCATAGTAAGCAGACTGCACAACCTTCTAGTTACTGATTATAGATAATGCTTCCATTGAGGTCAACAGTTCAATAGATGCAGGATTAATCCTTAAAATTGACAGATGAGTTAGGGAATATAGCACATTACAAATTCCTTGGAGTTTAACCACTTTAAGAGAAACTCCAATTTACCAATTCCTCTGCATACTGGATCCCATATTATGATCTGTTGTGGTCTAAAAGGAAGATAAACAAAGAATTTTGTAAAATGTATATAAGATTAATAACATTGATAACTAACTTGAGGGATCTCCTTAAAAAACAACATATAGTCTAGCAGCACCTTAAAGACTAACAAAACATGTAAATGGTATCATGAGCTTTTGAGGGCACAACCCACTTCTTCAGATGAGTGGATCTAGTATTAGTTCTAGAGCGACACCATAATCAATGACCAGTTTTTTGGGGTTTTTTTTGGTAATGCCACATTTCTGTTTAAAGGCTCATTTACCCAGCTATCTTATTGAGATAAAAGGCCAAAATTTCAAAGAGACTTAAACTCAGCCTCTAACTTTTCACCTTCTCTCAGTTCCAGAAACAAGTGACTGCAAGTAACAGAGTCAGATAATGAAACATCTAAAATGTGGTCCTCTAAATATGGATTCTTTCATTCTGTGAAGGAGCTGGGGAAAGGAAAAATAACAGTTTTTTGTCCATTTGTAAATTATAATAAAGAGCGCATAATAGTGTTTACTAAAAGAGGCAATATTCTTCCTCCATGTACCCATCCTGTCTCCTCCAGCTCAGTTGCAGGACTCAGCAGCACTTGAGAACCAATTGTGTTCCTTATACAATTTTAATTGGGAAGTTAAGTCAAGCCCAGTTGAAACTGTTGAAATTACATCTCATGTGAAAGGTCAACTGAAAAGTGTCTTCTTCTGGAGGGGGAACAATCCAGGAAGCAAAATACAGTTGATGGATCTCTGATGAGATGGATGTTCCTCTTCCAAAGCTCATAGCAGAGCAGAATCCTAGCCATCTATAAGAAATGCTGCATGTCCCTCAAGCTCAGCAGTTGCTATGCTTTCAGTACTCCAGAGAGGGTCTCCTGGCTTTATTTTTTTTTAATGGGGTAATTTCCCTTTGAAGAGGGCAACTGAACTTCAAGGAGAAACACTGCATCTATCAACTACCTGGCCCCTGGCCTATCTGTGTTTTTCAGGTGACCAGGCTGTTCCTAAATTGAGTGTTTCATTCATGCAGCCCCTGATTCCGCTTTGAAATATACATTTAAACTTGAAAATGAATCAGCAGTTGCACAGCATGATGAATTGGGAGAAAAACCACCTGCCTCCAAGAAGCAAAAAAAAGATTCCATTTTAAACATGAATCAGTACAATTTGGAATAGTTTGAGTGTTCCTGGACCTCTCAAATTCTTTGATGGCTTTCAAGCAATGGAAAGCTAACTAGAAGTGAAACCTCTTTTGGTTATATCTTAAATCCCTGGGGAAGGACTATCTTTTCAAAGTCACATCAGAGATATAAGCACAACCCCCCTAAACTAGCCTGGCACAAGAGTCATATTTCCTGTATTCATTTGCTTCCTCACTCCTCCCCATACACACATAATTTCTTCAAAGTGGACAGCAAACCTATCATTTTCAAATTCAGACACATGATACTTATCTCAAACCTCATTTTTGGCTGCTGTGACTTCAAACCTTTGAATGGTGACCTGCTGATGTGGATTAAAGCAGCACTTCTGTAATAACTGTATCATTCACAACGCTGTGACAATTAGAGTCTTTTGAAATCCAGAGTAAATTAATATTTTGCTTAAGAATGCATTGATGACAGTTTTGCATGAAGCATTAGCTAAACAAAGGACTGACTTTTGTCCATTGTGAGCATAGCTACATTCCATTCTCCTTTTTCTAAACATAAGCGGGTGAAGGGGGAAGACAGCACTGGGAGAAGTAGCAGTTGTCCTTTTGAGCCTCGTAAGTCTAAAATCTCAGGTGTGGGGTCCTTTCAAGCTAATTGCACCTGACAACTAACATGCCTATCTATGGCAACACGGAGGCTCTTTGGGAGTACCCATGCATCATATTGTATTCTAGTTCATCTACATGAGCCTCGCATTACCTGGATTCCTTCCTGACTCAGAGGCAGAACTAATCCATTGAAAACAATTTCATTTGTAGTTTGCAACAGTGTGCATATATTATTTGCTCATCACACTCACACCAAATAAAAGGACCACAATTAAGCTACACCTGTTTACACTAGCTGAGCATCTGGTCTTAACAGTGAACACGCTCAGTCTTAATTGAAAAATGTCTGACTAGATCCTTATCAGTTTCCTTCAACTCCTCATGAGCCAGCAAATCCTGGTAAACTCATTTGATTAACAACATTAATTCTACTCTCCCTATCAAAGCCACAAAGATTATGGCCCAGATTCTCAACTGCTTTGCATTTTGTTCATTCAGTCGCATCTTTACACACTGAATTCAATGCAGGCATGAAAAATAAGAATGGGAGCATTTTATGCCCATTTTGCACATGTATAAATAAAGTTCAAGACATTGGCAAATCAAGTCCCAGTTTATAGAATGGCCAGATGACCACCCTTTTTGCTAATATGCATGGTCATATATGAATGTACATGTTTGTGTAGCACAAGTAAATTGAGGTGAATGAATACACTCTTCCCTAAACACTAGTGAGAACAAAAATGTGAACAGAGAGGAGGGGAAAAAAAGAGGGTGTGATTTTTGCTGAATCAAAATGCAATTGTGAACTTGTGAAATGTTTGAATACTAACTACATTTCACCAAACTGTAGCTAATGAAGAAACATCTGAAAGTAACAATTCCCCATCTTTGTCTCTAGGCTACAGGGTATCAAAGGCCAACTACCTAAACTCTTACCATTCTTGATCTGTTATAGAAATTCTTGGGTTAGTCACACTATAAAAGTAAGATTAGACCAGAACAAAAACAAGATATTGTGTTCTTTGACATTCATTTTTCAAAAAAGTCAAATTTTTATTTTATGTCCTGAATTGAAATACCTTGACATTATGACCAACTTTAACAATGTTTGGAAAATGCAAGTGTGTGCACACATGTACAGAAGGAATCCTCTCTGTCTTCAACCGTGCCATCCCTTCCACACAGTACCAATGATAGGAAATCTACTAGTTGTGTTTATTACAGGCCTTAGAGTGGCACCGTGGACCTCTGCTACATGGCTACATTTTTTTCTGTTCTGTCTTGAGTATTTTCATTTTAGCCTGTTATGAAAAATTAGATCATGCTACATTCCCTTATTTTGTTTTGAAGTGCTGCTGAAAATTCTCTTCCTACCCCACCCGCAATGACAGAAAGTAATTGATATGTCAGGAAGATAGATGCATTGGCCAACAGCAAGGAAAGCAGAAACTCCTCCATGGAGCCTAATAACAAATGCTGTAGGTCCAAAGGTTAGTGCTATGGTGCCTGATTTTCTAACCTATAAATGAATTCTGAAGTTACCCAATGACAGGGCTTTGTGACTTTCAAAGATTTCACTTCAAAGGCTCAGGACATTTGCAAACTTGTAATGTGTCAAGAAAAAACAGACGAGTAATTGCAAAATGCCAAATGCCAGAACTTAGAAAGCAAATCCAGACTCCTTCTGTTGCAAAGACGGACTGCGGTTTCAGCTGATCACATTTCTAGGAATATGTATTACATCATAAATCAGCTTTGCAGGTGAATCTAATGTGTTCCTTGTTTACAAATAACATTAGTAGAGTAGTAAATGGGAACAAAGGTAGCTTGAGTGAATGACAGTCTAAGAATGATTTTTTAAAATCCATTTCCTCCATCTGTTATTTATTACTGATATCAGCAATTCTGTCCCTACACACTGAAATGTAGCTAGACAAATTATTTATTATATCTGTTCACAAATTCTTTTCAAACTCATTGCTATTCTCTAAACATACTTAATTGTTCATAAATATTCTTTAAGTAGTTTCACTAAATTTATCATTTGGGTTATTGGTAAACTCCTTACTTCGACTACTTGATGGTCTTTATTTGGGATTACAAGTCTCAGAGGGGTAGCCGTGTTAATCTGTAACTTTAAAAATTAGTAGTCCTATGGCAATTTAGAGACTAACAATAGTATATATAAGCTATAAATATAGTATCATGAGCTTTCGTGGGCATAACACACTTCTTCAGATGAGCTTGAAGGAGAATTCAGTGCATCGGGGTGCACACAAAGATGCTAATATGGCATAAGAAGCACACAAGCATACATGGTATAAAGTGTGCTAACCCCTACTAAATAAATAACAAACAAATATGAATCCATGAATGTGGTGAACTTGATCTCTTTATCTGCAACTAGTTTTGCCTACATTCTCGTTATTATACTAAATGCATCTTTTTATTAACTAATTCAGATAGCTGATTCCATTGTGCCATAAGTCCTTCAGTGCAATATTTACCACACTTGCTATCTTGTGAATCTGTGAAATGAGAACGTGAGATAGACAGCATAAACCCCAACCCTGCAACTGATTCTGTGAGTGCCACTGACCTTAGGGGACATGCAAGAGGTCTACCTGTATGGTACAAATTGCAGGATCAGGGCCTCACAGGAAAGATTTAAATCTCTGCAGCATAATAGTAAAGTCAAAATCTCTCCCTTTCTTCTCTCTAGCATCTGTAACACACCATTTCTCTGCAGCTAATTACTGCTACACCAAGAAAAATATTGCTGTGACTCACTTATGAGAACACACAGGCTGCGTCTAGACTGGCATGATTTTGTGCAAAATCTTGCCGCCTGTATACACTGGCCGCGAGTATTTGCGCAAGAACACTGACTTTGTACTGTACAAAATCAGTGGTTCTTGCACAAATACTCCAACGCTCCCACTCAGGGATAAGCCCTCTTACGCAAGTATTCTTGCACAAAAGGGCCAGTGTAGACAGCCACGTTAATTTCTTGTGCAAGAAAGCCCGATGGCTAAAATGGCCATCGGAGCATTCTTGCGCAAGAGAGCATCTACACTGGGCACGGATGCTTTTGCGCAAAAGCAAATCTTTTGCACAAAGGCACATGCCAGTATAGAGGCTCTCTTGCACTTTTCTGTGAAAAGTATTTGCGCAAAATCTTGCCAGTCTAGACGCAGCCACAGGGTTTTCATAATTGGTTCAAAAATTTATTTTTAATATTTAATGTTTTAACATTAAGAGAAATCTGGCCCAGGAAATCATAGCAACACTTTCTGATTCACTGGCAGCTCACGATTTTGATCACAGCCCTAGTAGGTTCTCTCTAATCTCTCTTCAGATACTTTGAAAGTGCATGTGATTAGGAACAAAAGGACTTGAATTTAATGTAACTAGATATTTATTTTAATGCAGTGGGCAGATTTGTTGACTGAGCTCTCTAAATTATGAAGACCACACACAACATGCTTAGTAGTGTGAGCAGATTGGCTGTACTATGCATCACTTCCCTGCCTTTTCTCTTAATTTAATTAGACTAGCTGTTGCAGACAGATTCCCTCCCCAAATACTGTAAATGCCAAAGCTAAATATGAATATTGGGATGCGAAGGATTCTGCAAAGCAAGCCTCTAGCAGTCTGGCACTTTAATAGAAGTGACCTGAACTAAGCTTTCAAAGCACAAGAAACTACAGGAGGGAGGTCCAGATCCTTTGTACCAAATTATTGCAAATCACGCTACTGTGCACATTTATAATTATTCTACTAAAACATCTGTAAGTACTCTTAACCACCACTTTGCTTCTAGAAAAATCATTCTTTATATGGACACAATGACTCATTGCCACGGTCTCATTGCTACTGATCTCATGAAGGATTTCCTTTCATGGATGGAATTCTATTTTTTCAACATCTATAACTTAGATAAAACATAGAAAATATCTTTCATTTAGTCATTCAATGACTCTTAAAGTAAAAGAATAAAAAAAGATTTAAAAAATTGTATTTGGACATAATTTCTACCTTAAAGACATGTTATGTGAAGAATGGCATTGTCATACTTACTGAATGCTATTAACCTAGCAGAAAATAAACTGAAATGTCTTAGCATAATAGTTCATGATGAAACCTGTACTAAGAGGCCAATTGACTACCAGGTAATTTTGAAGGATTACCTTCAAAGTTTTACAATCTTTGATCCTGGATTTTGCATACAGTAACCAGTGCTTAATTTTAAGGAAATGGGTATGCCTATTCATCAACTAGATACCTGTAGTGGTTCTTGCTAGCCAACTCAAGCATGCAGAGCAAAGGCCAAAGAGTTGTTTAGACTTCCAGGCTCCAGCTCAAATTAGAGTCAGCTAGTATGGGCTAGCCATCAATTTTTCTTTGTTGTGTAAACATTCCCAGTGATGACAATGAGATTACTTATCTGAGCAAAGGTGTGTGTTTGTAGGATCCAGGCCTTTGTGATACCAACATTGCTATAGACTTCTAAAGGGCAAGTTATTTCTAGCTCCCTGACCAGGACATCACTGATCTTTAAAGTAGTTATCAAATGGACATTCAGAACATGCACCCTTAGTCTCCTAGCCTGAAAAGAGTGTAGAATTGGGCCAAGTTAATACAAAACAGATACAATAAGGGTCTATTTGTACAACAGTATATTGTATGCACTCTGACAAAGCTTTATGTTCCTTTTTCATTTCTCAATGAGTTACATCAAGGGTTCAAACTTTTTCACTGAGTCAAAAATAAATAAAAAGTAAATAACTGATTTTACTGATTTTGATTTTAATGTAGGTTTCTAATAATATTATTTTGTTAAACCTGGGGAGATGTGGAATAAAAGAAGCTCTTATACATTGTATAGATAAACCTCTTAATAGACAACATAAAATCTAAGAATCGTACTATATGGAATTTGAGAAAATGAAAATAATATAGTTTGACACAGGGAAGTTAAGAGTTATAACAACAAGTCAGTGATCTTTGAGTTAGTGTGTCCTTTATTTCATTATCTTAAAACTGCAGCTTTGGATACAGAACAAACAAACAATAAAATAGAAAACTTGCCTTTTTGAAAAGAAGCAAAAACCTTGTAACCTCAGAAATGTAGTACCTGTTTTACAGTTAAATCAAAATTGGTTCTCCCTCCTCTTCACAAAAAAAGTATTTAAAAAATGAAGGGATTTTGTTGTCATTTTGAATGTTTATATGTACGTGTCATTCTCCCTCCCTTCCCCTCCCCCCTCCCCCAATCTTTTACACTGGAGCTAGAATGTGGATAAAAAGTGTATTTGGGTGAGGTTCCTAACCCAAGTCACTTCTAAAAAAGGGACTTTGGAGCTTTTGACAATTTTACCTGAAATGTTTACTTTGGGTTACTATCTTTCACTTAGGCCAGTTCTACATTAGACCTAGAAGGTTGGCTTAACATACACAACTCCAGCTACATAGAATACATAGCTGGAATTGGCCTACCTTAAACCAAGCTTGGTGGCGTCACCACACAGCGGGAGGCCAGCAGGAGCAAGTGTTCCTGTTGGCTTCCCTTACTCCTCAACTGTGAGGAGTACCGGAGCTGGCTGGAGCTGTCTTCAGCTTTCGATTTACGTCTCTAAATCAAACTCGATAAATCAAATGCCAGAACATCGATCTCCGGTGCGGCGAGTGTAGACTTGCCCTTAGAGACATAGTTAAGTGAGACACACATTTAAATAAGCAAGCTACAAATTACCAGTGACCATAGTGCTTTCTTACACTTTTCAACTTTTTAAAAGTATATCTCCCCTGACTCCCCTTTCGCACATTTCTCTTAGGAAAAATGGTAAAGGGAGCAGTTCACTTCCTTTTGTATGATTTTGAGTATTCCCTTGCATGCTTTTAATCAAGAACTGCTTTTATGCAGCAAGATTTCTTAATGGTGATGTCTTTTCTTAATGCATTATTTTAAGAGTTCAGGATTTCAGTCGTTTTCTGAGTCATTATTAGTTTCATCAACTTTCTTGAAAATTAGTGAACCTGCTTTCTCTTCTTGCTTCTATCTTGTCTAGTTATTAAAGGCCTTATCATTTCATATTTATAATTAGACTTCATTAATTCTGCTTCATTGTTGATCTTCTCTCTCCTGTAACAATATTAATACACCCTTTACATTCTTGGCTGATAATCTCATTTTCTGTATATAGTTGAAAGGATACTTGCACATGAGTTTTTGAGCAGTCCATCATGAAACTGACCTGGTTTATTCTTGTTCCTTTCAATCTTTCAAAGATCTTTCTCCGCCTTGCTTTCTCCTTTTCATTTTTGACACACACCACCTCTTCACTCTGGCAGAAACTGCACTTTCCTTATTATTGCCTTAACAGTGGAGTATATCTTGATACCACAGATGAAGTTATTTTCAATTCTTGCTCATGGCAGGTGTCTTAGTCCCATTTTTCACTCTTTATTTTAGTCTCCTGAATCAAAGTTTATACACTATTCCATCAGGATCATTTTGTGTTCTGATTCCTATTTTATTATTATGTCTTTACTTTTGACTTAACACGATTAGACGTAACTAGGAAATCTGTAAAGATTTAGTGTCAACTACTTACCTCATTTCTACCGCTTGTTTATTATGGTCGTGATCCAAAGTCCATTCGGAGTCTTCCTCAGAGTTCAGCAGGCATTGCAGCAGGCCATATTAGTAAATAGATTAACTGTGTATGACCAAATACTATTCAGTTGTAAGAAATCCAGGTTAAAAGTTTCATCAGTAAAAAATTGTGAAGCTCACCAAGTTGCCGGACAGGGGCAACAGCAGTTAACTGGTCTGGATTCCACCCCAGAATATCTTATCATGCATTAATGAAAACTGGGAAAGAAAGCTTCTGGAATCATTTGTGATGAAATAATCAAATTGATGCCAAGACAGACATTAGTATAGTATTAAGAGAAAAAATTGCACACACGAAAGAGGTAAGAGAAAGCCTGCTTTAACATTCAGCCTCAGTACATAGTGGTGGTGAGAAAGGTACTTAGGATGCTGTTTGCAATTTGGATATCAATTTTGAAAAACATTGAAAAACAGGAGAGGATGCAGAAGGGAATCACAAAAAATATTTAAGGGACGGAAAAACTTCCTTTAGAAAAAGAAAGACTTAAGAATCTCAGTCTGTTCAACTATTCAAACATTGCAGGTGCCTTCACAGGAAGACAACACAGGGTACTGAAAGACCCATTAGTGGAAAAAGATATAACAAAAATAAATCAGGTCCTGGAAACCAACACCAGGCAAATTCAGATTTGAAAAAGCCTAGATTTTTAACAGTGAAGACTTTACCCCTGGAAGAAATAAACTATTAAGAGAAGTGAAGGATACTCTGTTGCTTAGAGAATTTGAATGAAGCCTTTCTGGAAGGTATGCTTTACTGAAACTCAAAATATTGGACTCAACACTGAGTTGAAGTCCTATGGCCTGTTATATAGATGGTCATATCTGATCTAGTGGTCTCTTTTGGCTGTAAAACATACAAGTATTTTAATTGATCAAGCTAGAGTTTTCCATCTGCTGGGTGGGCATCAGTGTTCCCTGTAAGCTATGCAGTCATTCAGGAGAGAATGATTAGCAGAGTGCCTAGAGCTAGGCTTTTTGTTTCTACTGATGATGCAGGCATGCCTTAGCACACATAAAAAAATTATTCTGAATGTGGATGAAAAAGATTAGAGGGAACATTGGTGATCAGGTGTAGGTTCTGAAGAGTGTTTGAACAATCCAAGCATATGTACTGCAGCATATGTTCAAAAGCACATAACACGGTTATCTGGGCTTTTCATGATC
Source organism: Pelodiscus sinensis (assembly GCF_049634645.1). Classification (NCBI taxonomy): domain Eukaryota; kingdom Metazoa; phylum Chordata; order Testudines; family Trionychidae; genus Pelodiscus; species Pelodiscus sinensis. Next base: position 88,649,970 of record NC_134715.1, on the reverse strand, counting down.
AGCAGAGGTGAAAGTGTGCTGGTACAGGTTGGTACAGTGTATCAGTCAGAACGTAAATGGGTGACGTTAAAGTCCTACCATGGCAGTGCTATAATTTCACTGCCCTAAGGCCTAGCAATTTAAGAGAATCTGGACTCCCAGACACTTTATCAAGTAATGCAGCGGCCATGGCAACAGTTGGGAGGCATCCAAATCACTACTGGAGCCCCCACAGATCGGGGGCTCATGGCCACTGCAGCACTAGCACCAAGGAAGGGCTGGCTGTGGTACTCTAGCCCCCATCCCACACCTTCTGCCAAAGAACCTACCCCTTCTGGAGGACAAGAGCTATCCTCCGGAATCTTTCCAAGGACCCCAGCATACCAGTAAGTCCTGGCAATCACTTTCACCCCTAACGAACAATGAGCTTATGCTAGGAGTTAAAGAAGATGGAAAAGCTTGTAGGTGTTAGTCCTTAGTAGTATGTCAAGAAGTTGTTAGTGTAAAAAGACCAGGATTCTCTCCCTGCAGATTCTGGAAACACTCAATTTAAATAGGAGCACACAAGCAGCTAATACTCCAGGATAAACAAAACAATCTACCGCACCAAGAGTTTAGGTTAAACATTTCCCCCAGAATGCTGTGATGTATAGGAGGAGTGCTGTCCAGTGCCCAGTGGCTAAAGGGTTAAACTCAGGTAGCTATCAGAGGTGTTGGAAGAAAGCCAGGGAAGCCTATGGAAAAGACTGTTGAAATCTGAATTGTATATACATACCTGGCTGCTCTTCCTTTGTGTGAGTTCTAAGTTTAGGGCTGGAGGAACCAATATGCAATAATCATGATTACCATGCCTCCAAGGAATCTGGGGCATGGAAGTAGATAGGACCATGAAGGGACTGTAAGTAAATAAGAGGAAATGTATATTCAGTCGTGATCAGAGTATTTTTCTTTGTTTTGTTGGTTTGGTTAAACTTCTCTGTCTGAATTCCATGTGCCTTCCCTCCCCCAGATACCATATTTAATCTCCAGTTCAAAGAGATTATTCGTTGTGTTCTGATCTGTTCTTTTCTTAGTTGCTCTATAACACTTAGCAACCAAGTATGCTTCATCAAGTATATATTTTTGTTTTGTTAATAAAATCCCCTTTTTTAAGGTGATGATTTAATTCTTGTGTCCTAGAAGTTAACAGGTTTGTGTGTGTGTGTGCCTAGCCTGAGAGGTCAGCTATCAAAGACACAGTTTGTTTTCTGTGTTTTCTTTTCTTTCTTTTTTCAAGCTCTTTTGTGACAGAAAAGCTTGGGGTACCCCGAGGAAGGAATCCAAGTGTTTCTTCCTGATTTTTTCAGGGATCTTAATAAAAAAATCACTTGATGGTGGCAGCCTGTCTTCCAGAGACAGTGCATCTGTGACTCTAGGGAGGTGGATTTTTTTGTTTTGTTTTGTTTTGGGGGAATAAGCAGAGCCTAGTGAGGCAAGGTATTTAAGCTTTTTTGCAGGTTTCCCCTCCCCCCTTTCTGCACTTGGAGTGCTACAATGGGGAAATGCCTTGAGAAATGTTATCATGCTTAGTCCCCTAATCCCTCAGTTCCTTGTACTCTGTAAAAGGCTGAAACAAGTCATAACATTAGCTAGTAAGAGATGTTATCTAACTGGGTCACAATTACTTTTTGTAGATTTCCTTACATGGCGGGATGGTTGTTTCCAAAATATTCATGCCATTCATCTTAGTTTCAGAATACAGCACAAATGTCGGTAAACCTATTTGGAGCTTGTATTTCTTTGACATAGTTGACACAAAGACAAGATCTCCCCCTCTTCCCAGAATACAGTTTATGAAACATTCAGTAAAAAAAAAAAAGTTTGGAGGAGGAGCAGTGTTGAGAAGCAAAGAGAATAGGGTGTTTTTAAATCACAATTTTTGAAAAAAGTTTAATGAATTTGAGTTTGCTGAGCTGATATTTCTTGACTGTCACTCATCTCTCTTCATTAATTACACATACTTCTTGATTGAGGTAAATGGAAGGGACCTCAAGAAGTCAAATCTGGTCCTGTCATGAAGGAAGGGTACTAAGCACCATCTAGATCAAGGTTTCTCAAAGTGGTCTGTGGCTCCACTCTGGAAAAGCTGCTACTGGTCCAGTCTGGTTTGTTTACTTACCGACTCCACAGCCACAGAGCCTTGCAGCTCCTATTGGCTGTGGTTAGCAGCTCTCTCAGAGTGGATCTGCTGACCACTTTGAGAAACACTGATCTAGAACATCCCTCACAGGTATTTCTCTAACCTGCTCTTAAATATTTTCAGTGATTTCCACAACCTTCCTATTGCTGCATCACAGCAATAATACCAGTAGATTAAAAAAGAAAAACAGTTAAAAATAGCCTTTAGTGAAATATAAACCTTTGACTTTCTTTTCTTCTATTTTCTTCAAGACTTTGACTTTTGAAGGAAAATACATTCCTGGGTCAAGAAAGGTTAAAGCTATTCTAGATAGATATAAATATAGACACACTGTTGCAATGGAATTATAGAAAAGAAAACATGCATGGTGGCTGTGACAGCCTCACACATCAGGCCATATATTAAACTCTCCAAAGCATGAATCCCAACAAAAATATTTACGTCCTTATGAAACACAAACAGTCAAAACCAAAATTCACAAAAACAGACTAAACAGATAAAACCAAAGGAGCTTTTCACATGGTGTGGCTCTCTTTTTGTGCATATGTTCCTATATGAATTTGAAATGCTAGTAATAAAACTGCAGGACTAACAGTTATTTTCTGCATATAGTATTTAACTCAGAGAAAATACTTGGAGAGAATGGGACTTAATTATTCAACTTTAAGCAACTATTTAAGTATATTCCTGAAGGGAGGTCTAAATTTTGCCAGTGTTATTTTAGTGCTGATTTGTGACACCTCTGTTTATCCAGCTCAGGACAAGACCATCTCATGTAAATCCCATGTAAAAAAAAATCCCATAATAAAAAATAGAGTGTAATCGGTCCAAACTTCCTTCCAAAATGAAACACAGTTATCTAGAGCATTTTGGTAGTCACCACCCAATTTCATATATCACCTTTCAGAAATGGTTACTGAGAACTCTGGATCAACATATTCACAGCAACTACTGTATGTTCCATCGTGTTCACAGCACACTGAGAAGTTAGTTTAAAACAAAATAATTTTGCTGGAAGATTACCTTGCAACACAACTTTATTTTTAGAATCCAGAACCCTCTTATACAAGAATAAAGAGAGAGAGTGTGCTTTTAAAGAAGAGAGGCACAACTCACCACACCTTGCACTAGGGTGGCAGTTTGTAGACTGAATGCAGAAAGACCTAAATCATACACTTCTCTACAGAACCCAATAGCCTGAAAACAGGAAACAGAAATCTCCTGGCCATTTAAAATGATGCTTATAATTTTAATAGTTTTCAATGCACCACAAATTCTAATCTGAGTAAATTGGCCATTTTGGATTGAACTGAATTGAACAGCTCTTCCCAAATGACTCCACAAAAGAGGAAAAAATAAGAGTGCGGTGGATTTCATACAGTTAGGGTTAAAAATCACCACCCACATTTCAACAGTACTCTGTCTTGGTTTCAGAATGCAGTTTCAGTAGGAATTGTTCACCCCCATTGATTAGCTATGGAGATGCTAGAGAAGGAAAGGTATAGCACATGTGCAGTAGCACTGAGATGAAGGATCAAAGGACTGTGATAAAAATAGTGATCTCCCTAACTTACTGTCTTCACACTGACAATTTAAAAATCCAGATCATAATCATTTGGTAGACTCATGTAAACAGATTTCTATTCAAAGCTGAAACTGGCTCTGTGGTTCTTTATCATGTGGAGACTGAGCCCTTGTCTACCCTACTCCACGCTTCATTTTAAGAGGGCAAAAATAGCCATGTGCTCCAAAGAGCACCCGCTGTAACTCACCCCTGTGGACATTGTGAGCACAGCCTGAAAGGTTCCCAGCTTGTGCGAACATAGTCCTTTTCAAACAGGGCTACACTAATGCTACCTAGGAACAGTTGAGATTGTGCCCAGAGAGTCCACATGGGGGAGGTGCAGGGCAGCACTTCCATGCACACTGCTATCAACACACCTATCATCTGTACTGTGGGACACCCAAGCTGCACAGCCAGCACCCAGAAGTCATTCTCTGTGGAGGAAGGTTCCTTTTGACTTTAAAGAGAGTGCTCCTATGCTACTTTTCCTTCTGCTGCTCCCAAACCTTTCCTTCTCCTATTAGTGAGTGAGATTCGGTTGCCGCTGACAATCTAAAGGTCTCAATCCCAGACTGATAACTGCATCAGCCATGGAGCTGTGATGGGATCAGTGGTCCAAAACTTTCTCCCCAAGGTGAGGTTTAAAGTGAGAGGCCAAGGCGTCTTCACATAGGAAACTCACAAGACATGACAAGATATTACAAGCAGATGACTAGAATCAGAACCCTTCTACCCCATCCAACACCAGGATACATTTTGAAATTACTTACAAAGCCAAGCAGGCCTCCACATGTAGGGTTACCCCATTCCTTTCTGGTGAAGGAGGAAGAGGAGAGTGTATTGAAGATTCAAGATAGCAGCAGTTTGAGAACTTAATGTCTTAGACTCTGTGAAAATCTGCTCCTGGCTCCTCCACTGACATATAGTGTCACCTTGAACAATTCACTTACCCAAACGTGCCTCAGTCTCTCCTTCAGTAATACTATCCTACTTCACAAAGGTATTGTGATCATTAATTAAATGCTCTAAAGCTCTTTGAGATCTTTAGCTTAACGATGCTATAGAGGTGCAAAGGATATTTATTTGTAATTTCTGATCATTGCAGTGCTAAAACCAAGGCATTATGAGAGGAGGTCTTGTATTTTACTTTAAATAAATTTATTTATTGTGTTTTAAAAAATGTTTGTAAGCCGCCTCAAATATTTTAAACTTAAAAACAACAAATGGTCTGGTAGCACTTTATAGACTAACAAAAAAAGTAGATGGTATCATGAGCTTTCATGGGCACAGCCCACTTCTTCAGAGAGTCAGGGTAAAATATTTTAAATAAATAAATAGATTTTTCTCTTTCACATCTCCAAGTCCAAAATATGGTAATGACAACCCTGTTATAGGAGCAAGAAAGGAGTTTCCTAAAATGATTCACTTTTCTTTTGTTTTTTCTCTAAATTGCTGTTTTCATACTTCATAATATAATTACAGGAGGAGAAGGAAGCATAAATAAAAAAAATAAACCCAATTGTCAAAAATCCTAAAGTGATTCACTTTTCACTTGCTGTTTCTGTAAATTGCTACTTTCATACTGCATAATTTAAATACAGGAGGAGAGGAAAGCATAAACTCTGTTGTCAAAAAATAAACTCAATTGTCAAATTTTAAAATGATTGTAAATACAGTATAAGGCTTTCTAATGAGGATACAAAACACCCTTATGTGTGTGCTGTAATATCAATAACTTATTATCATGTTTATTGTTTATTATTCAGCCAGACTGGATAATGTTAACTCAATAAGTGAGGCTTTAAAATGTTTGTTGTCCTTTGCTTTATATTTTTCATTATGCATGCTTTTCATCATGATATCTACTTTTTTCATTCTGAACCCTAATAGCTTTGCCATTTATCCACAGTAATTTGCCTCATTTATATGAACAACTTCTTTAAACTGAACTTAACAGGATACTCTGTTTCTATAATATTAATTTTCTTGCAATGAAATCTCCTGGCAGACATTCTTCTCTCCTAACTCAGCAGGCATTAAACATTTAAATGTTTTCCCTGAATATTAACTCCAAAAATTCATGTCAAGCAGCTTCAGCTGTTCCAATATTTAAATATCCCCTTTTGTTATTGTTGCTTGATGCTCTCAGTTTTTTCTTCTTTCTCTCTTGTATTCACTTCTCACATAATGCAGTTTTTTAACAGGTGTGAAGAATGCTTCAAGCTCTTTATTCCCCCATAACAATACCTCCCAGCATAAACAAGATGCAGGTAGTTCGTGGGGACGTGCTGAACAAGAGGGATTTATAACAATACCTATGAAAGGATGCTTCCTCTTTAGCTCTCCCAATATTTAGATGTATTAAAGAAAACAGGTACAAGAAATTTAATCACTGAGACATTGTTGCTGTTACAAAAAGAGGTGCAAAGCAGAGCACTGAAGACAGCAACAGACATACTTTGTGTTGTTTATGTATGGCCCAGTTCTACCGCCTGCTGAGCACTCCTAACCCCTATCCAGCCATGTATTTACAAGTGTGCTTCATTTTAATAGAACTGTTCACATGTTTAAAGTTACACACACTCTTAAGTGGTTGTCTAGAGCAGAGAGGGCAACATTTAGCAGAACCAGGACAATATGCTATGCACACAGTACAAGGAATGTGCAAATAAAATTAAGCTTAAAAACAAAATAATATTAATGTAGCCCAAGTTAAGTACTAGTAATATACATACTTCTCTTTAGTGGAGGGGAGAAGTTGGTTTGGGTCAACCACACAAGCAATCATATTATGCTCTCTAACATTATGCTTTATCGCCCTTAGGCTACCAAGGTATGGAAGATTTGTGTAGGCCCTCCATCTAGGTCATGAATATCCTAGAACTGTATGCACACATTCAGTAGTATGGAATTCAGGCTGTTTCCTTTTCTTAAGCTTTGATAATTATCCTCTCTATTTCCTAACAACATCTACACATATATAGGCTTGTGGGTCTTTTTTATATCCTTCTCTTAGCAACAGTAGTCATTAAAAACTTAACTGAGATACAGTATTCACCTTTCAACCCAACAGCAAGTACTGCTTGTTGTGTTTTTAACAGATTAGTAACAAAAGTTCCATTCATTTTCCTGAACATAGAGAGAAATCTGCAGATTGTTTTGTTGAGGTTTCCAATTAAAATTCACAATTTTGACTAGACAAATAGAACCCAACAAAAGGTTTTGCTATATGAAAAACAAGAGTGTGTTTTAAATCAATGTTTACTGAAAATGAAACAGATTTTTGAAGTTTTAAATTTTTGTGGTCAAAATTGACATTTTTTCCTATAAAATATTAAGGGGCTCAAGATGTATCTATTGAGTGTTCATGAAAGGTGCCTGATTGATGCCAATTTCCCCCTTTTGAACATGTACATTTTCTCAAAATAGTGTATTAACTGTATATGCATGCTGTGTATTTGGAAAGTGCCAAATCCTACTAAGAATAGCAGATGTGCAATAGGAGAAAGGCAGCTCAAGGCTGCTCCTTCCACCATCAACCTCCACTGTATTCCAGCAGCAGCTGAACAGACAGGATCCATACTTGGTGCTCCATAGCACAATAGAAGAAGAGAGTGCTGCTAAAGCACCTGCTGACAAATCACATCTCCAAGGGCGATGGTCTCCAAGCTAAGAAAAGTATCACAAATGTGCAGCATTGCTAGCTAGGCAGCTGATACCACTCTCTTTACCAAATGACACATAAGAGTGGGAGCAGTTCAATCCTAAATCTTTCACCATAAATAAGCAAAACTGATTAATGTAGCAGTTGCACTCCTAAAGTCAATGAAAATATTCCCCCTCGGGATCTTTTTATGGTCTCTTTTTACTGCAGTACGACTATACTAAGAACCAAGGTTCTATAATATGAGTGAAGTTATACAAACCTAACACAAGGTTTCAGGCAACTGAATTTATATTTCAGCTAATAGCAGGCAAAAGGCTATCTTCTGCTTTTATTAATGCAGTTCAGATTATATGAGCAGACAGAACTGAAAGGGAGCAGGAAAGTACTTTATCATCTGTTGGAGAATTACAATTTTCATTTTCAAATACAGTTGAATGATTCTTTGCAGCCAAAAAAACCTGAAGATCTTGATTACTGTTTCAAAAATAATCTCGTCTTTGTTGTGCAGAAGATAGAGGAAATAAATACTGTTAGTGGATGTTGTGTCATCTGTAAGCTATAGAACAAGAGCCAGAATATTAAATCCAGAGATTAACCTTAGATGATAGTTATTAACATATTTTAATTGTGCTTTTACCCAGAAACATATGAGTGTTACAAAAGGAAAAAAGTATTTTCTTCTGCATTGTAGTTGGGTACTGCTAGTTGAATTACTGACTGCAATTAATATTTCGTGAAAATGTTAGCCCTTTTCTATATTCTTAGCTAATTAACAGACTGAGCCCAATTTTTTATAACAGCTGTTATTTGTAAGTATTCACCAAGCAGTTTATTTCAGCAAGTTTCTCACTAGATTATTTAGAATATTCACTACAATTATTTCTTGTTAATGGTGCATGACTAATCATTGAAGTCCCATTATATTAGATCTCTTCCATGACAATAGGAGAATATGTTTTGAACTGATGAAAAATAAAGAATGCATATCTAGGAAATATTTTTGTATGGATGAATAAGGGTGCTAAGCTTTTGTAATGTAAGCAACTTGTCACAAATAGGTGGTGGCCATTTGAATACTCAAACAATGAATAATGCTGACCTTGCCTATAAACTGAACTTGGGAGAATCCATTTTTGTAGTAGTTGAGCACTTCTAATATTCAGGATGCTATGACTTAATATAAAATACTAGTTAATAGATGTCAACTTGTAACACATCTAACAAAAGGGAGAGAGAGGAATTAGTCAGGACCTCAAGAACACAGACATACCCAGTGAACGTGATATGGAAAAAAAGAATCGGTATCCTCAGAGGAGCATGCTTTCCTTCCTCTGCCCATCAAGATAGTCAGTGCCAATTAGGGGAGCAGAACTGTACCGTGTCTCTACCTTAGCCCTTTTGGGATAGTCACTGCATTTTGCCAGATGTGTCCTTGGTCAACTACCGGAACTGTGACCATTTGAATTAGCCCTCTTTGTGCATCCATGCAAGGGCAGATCCCTAGTTTCCTAAAAGGTGAATGCTTGTCAATTTTTTCCATTGTAGAATTGGCCATGTATGTTATTTTTATTCATATTTTTCTACAGCAGCTGATTAGTCACTTCTGGATATGCGATTCCAGAGTAAATCATATGTTTGGGTTCTAGGTTCCGAGGCACACTAGTGCTGTACGCTGTGGTGAAACTAATTGACCAATGGTATTATAGCCTCAGAAGATTTTTCAGTAGATTTTTTTAAAACTTGTGAAAAATTCAGAAATTGTTGCAACTTTTGCAGTACAATTCCTTTTTAGGCCTTGAGAGGAAACTGACACAATATCCACACTGTGCTAAAGTAGCACATTGTGCATTTCAGTGTCGCTGAATTGTTCATGCTTTTACATTTTAGTCTGATCAATAAAAAGTAAACAAACACTCTCAAAATATGAGGCATTTCTTCAGAAAAGGAAGTTATCCTCTATCTCTATGGTCAAAACCATCATCCTGCCCACCACACACACCTAATGTGGGCATCATTTTCTATTTGAGCCTCTAGTTCTACACCTCCAGGCTATATCTACATTTTTGCTGATTCCTTGTGCACCTCTCCAGAAGATGGTCTCTTTACCCATACACACAGCTAAATCTCTAATCCAAGCTCTTATCTTGATTACTGCAACACACTTTCCTCTGGCCTTGACAAATGCACTGTGAAGACACCCTCCCTTCCCTGCCCCCACTGTAGGCTCACTAAAGGAGAAAGCAGAGCAGTGGCTTTTGGGGTTAATCTAGTACGCTGTGTGATCAACCCTCTGACACAATGGAAGCAACTGGGCTGGGGACAGGTTTTCTTTTTGTTGCGAAATCTTCACTTCTCAGCTAAGGCAGAGTCTTAAGACTCATAGTGACTAAAATAGACTCTGGTAAATGCTGTAAAATGCTTCATATGTGAGGGAACTTCCTAGTTGTGATAATCAGTGATGGATAGTTAAAACGAGCCATCTTACTGAAATCTGGGGCTCTGTGTTCATAATAGATACACCTGAGAAATACTGGCATCAATGGTATATTTTGCAAGATGTCTGTCTTTGTATTTACTTATGGTGACAATTTTATTCCTACTGAAAAAATAATTTGATATTTTAAAAAGTTGAATGTGATTTTTAACTTACTTTCATTCCTATAGATCCACAGTTAAAGACTATGAAAATATCTAGTGATGATTACAAGTTTTGTGTTTTTGGAGAAAAAACTTGATTTATTCAGCTGAATGTGCAGTTTGTAATTTGTAACTTATTTGATTAATGTTGCCATTTTTAATTTTGTGAAGTGTCCATGAACTAACCAGAATTCTCTGATTTATAATTTTGACAACTCTTCATAAATTCTATTTAATTGACTAGTTAATTTAGCTCCTGTTTAAGGAAAGCCTCCTTGTTTGCGGAAAAGTACTCATGCTTATACCTATGCTTAAGTCCCATTGGCTGTGTCTAGACTGGCAAGTTTTTCCACAAAAGCAGCTGCTTTTGCAGAAAAACTTGCCAGCTGTCTACACTGACCACTTGAATTTCAACAAGAATACTGACTTCCTACTGTCTGAAATCAGTGCTTCTTGCAGAAATACTATGCTGCTCCCATTTGGGCAAAAGTCCCTTTTGCGCAAAAGGGCCAGTGTAGACAGCTCAGATTTGTTTTGCGCAAAAAAGCCCCAATCGCGAAAATGGTGATCAGGGCTTTTTTGAGGAAAAGCATCTGTGCCAATCTAGACGCGCTTTTCCGCAAATGCTTTTAACGAAAAACTTTTCTGTTAAAAGCATTTGCGGAAAATCATGTCAGTCTAGACGTAGCCATTGAGTACAATTGTGTGGATAGGATTCTGTTGAGGAGGGGATTTATCTGTAAAGAGAGACAAGGAAGGCTGAGCAATAAACTGAGGGGATATGGAAGAAGGGAAAGGAGGGGAGCACAGAGGGCATTTGGAATAAGGCTGTAGTAAAGAGACTATGAGGAAGAGTTGGAAGACTGTGAGAACAGCCAGTCAGTCTGTTCAAGGTTTCAGTCCTTAGCTTCAAAATGTTCCATGGCCTGGGCTCAGGGTATACCTAGACACCTATAGCTTCATGAAAAAGGACATGGTCAACAACCTGATTCCTCTTACACAATGGACCCTGTTGTATTTGGACCGATCAGAGAAAGATGGAGACACAGCTGATTCAAAGCCCAGCTGCCTGCTATGGTTGCTTTATTGTTGTTCTGGCAGCATAACTGAAAACAAACACAGAAGTGTGCAGACTGGAAGAGTGCCCAAACATGTACAGAGTTACGACCTCACATTACTCCACCCTATATTTTTTTTAAAAACCACCTCTCCAAACACATACAGCCTGTCCATGGCTAACAAAAAAAGGATATAATCTAATGAAAAGTTGTTGCTGGATACCACAGACTCTGGACTTGCAAGGGATTGTTCTGCCTTGAACTTCAGTTCAGGCAGCTCACTCATTGCTGTATGGGAGCTCTCTCAGGAGTTGGTTCAAGACTGTGGAATGAATTCCCCCAGAATTAAGGACCATCACAAACCTCACCCACCTTCTACTTCACATGCAAGGTGAATTCCTGTGTCTTTTCCTTCTCTGGGATAAGTACACAGCAAAAGGCATATTTAGAAAACCCTTCCAAAACCAGGCATTGCACTGCACACACTCCACTCCCCCCCCCCCTCCAGGAGAGGAAAAGACTCCAGACCTGGGGCAGATGAGTAATCATGCTGCTTAGCGCACTGCTGAAAGGTGTCCAGATACCATGCTGAGAACCTAACTGGGATAGAATCCGCAGACAAGAGAGGTCCAAAATAAAGTTACCTCCTTTTGAACACAAACAATCAGCTTCCACTGCCCCCAGTAAGTTAAGCCTGCCACAGCCTCAACCACTAGACAACTCCTCAACCTCCTCCCTCCCTCACAACAGCCACTTACAGTAAGTATCTAGAGAAATAACACAGGGGTAAAACTGATATCACGGCACATCTCCTCACTCTCATGTGACTAAAACCCTCTCTCACACATACAATGCATTTGCATGTTGGTGGGCAGCCAGCTTCTGTAATTTTAGCAGTTTTGATCTGTTATCATATAAACTGCAGAAACAGGAACATAGCAGGATCTTTCACTGGACACAAATGTTTACAATTAAGTATCTCAGCATATGGTGTTAATCCACATACAGAAAACCCTGGTGGATTAAATTATTTTTCTGGCAATTGACTAATCCATAAGAAAACAAAACAAAACAAAAACAAAAAAACCCCACCACACACAAAATCAGCCAAGGCAGTCAAATACTACCCAGATATAAAAGCTACTCCAGAATAAAAGCTGTAGACATGTTGGAATCCGGTAACATCAAAGCTTGCACTCCACACCATGGTTACCTGTCTGCTGCTCTCAGCTGAATTTCAGGTGGCCTGCTTCCAGCTATCCATGTCCCCATGCTGGATGAGGGGCAAGTCCCCATGGCTCCTAATGCTCCCAGAAATTCTCTCCCCTGCACAGTACTGTGGGTGCTTGGAGAGGGGTTACCCTAGCTGAGTTAATTATTAATGATCTACCAATTATGGGTTGTTGAGGTAATTGCTAGAGAAAGTGAGACTGAGAAAACTGTGGAGGGATAATGAAATACAGCTAGAAATGTGGTAGGGGGAGGGCATGAGGAAAAAATGGGGGCAAAACAGAAAACAGGGCAAGGTTCTGGGACAATGTTTATAGTGGAGATGCTGATGATGGAAACATATTTGGTGTTTATTATTACTAATTCAGCCCAGGGGTGCAGCAGCATTCCAGCACTCCTCGTTCCAGCACCCCTGAAGAGAGGAGAAAGAAAATGTAGAACAATAGAGCTGTGGAGTAAAGAGCAAAAATGGAGAGAGATAAAAGAAAGCCAAGAACATAAACAAAGAAACAGACAAAAGAAAGTGTCCCCAGAGGGTGCAGAGCTGGCTTCTCTGCTGTCTTTCCTGCAGCCCTTAAGAGTTGTGGGAAACTTGGAGGCACTGCTGGAACAATCTGGGGGATTGGGCAGTAAATCAGGAAGCTATAGCCAGCTCTTTGAGGGCCCCCACTCTCAGTGAAGCAGAAGATGATGCTCAATATTTTTTGTCTAGCTCAAGACTTTTGTGCAGTGCTACTCATGTATTTTTTCCATATAAGTCTAGTGTCTTTTTAACCAGTGTTCCTGTTTAAGTCACATAAAATTATTTTTAAACCTGAATTAACTGCTTTTTGAAAGCAAGCTAAATTTAGACATACCTGTTACAGAAAAGTGTGTCTACTGAATAATGAAAGCAAATAGACTGCCGGTAGTAAGAAATGAAGGTAACCCATTTTTGCAAGGGCATAACCAATACTCGTGAGGAACATCCATGACAATGAATTAAACACATGATTAAGTAATTATTTGGTAGATTTGATTTGCTCAATTTAGCACCCCTTGAAACACTAAAAAGAGGGCGTATGTGATAATGGAACACAATTTTCTCAATGAATTTGCTTTGTGTGTGAATTATTCACAAAGTGACTTAGATTTTTATTCATTTGTTTGTTTTAAGCAAATACTTTTCAGCCAAAGGAGTGCTCAGGAACTACTCACTGTAACTTGTACTCGGAGTATTTGTATTCTAGAGGGCTATTTAGATCATAAGGTATTCTTCCTGATCTGTGATTGGATGATTCATTCATAGTAAAAGGAGCAGGGTGGGGCTTGAATATGTACCTAGAGTGATTAATTCAGGCTTCTTCTACAATGGCAGCTACAGCACTGTTCATGGGGCACTTCAGTGAAACCACAGTTGAGTGTCCACAGCACAGTAGCATGACCACATTTGCGGCAGCATTTGGAATGGTACACTCTATGCAGCTATCCCACAAAGCACCTGTTCTTCTGACACTGTGGCTTGTGGGAAGGTTGAGAGGGTGTCACAGGGCATCCTGGGTCCTGTCCCAATGCCCCATAGCGCTTTGCTTCTCATCCCAGCAACCTTTGCACTTCCTCCTGCATTTGGTGCCATCTTTCAATGGCTTTTGTACTGAACACTCTGCCTCCTCAGTCTGCAGGAATAAATCCCAACTGTTGAAGAAAATACTGATGGATCTCACTGACCATCACAAATGGCAGGTATGTTACTCCTTAAACTACAAAGTGATGATGTAGCATCTGACACTGATCTTACCATTCATGGAGGTGCTGGCCACAGTGGAATGCCATTTTTGGACTTGGGAAACAAGCACTGAGTGGTGGGCTCACATCAGCATACAAGCCTGGGATGACAAGTGATGGCTGAGGAACTTTTGGATGAGAAAAGCCACTTTCATGGGACTGTGTGTTGAGCTCACCCCCACCCTGTGGTGCAAAAACGAGAGCTGTCCTGCCAAAGGAGAAGCAAATGACAATTGCTCTGTGGAAGCTGACTACTCCACACAGCTACTGATCTGTTGACAATCAGTTTGTAGTGGGAAAGTCGTTGTTGGACTCATGTTAATGGAAGTGTGCAGGGCCACCTATCACATCCTGCTCCAAAAGACAGTGACTCTGGGCAACATGCATGAAATTGTGGGCTTCCCGAACTGGTTAGGGGCAATAAATGGCACAAATATTCCAATTATGGCACCAGACTACCTAGCCTTTATTGAAAGGGGTATTTCTCCAAGGGTCTCCAAGTGCTTGTGGATCGCCATGGGTGTTTCATGGACATTAAGGCATGCTGGTCCAGAAAGCTTCATGACACATGCATCTTTCAGAACACTGGCCTGTTTAGGGAGCTGCAAACAGGGACTTTCTTCTTGGCCCAGAAGATCATTGCAGGGAAAGTCAACACACCCATTGTGAACTTGGGAGACCTACCTACCTTTTAATGCCATGGCTCATGAAGCTATATGCTGGAAACCTTGACAATACAACAATGGTTCAACAACAGGCTGAGCAATTTCAGAATGACTGCGGAATGTGCTTTTGGCCATTTGAAAGCCCACCACTGATGTTTGTACAGGAAGCTGGACATGGCTGACAACATCCCTGTGCTTATACCCTCCATAATATTTGTGGCAAGATGGGTGAAAGCTTCACTCAGGGTTGGACTGCTGAGGCACTGCACCTGAAGGTTGAGTTTGACCAGCCTGAGACCAGGGCTATAGAAGAGTACAGTCCGGGGTCATAAGAATCAGGGATGCCTTAAGGTAGCAGTGAAGAAATGCTAAGGAGGGCACAAATCTTCAGCCTGGGAGCTATTATCAAACATAATTGTACTCATTGGTTAGGTCACATGCGTAGAATGCAAGATGAAAGACTTCCCAAAGACATCGTATATGGTGAGACAAAGGAGGGTCAAAGACAGAGAGATGCCCAAAACTTAGGTTTCAAGATGCTCAAGAGAGATGTAAGCTGTTTTGGTGTAAAGCCACAGACTTGGGAAGCTCAAGTGCAAAAATTGTTTAAGTTGGCGATCCAGTCCAGAGACAGTCATTGCAAAGCTCGATAAACAGTGGCTATCTGCACTCAAAACAAAAAAAGAGAGTAAAAAAAATGAGTAGTTAGCCATGGACAACAGGAAAACACCTTTCGTTGTACTTGATGCAATAAAATTGTTTGTCCAGAAATGGCTTTTAGTGTCATCAGTAAAGCTGCCACACCCAACTGTGATATCATATTTGCAGTAACCAAATATCTGTAAAGACAAATGGGGACTTTATGTAGATCTTCTGTTTAATGGGGGATAATACTACTTCCTCTCTCCTATCCTTTTAAATCTAATCAAATAGTAATATATTCAGGGCAAGGACTGTTTTATACTGTGTGTATATAGTGCCTACCATGCTGTAGCTGTGATCTTGGCATAGGGCTCTAGATACTCTACTGGAGACAGAAGATTTGCAAGAGTCAGTCTTTCTAACAAAAAGTATAGTGTTTCATGCCTACGTATCTGGGAAATAACAGATGCCTTAATTGCAAGGATGTCTCTCAGATTAGGTAGAAGTTAGGAGAAGACAACAGAGCAAAGAGTGATGGAGAGAATTTCCAAGTTGAAATAACATACATATGTTTAGGTGCTTATCAGAATAGAGAAGAATTAACAAACCCTCCAACATTGTGAGATTCACTCAACACTGCGACTTGAGAGTTAATCATAAATGAACATTGTAAACAGGTAGCTTTCATACTAGCTCTGAGGGCTTGTTTAAACAAGAAATTATGCTGTAATAGTTATTCCTGATGAACTGTTCTAAAAATGGATTAAGCTAAATGAGAATCAGGTAATATTATTCCACAATAAGAGTACTGCACACAACCCACGGTGCTGGAGCACACATTATGGCAACATCTGATATTGCCATCTACAGTAAAACTCCAATTGTCCAGCATCCAGTGGTCCGGCACTCCCGATAGTCTGGCACCAACTAGAACACGGAAGTGCTCCAGCCGGAAAATTGGAGCTGCTCCGTGCTGCTTCCCCAAGTCCGCTGCTGAAACTAACCAGTGGCGGACTTGGGGAAAAGGCACAGAGCAGAGCAGCTGGGGTGCTGCTTGGTTGGTCCCGCAGCGCTGCCCTTCACCCCCCTGCTCTGCGCCCAGCAGCACCCCAGCTGCTCTAATCCATGCTGCTGCCACTGCTGAAACTGATGAGCAGTGGACTTGGAGAAGCTGTGGGCATTACAAGAAAACAGACATTTAGGAGCCACTCAATGAGAAATAGATCCTTCCTGATATTTGAAAAAACATATTCAATTAACATGAAAAGTGGTATGTACTGTTTACAGAGTAGGGTATTAGAAAACAGGTATGTAGTATACAGACTGATGGCAGGTTAGAAGGTATGGCATTGGCAAAGGACGTACAGGGGTTATTAGAAGGTATTCTGTATTATATTGAATACAGTGCAGTAATGAAAGGTATTGAACAGTATCAGGTATCGAATAATATAGTGTTGCACTTTGAAAGCTAGCGGTATACAAATGTAGTTGTTTTAAATCCACTGACTCCAGTGAAGTTACACCAGGGGTAAAATGGGCCTAGTAGATTTCATTATTTTTCTGAACTGCTGCAAAAATATCTAATTCTTGGCATCATACAATTAGTTATTAGTTATTATTTTGTTCCTGCATGCTAATGTAATAAAATCGAAAATGAAATTTAAAGCTAAGCCAGAAAGCATGAAGTGGCATGTACTGGCTCTCTTCTCCTCTCCTCCCCCCAGTTTGCGAGTACACCTCATTCCTGCCCTGGTGCGTTCTCTGCTATTCTTGTCCAGAGCCCCAGTGCAGCTTTTTCGGTCTCAGATTTGCTCCCTCTCCATAGTGATGAGACTTTCTTCTGTTTGTGTAAGATAAAAAGACACTTTCTGGGAAATGGCCTGAGACATGTAAACTCTTAACTTTTGTCCAAGCTGCTGGGCCAGTGCATTGTCTCCATGGAACCTCAGCCTCTGACATGCAGAATTAAAATCTATTGGGCTCCTGGGAGTCTTACATTTTTTAAAATGCATACAAAGCATAAATGAAAGTTTTCTTTGGGTGTAGTTCTCTTTTATAATAGTCTTCATCCACTATTACGTAGTATTGTAAAACATGACATCAAAAGTAGCACTAGAAACCAAAACACCTTTATCTCATGAGTGCTTGCCTTGCATCCCACCATTACCTTTTAATTGTGCATCCTCACTAGCAGCAGTTACCTTCCCAAGCTTGTACTAAGACATAGAATGAATGTATCTTGAATTAGACAAGTTTCCTCTGTTTATGCCAAATGGGGAGTTGTACTATTACAGGAGTATTGTGGAATGTAGCATAAACTTTGAGAAAAAAAATAGCCTATTTCAGTTCTAATAACTACCATGAGTCTACACACATGCTAGGCAGTAGGTTGCATACCAGTTTTCATGCTAATCTGCTGGGTTTAGTCATTCCCACATAGTTAACATGTGGCCTAAAAATATCAGGTTTGATCTCTGCACAAAAGTTCTTTTTTTTTTAATATATAAATCTGAGTAAAAACAACATGGCTGGTTTTGGAGATTAAGAAAGTACCCCAAAGTAAATACAGGCTAGAGAGACAGTCCTTGTATTCTGAGGACATACAGACTGTGATCCTGTAAAGGTTCTTGTTCGGTCCTGAGTTCATGCCTAGTGCTCGGGCCTGCACATCCTAGCCCGGCAGCCCCTTTAAGACCAGGGCCGGAAGGTGGGCCAAAGAAACAAACAATTCCCCACAGTCAAAATGGTGACCCAGGCCCTGGTTCAGGGTGGGGCAGACAAACAAACAGTTTCTGCAGCACAAGTGGAAAGGGGGAGACAGCCACCCAAATGCAGGGGTGACATGGGCCCTCCCTACTCCACCACATCCCAGCCCAGGGCCCTTGCAGTGGCTGCCTTGCAGCCACTGGGGTCAGCAGAGGATCCATACCAAAGCCCACTGACCCAGGTTAAAGGGTGATCAGATCCACCTCATCAGCTGTTGCTTCCCCTGGGCCACTTCCAGACTCCCCCTCTGGTTGTACCTGGTCCCCTGGTCGGGGCAGGTCCCCAGGGTCTGTATGGTCCTAGTCTAGATGTAGGGCAAAAAGGGTCCCCCTCATCCATCCAGGCTGGGGTCTAGTGACCCAGGGCAGTTGTCCACCTCAGCCGGCTCTGCAGCCTTCTCAGGATAGGCCTCCATTCCCACCAACAGCCAGGGCCCAACTGATCTTCTGGACCTGGCTTTTATACCTCCTGCCCCTCACCCAGGCTGCTGCAGACTTAAAGGGGCAGGCTCCAGTTTAGCCCATCCGGGCTCAGAGAGGGGTTCTCCCTCCTCCAGGTCAGTGAGCGGCTATCCCTGCTCATTACAGAACCCTTACTAAATCCTCTGGGAGAGCACAGCACCCTAAAGGTAGACAGGGCGTGGTAAGTGATGAGGAATCATAGCTGCTTCCTGCC
The DNA here is from genome assembly GCF_049634645.1 of Pelodiscus sinensis. Classification (NCBI taxonomy): domain Eukaryota; kingdom Metazoa; phylum Chordata; order Testudines; family Trionychidae; genus Pelodiscus; species Pelodiscus sinensis. The sequence goes on along the minus strand of NC_134715.1, from coordinate 88,631,144 downwards.
TCCTACACATGTACCAGGAAAGCTGGTTTGTGTTCTCCTCCAGTTTGCAAGGGAGTCCTGCCTTTCTTTAGCAGAATGTTCCATGTGGGACAGTGCTGCTCTGCATTGTCCCAAGCCCAGCTACACTTTACAGTCAGGGTGGTGCTCACAATAGTTAACTGAAATGAATGATAATCACTCAATGATCTATTTAAAGAATGCTGAGGGTTCCCAGGACCATCCAATGTTACAACTACAACTTTCAGTCTGAACTTCCTAGCAGCTGCAATAGGAAGTTTCCACAAAGAAAAGAAAACCCTGAGGGATTTAAAGAAAAATGAGCCGAAGACTCCTGTGATTAGATATAGATAGAGACTGTCAAGGCAGCAGGCTGGTCCAGAACAAAGCAGGAAAAAGGAAAATGAATGTAAATACCTACCCACAATATAATAGGCTGCTGAAGAGCTTACCTCCATTCCTGGCTCCTCTCCTTTCCCCCTCCCCTTGTCATCCACAGAGTGAAGGAACAGAAGAGGAATGCTTTGAGGCATTAGCTACTCTGTGGACTACAGAGTGATGTACCCAATGGAGAGTCCAAGGTGTGACAGTCTGTACGGGCTGCACTATAACCCCGCCCTCATCCTCACAGTTTATAGGACTAATTGTGACAGGTTCTGGGATGATTAGGAGCCAGCTCCTCACAAGGCCACTCTTTCTATGCCAGTGACTGCTTCTAATAAAAGGTACCGTCTCCATTCCCAGCTACCCTGCAAAGTCGATATAAGATTGACTCTCATGGATAGATATCATGCACGTTTGTCATTATTGTGACCCTAGTTTAAAGTCTACATGAAACTCACTTATATTCAGACTCTTTTCCTGGAAAGGTAGGGAGATGAGGGGTGCTTTCCACCCATGGTGCAAATATGTACTAACATGCTTACTTTCACTCAATGAGAACTCTACCAACCTCCCATTAAGATAAGCATTTCTGATCATTTCTATGGCAACAGTTTCCTCCAATTCTTGGTCAGTGGCTAAAGATGTAGGAGGAAGCTTGGAGAACAAGTGTACAAGATTCATCATACAGGAAAATGCTTTTCTTAGTTGCCTTAATGGAAATGTTCACCTAAGAAACACATATGTAAATATTTGCCGGGTCAGGAACTTGATAATGATATGTGGAATGAAGCTACTAAAGTACATAATTTTTGCCTTTCAAGTGAAAATACGTGGTGTTCTCTTTTCCCTTATTATTAAGTGTTCTTTATGATTAGTAGTAAAAAAAAGCAGGATTAGTCAAACATTTCTAAAGAGTTTAATAGCCATGGGGGTTTTTCCATTGTTTCTTCTCTATTAATCAAACTTATCATAAGCAGAGGAATGGTCCAGTTATTGACTGGAACTCTCGTGGCTTCTACTCTACCCAATGATATTGGCTAGCCCCAAGTATCTGAGTCCTTGCCCTCACTTCCCTTACCCAGAGTGCTCCTTGATCTCTTGCGTGGCCCTTCCACTCTCCTATGGAGCAAAAGCCTGCTAACCCCAGGATTCCTATGTGTCTCAAACCCCGACCTTGTGGTCACCAAGGGCAGGGGCTAGGGTGTCCCCCCTCTCCATACTAGATGCTTCCCTGACCCACTGGTCATTGCATACCGCTCAAAGCAAATATAATTTATTAAAAAGCAATCAGTTCTTTAAAAAATGAGGAAAAATGGGAAGGTTAAAGGAAAACACATAACCCCACTCTGTGGTAGGAGTCACCACAGGCAAGTCTCTGGAATGTAAGGGATGTTCACACTGTGTTCCTCATACTTCCCAGACCCTGGCCGTGCTGCGGGGATGCTGGGGGTTGGACACTTGCTCAGGTGGCAGCCACACATCTTCAGGCTCTAGGTGGCAGGGCCTTTCTTCTTAGCATCAGCTCCCTCATTGGGGTTATGATTCCTCCTCCCATGCTAGCATGCAAGGATCCATTGCTGGGTGCATCTCTCTGCACTGGTCCCTCTGCCCAGGGTTCCCCTCCCCTTGCTGTTCACAGATGCTCACCACACCCAAGTCTGGACTGCTCCAGCCCTACCTCCACTCTGCTTTAGCACTGATGTTGCATTGCCTTCAGCAGCTAGGCTGATTCTCTGGCCTTTCTGGCTCTGGTTGCTGCAGCTCTACTCCCAGGATGGATCATCTTCCTGGGCTGTTTCTGACTCTCTCTCTGGCTGACACAGCTCTGCGCTCCAGCTCAGCTTGTGCCCCTGCTCTTTCCTTAGCTCAGCCCTACTCTGCCGGACCCAAGAAATTGCAGCTCACATGGAGGGTAGGACCCCATGGCCTGCTGACTCCCTAATTAACCTGCCCACCCTGTCAATCAGGCTGACCTGGAGCATTGGCCTCTCCCCATTGTTCCAAGGGACTGTCAGTCTCAGGGGCCTGATTTCTCATTCACCCTTCCCCTTCCTTTTGGTATTGGGATATAGCCAACCAACTCCCCACTCCCACTAAGTACTAGTAAGGGGCCAACAGTCCGCTTATATTGTTATGATTTAATTCCTTTGGTTTTGGCTTCTTGACAGACAATTCTCTTATGGGGACAAAGTAATATAAATCAACAGAGAAATCAAAAGAAGTAGTTAGATCAATTAATACATTGCAAAGTTGGCAGTGTAAATAGACACTCTTTGCACCAGTCACAGAGGCTGTGGTCTATTACTCACACAGCTGAAATCGGTCTTTTGATTTGGCTTCTTTGGCAATTGGAGGGGAAAATACTTTGTGTCAGCTTATTAGGCAAATGGATCATATATTAGAGACCACATTTAAGATTCAAAAAACGTAAGTTTCTCCAGAACAGGCAAAAAAAGAATAAATCTACTGAGGAATACATTCAGTTCGACCTGGAGTTAAATAATCCAAAAGTACTCTTGCACGCTTTGGTGAACCAATGCACTGCAAAATCTGGGAAACATTTCTATTGTCAATAGTTTGCTTGCAGCAGACTTGAAAGTGAGAATGGTGGGTGAGCAAGAGAATTGCCTAAATTTCTTTGCCAAAGTTGTTTAGAGAGTGAGAAAAATGATCCACATAATCTTCAAAAAGGACTTTGCTATTGTCTCCCTCATGTGTTGTTTGGATACAAAGATGCTGATGTAAGAGAAATCAGATGACAACTTTCTTGGAGATTTAAAGTTAACTTTCTTTAACATATGATTTTTTAAATTTTATCAAAGACTTCAAGTTTTAGCCTTTCCTAGTATCATTCAGGAAATACGAGGCCACAAATTAGGTTTTAATTTATTTAACTCTGGATTCAGCAAGGTAAGCACAGAAGTAATCTCAGGGTATGTCTACACTGCAGAGTTTTTCTGGAAAAATGGCCATTTTTCCAGAAAAACTACACGTGCGTCCACACTGCAACAGCATTCTTTTGACAGAAAGTCAAAAGAACGCAGGGGTTTTCCCAACAGTGGTAAATCTCTTTCTACGAGGAAGAAGCCTTTTTCTGAAAGTGCTCTTTCGGAAAAAGGTGTGTGTGGACGGGGAAGAGGGCTTCTTTTTTTCAAAAGAAGAGGCCTCCAGGAAAAAGCGCAGGTGCCCTGGTAGCCACTCCGTCCATAATAATCACAGCTTAAATCTGAGATAGCATCCAATCAATGTGGACACTATCTTTCGAAAAAGCAGATCGCTTTTTCAGTGCGCTTTTGCTGTGTGAATGGTCTCTTTCAAAATAAGTGCTTCCAGAAGATCTCTTCCGGAAAAGCTTCTTCCAAAAGTAGCCTGCAGTCTATACATAGCCTCAGTCATTTCAGTGGAACTATTCCTGTACTCTCAGTTAATTACATGCTTACTGTCTTCCTGAATCTGGGCCTCAAAAAAAAAGTAAAAAAGTAGAGCAAAATTATCATTTTAGCCAGTCCCCCAACCATTAATCTGGCAGCATCACAACAGAGTTTTGACCCTATTTGAGGCTTGATGGGCCTTTCAACCCTAGGTCCCAGGGTCTTCACATCACCCCCTGAGATGGATCAGTTGGGGAGCCCAAGTCAACCCTCTACTCTATATTCTAACCACAGAATCCTTTATGAAGCAGACCCCCTGCTGTATCCTGGTGCTGCTTTCTACCTTCCCCACAGCTAGGCCTGTCTTCAATTTTTTTTAAAGGGGGGAGCCAAACTAGTTATGGAGAAGACAAAAAACAAAATATCCCACATCAGGCCTACCTGCTCCAAGGAGACTTTGGCATCTAAACAGTTCGGCTACGTCTACATTGGCCCCTTTTCCGGAAGGGGCATGTTAATTTCACAGGTCGTAATAGGGAAATCCGTGGGGGATTTAAATATCCCCCGTGGCATTTAAATAAACATGTCCGCCGCTTTTTTCCGGCTTTTAGAAAAGCCGGAAAAGAGCATCTACACTGGCCCCGATCCTCCGGAAAAAAAGCCCTTTTCCGGAGGATCTTATTCCTACTTCAACGTACTTGCCAGTGTAGACGCTCTTTTCCAGCTTTTCTAAAAGCTGGAAAAAAGCGGCGGACATGTTTATTTAAATGCCGCGGGGGATATTTAAATATCCCCCGCGGATTTCCCTATTACGACCTGTGAAATTAACATGCCCCTTTCGGAAAAGGGGCCAGTGTAGACGAGCCCTTCTAGTTAGTCTTTGCCCCTACCTGCACCTTCCATCACTGGGCTACTTCAAGAAATCCACACCAAGTCTCAGTCAGCCACTGCTAAGCTGAGCTTTTCTTCTTCTAACTCCTCCCTGAAGCTTGACACCACTGACAGGTGTAATATCGCTCACCACTGGACTGGCACCTCCCACTGGTCACTCTAGATTAATTCATGGCCAACACACCCAGCCATTCTACATGCCCTGACTCCATCTCTGTGTCCATTTGCAGTCCCTCTAGCAGCTTCCAGCTTCTGGAACTGCAGCGTCATCGTCATGGCTTGGCCCTTCAGCTAGGTCACAATCTGTGTTTCTCCCTTTGAGTGGGTGGGTGTTAGTATTACAACCATAGTCCAGCCACTTCTTCAGTTGCAAGCAGTGGAGGGGCAGAAAAGAGGCCCACACACTACTCCAGGTCTAGCCCAGGTCCCTCTGAATCATAGTCACCTACTGCAATCCTTTGCCACACCTACTGTTTCATTTCCCTGGGCCACTTCCCCCTGGCCACAGCATCCTATCCAGTCCCAGCCACTTATCCAGGGTGCCCTCTGAACTCTCCAGTTCCTGCCCACACTGCTCTTTCCAAGGTGCTACAACAGGGCTAGGCGAAACAGGGCACGCAGGCTGGATCTGGCCCACAGGCACAGCAGGGAGCCTCAAGCAAACTCCCTGCTTGCCCTGCTACTGCATGCCACTTAGAAAAGCATCAGCCAAGCCATTCGTGTTTCTCAGCTGTGAGGCAGGCAGAGCGGGGAAAGGACTATTCCCTAGCACAATCCCATTGGCCAGTTTCTGGCCAATAGGAGCTGCCTGTTTGAAGAACAGACACCATGGGACTCCCCTCAGGCTCTTATTCACAGACGCACATGGCCCTGCAGCCTGTGCAGGAGGTGGGGCAGGCTCCTGCCTCAGAAATGTGCTGGGTTGCTGGCAGGGAGTCACTCAGGTAAATCTCCTAGCCAGAGCCTGCCTTTGGCACTCCAGCTCCTCTGTCCCCCCAACCATCTGCCCCCTACTCCTAGCGTCTGCCCACCTCCTGAGCCCATGCACCCTTCCAGATCTGGCACCCCAATACCCTGCCCCAGATCATAATCCCCTCCTGCCCTAGGTCACAACCCAAACCCTGCAACCCTTCCCACACACCAGTTCCCGACCCTAGATGACAATCCCCCTCCTGCCCTAGGTCATAACCCAAACCCCTGCATCCCAATCCTGTGTCCTAGGTCACAACTGCCTCCTTCACCCAAACTCCCTCCCAGACCTCACAGGGTCTCCTGCAACCCATTCTCTTACCCCAAGCTCTCTTTTCCACCCAACCTCCATCCCAGACCCTGCACCTCCTCCATTAATATTATGGAAGAGTGCAGCCCTCAACCACTTTCCAAATTCTTGGAGTGGCCCCCATCAAAAATTATTGTGCCTCCCTATGCTACAGATGTGTGTCTGTTATCAACACAAACTTTTCACTCTCCTTCCAACCACTGACCCTGCTCTTCACTGCAGCTTTTCTTATATGGGCTTGCTGGGTCCAGACTTGCTACTTCTTACAGCCCCCTTCTATTGGCCACTACCCCATGTATCCTCCCTAGGCTTCTTTTAACCCCTTATATGCCATGGATGATGGCCTTTGGCACTCCAGGCCTGCAAAAAGAACATTTCTATGTTACAGGCCACATCTAGCAGAAAAATCGAATATAGACGGATGTGTGTACTGCATAGACATTTAGTCATATTGACAGGATTTGACTGTAAATACCTCTGTATATGTACATATCTTTCTAGGTTTCATTTTATTCACAACTGACATGCAGCCACCTCAGCTGTAACTCAGTTGAAATGTTTTGGTTTTGAGAGAGTTGGGTCAGGTGCAAGCAGAGCAGAGAATCCCAATATGTTAGCACAGGCAATCATATAGAACACCATGTGCAATTAGAATTGAGATATTTAGAAAAGGAAGTGAGAACCTGAGGTAAGATTTACAGAAAGAAATATTTCAGAATAAGATAGGTGCTGTGACTGTATGAATTACTTATTTCCATTACTGGCAGAGAAACAGGCTAATAGCTTTTAGCTGATTAATGTATTAAGCAGCATCTTGGCACTATTATTATTATGCCAGTAGGACTGTGTTCCAGTTTAATGTATAATACAATAGATTAGCATTCATCCTATTGCTGATTAAGGTCTTTCCCCTATCTGTTCACATGCATCATGGGATTGATGAATCACTGAGCTTGAAGTTTTAACACTAACAGCAGAGGGATCCATATCAAATATTAGAGCAGTACTTCCACTTCTCCAGACCACAGAGAACCAGCATTTAAGAACTCGCACAAGAGTGTTTTATTTGACATCAGCAATATACATTGGGCTATAATAGGAAAAGTTTGCACAACCTTTCTTGTAACTTGGATTTATTTTCCAAATACACAGATGTTCATAATACAGGTAGGTAACAATTAAGCTGTACGATAGCAAAACAAGTTTACAGTTATCGAACCACCTTAGATTGTATTATAATCAGGTGACCAGCACAGAACATATGCAAATTAGCCTAATAACTAAATTAACTATTGAATCTTCCACTCTTTCAGACACATTGTTTCATTTGAACAAAAATGTGCATGAAGAATATTATAAAAGAAGTCAACAGTTTCCACCTGCAGAAAACTAGGCATACCTTAACATTTAAAACCACTTGCTCAAATAATAAGACTTCCTGGTGACACTCTAAGTTTGATGCTCTGCCCCACCCAGGCCTCCTGTATTGCCATACTACTATGGAGTATGTGATAATGTGGCATGGTATAAAAGCATTATTAACAGTAGTTTGGGCTGGTTTCTGACTCACTAGTTTTACATTTATGAGGGAGAAGCTATTCAGGTCATTCCCATATGAGCACTAATGACACATTTCCACCACACCAGAAAATAGCTTTTCTGTACTTAAAAATGTCACTGAGCAAGAAGCAGCTTTTTGTGTCAAATTGAAAAGCAGGGAATCTTCCTTTTATCTTGGTTTCTAACTACATAAAGTAATAATGTGTGAAACTTTATGTTGGTCACTGGTTGGAAATAAATATTGCCTAGCCTGCATCTCTCACCAGTGTAACTGGAGAGTGGAAGGGGTAGAACGTTCCATATTTTGGAGAAAGAAACATTTTTGTGGCAGGTTGGTTTTTTAAAAGCTGGCAGCTGCTCAGAGGTTGGACTGTTAGAATTAACCTGCAGTAGATGGATTAGTAGGCAGAATACAAATGAGTGCTCAAGGAACATGATAAATGCAACCGGTCACATGTCTGTGCAACTTATTACATGGCTTCATCAATTATCATATGGTTATCATGATACACAACCATGCACATGTGTGAATATATAACAGACAGTGTTATTGGTACATTTCTGCTGCTTTGCACTTCTCCAGTGATGTAAGAAAGTTGTAAACCAGGTTCAATCAGCAAGTGTAATGTGTTTGCCACTACATGTCATCAGAGGAGCCTAAAGCAGTACCAGTGAATCTGGCCCATACACCTTTACAAGCACATTTGTTTTTAATTTCATTGTTAAATGCACGCAAGTCTTGTTACTAACATTTCCATAATGAACAATATTGGTGTCAACAAGTCAAATAAAGTGTATCTAACAGGTATTCCATATAGTTCATCATCAGTGGGGATAATTGACAGGTGGAAGAGGAAACATGATCTAGTAGATTGAGCTCAAAGCTGAAACCAGGACCCTCTCGATTCTCAGTCCAGCCTTGCTACTGTACTGACTTCAGTCCCAATGCTACAAAGTGCTTGGTGCCCTCAACTCTGAATGACTTTCTTAGAAGCTATTGCTGCTTGACCTTCATGTAACTGCAATATTAGATGCCTAACTTTAGGAACCCATCTTTCTGCTCCACTGTTGTACCTCTCCCTTCATCACACTGGTCTCCTGCTCCCTGAGGTGCGCTCAGTTACTGAAGTGCTGCTGGCAGTACTACGGCCTTTCATCCCTCATTGTTATTACTAGGGGGGACAACTTTAATCTTTGACTGTGATTCCTGCCAACAGAAGTGAGCAGCTATGTGCTGAACCAGTGCATCCCTGGATGCCCTGACCATTCTCCCTCTCTGGTCAATGCTGCCTACTCTTGGAAATGCAACCACCTGGCCTATTTCCCCCAGCTGAGGGGATACTTAAAGAGTCATGTACCACTGCAATATGCCCTCTTATTAGACTTTTTGTCACTGGGAACTATCCCCCAGGATATCTTGAGTGCAGGACGAGGAAGACAGGAATAAAGATGGTCATAAATGCATTGTGCATTTGTTTTCAGGAAACTTTCCCATTTTTTTTCTCTAACAGTTATTGAGCTGTCCCTTGCTGTAAAGCAGAAGTAGAATCCCTCTGTCCCTCCAATCCCTGCTAGAATTGCCAGGTACTTTCACAAAAAATACCAAACATGGTAGGAAAAAAATTGGTTGTACAAAAAAAAAAAAAAAAAGCGAGAAAAAACAGAAAATACCAGACATTCTACATGTCCGGTATTTTCTGGGTTTTTTCACCACAGAGGCCGCATATACCGGACTGTCTGGGCTAATACCGGACTCCTGGCAACCCTAATCCCTGCAAGCAAAAGGCTTAATAGTGCCCCAGGTCACCTGTTCTATTATGAAGTCAGTATACACTATGAGACTATTGTTCCTGACTATATCTCTCATTCAGCAAAGCATTTAAGCAAACTATACTTTAGACATGTGCTTAAATGCTTTGCTGAATAGGGAAAGAACTAACCTTCCATATATTTGATTGAGAATCTATCCCCACCAGACACTTCTCTGTACTTGAATTGTTAGGGAGAGAGAGGATAATTTTTTAAGCAAAAGGAAAATATTTTCTAACTTATATGCTAACAGTATATGACAGGTTGTAATTCAGATACAAATAAATGTAGCCAGGATAAGTAAAATATCAGAAGAGTAGTTTATATGTATCTATTGTATACATATGCAAACAGGGGAAACCTCTCTCATCTCTCTCTTTCTTATCCCTTAATAGGCTCAGAAAGAAAAGATGTCTTTGATATATTTTTTCAACTATGTAAAAATCTGTTATTGAATAACATCACAGTGTTAAATGTTTCCTATTCTGATTGATACAATCTCACACTATGATATATAGCATAGTATAAACACTGACAACCACTGAATCTTATTTCCAATATACATGGAGGATAGCTAACATGGAAAAATGTCTTTCAAGGCAAACTTAGCTTCCCTGGGATAGACCAAATACTGTACTTTGAAAAACTCAACTTTTCAAGAAATAATGAACTAAACACCATCCAGCTGACTGACAATTAACTTGTTTACTTTTTATTCTAAAATATATTTTTAACCGATCTTCCTAGACTTTTTCTTATTCTGTAGGTGCCTAGGTGGTATGCTTTACATTCCCCTTAGCTATAATTTGCATTAGAACTTTACAGTTCATATACTGGTTTATTTTAAAATTGAAATCAGAAAACATTTCCCCTTTGATGTTTCATTTACCAAATAAACAACAAAATAAATGGAGTGGGAAGAATTAACAAGTTTTAAAATGTTAAAAGCATAGGCTATGTTCTAAAAAAAGAGGTATAGTACATAAGAAGTCTACACTCCTGAATAGCAAATAGTGTACCGTCTATCTCTGTGAGACATTAAATACATAGGCTTTGTCTACATTGCCAAGGTTTGTTGCTAAAAACAGCCTTTTGTCAACAAAACAATGAGAACCTTCACATTTCAATGTGATTCTTGTTTTTGTTGGGAAAAACACCCAGTTTTGGTGACAAAAAACTTCCACCTATATGAGAGACTTTTGTCTTTTCCCCTCCCTTTATTGTTGACAAAGAGCCAATGTAGACTCTGCTGTTTGTTTTGTTGATAGAACTGGCTTCCACCAGTTTCCCCCAATGCCTGCCCCAATGGCTGTGCTCTCGGTTTTGATCCCTGCTGCCTTGAAGGCATGCTCCTTCTTCCCCTTTCAATGCTCTAGGATGCATCTGACAGCTGAGTGAACTGCTCCATTTGTGGAACAAAGAACAAATCATTGGAAGCTCCTGTTCTGCCCTGCACTAGGAACACAGCAGCAGGCAGACTGCTACTGCAGGGGAGGGGAACAGGCTGTTGTGCTGCTTTGACATTCCTCAGCACAGAGAGCTCACAGAGTTTCTTATGACACTTCTCCCAGAAGCTGTGAATGCTGTGGGAGAACTCAGAGGAAATCCCAAAAAGCACCCAGAGGGGATGCTTACCCACATTGCTTTGCTCTGTTTATCCGCAACAGGCCAGCAATGTGGCCATGAAATGCCAACAATGTGAGGCAGAAAAACTTTATTGCACAATTGTCACTTTTGGCAACTTTTGCATGTCGACAGCACTTTTGTCACCGAACTTTCCCAGTGCAGACATAGCCATAGACTTGAGTGAAGTGTGGTGAGAGCTGGAGGCATTTTTCCTGCACCGTGCAGATTCCAGAGAACACGTGGCGTTCCCGAGGGAGCATCCTGAGCAGCTACCATGGAGTTTCCTTTTGCTTTCCTTCCAGTGCTGGCCTTTGGCCAGTAGATGATGTGCAGGGTGGAGCCATGAGCCAACACCCACTTCACAAAGGCAAACCTCCTTTGGGTGTTCAGAGCTGGTGGCTGTGCTAACCCAGCCCCTTTGTGCTCAAGCAAAGGTAGAGACAGCATTCTGCCTACCTCGTATGGGAGAGAAGGAGCTTTCTTTGCACCTTCAACCCACCCCTGCACACCAGAGGGGAAACCACACTTTGAGCCTACCCTGAAAAAATGCTTCAAAATTAATCAGAATAATAATATTTACACAATTGTTTTTATCCTACCCCTTAATTCTTTCTGGCCTGCTATTATGAACTATAAAGGTTTATTCACTGAATACAAAAATGTTTTAAAAAGGGCACTTGACAAGATATTTTCCATAAAAAAATATTTGTTCTTTGTCTCTTGCCCTAAGGCCTCACAAAATAACATTTCTTAAAATAATTCTTCAGAAGCCAGAAACTGAATTCTGCTTCCTTAGCCATGTTCTCCCCTTTGCTCACACACAGCCTGGGTGATTAATGCACTTTCATAAGTCCTGTACTCCTGGTATATGATTTTCAGTCCTTTCATTGTTTTAAGTGCACAGAATCACCAAACTAATCAAACAGAAACATTGGTGCTAATAAAACCTATGGGCATCTTACCACTACTTTGACTTGAAAAAAGCTAGTTGGTGATCTTTGACAGTAAATTATATTAAAAGGTTTTCAAACTTGCAAACCTGTAAGTTTTATTTTAAAATCCTTTTCCTAAGTACAAAATCTAGGCTTGATTTTTGTCAGACTGACAATGAAGAGTTCCGTAAAATCAGTGGAGACACAATAGTGAGAAACCAAAGTGCTGGGTCTTCTGTGTCTTATAAGACTGCCTCAGAGGACAAATTACAGAGGCAGGGGATCTACAACTCTCCATTGCTTGCTGAAAGTGCAATACAAGCTTTTTCTTATCATGGGTTAGGTAAGTGACACTCCTTCACTGCTCCCTCAGGTCCTTGTTTTGTGTGCAAAGAGTTTCCCTCCCGGTTTTAGTCTGCTTTAGCTTATCTCCCAGGTAATGCATTTTAATATGATTATACTTTATTTTGGGGGGTTCAAAACCCTGCCTTATAGCACTGTAGGTGTTGGAGGAAGCAGAGAATACATCCCATTCCCAGAGCACACCCATCCAGCAGCTGAGCAGAATGGCTATGTCTAGACAGCTGGGCTATTTCAGGATACCGGAAGTATCCCAAAATATTAATTCCACGTTTACATTTGGAAGTAATGGGCGTGCTAGTCCGGTGTCCCTATAACCTTCATAAAACAAGGGCTAAGGGATTTTTCAGAATAGCACTTTATTTCAAAATTACCTCAGAATAAGCTACACAATTTGCATCTCGCAAATTGCATAGCTTATTTCGAGGTAAAGGTACTGTGTAGATGCACCCGATGGCAGCCTAGTTCCCTTGTGGGTCAGACCGAGGGGATGATTAATACAGATATCCATACACTAGCAGCTGGGACCTTATTCTGTCTTTGGTCTCCCCTGTGGCATTCTGAGGCATTTGAGAAGCCAAGTGGAAAAAAGTGCTTTATTATGCTGCTTCTGTGAGGTGCTCTTAGAAGTATTTTCCTCCCACAAGCCCTGAGCTAGGCTGCTGAAAGGACGATTCAGCAACCCAATTCAAAACTATCACTCCTCTATCACCAATGCCTATATTACACCTCTATCCTCACCAAGCATGGCTGAAATCTGCAAGCACAAGAGTTTTCCCCAGCTCCATAAAAAGCATAAGTGGCATATGATCAGGAAAGGCATATATGTAATTACTATGTAACAAAACATTTGTAGAGACCCGCACAAATACAAAATTGGTATCCTTATCCATACCTGCATTTGCAAAAATGATCCATAGATATCCTCATCCATGGATATGGATATCCACAATTATAAAGTAGATAGGTACAGATTTGCAGGGTTCTAGATACAAAAAAATATCATCTGTATGCACATCCATATTGGCAAAAATGAGCTGTGGCTATACCTGCAGATTTGCAGAGCTCTATGCATTTTTCATGTAAATTCCAGAACAACTGTGCCTAGCTGCATGGGTAGTTAGAATGTTTTAAATCTCAAACAACGTCTGTCATGTAAGTTAACGATGAAGACATAAATCATTCTTTTTCTCCTGAAGATACATTATTCATGATTCCTTTGATGATCAGATGAATATTAACATGAAGAGAGCTATTCAAGCTTGCAACAGCAAAGTGGACTCTGACTTTAATTTGTAGTGATGAGGTTGAGCCAAACAGTCTCATACTTTGAAAGCACTTTAAGTGAAATGCAGGTAAAAAGTAAACATTCCTGACTTCTGAGCACTCTGCTGTTACATCTTCCCATAACAGGAAGATAAATCATCATCATTAGCATCAAGGCAAGGCAGTGTTCATTTTTCACATACCTGTTTGGAAAGTACTGTGCTCAGAACCCCACCTGGGTATTTCATGTAGATTTATTCTTCTTCTATCAATCTCCAGTCACATTATTTTTCAATGGCAAAAACACATTTGTAAATAATATTGATTTTACAAAAATAAATACTCTCTGATAGTCTATTATGTCTGTTTTATAGACTAACACCATGAATTGTAGTATTCACGCCAACAGACAATATGAATACATCCTTTATTAAAATGCAGAACAAGCATGCTGAAGTAGATCAGAAGCAGCAGCCAAAAAAAAAAAAAAATCAAAAAACAAAAAATAAAACAATAACCCTGAAGCTATGTATTAGTCAAAGGTTAATAATAATAGTACAATATATTGTTTTTACCTAAATATCCTTCTTTGATTTTGAAAATGATAAAAAAATGCTAAGACAATAATAATTTATACAGGTACTGAGTTTTTATATTGTTCTTTTCATCCATGCGAAAATCCTTTCAAATTTAGGTTTGCTTGCTTTGGAGTATACCTTCATAAAATCTCCTTCGCAATTTGGTAAATATAATATTTGAACCTTCTTCAATGTTCAGTGGTATGCTGCTTTACTACATTGAGTCTGTGATCATGTTAATGCTTTATAATACTGGACTTATGCTGTCCTTTGAAGAAACTTTTCAGTAATTCTTTGCTAAATTGGGATACTTTGCTAATGCTTAGTTCACAAAATCTGAGATTTCAGTTGCCTTAAAAAAAAAGTTGTATGGCTCTTTGTTATTGAAAGAATTTGATAGAACAGGAATTCAAGATTTGAGGAAATTACAATGAGGTTGACTTTTTAGTTGGCTGATTTGCTTTGGAATCTTTTCTGATAGGATAGCATACAAAGTCCAAGATAAATCTCTCAGGACATTATACATTAAAAAGCAAAGCAAAAAAAGATTTACCCATCATATCTATTAATTCAACAGTGAAAACAAATCATGTTTTTCAGGCATCACTTATTTTTAAAGGACTTGCATTTTTCTATTCTCTACATTTAAGAGCTGCAGGGAGCTTTTAATCAGTATTTCACCACAAGTGTGAATATAGAATGTGAAGAAGAGGCTTGCTTTCAGAATATCTGCTTTATACAGGACAGTTTGAAATGGCATTTACTTTAACAAATAGATTAAAAAGCACAAACTAAGAAAGTTCTGTTTTCAATCTGAATGAAGAGATACTAATGCCAACCACTAACATCTGTCAGACTTTTCCAAAAGATGTTACTTTCTTGAGAGAGGCTATGGCTGCGTCTAGACTGGCAAGTTTTTCTTTCTGTCTACACTGGCCGCTTTGAATTTGAGCAAGAACATTGACGATCTAAAGTAAGATTGTCAGTGTTCTTCCGCAAATACAATGACTCTCCCATTCGGGAAAAAGCCCTCTTGCGCAAATTCTTTTGTGCAAGAGGGCCAGCGTAGACAGCTGAGAACCATTTTGTGCAAAAAAGCCCCGATGGTGAAAATGGCGATTGGGGCTTTCTTGCGCAAAACCGCGTCTAGATTGGCACGGACGCTTTTGTGCAAAAAGTGCTTTTGCGCAAAAGCGTCCATGCCAATCTAGACGCTCTTTTCCACAAATGCTTTTAACAGAAAAACTTTTCCATTAAAAGCATTTGCGGAAAATCATGCCAGTCTAGACGTAGCCTACGTGTCTGATTTTCCTCTTACTTAAGGCCTGATCTAACACCCATTAGAGTCAATGGAAAGATTCTCATTGAACTATGCTGGATCCAAGTTCTTACACTAACATGATAAGGAGTGGTTTACACTAAGATCAGAGGAGTTACACGAGTTCAAAACTGGTGTAAGTAAAAGAAGAATCTGATCCTGGATAAGTAACGTATTTTTGAAGTAATCATGCTATTGCCATTACATTGCTTTACCTTTGCATAGTTTTTAGTATTTTCTTAAACTTCTAGATGACGTCTATACTACGATTCTCTTGCGGAAGAGGAAATGCAAATGGAGCGCTCACTAGCATATGTTGTGCTCTCATTTGTATTTCCTCTTCCCTTCCCTTTTGCACAAGAGGTTTTTGCGCAAAAAAGGGCTGCGTGGACCCCTTTTGTGCCAGAGCTGTTCTTTTATCATCCAGTCCCAGCTTCCAGCAGTTCTAGGCTTAGCAACACCCGGATTGAACCCCTGACGACATAGGTTTATCAATAGCTATTAACCAATCTTCCATGAACTTATTTAATTATTTTTAACTCAGTTATACTTTTGACCTTTACAATAGCCCAGGTTGACTTTGCATTGTGTGAAGAAGCACTTTCTTCTGTGTATTTTAAACCTGCTGCCTGTACTTTTTCCCATTCTAATATTTTTGAGGTGGGATGACCAGAACTTCCTATAATATTCAAGGTGTGTGTCTATTAGGGATTTATACAGAGGCATTACATTTTCTGTCTATCCATTTCCTAAGAGTTCCTAACATGGTTATCTTTTGACTGCCACAGCACAGTGAATATTCAGGGGACTAGCCCCGATGACGCCAAGACCCCTTTCTTGAGAGATAACAGCTAATTCAAACCCCATCATTTTGTATGTACAATAGATAAGTTTTCCAATATGCATTATTTTACCTTCATCAGCATTGAATTTCATCTGCCATTTTGTTCATCAGTCACCCAGTTTTGGGGAGACCCCTTTGTAACTTCACATTTAGTTTTGGTCTTAATATCTTGAGTAATTTTATCATCTACAAATATTGCCACATCACTGTTTAACCCCTTTGCCAGACCATTTATGAATACTGAAAAGCACTGGTCCCACTACAGATCCTTAGGTGACCCCACTATTTACCATTTCTATTGTGAAAACTGACTTTGCATTCCTCCCCTTTGTTTCCTATCATTTAACCAGTATCTGATCCCTGAGAGGATCTTTGACAGCTTACTTTGCTTAACAAGGTGAGGGACCTAGGCAAAGGCTTTATAAAAGTCCAACTAAATCACCTTTGTCCAAATGCTTGTTGACAGCTTCAGAGAATGTTAATACCCAAAGAACACGTGTAGGAGGACGAACAACAGACAAAGGCCCCATTCCTATTTGTGATCCAAGGATGTTGCAGTCTACCCACATGAATCACAGTGAAGGAATGGGGCCCAGGCTTACATCTCCAGCTGCACCACTGAAATCAATGGGAGTTTTGCGATTAAGCTCACTGTCTATGCAATGGTGTAGCTCTTGGCAACCACATTTCATGGATTGATTACTCCATATTCAACTTCTTGGGCCAAATGTTCAAAACTGGCAGCTTAACTTGTTTGCCCCAAACTACTCATTTCAGCAACAATTTAAAGCAGCCAGTTTTGAACATTTGGCCCAAGATTCCTAGAATAGTCTTGGTGTGGGCTTGTGTGTGCAAGGGCAGATGACCATTTTGCGGGCCCCGGGCAGTATAATTCCGCAGGGCCCCCCCTTTCCCACGGTGCATGCGCGGTGGTGCCACGGCGCATGCGCAGGGCTTTCTGAAGTGCAGGGCCCGGGGCGGCCACCCCGTTCGCCCTGCCCTATATCCGCCCCTGTGTGTGTGCATGCCTGCATGCGCGTGCCTTCAACTATGGACAGTTCATAAATGCTAATATTGGGTATACTTCAGCCTCTCTACTGCTTCTGATTGCTCTACTATAAGATTAAAAAGTAACAAAAAAATTCCATTAACCATTTTCCCTTTACATTGTCCTTATCTAATTTGGAAAGCTAGTTACGGTAATTTCTTCATAAGCCCCAACACAAAAATGTGGTGTATCATTTAAATTACTCCTAGCTACATGATGAGCTTGTTGTCTCTCATTTTGGATGCAACCATGCAGATGTTAGCAGGTGCTTAAGCAATGACTTGCCAGATTTTAAAAAAAACACCACACACACCAAAATCCATTTATTCTGAAAAACTTCTAAATATTCTCCTCCAACACAGAAGGTTGGAACTGAATGTTTGTAAGTTTGATAGTTTTCTGTGGTTGTGTTGCAGGTTTGATTTTGTTTGAAGTTTAATCAGAGCAGAGTAGGAACTGGCAGGGAATCCAAGATATATATTCAGATCATCTTTGTCAGCTAGCCTGAACCAATATTGATCCAAATGAACAAGGTGCTGCTTATGCATCCAAAATAGGAAGGTGGGAGGAAAAGGAAGACAACTGTTTCTAGTTTCTTGTTTAAAGCCATTCCTGAAAAACAAAGAATTTCTCTCCTTATGAGAGGGGAAAGCAAAGCTCACTTTTAAGTAACTTTCAGAGCAAATGCAGTTTCCAAACAAACCAAAATTACATTGTTCTTTATGCTACAAATATTGTAGTATTTTGTGATCAATCAATTGCTTCTGGACTTAGTTGTTTCTCTTATTTTAACCAGATAAATTGATTATGGCATGTGATTGCAATACTGTGAGTAAATTAGGGAGACAAGGTTATAATTGTCAGAGATGCACCTATGGATTCAAAATTGTTTCAGACAGCAAATTAGTGCACATGCTGCATTTGTAATTTTGTGCAATGGCAGCTGCTGTGGTATTCTAAGACATGTGCCAATCTTAAATTTGTTATACAGTTAAAAAGTATTATGCCTTTTGATGGATGTAAAGAAGCAAAATATAAATTATTTCATCTAGGTACTTGGAAAAGCCAATGAAAAGAAAAAAAAAAAAGAGATTCTTATGTTGCATCATAATAAACTCACACAAGTCATAGCCAATTTCTGTGCAGCATAATGTAACACGATGAACTGAAATCCTTCCTACATGTGATATTAAACACTATGCTAGGTGACACTAAATCTTTGATAACTGAAAGCTTGGGGTGGAAGACAGGGTTGATCATTCCATAATCCCTTTGAAGCTCTGGTATGGGTCCTGCTCAGTTAAAGTCTATATCCGTAAGGCAGAGATAGAAAGAAGGGCTGCAAAGAACCCAGCTGTGGTTCTCTTAGTCTGGAGCATTTTTACACTGACTCTTGTCCCAGAATAGCTTAGGGCGACCTCTTGAATGCTCTAAACTACTCAAGTTGGCTGCGACAACCAAAAGGTCCATCTGTCAATTAGTCATTGCCAGAGCACAGTAGAGTGTTGGCAATACCTGCATCTGCCATTAACATATGCCAGGGCCCCTGAAGGAGTGCTCAGAAGTCAGCTATGTCACTCTATTCCAGCTGGGGATTAACCCACCCACACATATCCCTGCTCATGCTGGAGCATAGCTGAAAACCTGTCCTATTTTTGGTAGACCATTGCAGAGAAGTGCATTTAGTTACCCATCTGGAATTTGTGCAGGCATTTTTTTTAAATCAGCATATAGTCTACTCAGTATGGTAGAATAGAAAGGAAATTGATAAACAAGACCTCTGGTAGATTTAAAGAGTTCACTTCATCCAAGAAATACTTATCTGTGTACACATCTTAACTCCAACTATTCAGGAGAGCACTTTAGTGCTACTGAGTAAGAGGAAAAGCACCTATCCCATCTAGGAAAGTATTCCTCTTATTTATGTCACATAACTACTTCCAAAAAGCATGGATTTATTTCCATTCCTTACCATTGTACTGTACCCATAACCACAGAAAAGATGGGCAAATTCATTTTGCCATTTTAAAGCCACACGAACATTTACCTTGAACTCAGACACTATTGGGTTTGCATTCTGGGTAGAGGAGGGTATGAGAAACAATGCAAAGGGGAAACCTCATTTTTTCCACCATTATTTCTCACTGGATGAGAGCAGACAGAGTAAAAAACAAAAACAGGGGAAAGGCACCGGAGAAGGAAGAATTCTAATCAAAATCTAAACATCATGGGCCCATTTCTTCTCCTGCTGTAAATTAGGAGTAACAACACGAGTTAAATCTCAAGTGAACAAAGAAACAGGCTAATTAGTTGTTTTGCAAACCCAAAAGAACTAGTTCAAGAGGTTCATAAAATCTCAGGCTCCATAAGATTCACTCATCCTTTAATTCAGCAAAATAAAATACTGCTTAGTAAAAATATACAGAGTCCTCCAACTTCTTTGGCTAACTCTTTTCTACAGCATGATCCTCAACCCCCTCCAGTCTTTCTTTTCCCTCTTTCTGATCTCTTGCCAGTAGGACTCTTTCTATTTTTTTCTGTCACCACTCATTTCTTTCATCAACTTTACTCTAGCAGGAAAGAGTCCCTTTTTGGCAGTGTTTAAAAAAAATCCACAAAACAGTGTCTGCAAGTTACAGTGGAAAATGCATTGCTGGGTCTAGGCAGTGGCGCTGGGAACCCTATGGATACATACTAATCATTGTGGCATATTAATATAAGTAAGTTACCGTATTTTCCGGCATATAGGGCGACTGGGCGTATAAGACGACCCCCTATTTTTTTAATTAAAAGATAGGGTTTCATCTTATACCCCAGCGCCCCTCCGCCTCCTTTGCTCCCGGTGTCCCTGGTCTGCTGGAGATGGTCCCCAGCAGACCAGAGGCACCGGGAGCAAAGCCGCAGCAGCTTTGAAAGCCTCGGGGGAAGCCGGCGGTGGGGCATCCCAGGCGCACCTGGGCTGCCCCCCCGCCGGCTTCCCTCGAGGCTTTCAAAGCCGTGGAGGGGCTCCGGCGGGGGGGCAGCACAGGCACGCCTGGGATGCCCCGCCACCGGCTTCCCCCGAGGCTTTCAAAGCCGCGGAGGGGCTCCAGCGGCGGGGCATCCCAGGCGCGCCTGGGATGTATACCCGGCGTACAAGACGACCCCTGATTTTTGGGGGATGTTTTTTAACATCAGAGGTCGTCTTGTACACTGGAATATACGGTATGTTACACTGTATAAAAGTGTGTCACTGCATTTGATTGGCTTCCCAGCTCTGTTCCTCCCCTCCATAGCAAATTCTGTGTTCCCAGGGTATTTCGTTTGAACAAATTGACAGCTCACTGTCATTTGGGGGAGGGAAGCCAATTTTCTTCCCTTTTATACACTGATGAGTTAATTATCCCAATAAACTTGTTCTTCACAGTGGGAATCTAGCACAGAGCCTTGTAAAATAAGAATTAATGGTCTCTTTTTTAAAAATTAGTTTTAAAAGAAGGAACCCTGCAACAAATATGTTATAATAATTAAGGAAACTACTACATAGCAGCAAAACTACATTAAACTTTCTGATTTTTCCATGGTGTCCTTGGATAGATACACTACCCAGTAGACCATGTTAAATGCTCCAAATGTGACTGGAAACAGAATGCGTGCATATTTGTCTATCTTACTAGTGCCAGAGCTGGAGGCAGGGGAAACAGGAGGCGGAGAGATAGCAGTCGACTTTACAGATGTGCCGACCGTATTAGCTGTGGTCTGAATCTGCTCCAGTCTAGATCCAAGTAAATGATGAATGGAGGAGGATCCAGATGTGGCATGCTGTGTTATGCATCCAGTTAAAATTGGGGTGGAGGGAGGAGCTGGAGGAGTAGCTCTTGCAGAAGACAATGTTTCTGAGACATTGAGGCGACTGAACGGATTTGGACTTGATGCTGAAAGAGACTGGGGTGTAATGTCAGAGGACCCCTGAGTTACCACCGAAGGTTGGTTAGAACTGTTTGCTGTATCAGTTCGGTTCCCACCATCAGCTTCCGACTGTACCATGGCGTTTGTTCTTTTCCTCACATTTGAATTGGCATCTGTAGTCTGCAAAGTTATAAGAAATAATATTAGTCACTTTTTAAACACAGACACAAACAGAAGCAATGGGAAATATTTAAACAGGCCCTATGATGCAAAATCAAAGTGAGCTTGAGTCTGAAGTCCAAACATATTATCTGCTCATGAATATGAACTTTAGTTGCAAAAAAGCGCAAAGCAGCCCAGAACTGAACAAGAAGTCTAGTGTTGTCACTTGTCATTTTTTTCCTCTTTTGGAGCTGTGAGGGGTATAAAAGCCCCACTCTGAGCCTCAAGGAGTTAAAAGACAGACAATAGTTTGTGCAGGTAGCACCATCCCTCTGGGCTTGCTGAACATGTGCTGGGCAGAAGAATAAGCTAAATGGGAGCTCAGAAGGCCAGGCAAAGGATGGTGCACAGGCTGCAGGAGAATGGAATGCTTCTCCAGGAAGCTAGACAGAAGGTTGAGCCTGAGAGGGAACAGCAGAGCAGGTAAGGCCCCTAGACAGTGCCTTGTCCAACAAACACCCTTTTGAGAACCTCCAGGGTTCTGCTCCTTTGGATTTTTTTTTTTTTGGGTTGAGACTGACTGGTCTATAGGGCACGTACCCCCAAATTGAAGAGCCTACTGGCAGGAAGTATCCCAGGGATGTGAACTTGGACCTACTACAAGGAAGATCCTGCCTTTGTTGCTGCCCTGTGCTGGGACCTGGTGAAGAAGGACCCAGTTCCCATTACCACACCCTTTATCAGCTAAGGCCCAGATGTTGGAGGAAAGCTGAAGATTCCTGGCTGTAGGTCAGGAACAGATATCCATATTGCCCTGGCAGGGAGGGCTGTGGATGGAAGTTAAGTGTGCTAACCACTAGGCCACTCAGCTCTCATTACACATGGAAGAGCACGAGAGAACCATAGGGTCCCAGGCTTGAAATTAGGCCAGAAGGAAAGGGGAGGGGTGAGAAAATAGATTGAGAAGTTGCTTAAGTGTGCCCTAGAAAATTATTCACAGTAGCTCTGCTACTGGACTGCATCGATCCAGCACACACTGCTCATCAACAGCAGCTGATTCAAGAACTGGGAAGACAGCAGCAGCTTATCAAGTAGATGATTACACTCAGACAGACACTCGGGGCGGCAGCAAGTCTTACCAAGAAAGGGGGACGTACTAGCTTAGTGCCAGCCAACCTGGTGAAACAGCTAAAGATGGACACACAGATGACCCAGAGGCATTCCTTGTCATGTTGTTCAAGAGAGTTTCCGGCATGCCTCCATGGCCAGTGGGAATCTGGGCCAATCCATTGGCACTCTACTTGTCATAACTGGTCCATATTACAGGGGCCATCTCCACTGGGAGACCTAGACTACAGATACCTAGGCTCAGAAGAAGGGCCCAAGGAAGATGTTAGTCTATCTGGAGAGAGGGCCATGCAAGGACTGCTAGATGCAGCCAAATTCTGGTCAGGGAGTAGCTGGTGAGGCCAGGAGGCAGCATGGAGGGATGCTCTATCATGGAGACATACAGCCCTAAACAATAAAAGAAATTAAATTAACTGCAAAACCTCATCAAAATGGTAGATGCTAATGTGACCAGAGACCTAGCCAAGGAAGGAAACCACAAGAGGAGTGCTTAGGACCCAGAGGAAGGACTGTCCTTGCAGGTAAATGATCATGCACCATCACCAAACTGATGCAGTAAGAGTCCACCACAGCACTCCTCAGTGCGGATTTCTTGTCTGACAAGATGGATTTTGCAGTCTGTGGAAGCAGCAGAGCATACATTCCACACTCTCAGTCTAATGAAAGGGTATTGGCAGAAACCCTTGAATCCCAAGTTTAAAGAGATGACTGCTTTCTTCACCCAATTTGGTTTTATCAGTTTAAGACCAGGCCCTCTGGGCTCCATAGGGCCACTGCCACCTTTCAGTGATTGATGGATACGGTGCCACAACTGCCTGAGGAACAGCCCCCTGCACCACACATGAAAATGCTGCGAATGAAGAGTGGGCTGACCATACAAGGCATACTATTGCAAACAACAAGCTCGAATGGAGGCAGCATTGATGGCCAACCCAATCAAGTGTCATCTGGCTGCCAAAGAAGTCACTCACCTGGAGCACACAGTGGGAGGGGACAGTTATGATCCCTGGCGGACAAAGTCCAAGCTCTAGCTGATTTCCCTCTCCCTTCCACCAAGAAGCAAGTTCACGGTTTCCTAGAAATGCTGGGGATGAATCTCTGACAGTACCCTACCTTTGGTATCATTGCTGCCCCTTTGTGATGGACCTGGACAGGATTCAGCATCCCAAAAATATCTTGTTGGATGAAAAATTGTGATGAGGCATTTAAAGCACTTGAAGACCAGTTGAGCCAGGAACTTGTGCTATTCTACACAGAGTTCACAAAATCATTTATTGTGCAAAACAGTGCAGAGAAGTCAGGCTTGGGGCAGTGATGTTGAGAATTCAGAGGAGAAGAGCAACCCATTTTCGTTCTCAGTAGAAAGCTGCTCCCCTGGGAAGTGGCATACGAAAAAGGTACTGGAAGTAAAAGTAGCAACTGATGCCCTGTGAAATTACTTATGCGGGCAACCCTTCCACCTTGTAGCTATGCATCTCTCTGAAGACTGAACTCCATTAAAGACCACATCATACAGTGGTATCTCTTGATGCAGTCATAGAGGTTCCAGGTGTCCCATCACACAGGAAAGGAAAACACAAATGCCAGTATCTTCTATGAACCAGAGCAGACATGTGGCTGAGTGGGAGGGTGTGTGATGGGGTATACAAACCCCACACTGCGCCCCAAAGGTGTTAAGACACTACTGGGACCAAGCAGCTCTGCCCCTCCAGGCCTGATGAGCATGCTCCATCTGGAGTATCAGGTTCAATAGGTGCTCAAAAGCTCAGGCAAGGGATGGTGGACAGGCTGCAAGAGAGAAATGCTTCTCCAGGAAGTTAGGCAGAAAGTTGAGCCTGAGAGGGGACCACACAGTGGGTAAGGCCTTGAGACAGTGCCTTCTCCATCCTCCACCCTCTCAGCACCAATAGGACCTGCAGGGTCTTGCTTCTTTTGACTTGGTTTTGTTGAGAGAGACTGACTGCACCATAGAGGATGAGGTCCAAACTGAAGCGACCTACTGCTAGGAAGTAACCCAGGGAAGTGAACTTACTGCAGGGAGAACGTGTGTTGCTTTGCACATGTTCCTAGATAATAACCTATCGGAAAGGGATGGCCCAGGTCCCCATACCACATCCTTTTAGGAGCTATGTCCCAGATGCAAGTGGAAAGCTGAAGATGGCTGGCCTAAGGTCAGGAATAGAGATCAGTATTGTCCTGACAGAGACCAGGGACCAGAAGTCAGATGCACTAATCTCTATGCCCGCCGGCCCTCCAAGCCCCTATTCATAGTTTTAACTCTTGGCTCAGAATTCACTGGCATGTTCTTATAGATTTGGTGATGGGCAACAGCTCTAAATCCAGCTTTTAGTAAACCCAATTTAAACTTAGAAGGGAATCTGGCCCTTATTTTCCAAGTTGACACATTCACATTGTGGTCCAAAGATACTGACCCACTGTGTGGTAACTGCTGGCAAATGCGGACTTTTCAATGGCAACGACTGCACTCCTCATGCAGTATCATCAAACTCAAATTTTGTTAGGAACCAAAAAACCAGCAGATTTAGAATAACTGCGATTAAAGAGCCATGTGGGTGGAAACTCCTCTTTAAATATTCTATATGCCTTTTCACAGCATGCATTTCAACTTGGCAGCAGAAAATTATTAATTTCTTTATATAAAATTAGGATTTTTTATTTTGTTGAAACCAGAAGAAGAGAGATGTTCACAATATATTAAAACAAAAAAAACCCCTAAGTATTGAAACAATGAAAAGATCTAATATTGAAATTTTACACCAAGTAAAATAAAAACATCTCTCTCTACCAAATGATTACACAGTCATTTCATCTCTACTGTGACAAAACAAAAACCATGGAAACCCACTATGTAGACTACGCTAACATTCCTTTCCTTCAACTAATAATAGCCAATTAACATAAAATACAAGACATTAAACTGCAACGTAAAAAAGAAATAAACAGGTGTCAGAGCAATACAGTGTAGAATTCCAAAATTTTGTGGCTATTTACCACAATGACTAATGGACAAAGTGCAGCAAACCTCACCAATGATGTCAGTACTCTCAATAAATCCTGTCCGCCTGATTACACACACGCATTTCTCTCTCCAAACACACAAATACATTAGGAATTCAGGAGAGCTATATTTGTGGAGTGATACCAATAGCTTGAAAACAGGCTGCCATTTCAACATTCCATCCTCGAGGCACTGTACCAATCTGAGCAATTCATTTAAATAGCAATCACATAAAAACTGAGAACCGTTGCAAATGTCACATCAGCAGCTTTACTGTGGTGTTCAGCATGATGATCTGGGGGCCAGATTGATTTAGGGATTTTGGCATTCAGTTGCCACTTGAGCGGCCTGTATTCAATATTTAGTCATGAGAATTCCCACTCAGCTGCCCCCTTAATCTATAGGTGCCTAAACGCACTCAGTGCTTAAATTTCTGCTGCAAAAGTTCCCTAGGCACCTATATTTCTGTTTCTGAGCATGCACACTGCTGCCTCACTCTAGGCATCTGAAAGTCTAAGTCCCAGCATGATAGTCAAAGCAAAGGAAAATAGAGTTTCTTATAGGTGAGTTCAGAGCTCCCCTACAAGATTGGGGCCTGTTGTCATGACTACATCGATTTTACCTCAGTGTTTAAACCAGGGGCAGGCAACTACCAGCCCATGGGCCAGATACAGTCTGCCAAAATTAGCCCTTGTTGGGTCCCCACACTAACGTATTCACCTACACCTCCATAAGCATGGGGATCACAGTTCCCAGCCAATAGGAGTTGCGAATGCCCATACCTGTGGAGGTGCATGTAAATCTAGCAGCAGCAGTCAACTCCATTCACCACTGCTGTTTTATTGCCCATCCTTGAGTTAGATCCTTCACGTGGGATTTGGGAAACCCAGGCTTAATCTGCCAGGGGAAGAAGAGAAAGGAATTGAACCAACACCTCCTATCTCTCAGGCAAGGGCCTTACCCACTGAGCTGTGGGATAGTGTGATATGGAGCCCCTCAGTCTCACCTATTGAAGATGTTGCACTTTGGATAAATAATTAAAGTGCCACAGTGCTAGAGAGAAAGACTCTGTAACCTGGTGGGTAGAGCCCTCACCAGGGGAGAGTGGGGAAAGCCAGTCAGTCCCTGTGCTCCCATTACTCCCTCAACAGCTGACACTGAAGGAGCCTTATAGTAGAAGATCCCTTTTCCCAGAGGTGGGCAAACCTTATTCAAACCCTTTCTTCTGAGCAAGCAGAAGTGAAAAACTAAATCTGGGTCTCCCACCTTCCAAGTAGGTGTTCTAACCACTTGGCTACAAGGTGGGCAGTAGCTCCTCCTCCCAAGCAAACATTCCTAACATCCTGAGATGTGTAAAGCTTAGGGTGCATCCCCTGCTCAGCAGCTCCCCACTCTAGCAAATTCTACTCTTAGGTTTCTTCCCCCCCTCCGCCCCCGGTCATTCTAGAAGGAGCCCAGGCATCTACTGCAGTCTTTTATGAATCCCATGCATTCTAAGATGCCTAAAGTCATAAGTCCCTTTGTGAATCTAGTCATTGGTCAACAGATGAGTTACCATGGCAAACTTGCTTCTCATAGGTTGGAGGAATGAAAGATGCACAGCCAAATGATTTTCCTGAAATGGGGAGAAAACAGTTTTGTGCATCTGCCAGCAATAATCGATTCTCCTCACACTACAGTTGAGCTGATGAATAAACTGATCTTTCATCTGATAATTCATTTGTAGGAAGAGAGCTGAACCAACACATTCTTCCAAAATGTGGGAAAGAATAATAAAGAAGTTAAAAGATTAAGACTTAATATAATCCATAATGATTACTGAAGTAAAAATACAATGTGCTGAAAAGAGCTGCTGTCAGTGTTGGACAAGTTTGAACATTTAGGGGTGGCTCTAAATAAAACAGCAAATACAGAGCAATCTAATTTAAAAAAGGCATTATTCGATCTAAAATTTAGTCTATATTTCTAGTTCTGACAAATACATATAGTCCCTAAAAAGGCATTGTTATTTCTAGATGCTAAGGACTTCTTGGATGAGAAGGAAATAATTTTCAACTTTAAAAAAGAAATCTTGAAATAAAAAAGTAATACAAAGAAGCAGTGTCTATTAGAAGTCAGAGGTTACCAAATAGAAGTACCTTCACAAATAGAAAATACCAGATAGTAAAAGACTGTTTATTCTAGCAGAGAAAGACATAGCAAGAATCAATGGTTGGAATCTGAAGTCAGACAAATTCAAATTAGAAATAAGTCACAATTTATTTTTTAAGCTGAGAAGATTAATCATTGGAACA
Organism: Pelodiscus sinensis; assembly: GCF_049634645.1. Lineage (NCBI taxonomy): Eukaryota > Metazoa > Chordata > Testudines > Trionychidae > Pelodiscus > Pelodiscus sinensis. The sequence goes on along the minus strand of NC_134715.1, from coordinate 88,603,390 downwards.
AACTATCTAAGAAAAAGGTGTATTTTCCATCTTTGAATGTCTTCACATCAAGATTGGTGACCTTCAAAGGAGATATGCTTTAGTCAAACACAAGTTAATGGGCTCTGTATACCAGTAACAGGGAAATTATGTGACCTGTGTTATTCAGAAAGTCAGGTTACATCAGCTCAAGGTTCCTTCCAGGCTTACAAAGCTGTGTAACAATCAGGAGAAAATATCCACTAATATTAGTTAATGTTTTAAAAAGGTCTCTGTCTCTTGTGTCTGATGTTTCCTAACCCCTGAGTGCTCAAGCTTCCCAGGAAAAATAAAAGTGAATTTCACAGAAATTGCATTTTTAACTTCCCAACATACAAGTTCTGACATCAGCAGTGCTTATGTAATTAGAGAACAGGAACAGTACCATGTGACTGTTCTGACCAATTACACACAAACAATATAGCTCAAATTTGTAGTATCAGCAATCAGTTCAAAAGGATAAAGAGTTTTTTTTTAAAAAAAGGATATTCCTCAAATGAACTCCAATAAGGAATACATTTGAAGAAATTCTTCTGTTTGAAGATTTGCCATGAACAGAAAAAAATACATTGAATAAATACATTGTCAATTATGTATTCTGCCACCAACAACATATGGCAGTTCAGTTGCAATAGAATTCAGCATCTCTCTTAGGTTTTAAATATCTCCTTTTTCCATTGCCGGTTACTAATTGCCTTGTTTGTTTGTTTATTTATGGTGCTGCAGCTTGAATAACTGAAGGGCTGAATTATTGTGTAAAAAGAAGGGGAAATTATACTTAACTGAAAGAAACACTAATGATTCAGTTTGAAATAGAAAGGCTGAGTCACTATTCAATATGTACAGTCACATGCACAGATGTGCTGTTTGCATACCTCTACAAGAGGGTTTGCTTACAACCCAAAGCAGATTTTAAGATTTTATCTAAAGGAAAACTAAAATAAAACTCTACATTCAGCTGGAGTTGGAATGTGCATTTGCTGTTACATCACTCTAAGATAACTATATACCAGACGGTGAGTATCACACGTCAACTGAAGGCTTTCAATGATTAAACAGATGTGATTCACTAAGAGCACTGTCCAAACCAACCATGTTGTTCTGCAGAAAGGATGGCACTGGAGTTCTGAAAATGGAGGCTGGCATTAATCTTTCATGTACAGGGCTATTAGTGTCTGTGGTTTGGCTCAGCTTGGGTGACATCCACCTGCAGTGCAGAGGGCCAGCCCCAAACCCTTTATACTATATTCTCAGTATGGGGAAAAGCAGCTGTATAAAGGTGCCTGCATTTTCCTCCATTTGACACAGATCTGTATGGAAGGCTACAATGTGGCTGGACAATGAATTTAATCAGCAATCTGAGGACTCCATTAGCCCCACGTCTCATGCACACAGAGACGTGCAGCCACTATTCCAGCCCATAAGCTGAGATAAGAGTTGTAGAGTGGGGACAAGAGAAAGTGTTCCAACCTGGGACCAGTGTGCAAGTGATTTCAACCCCCAGCCTCTGCTCTATACCTGCAGGGAGTCCAGTTACTCGAGTTTTATGTGGATGGAGAGAATTTTGCCCTTCATGAATAACAAGTCTCCACTCAATATGGACTAAATAGCTGCATGGCTCCCAAAACGGTGACAACAACAACATCCCAAAACAACAACGACAACAACATGCATCAGTCTCAGTTCATTCCCAGGCTCTCAGTTGCTCTGTCATTTGTTTTCATGGACCAGCTTAATTTTGCCCCACCCTCTGCCTTTGCACCCCAACAGCTGCTGCTCTTTGTGAATAAGAGAGGATGCATCCAAGGTTCATCCTACTTTCTACTGTAGCTGCTCCCTCCCTTTCAAGTTGATCCTGGCAGGAAGTAACCCCAGTTTTCCCCATCGCATCTGGAATGACAATATGAGCAAGTCAGTGTTGGGTTTAGAGGGGAGGGAAAAGGGCTACTTTCCTAAACAGGCAAATAAGGGCAAGAGCAATCTAATGAAACCCCGAGACTAATGGCCTAACTATGTATTTAGCCTACATTAAACTTTTTTTTCTTAATGAAGGCAAATAAAGTATGCCCACATATATAGACAGTCTGTTGTTCATAATAAAATTTACATTTCTGAAGACTCCATACAGATTATTCTTCATTTTATACTGTCACCATATAATACTGTACAATAAATCTGAACAGCATGTGAGTTTCTGAAGAATTTTGGACAGCACCTGCTGGCATGATAAAATACTAGATACAGGCAATCCCCGACTTACATCGGATCCGCACTTACGAACGGGGCTTTTCTCGCCCCGGGGGCTCGCGGGCGGCGGGACCGCCCAGAGCGCAGCGGTCCCGCCACAGCGTCCTCCGGGGCGAGAAAAGCTGCTCCGGGTCTCCCTGTGTGCTGGGGGGGGACTCCCCAGCACAGCAGGGAAACCCGAGCAAAGCCGCACAGGCGGCGGGACTCCGCTGCCCGTGCGGCTTTGTTCCTTTGCCCCGGAGCAAAGCCGCACAGGCAGCAGGGTCCCCTGCCTCTGTGGCTTTGATCCTGTCTCCCTGCTGTGCTGGGGGGGGAAGTCCCCCCTAGCACAGCAGGGAGACCTGAGCAAAGCCGCACGGGCAGCGGGACCCCGCTGCCCGTGCAGCTTTGCTCCTTTGCCTCTGCGGCTTTGCTCCTGTCTCCCTGTTGCGCCCCCTCCCCCCCAGCAGACCAGGCTTTTGTTGCGGGACACCTGGGGTAGAGCAGCTAGGGTGCTGCTGGGTTGGTCCTGTGGGGACCTACCCGGCAGTGCCCCAGCTGTTCTGTCCCAGGAGTCCAGATTCAGCCGCTGTTGAAACTGATCAGTGGCTGATTCCAGGAAGCTGGGGGCAGAGCAATTCTGCCTCCGGCTTTCTGAAGTCAGCCCCTGGTCAGTTTCAGCAGCAGCGGCTGAATCTGGAGCCAGTTCTGACTTACATACAAATTCAACTTAAGAACAAACCTATAGTCCCTATCTTGTACGTAACCCGGGGACTGCCCGTACATGGAAATTAGAAAGTATATTTGCAGATATGGTGTAAACCCATTACTAAGGAAAGCTCCCACAGTTAATGTTTTGAACAATCATCATGTGCCTCAGTTCACGTGCCCTTGCTTTATATGCATGTCACTTTAATAACGTCAGTAGGAATCTGGTGGAATAACGTGGAATCTGGTGACCCAGCACGTAGACAGTGACAAAATGCACTGTGGGTCACGTGATAATCGGGCTGCAGATTGCCCACTTTGCTATAAACAAACAATAAATCAGTCCAGCACATCCTGAAAACATCATTCATGAAAAGCTGAAAATATAGCATTACATAGCCCAAATGGCATAACTAATAACTCAGGCTGTCAACTGGGCCAGTGTAGGAATTAATTGCAGAAGAACTTTGTACATGAAAGCATAGGGGTGGTGAGGCACACATCCTCCCCACTCCTCCTATATCTGATGAGCCAGAAACAAGCTTCCAGGAACACACACCATTTAAGACAGGCGGTGGTGCCATTGTAATGAAAACAAGTTATAGATAAGGGTAGGAGAAAGAACAGGAACACATAATCTTGCTTAACCAGATGTATTAATCATGTAAACAAGGTCAAAAAACAAGTAGTACCAGATCAATAGTCAATGGCCAAGCCATACTATAAGTGATAAGTAACCCCCAGAAAGTTCCAAACTGCAAAACAGGGTGAAAACCTGTATATAAGCTGCACAACGGTACAGCAATTTAGACTTCACTGATGGACTCTGATAATGGTGCCTCAGAAGCCTAGATGACCTCCCATCCATCCACAGCTGAACAGGGTCCCCAGCTTGAAGAAGGGACATAAGAGCTGCTTTTCCTATCATGTTGTTCTGTTGTTCTTTTAGTTAAGGGGTACAGATGAAATCTGTCTGGAAATAAACTACTTGTATTTGACAGATACTGGTGCAGCATGTTTTGTACTTAGAGAACCCAGTGTTGGACCTGAGAATTACTCTTGTTGGCAACAGCCAGCGGCAAAATCTTTGGTTTCCTTGGGTTCTGGATATAGAGACCAGAACCTGCAAAACCAGGATCTGAGTCTCCTGCATCTACAAAGTGTCCATTCACTGGAGGCCAATCTTGCAGCCAAGCCTGATTTTGGTCTTTGTCTCTTGGGGTACACAAACTATCAGGATCATGATCAGATTGTGGATGGTCAGGCCTAACAGTCAGAGCCAAGAGTGGTCTTGCCTGGTGGTTAGAGTGGAACTGAGATGGGCCAGGGTCAGGGCTACAGGCACAGCCAAAAGCAAGGGCAAGGGTGAGATCCAGGAATCAGAAGCCAAAATTCAGAGCCAACGAGTGAGCCAGAGAAGTGGTGGGGAAGCATAGCTAGTGAGTAGAGGCTAGGGCATCAAAGACAGATGAAGGGCAGGAACAGAAATGTGCACAAGAGCAAGCAGAGGAAACAGAACTAGGCACAGCAGCAGATATGGAACAGACTGGTCAGCCAGCAAGCGCTGGATGCTGGTGAGTCAAGTAGTAGTTTAGCTCTATCTCCTCCACCAGTGAGTAAGCACAATCAGGCAGCCCTGGACAGGATTAGCTGCATCCCAGTGTGTTGCTAGGAGACTGACCCTGCTTCAGCTGGCTCCGTGACACAAGGAATAGGATGAGAAGAACAGAGCAAAGGAATAAGCTCAGGTTTCAGGAAGAGCCTCGTGTGGGGTGGCAGCACTCAGGAATTAAGGCTACATCCCTGGTGCTACCCCTTGGATTATAGAGTCACAGCACGTAACACTGGTGTCCTATAACATCCTTAATAAAGATCTTTCCTGCCATGCCACCTGCTGCCACATCACTTATTGCCCATGAAACAAGCACCCCATCTCTACTCTGACCAAACCCACCCACTTTTGGATGTCTGATACCCTCCAGTTAGGTAGAATGCTGCATCACATTCTAAGAGGACTTTCTGCTACTGGGACCCTGCAGTCTTGGCTCTGCCTCCTGTGAATCTGAGGCTATGTCTACACTACAGAGAAGATTGAAGCAGCTGCTATCCATCTTCCAGGGTTGGAATTAGCAGGTCTAGTGAAGACACACTAAATGGAATTGAGAGGGGTGCTCTGTTCGATGCCAGTAGTCCTGCTTCCACAAGGAGTAAGGGAAGCCAAAGGGAGAGCACTTTCCCTTCAACTTCCTGTAGTTTGGAAGTGCCAAAAGCGGAGTTAAAAGGTACTTTCACTTCATCTATGCAATTTACATAGCTGAAGTTGCAGATCTTAATTCAACTTTATCCCATAGCGTAGACATACCTAAAACTACTACTTCAGTGCGAACTGCCAAATCCCAAAGGATCTTCAAGCCCAGTTCACTTCAATTTTAATGGAAGTAGCATGCACAAATCCTACACAGTTTTGTTCGTTTCCATTTCTGTATTTTGCTCTGATTCCAGGGTTTCTTAAATTGAGGAAGCGTCACAATGGATTCTGGTGAGGTCAGTCCCAAAAATCCAGCAGCAACAGCCTCCCATTTGCGATGTGGGGCTACTGTGCAAGATATAGGTTTTCAGACAGCCAGGTTTCATTGAGCTCAGGATCTCAAAGTTTATCACTAACCCGCAGAATTTAGTGCAGACCTGAGCACAGGTATTATGCATTCTCAGCAGTGGCCCCCACTTATGAAGCAGGCACCTGGACTCTTCATCAGCTGGCACTGCCACGTGAACTTCAAGGACACCCCAAAGTAAAGCACTTTGCTGTAATCTAGTCTGACAGTGACAAAAATGTGGATGTGTTGTAAATCCTTTCAGAACTGTGGTGACAACCTCTTGGCTCACCATATCACAAGACTGAATTTTTTTTTCCTGGATGTTGAACAAAGTTTGCATTGATGGGGGAAATTTAACGGCTTTCTCTAAGCCATCAGCAGGGTTCAAACCCACAGCCTTCAGCATCACCATCTACTATTTGCTATAACAGAGTAACTCCATTAACAGCTGGAAGCCGTTATCCCCTAATGAAGCATCCCCTAAAAGGGGCAATGACAAACACTATGATAGCGTAAATTGTGTACTATCCCTGTTAAAGACAGATGAGCATGTAAGGGTGTAATAACTTTGGATGCCCTGCACAAACCTCTACCACTGGAGTTAAATGAGTGGCAGCAACAGGAGATTGGCTATAAAAGGGATAACATGCCACACCCTAATGAGACCACTGGTCATACTCACATGGTGTCTCTAAATGATGTACACAACAAATAAGCTTGCCAGGTTAAACTAGAGTCAATTTACTGAGGAATCTATCCTTCATCAAATAATCCAATGGAAGTTTTGCCCTGGTTATCAAGGGGAGACGGATACTGATATTATGAACTGTTCAGAGCAGCAATCTTCTTAGCTTCATGCAAAGCACCTACCACTGATTTCTGGAGTTACTCCAATAATAAATCAAATACACGGTAATGGGATATTAGCTGGGGGGGCGGGGGGGGGGAAGACCCATGGAATGATATATTTATGATTTCATTTACCTGAGTAAAATATATTCTGGTTATGACAAGAAGAGGCATCTCAAATTTGTTATAAAAATGATTGGCTATTTCTAGCACATCTTCTCCAAGTTTTATTCTAATTTGTTTCTTCCCAGAGTAATAATGTGAATATGGAAGTAGTGTCTCTTAATATTAGCATCCATTGAATAGGATACTAAATAGCTGAATGAAAGTGGACTGTCTTGAAATAAAATCTTCTAATAGACTATTCCACTCAAAATAGGTTTATTTTCCTTATCAGTGTTAACCATTTTGGCAGTCAGCCAATATTTTAGCCAGCAGATATTTCTTTAGTGAGGATGGAACCTGTTACATTTTGAGCAGTAATACCAACATTTGAGCAGTAATACCAACATCAGCATACAGTTGGTTTTTGAAATTTTTACCGGATTCAAACAATTTAAGATTCCTCCCTTAATATTAATAGTCAAACCATGCTGAATATTTTATACATTTTTTCTCCCAAAGGGGACTGATTGCAATGAACAGAAATGACTTCACTCAAACTCAATGCATTTGATTTGGCATGAAGGTAGGAAAACTAGGCAAACTACCTTGCCGGTATGCTGTTATATAAATATTATAATTAGTGCTGTGCCCTTTTCTTTCCAAGTGGAAGCACATGCAATTGACCATAGAGAACACAATGAAGTATGCTGTTAGCTTGGATAGATTTACCACTAAATCTTACAACAGGTTTCTGCAGCAAGATTATGTTAATCACCTTACGTGACAAAATAAGTCACACCACGAAGAAACAGTAATAAGTCAGTCACAAAATCAACTTACAAATCATTCACAGTGTCCAAAAGAGTAGAGCTAAAATTGCTGTTTATTTTTGTTTGGTACCATACTAGACTCATGTTTAAATAGGAGTCAATCTAAACTCTTCAATATTTAACAGGGTGTCAGCTCTTACAGCCATTCATCTAAAGTGCAAATTTTGAAACTTCCTCTGAGCTACATAATCCTTGAATTGAACCATACACACACAAAAGTGTCAGGTAAAAGATTTTTTTTTCCTGTGTTTTACCAGCTTATGACAAGCAAGCCAATTTTGCACTTCAGTGAAGTCAGATTGCCAATTTAGCATCAACTGAAACAGTGTATAGTAGCTAAATTGAGATTTACAGCAATTGGATCAACAACATATTAATATAACACACTAAAATGCCAAACAAGGAAACAAACTCAGCACACCCATTTTACTTCCTCCATAACGAGACCTGGTCAAGAAAACTATATAACAAGTACATACTTGTAAAATATTTCAGGATAGATGCCTTAGACAAGTCATAAGTGCAGGGTTAGTATAGGAATGCTAAAGCAATGATAAAAGTATTTATAGTGCATCAGATAATGCAAACCCCACTGAATATGTCTAGGATGCAAAATATGGAGAATTGTGCAAGCTGTAAGAAAGTTTTATGCTGGTGCAGCATTATGCAAAGTTGCTTGCCAAGCCCCTTTCTAGCTCTGAAAGCATTTTAGAGTCCTCTTGCAGTGCCCTAATGTTCTACAAAGCAGTTTTAAATCATTCTCTTTCATTTAAAATTGCTTTCACAGTTTGTATGAGGAACATGTCCTCTTGGGATCTGAATCCAAAATAAGTAAATCTACTGTGAGTTCATCTAAAGAGCTATCAGTAGGAGTAGTGCATAAATCCTCTTTGTAGGTTTCTTGCCACTAGAGGACAAGACTTTCACCAACTGCTGAGAAATAGAAAGCTGGTATGTGTAGGATCACATATTTACAGATCAGCTTCAGCACTATTTTGAACTGAATAAGCCACCGCAGCACACTGGAGCTGGTGGGACAACCCTTTAGCAGTGATTTGTCAGCCTCATCCTACTCCAGATATATTCAGAGCAGCCTCAGGGAAGGTCCCAGGTCTGCTTTTGCAACAAATATGCATTACAAGGAAGTTTCCATTGCTACGGAGGCATGTTCCTTCAGAGCTTTAGTAGTCCCTTTATGTCACTAGATTCTAATGCAGTAAGGTCTGAGGGTTATAGATGTTGTACCATAAATTCAGAATAATAGGCTTATTGTATTATTGTTTTAAAGGGGAATGATGGTCCATAACAGACTAAAGAGGGCTTTTATGGTTATGTAAAGAAAAGGCAAATGTTAACTTATTGTACATGGGTACTCTTCAGACTCTGGGTCTGCCAAATTATGTCTTCATTCATGGCAGTATCACTAAGATTTCATTAGTTTACAATTCACATGCACAAAAAGAACATGGAGTCATTTGATGCCATGAGGTCAAAGTATGGATTTTTCAAAATTAGGACTCATTTATTCATGCCAAAAGGCGCACATTTTATGTGACTTTAATTGCAATGCAACTTTGTTAGCACAATAAGGGGTACTTCCATGAACCAACTGAATTATTTTTGTTTTCAGATGGAGCTTCTTGGCCAATAGTGCCACAATTCTTTAGTTTACATATGCAACCACTGTGAAACACACATAATTATGAACTTTATTTACATGTGGCTAATTTTGAAAATCCCAGAGAGGAATTTGGGAAAGTGAGTTTCTAGATTTCAATATAATTTGGAAGATTTAGGCAAAGATTCTGTCTATACAAACTAGTTAGTTCCCCCACAAAAGCCTTCCTTTATCCCAGTTTAGAAACACTTTTCTAGTTACACTCTAATACAAGAGCTCTTTTCTTATTCTCGCTGCTGTTTCCTAGGGAAACAGGGGTTTCCAGTTACTTCAAGAGGACATGATAGCTTGTCAAATTACATAAGAGTTGATGTTTGCCACAGAGATAACTCATTTTCAGCTATGTAAACAGTGGTCTTCCTCTTTGATATTCATTGTGCTCCTCCACCAACTATTTAATGTCAATGATGTATAATAAGAAAATCACAAATTTTTTGCAGACCTGACTTACCATATTGCCATGTCATTGCCAAACATATAAATTTTGGAATAGAAATTTATTTTAGGTTGATGTTCCAGAACCAAGGGACCAATATTTACTGAAGAAATGCATTATAGATTTTGTTTTGCCTAGTCCTAGTAAAATCTACACTGGCCCACAGGACAATGAAGTCCATTACAAATAGAGATTATCATAGTGCACAAAAATATTTTAAAATTTGAAAATCACATAATTCTAAATTCTATTGAATAGAAATAATAGTTATTGAAAGTTATTCTTTATAATCCTATCTGTAAAACTATATATTCAACTGTCAAATAACCTCTCCCAGTTGTACAATAAATGTAAAAAAAAAAAAAAAAAAAAAAAAAAAGTATGCTATTTAGATAAGGCCAGAATACAAGAAACAAAAAACAGAACTGATTATGGAAAAGTTCCATTAGAGGTCTGTTTTTCCCCCTATTGGAGGATTATTCCCTGCAGTGTATTCAAAGGAAGAGAGGAAAGAATTGATTAGAACACAAAAAAGTGTTGTCCCCACATTTTAATTCTCCAATGACCTTACAGTCTCCTTAAATTTGCTACAGTGCCTTGGTGAAAATTTCTTTGAAAACATACTTATCTGCCTGAGGGACTTTTTTCATACCTTTATTTCCATCTATCCCCTCAGAGTATAAATGAAGTCAGCTAAAATGTTACAATCGGCATAGAAAACTCACCCTAATGTTTGGTGGTACATAGGCTCTCCAGTACCATAAACCTCTCTGCTCAGTTTTTCCCATAAGAATTGTCAAACCAAGGGGAAAAAAATAGAAGCCACAGTACAAATAATTAAAATTTAACTTACAGGTTTATCATAAAAATATTTACAGGAGATAGGAAAATTGATCCTCTTTCTGGAAAAATACACATTCACATATATGATAAATATTGAAATGATAACTTTAAAAAGTTGCCTTTTCCTTATTTATTCTTTAGAAAGCATAGTATTTATCCTGAGCTACCTGAAAGTCCTACTCTTTCCAGTTGTACTTAATCTCCTTTTGTGTTTTTAAAATGTTCCAAGATATAATATTTGACTGTTTTCAATATTTACTTTAATTAAAAACTAGAAGAGAAGCTCTGATCAACTGGTTTGATATAAATCCTAATTGGATTCTTAAAGCCAATATTGAAACAACAACCACTATTTATTTCAACAATGAAACTGAAGAGAAATTTACTTTTCAGCAGATTTATTCAATCCTCCCCTGAGGAATGCACTTACACACATGCTTAAGTCCACCCCATATTAATCATCCGCTTAAACATATAGAAGCCTATAAAAACAACATTACCTAGATATGCTTTAATTTCCAAAATAAATGTCTGATCCAAAACCCATTGAACTCAATGGAATTTGACTCAAGGCTTTATAGCTTAAAATGAATAATGACAGAGTTGAGCTTTACAGTGCCTAGCTTGCATTTCCGGCAGTTCCTTGTTATGTTGCAAAGTTACAAGAATTAGCAAACTACCACACTTTCTAGCAGGCTTTGCAGGTGGGAAGCACTCCAGAAGGACATCCTGTTTATTTACAAGACAGCTGCTGTGACAGAATTCCTGTGGTAACAAACTGTAAAGCAAAACATTATCACCATTACAACTTAATTATTCTTAGCCAGACTCAGATCTGTAATTCAATGGATTTTTTTTCTGGATTTATGCCTAAATTATGTGAGATCAGAATCTGACCTCCAAAATCTAATACCTTAATTTTCATCTCCCAAGAATTGCTCTGCCCACCTTCCAAAAGAAGAAAGCATTCACGTTTCTGCAGCTGTCTGTGAAAATGTCCCATATCCTAACCAGATCAGACATACTATCAATCTGAGGTTCCTGGAGAGACACAATCCAATTAAGAGAACTCTGATGCATACATTCAGAATATTGCTAGCTCACTTAAGCCACTTGAAATGTTGGTGGCTAGCCCCATCTTGTAAAGACTTACACACATGCTTAACTCTGCTCAAGCCAGTGGGACTATTCAGAATGTGTAAAGTGGAAGACATGCTTAGGGCTTCTCAGGATCAGGCCTTAGCTGTCTAACAGTGATATTGAAGCTGAACTTTATTCTCAAGTAGCTGAATGCTCAGTATTCACATTAACTCCAGTGATTCAATCAGCTAGTCATCACTATCATACCTTTCAAATAGTGTTTAGTATGAGATATGCCAGTCACCCTAGACCCTCATCTGCTCTCATCCCACACAGAATTATTATCCTAATGACAGCAGAGATATTAACAAAACTAAAGCAATAGAAAATTGACGACACATCCAAGACATTTTCACCGAGCACTGAAAGCTTCCTCCTTTGCTTTATTTAATTGTGCATCATGCCAGCTTTTGCATGACCACCACGCGTTTTTAAAGACCCATCTCTCTCATTTGATTCCTGGATGGATTAATCACTAACCACCATGATTTGTTTTTAAAACACCTAAGACAATGAAGATAGAAGTGAAACACTACTATTGCATTTTAAAACAACCATTGTTCCATTTTCTAGTGCTAAAGTTAGAAAGGGAGAGTTAATAACGTACTGCCACTGTTGGAGCAAAGACGAAGCAGCGGGAGGAATTGTGGTATGGACTTTATGCATCTCCCTTTGCTCAGCACGGAGCCTAAGTCACAAGATGAAATCCTACCCCATGAAAGTCAATGGCCAAACTCTTATTGATTCAGAGTGGTCACAATCTAACCTTTAAACAGTAATGATGGGATAATATCTGGCATATCTTAGGTTTGGCTATTAAATGATCAAAAAAATTGTTTTTAAAGAAGCCCAATAAGACAGTAATACTTTAGCTTGGCTAGTAAGAATAAACAAAGAGGAATTGAATCAGTGTGAATTATATCTACTTGTAACTTTAAGCTTTACAAATATTTGATGTAATTTTAATTGCTCAGAATGGTAGAAAAGGATTTGTTTAAACTGACCTACTTTTTGAACGGCACATTCCAGAGATACACCGAGAAGTATAAAGGTCTTGCTAATAGATCTGAAGAGGTTTGCTTTTTTTAAAAAGAGAACTTTTTGAAATGTCCTTAAATGGTGATGAATTTTTTTTTTAAAAACACACAAAAAGTCACAAAAAGTATGTCTTTAAAATGGAAAAATGAGCAGTCCTGTGGCACCTTAGGGTACGTCGACACTGCAGAGATATTTCAGGATACAGAAATAGCTATTCCGCATCTATTGAAGCAGCTCTTTATTTCAAAATAGATTTTAAAACAACAGGTGGCTTATTCCAATATCCTGGTAACCCTCATTCCACAAGGGTTAAGGGGAATTTCAGAATAGTGAGTTATTTTGAAATTTGAAGCAGTGTAGACAGCGCCAAATTATGAAATAAGCTATTTCAAAATACACTCGAAGTAAGTTATGCAATTTGTGTAGTGCAAATTGCATAGCTTATTTTAAGCTTAGGGTACTGTGTAGATGCACCCTTACGGTACGTCAAGACTACATGGCTCCGTCGACGGAGCCATGTAGATTTGATTGTTAGGCAAAGGGAAATGAAGCTGTGATTTAAATAATCATGGCTTCATTTAAATTTAAATGGCTGCCCCGCTCTGCCGATCAGCTGTTTGTCAGCAGATCGGGGCAATCTGGACGCTCCCCTGCCAACATGAAAGCCCTTCATCAACCTCCCCGGTAAACCTCGTCTACGAGACATAACGGGGAGGTCGATAAAGGGCTTTCAGTTCGGCGCAGGAGCATCCAGACTAGCGCGCTGAGCCGACAAACAGCTGATTAGCTGTTTGTCGGCTCAGCACGGCAGCCATTTAAATTTAAATGAAGCCTCGATTATTTAAATTGCGGCTTCATTTCCTTTTGCCGATCAGCCTAATCTACATGGCTCCATTAATGGAGCCATGTAGTTTAGACACACCCTTAGAGACTAACAAAGGTGTAGGATCATGAGCTTTCATGAGTAAAACCCACTTCATCAAGTGGGTTTTACTCATGAAAGCTCGTGATCCTACACCTTTGTTAGTCTCTAAGGTGCCACAGGAACATTCATTGTTTTTAAAATTACAGATTAGCACAGCTACCCCTCAGATTTTTTTAAATGGAAGTGAAACTAGCACAAAAACATAAAAATTGAATCATGATTCTGTCAAACAATAAATCATACAGCTTCTTCTAGCACCGGGATTGCCCGGCTTCTTGGCTTGCCCTGTACTCTCCAGAAATTAAAGATTATGTCATGAGATGAAACCTCCAGGAATACAGCCAACCTAAATTGGCAACCCTAAGGGTACGTCTAGACTACAGGGTTTTGTCGACAGAGGCTTTGTCAACAGATACTGTCGACAAAGCCTCTGTTGAAAAAGTGTGTCTAGACTACAGCCAGTTCTGTCGACAAAGCAAGCCACTTTTTCAACAGAGAGTCTAGACGCTCTCTTTTGAAAAAGCACAGTGCAGATGCAATAGCGCCTTTTTTCGACGTAACTGTAGGGGAAAAAAGGCGTTATTCCTCATAGAATGAAGTTTACCACCATCGACAAAACTGCCACATTCTGTTGACTTACTGTCGACAGAACTCAGTAGTAATGTAGATGCAGGTATAGTTTTGTTGACAAAAGTCCACTTTTGTCAACAAAATCCTGTAGTCTAGACACACCCTAAGTGACATACAACAATATTATTGCTTTTCTTAAAGGGAGTTCAGAATACAGAAGGCCAGATCCACACTTGCTGGTGCAAAAAGGTGCTAACCTGTTGTCTGCCCTGCCACCCCAGGGTTACGCTGCTTGTGATAGGTGCTAGCTATCCTAACTTATTGGTTTGGGTTAGAGGAGGGAGCTTTAAGCTCTGCTGCCTTTTTCTGAGGAATAATAAGGCAAAAGCTGCCTAGGAGCAGTGCAGATTCCTTTTATCCTGGATTGCAACAACCCTATCTCCTTAGGAGTTGGGCAGACAAAAATCCCACTAACCATGAGCCTGGAGCAGGGGAGTGTTCTCTGGGGAGATGTAGATGTCTCACTTCATGCCTGCTGGACAATGGTAAAGGAAGCTGACATGGTGGGGAAGAGACAACATAAGGTACAGCACTGCTGTGCGCCCCAGTGAGAAGACAGGATAGTCAGAGAGGCTGAGTGAGCATGTAGAAAGTGCCCTGAGCACACTGAAAGCCTGAAAGAGGACAAGAGCAACAGAAAGGAGTTGAACTTTGAGCAGAACACTCACACTACATAGGGGAGACAGGTCTTTCTGTTCAGAAATTAAATATGAAAGCAGGAAAGCAACACCACTCAGAATATGTTTTGTTCAAAGTGGCTTTGAACAAAGCCTTTAAAAGCAACAAGGCAGCATTCTTATTTCCCATCCTTGACCTTCAGAAGCAATTGCTTCCCCCTTCCCCCAACATGGAAATTATAAGGGGAGGGGAGGAAAAATAATCTTTCCTCAAAAGGCCCAGTCACCATGTTCCTGTATAAATATTCACTTCTGTTTTGACCAGCTAAATAACCCCAACTATACATACAATATGATGGGGCTAATTTAGTTGCAACTAATCAGGAAAGAGATCTTGGAGTCACCGTGGACAGTTCTCTGAAGACGTCCTCGCAGTGTGCAGCGGCAGTCAATAAAGCAAACAGGATGTTAGGAATCATTAAAAATGGATAGAGAATAAGATGGAGAGTATCTTATTGCCCTTAAATAAATCCATGGTACAGCCACATCTTGAATACTGCATACAGATGTGGTCTCCTCATCTCAAAAAAGATATACTGGCATTAGAAAGGTCCAGAGAAGGGCAATTAAAATGATTAGGGGTTTGGAATGGGTCCCATATGAGGAGCGATTAAAGAGACTGGGTCTTTTCAGCCTGGAAAAGAGGAGACTGGGGGGGGGGATATGATAGAGGTATATAAAATTATGGGTGGTGTGGAGAAAGTGAATAAGGAAAAGTTATGTACTTGTTCCCGTAATACAAGAACTAGGGGCCACCAAGTGAAACTAATGGGCAGCAGGTTTAAAACAAATAAAAGGAAGTTCTTCTTCACACCGTGCATAGTCAATCTGTGGAGCTCCTTGCCTGAGGAAGTTGTGAAGGCTAGGACTATAACAGGGTTTAAAAGAGAACTAGATAAATTCTTGGAGGTTAAGTCCATTAATGGCTATTAGCCAGTATGGATAAGGAATGGTGTCCCTAGCCTCTGTTTGTCGGAGTGTGGAGATGGATGGCAGGAGAGAGATGGCTTGATCATTACCTGTTTGATTCACTCCCTCTGGGACACCAGGCATTGGCCACTGTCGTCAGACAGAGTACTGGGCTGGATGGACCTTTAGTCTGACCCAGTACGGCCATTCTTATGTTCTTATGATATGTTATTACTTTGTTACTTCAGTGAATTTTCTATTATAAATATAGTCAGTGGCCAAATTTTACCCTTCCAGATAACATACACAACCCTTATTGATTTCAACGGAAGCTGCACAGATAACAGAATTTGACTTACTAATGAGACATGATTTTCCTGGCCATGTGAACTGTTTACTCTTTTGCTATGTTTCCAGTGTTTTCTACCATGTGGATATGGGCACTAACAAAATATTGATTTTATGGGAACAAACTAGAGCCATAAGAAAAACATCAAACCCAGGCAGGTTTTGTCTGACACACACACAGATTACATCTCTTACAGGAACTGATACAGCCACTGCAGCACAGCCTTGGTAAATGTAGTACAGTAATGCTATCAAATTTAAGTTAGCCTTACAGAGGCATCAGGAAAATGACAGTCTTTAGAAGCTTGATAAGAAAAGTTATTACTACAACCTTGACTGACAATGGGAAACAGAAACTGCTTACGTCTTAGTGAAATATATAACTGGATATTTACAGTATGGCCAAGTAGCAGAATTAAAACCAATCTCAAGAAGAAACAGCAGAGAGAGAATAAATATTTGCACTTCACTATAAATAATGCAAGAACACTCCCTTTCAGTCAAACAACCCCTGTGATGCATCCTGTGTAGCACTTAGCACTTTCATTTAAACAACAATGCCATGTTTGAAGTAGCACCAGTACATCACGGTGCAGGAGGAATGAGGTTTGCTATGTAAAGACATCAAAATTGGATCCCAAGATATTGCGACTAATCTGGAGGATAGGGTCATAATTCAAAATGACCTGGACAAATTGGAGAAATGGTCTGAGATAAATAGGATGAAGTTTAATAAAGACAAATGCAAAGTGCTCCACTTAGGAAGGAACAATCAGTTTCACACATACAGAATGGGAAGCAACTGTCTGGGAAGGAGTATGGCAGAAAGGGATCTAGGGGTTATAGTGGAACGCAAGTTAAATATGAGTCATTAGTGTGATGCTGTTGCTTTCTTTGCAAACATGATTCTGGGATGTATTAACAGGTGTGTTGTGAGCAAGACACGAGAAGTCATTCTTCTGCTCTACTCTGCGCTGGTTAGGCCTCAATTGGAGTATTGTGTCCAGTTCTGGGCACCACATTTCAAGAAAAATGTGGAAAAATTGGAGAGGGTCCAGAGAAAAGCAACAAGAATGATTAAAGGTCTAGAGAACATGACCTATGAGGGAAGGCTGAAGGAAGTGGGTTTGTTTAGTTTAGAAAAGAGAAGATTGAGGGGGGACATGATAGCAGTTTTCAGATATCTAAAAGGGTGTCATAAGGAGAAGGAAGAAAACTTGTTCATCTTGGCCTCTGAGGATAGAACAAGAAGCAATGGGCTTAAACTGCAGCAAGGGAGGTTTAGGTTGGACATTAGGAAAAAGTTCCTAACTGTCAGGGTGGTCAAACACTGGAATAAATTGCCCAGGGAGGTTATGGAATCTCCATCTCTGGAGATATTTAAGAGTAGGTTAAATAAATGTCTATCAGGGATGGTCTAGACAGTATTTGGTCCTGCCATGGGGGCAGGGGACTGGACTCGATGACCTCTTGAGGTCCCTTCCAGTCCTAGTATTCTATGATTCTATGATCCTGTAACTTGTTTCACAAGAGCAGGAGTCCACCACTACAGAATGAATTGTACAATTGAGGCCTAAATACAGAAATAATCCACTGATGTCAGGAAGTTGTATTAGACTGGTTGAATAATGAGAGTATTGTAATATATTGATCTGAATTATAATGCATCAGTTTTTCTAACTATGCCCTGAAAAAAGCTTAAATTTTTTTTAGATAAAAATGTAATTTAAAATATAGTAGGTCAATCTCATCCATGATGTAACCTCAGTCAAGTAAATGTAATAGCACAAGAGAACAAGTAGTTGCATCATACAGCCATTCTCTCTGGAAAAGCATGTTGTAGCCAAAGCTATACTAACTCAGAAATGGATTTGCATGAGTTATGTATAATTCAAATGAACATCTCCAAATAAACCAGAATGCATTTCTTTCCAATAAAACATGTTCTCCTTGAAAAGCTATCAGATATTTAGAGAATGAGCATTTGATTAAAAATCTACATCTCTCTTAAAAGCACAATATACTGGTGTAAGTAACATACACATTGACTTAGCATGAAAATCACATTTTAAAGTTATTCTTGGTCTCATGAAAACAGATCAAATGAATAACAAAACATGTGAAAACTATTTCTAATTATCTTGATTTTATCCACTCCTATTGCTTAATTCTTATATTTATTGGGCTGTACAATCTCTCTCCATCAAAATGGACACATCTTCATAGTCCAATATCCCTCTTTCCTTATACAGAGCCCAGTGCTACAAACCCATATTCATGTGAACAACACCAACTTGTGTGTGTGTGTGTGTGGCTATGTCTACACAGCAACGTTATTTCGGAATAACTGACGTTATCATATATATAGTAGCCCAGTGTCGGAGTCTGTAATGCTGACGTACACGGTCACACCCCTGGCTGTGTACGTCACCGCCCCGCCCCCCCCTCCTTCGTGGCACCCCAGCTGAGCAGGCAGCACTCAGCCGAGTGCCACGGCGGGAGGGAAGGGAAACGGGGAGAGATAGAAGGGAGAGAGGCGAAGAGAAAGGGAGAGTGAGAGGCAGAAGGGGGATAAGAGAAAGAAAGACAGAGAGAGGCAGAAGGTTGAGGAGAGCTGAGGGGGGGAGGCAGTAGGGAGAGAGAGAGACACACACACACACACACACACACACACACACACACACACACACACACAGGCGGGCGCTCAGGAGAGAATACCTGAAAATCCCGTCTTGTGACAGGCTAATTGGCTAGTTCTGAAATAACAGTCTACATCTAAACTACAAACAGTTATTTCGACATACTGTCAATATTAAGCTGGAGGACTTCTTACTCCGACTCCCATAACCCAGAGGACGAGTGTGCTCTCTCAGACTTCCTGCTGAGTAGGCAGTGCCAAAAGCCAAAATAAGCTATTTTGATTTTAAGCTGTGCAATTGACATAGCTTAAGTTGTGTAGCTTATTTTGGCTTTAGCCCTGCTGTGTAGATGTGCCCTAAGGTGCCACAGACTATTCCTTGTTTTCATTCAGGAAGAACAGCCTAGAAAAGGGCAGAACATAGTACTACTTTTAACATATAGAATAATTTGTTTTGGTTTGGAGATTTTTGCATAAGATCAGTTATTGTCTTTTTTATGTTGTTTTGAGAGGATCTAAAACCACCCTAAATTTGGGAAATTTCAGTGGTGAGAAACCAGCACAGCCATCACTACACCGTCCAAGGGCAGGAGATAGTAAAGTCAGCCCATTCTCAGTCAGGAAGGGAAGTTGGAGATCCCCTACCATACAATACAGATACTCTTTCTGTGTACCAGTGAGAGTGGTTAAGACTTAAAGAACCCTTCCTCTCCCCCCCCCCCTTTTTATTTTTTTAGAGAAACCTTTCTCAAAATTCACAAATACCAAGTTTTGGCTAACTATCTTTTTGAATGGTCACATTTTTTCCTGTGGACAACTGTCAGTCTGTCAAGATTTTGCCAACAATCTAAATTTCAGGGGAGCTAAATTACACAAGTCAAGGTTGAAAAAGGTTTAGTGAATTTCATATATTTTACCCAAGTTTATTGCCAATTCCTGGGCAGCAGGGAAGTAGAGTGAAAGCAACCAAATGGAATGACTTGGGAAGAAATCCCACAAGGAGAGCCTTCTAGCTTAGCTCCCTCCTCTGAAGAGGATGCAGTCAGGCCCACTCAGATGAATAAATATAAGCTGCATGTATTGTTAAATATTCTACTTTCATCTTCACTCTACTTCACTAAGGGTTTGTCTACACTGCACCCATAGCTCAAAATTTGAGCTATGCAAATTGCGTAGCTTATTTTGAGTCAATTTCAAAATAGTCTATTTCAAAATTTGGTACCGTCTACACAGCATTTATTTTTAAACAAATCACTAATCCAAAACGTCCCTTACTCCTCAGGTAATAAGGTTTATAGGGATATTGGAATAGCAAGCCTGTTATATTTCAAAACAACAGGTATGCCCAAAAGATATGGAATAGCTATTTCGGGATACCTTTGGTATCCCGAAATAGCACTGCAGTGTAGACATAGCCTAAGAGTTGGACCTGTATCTGAAAGGTGTAACTTGTTACTCTCAACAGCCCATATGGAACTATCCTAAAAGAGCCAACTCCTCATCCCATTTACAAACAGCATAAAAAGCCCTCAATGGACCAGGTTTTGTCTCTTAGAATGTTCTCTTACAGACCCCTATAATCAGACATTGTTCACACCTTGGACTCATAAGCAATTGTATATAGACCTGAAAACAGTGTAACATATAAATTTTTTAAAATACCGTGAGTGCCTCTTCTGTGCACTGTTCTCGCTGCACTGGCATGACTGGAAATTCAAGCAGGGATTTCACTGTCTTCCTTTTGGCTTTTTCCATTTGAACATTAGTAAAATAGTTGACAGCAGCAAACTCAATAAGAGCAGAGAACACAAAGGCAAAGCAGACCGCTATGAACCAGTCCATGGCAGTGGCATAGGATACTTTTGGCAATGAATGCCGTGCACTGATGCTCAACGTTGTCATGGTCAAAACCGTCGTTATTCCTTCAAAGCAAAGAAACAAAGCACAATTAATTGTTCCACCCATGAAGATCTGAATGGGCATAAAAAAAAAGAAAAAAAGAAAAAAGCCAGTTAGCAGTTTTCCTTATATGATTGCAAAGCCTAATAATATCATCAACAAAAATGCAATTAAACTGCAGATCCCAAGATAATAATCATTTAATTGAATATGACAGTTAAGTCATCTTACCACTGAATAAGGAGGAAAAAAGAAACTCAATATTCAAAAAATATTACTAGCGATTCTTGCAGCTTTAAAGAAAAATAGGCAACAATTTGTGGGAAAGGATTGCTATCTTTCTCTTGGCCTTGTAGTCCAGTGGCAACAATACTAAGTTGTATAAAAGAACCTCAGTTCAATTCCTAAGTTCAGACTAGTGCGCCACACTGGCAAAAGGTGTGGAGGGGTAGATTTCTCAGTCCCTCAAGGAAAGCGGGCATCTGGTATTGCAATCAAGCAAATGTCTGTGGGTGATCTGGAACCTGATCCAGCTTTTATTCTGGCAAAACTCCAGTTGAAGCCAACAGAAGACTTGCCTGAGTAAGGACTGAAGTTATGTCCTTATGGCTGAGTCTTGATTTGCAGTCAACCATGATCATTAGACTGATGACTTTGTTCAACATAGAATGTCTAAGAGGAAATTAGGGGCATAATAGGTGGGTCCTAATGGTCCACCTTACATGAAATTGTGATTGTGCTTCCTTGTGCAGAAAAAGAATTTATCTGACATAAGAAGGAAAACAATTACCTTGTATGGGGATTTATAAATTTATAAATACAAGGGCTTTGCCACTGATGAGTAATGAATTAAACCCTGGTTTGTGACAACATACTACCATTCACCACAGTGAATTCTATACTGTATATGCAGTATAAACACCTAGAAGTGTTACTGCTCCTAAGAGGGACTATGTAGCCATATGAAAAACCATGTGTTAATTGTGTAAGTAATCTGAAACTCATAGCTATAAAACCTTTGTACCTCCTCTGAGCATTTTTCCCCCTACATTTATATTTTATACAAGGAATGATGTGCTACATAATTTCATACTGTGGTTAGTATTTTCTAAATATTCTTTATAAAACATTTTAATATATAGTACAGTATTAAACTAATGCAATTAAATTGTAACTATCAGACTAAAAAAGAAAAATAATCCAATTATCTTCAGTGCCTCAGTCAAATTTGTGTTTTTCCCCCTATACTATTTATGATCCAGACAAAAATAGCACCATAAATATTAAAGAAAACAATGTATTTGTGTGCTCAGTGAAACTGGAGTATTGCTGTGCTGGAAACTATTATTCAACAAGGCACCGACAACCTTATCTTTTATGCTCTCTACTAGATGTATGCAGACGAAACTCAGATATCATCATCAGAAAGAACAATTTTAATTAAAATCTGCATTCATGAAGGTTTCAGCTGAGCTCAGACTACTCCACTGTAATATTTGAAATGCAAACACGCATAGTATAAAGCCAAGCCGTAAGTAGCTTTGTGTTATGCAAAGTATCCTAAGAACTATTAGTGCATCAAAAAAAAGTCACACTTCTTTCAACACAAGATATACTTGTTGTACCATGAATATGCTGGTTAAAATTTTAAACTGGATAACATAATGAGCTGTGGTCTAAACTAGGTCCTTATTTCAAACTAACCCCTCCAAGGTTGAATTTATAAGCGGAGCGGCCACACAACCAAGCCTGTTATTTCAAAATAACAGGCCACAGAATTCGAACTCTGTACTTCTGCTTTCCTTGGGAAATAATGCTAATTCCAAAATAGTAATTTTGAAATAACAGTAGTGAGGATGCTCTGGTGCTGCTGATTCAAACTAATTGGCCTCCAGAGGCCTCTCACAGCTGCGGCTCTGACCACTCTGGCCACACCTACAGTCTCCACTGCTCTCCTCCTCCTGCAAAACTCTAAAAGTCCCGGGAAGAGGAGAAGGGTTTGTCCCATGTAGCCAGCTTCACAAGCCCTATGCAAGGGAGCACCACAAGGAGATATCAATGAACCCAAAGCTCCCTCAGACCCTCTAATGGCTGCCCGCACTTCTGCTCCCACGGCCTCCACTGCCCAGGGATGAAGAAGAGCTCCGGCCTGGACTGGTGAAGAGATCCTGCACCTCTTTGAGGTGTGGGGGAAGAGTCCAACCACCAGGAACTCTGCACCAAGAAGTGCAATGTCACCATCTACAGCAGGATCACCACCAGCCTGGCCAAGAAAGGGCACAGCAGGACCCTCACACAGAGCGGACATTCTGGAGTGGCACCACACACCTGCCACTTTGAGCTGCTGGATGCTATCCTGGGGGGGGTCACCTCCCCCACTGTCATTAGAGTCCATCCAAGACATGCCTGGCATCAACCTGCAGGAGGGTGGGTGGCAGAGGATGACAATGACAATGTGGAGGAGAAGAGGCCAGTCAGGTGACCATGTCTGAGAGCCAGGACATGCTCCTGACCTTGGAGTCAGTTCCCTCCCTCCCAGGGCATATCCCAGGCTTCCAACAACCCTGGGGAGGACACTTCTGGGTTCTCTAACTTTCTCCATCTACAAGGCAACAAGCGGCAAGCAGCTGCACACTCCTCCCTCGACCTATTTGGCCAACAGCTTGTTCACCTGTCTGCACATGGAGTGCCAGCCCAGAGCACTCAGCTCAATGATGCTATTACACAGGACCCACTAGTGATGCCTGCCTTACTCCAGCCTCTCTGGTGGGACTCCTTCCCACAACAAGCCACCACTAAGTTGTCTGGGGTCATGGAACCACACAGCAGTGCTACACATGGTCCAGGGCCATGCCTGCACTCAGCATTCCCTTCCGATCAAGCATGGTGATATGGAGAATACTGATATCATGCATGGGAACCTGCCTGGAGGAGAAAGAGGAGGAGAACCCATTAGCACTCTCTGGCGAGCGTTGTCTCCTGCTCTCACACACACACACACACACACACACACACACACACACCTCCCTCCACCACCTCCATCAGTGGGCAGGGATAGACGTTCTCTCTCTGGGGGATGCCACCAGTGCTAGACCTGGCATGTGCAGGCCACAGAAGGAATCCAAGCCACCCAGTCCCACCGCTCCCACCCACAGGCTACTGGTCTGGCTGGCACCTTCCCATGCCTGCTTGCTCCCAGGCTGTGGGTGTTGCGATGCTCCCGTGGGACATCTGTGCCTCTGCTGGAAAGTGCCCACTTTCTAGGAAACACATGGCCTTGCTCAAAACCCATCATCATCTGAACTGAGACGTTCGGTGTTGGCTCAGAGATTAGGGCTAGGCTTCATACACAGTGTCTCCTGTGGTAACTGCCCTTGTCACTTTTCACAGCTAGGCTAGCTGTGAGTTTGGCATGTCCCCTACCTTCCACTCCATCTACACAACTGAATGGGATCCATAGCTGGCAAGCACCACGAGGAGCTCATGAGGGAGCAGGTGGTCTGCTTGCAGTCCCTCATCCATGGACTCAAAGGAGAGCACCAGGAATGGGCCACTGACTGGAAGGAGCACCACGCTGCCTGGGAGGACAAAGAGGCCACCTGGGAATAGCTGGTGTGTCGAATACTTACCACCCTCATCTCAGTGATGGAGCACATGGCATTGTGCGTAGAGAAGGCTACCAGCCACTTCCCTGCCTGCCTGATGGCTTTCCCTCCAAGAGTTCCTAGGGGCTGCCGGGGCCCTGGAACATAGTGGGGGGGGAGGGGCAGAACTTGGGAGGCAGAGACAGACAGAGACAGATCTGAAGGAAGGTTTCATATATGAGTTTGCCACAGTTCCACATGCTATGGAATATTCTGATGGTACCTGTGACAGGGCATCTGCCCTGCACTGGCCCTTTAAGGGCAAAATATCCAGCCCTGAGTGAGGGCTGAGAGTGAAGCCCCATCTGAGGCAGATATTGCTCACTAGGGCCCAGTTGGGGCTTTATAAAGAAGGGCTCCTGGGGGGAGAGAGGATGACTTGCTCTTGCTGGAGAGCAGGAGGGACCTGGCTGCCCGGGAAGCAGGAGGTTTCCTGGATGTAGAACAGAGCTGGAGAAAGGCAGGCAGAGCTGAGAAATCTCTGGCCAGGCAAGCTCCCAGGCTGCAGGGCCTGAAGCAAGCCCTGAGGCTACTAGGGCAGCAGAGAGGCAGCCTGGGTAAACCAAAGCAGCAGGTCCACACGCCCTTGTCAAAGATGAGTAGCCATTACAGACTGTAATTTGCCCAAGGCAGGGGCTAGATGAAGACTGGAAGTGGGTCACTGAGGCAAGGAGGGTATAGGGGACCTAGGGCCCTAGAGTGCAGACACTGATAAATACCTCCTCCACCCCCCAGAAGGGGGACTAAAGAGACACTAAAGTGGACGCTGTTGGAGGGCAGTGTCCTGAAGAGGACGCCACGGTCTGAGTGAGATGCAGGTCTGAAAGGGAGTGTGTGGAGTGAGGACACGGCGAAGACACTGGCAGAGGAAGGTACCCTATGACTATGTGAGCTAATTCCCAAGGCACCATGGTGGTGAGTCCACCCCTGAACAAAGACTACAAATTGACTTTGTATTTCTAGTTCAGGCAGTTTAACCAACATGCCCACAGCTTGGAGAATATAGTTGGTATACAAATGGTCACAGAAGGAGCTGCAACTAGCTTTGCAGAACTTGCTGAACTGGGCTTCAGAATAGTATGCCAGCCTCTACAGAGTTGTGAGAGCTGCAAAAGAGCATGCATTGATCAAAGATGCTATGATGTCAAAGAATCAGTTAAAGATTTGAGGATGCACAAAAATCTTCCCAAAGTAAATGAAGTAAAAAATGTATGGCTCCCAAATGCCCACCCTAAAACAGTAGAGTACATGCATTTGAAATCCTAAGAATAAAGCACACCTGGTAAATTTGTCAGACTCATGACCTATTATAGCAGAAACTTAACTTGTTGCTGCTCCAAAAATGGTTACTTCAGATAGATTCAAGGATGGCCTCATTGTTCCCAGGGTCACTTCAAATGGAGTTTTAGGCCAAAAAATATCTATTCTCATTGCATGAAGCAGACTCTCAGCCTCAGTTTCATGTTGCACGTGCTTCACAAAAATACCCATGTGTAGTGGGTATGGTCTCCTGACACTGATGTTGCAGTTGTGTATTTTTTATTCACAAGTAAGCAGCTCAAGACTTTTGGTTTCATACTGGTATAGAAGATAAAGGCCAAGTTTATACCCACCTACAAAATAGCAGCTGAGCTTGGCCAGTAACTACACAGAATGTTTCCAACTGTACACATGCTGACTGGGTATAATTCAAGCAGAAGTCTGACAGAAGTTGGCAGACAAATTATGGAAGCTTGTTGGTAGGTAGGCGGGGAACAAAAACCACAAATTTAGAAGCCTTCCTAATTTTGGCGCTACAATAGATATACTTCCTTCATCATTCGCACTACAGTAGATATACTTCCTTCACAAGTTCCTTCAGTAGAACTTGTAGCAGTCCTATATGACCTAACAGCTAATCCCATGGATGTAAATCATGCACAATGTAAGCTTTTCTGTTGCAATCAGACCCAGAACAAGCCCTTCTTTCAACTTACCAAGTGTGCAAGGTTCCAAACCTCGCTTTGGAACATGACATAGAGGCTCAGCCTAACATCCCTTCCCCATTTGGAAACAACAGGCAACATAACAAGGATGGACACATTTCTCCAGCACTGACACAGATACCAAAGCATCCATGGAACTCATTACTTGGGCTTTTTATACTCCACATATGAGCTCAACTACAGTTGCTCAAGCCAGAGCATGGTGTGCACCCAGGTTTACTCGTGGTAACGACTGTTATACACATGAAAGTTGCCCATGTGGATACAGATGAATCTGAGAATGCAGTGGCTCAGACACAGATGTGTTGCATATGGCAAATATATTGACAAAAGATAGACACACACATTGTATTACACACACACACAGAGCATTGCTCAGGTACTTAACACCTTTTGTTTTTCTTCATTATACTTGTTGTTCTGGGGTGGGGCTGGGGATGAGGGGTTCAGTATGCAGACAGCTCTGCAGAGAGAGGACTACCCCCAGCCCCTTCTCACCCCTGCAGTTTGAGGCCAGGTGAGAAGCACCTGTCCATGGCTACTACAGCTCCAGTGAGCAAAGCCAGGAGAGGGGTTCCTGTCCCCCAGTTGGGATACATCCAGGTTCATCTGCCCCTGAACTCCCCAGATAGATTGAAGAATGGAGTAAACTGTGCACTTTCCTCTCACTCTCCCCACTGAAGGGGAACAGTCATCAATGGTCCCATACAAATTGGGAGAGGGGCACTATAATCCCCCCATCCTCCCTAAATGATGCCTGGGAAAGTGGGAGACATGCCCCAAGCCAGCACCTGCCTGGTTCTGTTGCTTTTCTGTATGACTGTGTCCCCCCATATGCACGGGGGGTGGGAGCTTCAGCCCCTACCTCTGTACAACCAAACCCTTACCTTGGTTTGAAAGTTACAAGAGGAGGCTGGGTATCAAATGTGGTGGTCCTAGTTACCATTTAGGAGGAGTTCTTGAACTAACAGATTCACTTGCACACAAGCTCCCTCAGTTAGACAATCTGCCATGATCTATTATATATTAGTGCTTTGTTAGCACCATGCTATTCAATAGTATACCTAGCTTCTATTATAATGAATGTTTAAAACTTGTATCAAATATCCTACGTATTTATCACTAGAAAACATGAGGCCAATTTTCTTTAAATCAAACCCTAATAATGCAGCAAAGAAAACTTGTGTGGGACTAAGATTTGTTTCTGCCTTATATAATTTGTTGAAATCCCATTTAATTGGCACTTTTTTCTTAAAATCTTGTCTTCAACACTTCAGAACATTTTTGTGGCCTTTTCACTTGTGCAAAAGGTGTTTTGACATGGGTACAAAAACCTGGCATTGGCATACTTTACATTACTATGTGTGTCCTAGTACTTAAGGGACACTTCTATCAAAATAACATAGTTGTTGGTTCCTTTATTGAGGAGAGGGCATGTAGGGTCAACAGCAACGTTCAGATGGGCCCCCAAACTACTGCATCTAGATATTCCCATTGCCTTACATGTTATTGCCCATGAATGTGAATTGACTCACTTCTTGTATTCCTTCCCCTTCTCATGTAACACTTGAGTTGGGCATTAAGGTTCTAAGACTTGCTTTTGCGCAAAAATTTGCCAGCTGTCTACACTGGCCGCTTGAATTTGTGCAAGAGCACTAACTTTGTAATGTACAAAATCAGTGTTTCTTGCGCAAATACTTTCACGCTCTTGCTCAGGAAAAAGCCCTCTTGCGCAAGAATACTTGCGCAAGAGGGCCAGTGTAGACAGGAAAAAGCTGTTTTG
Source organism: Pelodiscus sinensis (assembly GCF_049634645.1). Taxonomy (NCBI): domain Eukaryota; kingdom Metazoa; phylum Chordata; order Testudines; family Trionychidae; genus Pelodiscus; species Pelodiscus sinensis. The sequence continues at coordinate 88,575,484 of NC_134715.1, read as the reverse complement.
CACAAAAAAAGCCCCGATGGCTAAAATGGCGATCGGGGCTTTCTTGAGCAAAATCACGTCTAGACTAGCCACAGATGCTTTTGCACAAAAGCACTTTTTGCGCAAAAGCATCCGTGCCAATCTAGATGCCCTTTTGCGGAAATACTTTTAACGGAAAAACTTTTCCATTAAAAGTATTTCTGCAAAATCATGCCAGTCTAGATGCAGCCATTGTGTTCCAGACACTTTGATTCTGTGTCTGTATTCACTGTAGCATCTTTTTTCAAATTGTATTTTAAAAGTGTTTCACTTTAATATTTTGTGATCATTTGCCTAATTACTCTTTTGGTTCAGTTTCATAGTGGCCATAGGAGAAAGATAGTTTCACTGAGTACAGGGCCTAAACCTTATTCAGACAAAACTACCATGAATGTCAGTGAGATTTTTGCCTAAGATCTGCGCACACATACACAATCTCCCCTTTCTCCCAATTAGACACTTTAATTGGATTTACTCTAAGGAGCCAAGAACATACATCTGAGGGGTAAAATTGTCCCATCTGCAGACTGAGGACCTGATTTGGATATGGGAGGCTTCCCATTTGCTTCAGTGGGCACAAGTATGGGTTCCCATAAGTGTAAACCTGTTACAATCAACCACATTCCTCTGCAGGTTAAATATTCCAAGTTTCCTTCCATGGTCTAATGATTCATGTTACATAGTCCTAATATATATTAGGCAGATAGTAAACAAATGCCCACCTGCCTTTGAACTTCATTTATTTTCTCGTGTTATCAGCACTGCTGTAGAGAAAGCATGCACATTCTCTCCCATAGTTAATTCCAGGAAAAATCATTAGAGGAGGAAACAAATAAAAAGTTATAATTACCAAAGACAGTTCTAGCAGGAACAGATTCTTTATTTATCCAAAATGACACTTGTGAGAGGATCACAGTCATAATGCATGGGATATATGTCTGTATCATAAAATAACCCATTTTCCGTCTGAGGTGGAAGTAGACTGTCATAACAACATATTCACCTAAAAAATAAAGCAAAAGACAAGTATGCTTCGGAACCCACATGTAATTTTTCTGTTGCAGAATAATCATGGTTCTGACAGCCAACCAGAAATATATATGAAAACATTATCTTCAGAGCTTAGCAACACAAGTTGCTTAGGAGACATGAAGGAAAGAAAGTGTGATATTACTTTCCCTGTTTGATATCTCCTTACAATGTCATTCTGGAGACTTAATATATAAAAGACTATAAATTAATAGGCAATATTAGATTGCCCTTTATGGTTTAAGTGCTATTTAAGAGCTCTTTTGGCATCTCAGGAAGAAAATACTATCAAGGCATAAAAAGTATCTATTTATCATCTCCACAGCTGTGACATTTGTAAAAATCCATTTCATAAGCACCATAATATCTAGGTATTACCTTAGGATACATATTCGTTTATAGGGAAACTTGTAATTGTTTCAGAAGGTGTTTCCATTCTAGTACTGCTGTCATAATTAAACAGTGAAATGAATACATTGTGTTTACAGAATGCCTTTAACTAATACTGGTAAAGAGTGTTAAATTATGAAGTGGATGTTATTAGAAGTGTGAGAAAATTTTCCGAATGAAATGCAAATAGTGGGTCTTATCCAACTGCCATGGAAGTCAATAGGAACATTTCCATTTGTATCAGACCCACTCTGAGCTAACATGGTGTGCTTCAGAACTGCAGGATTTGGAAAGCAAATTGACTGGAGAAAAACTTAAAATAAATCATTAATGTAAATTTTATCTCTAGTACACACTGTACAACAGTGAGATTCAATGCTGCTGTACAGTACAAAGGATTTGGGAGGTGGTCTAGGGCAAGTAGTTGGGGTGGGAAGAAGGGGTGTGTGCCAGAAGCAAGCTCTGGCTGGGAGGTGCTTACCTAGGTGGCTCCCAGACAGAAACCTTGCAGGAACCTGAACTGCAGTGGCAAGCTGCTCCACGTGGCTCTGCTCCAGGCGGGTGGGGCGGGGCAGGAAGAAAACTTAATTGGCTGCCCCTGCCTCCAGCAAAAATTTCTCAGCTCCTTTTGGCCAGAAACTGGCCAATGGAAGCTGAGAGATTTTGCTGTGGCGGTGGGACACAGTACAAAGCCTCATTCCTCGCTCTCCAGCATAGATCAGCCATATTTAAAATGGTGGCAGCTACACTCTCCTCCCATGGAGGCAGCCACTGGCCGGATCTGGTGACTTGGTGAGCCAAATGCAGCCCACTAGCTGCCTCTTGCCCACCCCTCAAAATGTCAAAAATAAGAGGCTGAATTAGATGGACCTGATCTGAACCAGCATGGCAATGCCTGTGTTCCTATGCCTACAGACCCTACTTTGATAGATATTATTTTGGGCAATCCTGTGGGTTGTGTTATTCAGGAGTTCAGATGAGATGATCACAATGGACCCTTCTGGCCTTGGAATCTGCAATAGGGAAAAGATACTTCACACCAGACTAAGAAGTACAGAGATAGGCAAGTTTGGAGCAAAGCTCCCTCGGAGCAGGTGAACTTGAAATCTACAAGGCTATTTCAGTGTGTCATGACTACTCACAAGAGAAAAAAAAGTTTGCAAAAATAGGTCCCAAGACTTTCCTAGATCCTGCAGAGATCAGGGAAGGCTTCTGTGCCACTCTACCCCCAATATAAGGCAATACACAATCTTTTCATTCTAATCAGTGGAAATTCCCCTCCAAAAAAACCCCCAACAATTAAACTGAAGGATTTATATTGTAGCAGTAGAGTTTTTCCAATAGTCAACTCTCACATAGACGTAACAGTGTCATGAAAATTCAAAGTCTTCTGCTAGGTACTACAGTATTAATGAATGATAATGGTATCACAGCTGGCCCCTGCAAACGCATAAATTGAAATCAGGAGTTCAATTTCAGGGAAAGGAACACAAATGGTCTAGTACAAACTAGATGGCTTTGAAGTCCATTCCTTGCCATGGGTGAAATCCTTGTCTTGTGAATTCTATGGCACAAAATTCCCATTGACTTCAGTGGGGGACAAGATTTTACTCATAACAGCCTCCATACTGGGTCAGACCAGAAGTCCATCTAGCCCAGTAACTGTCTGCTGACAGCAGCCAATACCAGATGCCCCAGAGGGAGGGAACACAACAGGTAATCCTCACATGATCCCTCTCCTGTCACCCATTTCCAGACAAATAGAGGCTAGGGACACCATTCCTACCCATCCTGGCTAATAGCCTGACCTGACCTCCATGAATCTAGCTAGCTCTTTTTTGAAGCCTGTTTAAGTCCTAGTCTTCACCACATGCTCTGGCAAGGAGTTTCACAGACTGACTGTGAGATGAGTGAAGAAAAACTTACTTGTTTTAAACCTACTGCTTATTAATTTCATTTGGTGACACCCTAGTTCTTATGTTGTGGGAATAAGTCAATGACTTTTCTTATTCACTTTTTCCACACCAATCATGATTTTATAGACGTCTGTCATATCCCCCCTTAGTCTCCTCCTCTTAGCTGAAAAGTCCAAGTCTTTTTTACCCGTTCCAAAGTCCTAATGATTTTTGTTGCCCTTTTCTGAACCTTTTCCAATGCCAATTTATCTTTTTTTGAGATAAGGCGACCACATCTGTACAACCCTACATCTATGCAGAATTCAAGATTACTCCATTCATCTCTGAGCCAGTATACTGAAGACAAACTAACACAAGAAACTTAGACTGCAAAAGGTTTTCAGAAACAGCTTTTTGGGGAGTGGAAGGGATATGATCTGGTTTGTCTTGTTATTTTATGGATAATCAACATCTTGTGCTAATATTATCCAGAGATATTAAGAAAATATTGCTTTATCTTGAAATAAGGTTAGAAACGTCTAATACAATCTGTTGTTTAATTTTGTCTATATCCTGTCTTGGCATTTCATTTTATAGTAAACATCCAGGATTTAGTAATATAGTTTTGTAACAAAGTCAACAATAGATAGCTAAGCAGTGAGATTTCACTTATCGGGGGGGGGGGGGGGCGTAAGAAATTTTAGTAGCACAAACATCAGCAGCGGATTCTGCTGTGATTTACACTGTTAATCTGAGCATAGTTCTGATTACTTTAACATATTCTGCATGTTGTACAGGCAGTCCCCGGGTTACGTACAAGATAGGGACTATAGGTTTGTCCTTAAGTTGAATTTGTATGTAAGTCGGAACTGGCTCCAGATTCAGCCGCTGCTGAAACTGATCAGCGGCTGACTACAGGAAGCCCGAGGCAGAGTTGCTCTGCCCCCGGCTTCCTGGAATCAGCCGCTGATCAGTTTCAACAGCGGCTGAATCTGGACTCCTGGGACAGAACAGCTGGGGCGCTGCCGGGTAGGTCCCCACAGGACCAACCCGGCAGCACCCCAGCTGCTCTACCCCAGGCACCCGCAACAAAAGCCTGGTCTTCTGGGGGGGGGGGGCACACTAGTTGCGCCCCCTCCTCCCCCAACAGACCAGGGAGACCCGAGCAAAGCGGCAGAGGCGCAGAGGTCCCGCCGCCTCTGCGGCTTTGCTCCTGTCTCCCTGCTGTGCTGGGGGGAGGTTGTCCCCCCCAGCATAGCAGGGAGACCCGAGCAAAGCCGCACAGGCGGTGGGACCCCGCTGCCCACGCGGCTTTGCTCCTCTGCCCCGGAGCAAAGCCGCACAGGCGGCGGGGTCCCCCGCCTCTGCGGCTTTGCTCCCGTCTCCCTGCTGTGCATTAGCTGTGCACAGCAGGGAGACAGGAGCAAAGCCGCAGAGGCGGGGGACCCCGCCTCCTGTGTGGCTTTGCTCGGGTCTCCCTGCTGGGGACTTCCCAGCACAGCAGGGAGACCCGTAGCAGCTTTTCTCGCCCCGGAGGACACGGTGGCGGGACCGCTGCGCTCTGGGCGGTCCCACTGCCCGCGAGCTCCGGGGCGAGAAAAGCCCCGTTCGTAAGTGCGGATCCGACATAAGTCGGATCCACATAAGTCGGGGACTGCCTGTATTGCTATTCTGAATTGTTTGCATTGTTGAACAAAAGACTATTTTCCCCATATAACACCACAAGAAAGTACTTTTACTGCTAGACTTCAAGGCCTCCTATAGCCTTAGAGACATCACTCCTGACTGTACAGATTACATTTTTAAGCAATCATTGCACACATCCAGCATATCTGAACCCCTCATACTTGCTTTCTGGAGGGACTTTGAATGCTACTCCACCACAGCGAATCTGAAAGTTTTCAAAAACCCTGAGCTCTGATTTAAATGTGTATATGCAGAATATGATATAATCTTTGTAATACCTTGTAGAAAAGGCTAGGACAATAATTACATTGTTAATTTTGTATCTCAGATTGATTGATTGATGAGATATTTACCTGTAATTGATTTAACAGTTTCAGTGGATACTGTATGCCCCAGCAGGTCATACTGAACTAAACTGGAGGACTCTTCAGGAACTTCCACAGATTGCTCAGGTCCTTTTGTCCAGGTGTAAATCATTTCACTCTTTGGATATGCATCTAAAAACAACATATTGTTAGCATGAAGAATGGAACAATGTATGGAACCACCCATGAACTTCAATGGAACTTCTATATGCACAACACTGTCAAGATCAAACTCCTAATTTGAGGTTAAATGTCATTTTTAAAATGTTTGGTAAGGGCACTGATCAAGGAATGGAAAGTTTAATTATGTCTACCAAAGGTAACTCTACACTACATGATAAACCCAGGTCTGCGAGACCCACCCTTGTGGATTCAGTGTTTCCAAGCCTACTCTTGAGGAACCATGGTGCTTTGTAAACCTGAGTTTACAATTTCCAAATCCAGGTCTCACAGTTGTGCTAATGCACTCATACTGCACTGCACAGACTTTCTGACTCTCAGCTGACACTAGAACTGTGTCCAAACTGCAAAACAATAGTTTTGGACTGAGTCTCAGTCAGTACATCTACCCAGCCTACAGAAGCAAAACTCCTAGCCTGGGTCCACAGATGTGGACTAGCAAGGTTTGCCCTCACACTGTAAAAATAGCAGTGTGACACCACCCTCAATTTGTAGCTTGGGCTCTGACGCCCACAACTTCAGAACCCAAGCTCCAGTCCTAGCCACACCTTCAAAGCTATTTTTAGAGCACTAATGGGAGCCCCACTTACTTAAGCCTGTCAATCCAGGCTGGGAGTGTAGGTTGTGAGGACTGTGTAAACTAGGGCTACTCAACTTTGTAAGCCCCAAGGCCACAATGATACTCACAGCACTCACCGAAGATCACAACTTAAGTGTGGTTGCATACGCTGACGGGCATGAATACAAAGATTAAGGCAAGACTATACAAGACGGAGGCCCTATATAAGTCAGTTCTGCTGATATTAATAAAATGCAATATTTACCTGATTTCCACCCATATGACAGCACTTTTAATGAGCTATGACAGTCCAGGAATTTAACTTCTAAAATGCGTATCAACAGAAGACAATTATATTGACTCGCCATTACGCTGTGTGTTCCCAGTGGAGGCCATGTTAAAAGGATCCCACCAATGGACCACGTGGTGAGTGCTGCATAAACCCAAACCGCACAGTGAGCCGCAAACAATTGGGTCGCATGTTAACTTGACCTGGTGTAAATATAGTGGGACTCAAACTTAGATCCAACCCCTACCATTTGGGTCCTAGGCTCTGTTCCTGAATGCTTGCTGATCTGAGTCTGCTAGAGATCTGCGTGTGGACAAAGGGAGGGATTTTGGTTCAAAACTAAATCTGAGCCCAGGTTTAAAAATTCAGCGTAGACTCATGCAGGTGGATACATTTGAGAGGCCAGGGACACTTATTTTATCACTTTTGCCAAGCTCAGGAATTTTCAAAATATTTGCCAAAATCTGAAGGCCTGTAAACAATTCCCAATACCCAAAATATACCCCCATGAAATAGTCAAATAATATGAAGTGAAATGTTAATGCCTTACATGTAGTTTACATAGCCAAAACTCATTAATGCCAAATCCAACTCTCTTTTTACACGTGAAGTGACCTTTTTACCATTTCATTGAACATAGGGCCAGATACTCCAATCTGCCAACTGCAATTTTCACTGCACATATTTAATCCCCTGGAGAATTCTTCCTGTATAGGGGGAAATCTCTGATATTTTATAGTTCTTGGAATAATCACCTCTTATTCCAGCTGCCATCCATCAGGAAAAATGAGGAATTTAGGGGTGGGTGGTACAGCCAACTCCTATGCTTGATTTTCAACTAGTGTAAGCGGAATTTATGCCCAGTGTCAGAAGTTAAAGTTACATGCCCTATTGCTCTAGCTTCCTCTGGAAGTGGGTTTCCAGGACATAAGGAGCTGCAGCAAACTCTCTGCAGCCATACCTATGCACAGTATCTGACTGCAGCACAGGACATGCCAGGGGTTCGATGAGGGAATGGATAGATTGTAACATGCCCCACTAGTCCCCAGGCTGCTCAAAAGTGCTCTGAAGACACGAGAAAGAAATGGGGAGCCACGATTGTCTCCTCCCCATATGCAAGATGGAGGCAATAAAGAATCTAGCCCAATAAGCTACCACTAGAGAATATTTAAAAAATTAGGAGCTATCTGTAAGATCTGATTTCTGAAAGCTTTACTTTTTATGTCAGACACTTGGGCCAGGTCTACACTAGACCTGGAAGGTCGGCGTAAGGTACACAGCTCCAGCTATGTAGACTACTTACCTGAAGTCAGTTTACCCTAAGTTGAGTTTGGCGATGTCCACACAGTGGGAGGCCAATGGAAGCAAATCTCCCATTAGTTTCCCTTACTTCTCATGACTGAGAAATACAGACACCAGCTGGAGCTGCCCTCATCATTTGATTTACAGGTCTATACTAGACCCACTAAATAGAACACCAGAAGATTGACCTCTGGAGCATGGATCTGCCAGTAACTATAGACGTGGCCTAAGGGTCTGAGCCAAAGCCAGCTGGAGTCAATAGAAAGTTTTCCATAGACTTCAGTGAATAATAGATCAGACCCTGAAATATCCTTGTAGTTGGAGAGGTGGATCTTAATTTAATATCTGAATTTGTGCCCCTTTGTTAATTTGCTGCCCTGACAGCACTATGGGTTTGATTAATTGCTCTTATATAAATAAAACTCATACTGAAGTCAATGAGATTTTTCTATGTATAAAGCTTGTGGCTCATGTCTAGGATTCAGAAACCTCAGTTATGGTACAAATAATTGTTTACAATCCACATCTGTTTTAATACTAGAGCTAAAATAAATTCATAATCGTAACTTACAACTTCCAAATTTGAGAGGACAAGCATGACCATCCATTGGAAAATCCACTAATCTCATGGGACATTCTGCACTTATGGTAAGCCTATAATGAAAAAAAAATATGCTTTGGTTTAGGTTTTGTCTGTGCAGTATAACTTTCTTTACAGTAACTGAAACAGGACAAATAAACTGAATACCTCATAGTGTATAATATGGTGCCATTTCTCATTATTCTAAAGAGTTTATTTGGGGCTGTCATATTATGTGAGACGGATTTTTTCCCATTCCTGAAAAAAGTGTCAGGTGTCCACACTTTTGAAACCATCATATTATTAAGTCTTAAAATTTCAATGGGACCATCATATTTTAATCGTTTGTCCACCCATGTCTGACGAAAGAAGACATCCATTGTGTATTCCTATAATAAATTGTAGAAAAACAGAATATTACACTTTTATTTGTACAACTCTTGTAAAAAATACCTTAAGTGCAAACAAATGAGTGGTGATGTAAATGTTGCTAAGTCACCTACAAAATATATTTCCACCAATTAAAATGAATTGTGCACTTCTTAATTTCCCATGTTAGCCATATAAATAAATTGCTATACATATTTAATCATTCAAGAGTAATTACTATAATCTAATAAAATTGCAGGAAGCAAACAATTATGTTTGTACTCTAGCATATAACTGGAAACAAGATGACTAATGTGATAACAAGTGTCAATGGATTATAGAAAGATATACATGCATATGTTGTTGGGGGTTTTTTAATACAGTTGGTCACATTAAAATTATTATTCCTCTCAGTTCACCAAAAAACATACAAGGAAATAGATATCTAATTTAAATTGAAAAAGCAGGTGATTTATTAAAAAAGGATCAGTTGTTCTTTTGTCACATCTACAAAAAAGGGTATATAAAACAAACCCTCGTTCTGCAAACATTTAGGCCGTGATTATACTAGGAGATTTAGAATTTACTAAAATCAGCTTCTGGGCACCTGATATTACAAATGTGAAGTTCTGTGTCTTCACTATGGGGAAGAATCGAATACAGTTGGAGGCAGTCTCCGTCAACATGGGCGCGTTTGTGATGGGGTACGGTTACAGAGGACCCCTTGGTGGTGCTTCCCGGAGTACTGACAAAGCCACTGATATTCGCCTCTTTGCTCTCTGGGGCTTCTCACCACCTGTCCTTCTGGACCAAGTTTCCCTCAGTCAAGGCACAGAGCTGAGATCAATCCCCACCTCCCAGAGGAGCAATATTGACACAAACTCTTCAAGTCCAAGGAAAAAGCAATTTTGGGCCCAGCATTCAGGAAAAGCACCAAATGGGATCAGAACCCCAAATAAATTATTTAGGTAAGCCTCCTTCAACAATGAAAGGAGGATGTACGTGCTGATTACTCCCCCAGGTATTTACACTGGGCTTAAGTAAATAAAAGTGATTTTATCATCAAGTATAAGCAATAGGATTTAAGTGGCTGCAAGTGAAAACAGGCAGAGCAAAGGGACTCTGAGCCCCAGGAAGCACTCTGAGGAGCTGTGGAAGGCCTCCTGGAGGCCAATTTGTTCAAATTAGTGGCACCGGAGCATCCACAGTAATGTTATTTTGGATTTACAAGTTTGGGAATAGCATTTTATCTCATGAAAAGCAGGACTACAAAATTCAAATTACATGGCCCCTTATTCTGGAGTAATGGGCTTGGTAGCATGGATGCATTGCTTACAAATTCAACCTGGGTGAGCTAATTTCAGACTAAAGTCCTAGTGTAGGCCAGGCCTTAGGTTTCAACTTTAAGCACTTAGGGTAGTACCACTGACTTCCATGGGACTACTCATATGCTTAAAATAAAACATGTGCATAAATATTTGCATTGATTAGGGCCATGAATATGTAATAAGAACACATGCATAAATGAATGTATGAAGACATGAATGTTTACATGGGTATTTTTAATCTGGGATATCAGGGCGTTTGCACAAAATTGGTTTACAGGTTAAAGGCACTATTCCCTCAGCTGTAAGGTACCTGCAGTTTTGTGCTAAAACATTTTAAAATTATTGTGATATGATTTCTTTCTGGCAATTTTTCAAGAAACATATGAAATATAAAACCTCATCATTAGATCCAACAAACACTTCCTCACATGGGTAATCAACCAGCCAATGAAACTGTGTTATTGTTACTAGTGACTATTCAGATGAGGATAGTTTTGTAAGACTGGGCTCCTAATTTTATTGTAGGAGGGAGATAGCTTGGCTTCGGGAACTTATTTTGTATATGGATGGAGTATTTCATGGTCTTTCACTGCCTTTGTCCGTTCTCTCCTTCCCCTTCCGCCTTGTGTTCATTCTTACCCCTGCTACATAGTACCAAATTCAGTTTACGGTTATACAGTTCTGCATAATACCTAATGTTATGTCATTGAGCACAGTAAGACTGCTTGCTTCTGTAAAAAGTACTCAAAGTGAGTAATGGTTACAGAATTGAGCCTTAAGTCTTATGCACATTGGGTCAGAGATTTGCCAAATCTAGTTGCCTATAAAGTGCCAAGCACACCCATAGTGCTGTATAATTGAGTGAGCTGAGCTAATCATTCACAATTAGTTTAGTTGACAAATAGTCTTTATTCTGTGATAATTAAGTATCTCAAATGAATACATTACTCAGATTTACTTGGGACCAAATTCTGATATCCTAACTCATGCTGAATAGCACTTTAACTCACAAATGCAATCACTGAATGAGCAAGGTCCTATTCAGGTGCTGTAAGGCTATCAGAATCTGACCCTTGAAAAATCTTGTCTAAACTTCATTCTAAGACTTAAATGTAGCTACATAATTTGAGTTATGGTGCTTAGCCACATAAATCACATGACATTTCCCCCTCCCCCCCTTTTCGCCCTTATTAAGTGTAGAACTTGCACCACACAAATAAATAGGACTTATTCTGGATCAGGCCTTGAATGTTCCTGAAAGTGTTCCACACTCAAATGTGTATGCGCATTTAACATCTGTCTTTGGTGACTGCTCGTGCACATCACTTTGACATTTTCTTTTGGCAAACATGTTTTCTGGCAAGATTCTTTCACTTGAATGTTTAGTGAAAGTGAGGCCAAGAAGGGTAGGAAGATGGACAACTAATTCATTTGAAGTGAAAATGTCAGCAAATATTTAGGGAATAATACCATTATTTACCCATTAATAATAAATACTAATCAACTGGTGAGGCAGAGAAAGGCAAGCTCCAGAGGGGAAAGCATCTCCGTGATCTCAGAGAAACCATCTGCTCTCCATACACTGCTCTCAGATACCTCAGTGGGCCCGAGTTGTCTCCAACAGTAGTATAAATTAATGTGAATTCTTTACATCAGTCTAAAAAACAGTCTGAGTGAGATCAGAATCAGGCCTGCCCTTTCTAATTATAGCCTACAAATTAAGCTGTTGGTAATCTTTTCTAATTTGTACTGTACTGTCAATCATGCAAAGTCATATGAATTAAGCATGCATTCCTTCCTGCAGTTAACGGTTTCTCAGCACCAGAAAGTGGTATTTTAATTCCAGAAGTACATACCATTTCTACATCAGAAACAGGTCCAAAACTGGTGACATATATATCTGTTTTGACTTCAGTAACCGGACCTAACATATAAAAAGGAAGTGAGCAAGACATTTTGCAGGTTAACATGTCTCAAAAAGGATCTCAGAACATATACCACATTTTATGCCATAGTCACACTGAAGGGTCTGTGGATTAATCAGAGGAAAATGCATAGACAGCATGTTCTCAGAAGCAGGCCTACTGTAATTTTCCAGGGTTGCATGGCATTATCAGAGTATTAACTTCACTTGCATAAGTAAAGCATATATGTTTAAAATGCTAATTCCCATTCAGAAAATACTTCGACTCACTGGAGAAGATGACAGGTGCCCCAGCAGAAAAATCTTAAGAAAATTAGTATTTTAAACAATTAGGGGATTCATTCAGCAAAGTCTTATTACCAAGACCAAATTACTTACTATTTAACATGCATATGTCTAATTAAAATTAATGGAACTACAAACACTATATGCAGTATGCTACCTTTGACCCATTCTTGCAAATTCCATTGATATTAACACAATGTACTTTAAGTTATACTGAATAACTATGTCCAGTCTATTGAAAGGTATAGGACATGGGAAGTGACAGTTCACTGCAAAGCTTCTCCACCTAAACCGATCTTTGTACTTTGCCATTCTAAAGAGAAATTACTTCTAGAAGAAGGTACTGTAATTCCAGCAACCAATAAGGGTCTGATCTAACTGCCATTGAAGTAAATGGAAAGACTTCTGCAAATTTTAATGGGAGTTGGATCTGTCCCTACTGTGAAAGCTAAGAAGTTGCCACCCTAATTATATGGGTGTTTTATGAAGTGGATACTAGTCCAATGTGCAAGTTTAAATTGCAAATCAACTCATATCATATATGCTGTCAAACAGCCATTATATGGTAACAGCTTTGGGATATTTGAACTGGTAACCTAGAGGTGAAAGGATTCAGTTTCCAGTCTCCTGAGATTACTGATTCTAAAGAAAAAAAAACATTATTTGAGTCTATATTAACTCAGGCTTTTTGATAGCTTCTACAATTCAATTAGCAGCAAGTGAGAACTTTAAGACTATTTCAAAGGCAAAGAATGTCTGCCTCTTGTAAAACTGTTGTGTGCACAGATGTAATTTTAAATCACAATGCAGAAATGAAAAGAAAGAACTAGACAACTTGCAAACAAGTGAACTATTTCTCTCTTAAGCCAAGCACACACATTGCATACTAAAACCAAAAGCATATTAAAAGTTTGTAAAATTATTCCATTAAACAGCCTGCAAATTTTGTCTTAAGAATAAGTTAGAAGAAAATGCAAGCACTATTCTGTACTAGTCAAGGACATAAGAATATTAGACACCATATTTTAGATTATATAAACCATCTTAGTCAGTTAATTCATCTGTCAAGCATCAAGAAACTGGGTTTTAACATTCCTCAAACTATTTTACTTCCTCTCTCTTTTCGAAAAGTTTCCCCCCCCCCCATTTGAATTCACAAATCGCTATAACTTTATAACTACATCAAAATCAAAGGCTCAAAAATCCACTGGAATGGGTGCTTTTTACAGGCATTGACTGATTATTTTGGTCTACTAAATAGCTATAACCTCATGGGTAATAAGTTTATCAGAGGGTATTAAGTGAAATCATTCTTTGGAGTATCCTGAAAAAGAGGATATAAAACAAAGGCTAGAAAATGAATTTAAAAATCTCAAAATTAGGCAACAAAGAGGTCTAAATTCAGTACAATATCTTGCCATCTCATGAGACCAGTTTGAGTAACTAGCTAGGCCCTCATGTCATAGGCAGGTGGAGGCAAGAAACACTGCAGAGTAGGGATGTAAAGGTTAACCAATAAGAACGACCCTTATCGGCATGCTTTCCTGGGTAACTGGTTAACTAACAGGGATTGCTCTGGCTGGGCCTGGCCCAGCTGGAGCACCACCTCCACATGCCCTTCCTGTAGCATGGTGTGGCAAGCTCTGCCAGAGCAGCCCCCACCCACCTACGGCAATGGATAGGGAGGTGCTTCAGCCAACAAGTTGGGCTGGAGGAGCCCCCCCACTGTGATTAATCGATTAAACACTTCATTTAACCAGTAACCACCTAACCAGAATTTTCTCTCTCTACTGCAGAGTACAGCTGTGCAACAAGCAGAATTGCCAACATTTCAAAATGTGTTTTCTTCTGAATTTTCCACAAAGAAGTTAGACTTTTTATACATATAAATGTCTGAAGAAAAGTCATTTTGAAACAGAAAAAATCAGTTCCAAAAATACCAAAATGAAACCCATGAATCTTAATAAAGGATTCCTTCCCCTTCTTTTTTACCTACAAAATGAAGTTTCATCAAAACAGACACATTCCCAAGATAAGTTTCTATCTTCACAAAATGGCATTTTCCAATGTAAAAATGATGGATTGGAAAATTATTACATGTACTTCTGCAGTAGAACTAATTTAAGGCATTACATCCAATATCTAAATATCAATGTAAATAAAACAACAACTTTAATTTTGAGGGGAATGTCATACTTTGAAACTAAAAAGTGAAATATTAATGGCAGTTTACAGAACTAGCCATAATGAATGTAAGCAATATTCACATTTTTCCCTAGAATGCTACCACTCGCCCACACACTCTGCTTTTCTGCTCACTGGCCACAGGTTTACCATCGTGATAAAGTGCTTGGTCATTTGGAAGTGTGTACTAGGATCAGGTATGTAGTCAAAATAATTTTTTCTTAAGACTAAGAAAGCATGAAAGCACTCTACCTCTTACCTTGAGATTACAGTTAATCATAATGATGTGTTACAAAATCCTAACTCGCTGTTAGTAAGAGTGAACTTTTAACCGTAAGCAGAGGATTCTATAGAAGCCAATTACCACTGAAATTGATCAACAAAATTTGCTCTTCACTGGACCATGTGAATGTTTCTGTACACTCAAATTCTCAGAAACATCAAGTAACTATTTACAACACGTTCATTACGAATGTGTTTTAAGCCATTAAATAGTAGGGAGTCCTGCACACTGCTATAGGCACTGTCAAGCCAAAATCACAGGCTGCAAGATAAACACTTCTAGATCTGCTCACATAGGGTTAACACCAACCACACCAAAAAGTTAGAATAATTGGGCACATACAGGGAAGTTGATGGATTACTGAAAAGCACAGATTCCAACCCCCAAAATTATGTGCAGGCCAAAGGAATATTATAGTGGTCCCATGACTGTTATTCCAGCCAATGAGCTGAATTGTAGCCACAAGCCTCTCAGAACCCCTATGAAGAGGCTCTGAACTTTGTACGTTAGCAATAAGAGGGGGATCAGAGAGGGTGTGGAACCCTTACTGGATGAGAGAGGTAACCTACTGACAGCTGATGTGGAAAAAATGCTGAAGTACTCAATGCTTTTTTTGCTTTGTCTTCACAGACATGGTCAGATGCCAGACTACTGCACTAGGCAGTATGGGAAGGAAGTGGGCAGCTGTTGGTGGAGAAAGAACCAGGTTAAGAACTATTTAGAAAAGCTAGACATACGCAAATCCATGGGTCTGGATTTAATGCATCCAAGGGTACTGAGGGAGTTGGCAGATGTCATTGCAGATCCTTTGGTCATTATCTTTGAAAACTCGTGGCAATCGGGAGAGGTCCCAGATGACTGGAAAAAGGCAAATGTAGTGCCCATCTTTAAAAAGGGAAGAAGGGCTGTCTATAGTTCCCAGGATTGGACAGCCTCACCTCAGTCCCCAGAAAAGTCATGGAGGGGATCCTCAAGGAGTCTATTTTGAAGCACTTGGAAGAGGAGAAAGTGATCAGGAATAGTCAACATGGATTCACTAAAGGCAAGACTGACCAACCTCATCATAGAAGCAATTGGCTCTGTAGACAAGGGGAAGTCAGTGAATGTGATATACCTTGACTTTAGCAATGTTCTTAGCAGCAGGTTAAGGAAGTATGAATTGAATAAATGAACTGTAAAGTGGCTGGAAAGCTGGCTAGATTGTTGGGCTCAATGGGTAGTGATCAATGGCTTGATATCTAGCTGGCAATTTCAAGCAGAACGCCCCACGGATCGGTTCTAGGACTGGCTTTGTTAAACATCTTTATTAATGACCTGGATAAGGGGATGGATTGCACCCTCAGCAAGTTTGCAGATAACACTAAGCTAGGGGGTTGAGGTAGATGTGTTAGAGGGTAGGGATAGGGTACAGAGTGACCTAGACAAACTGGAGAATTGCACCAAAAAAATCTGATGAGGTTCAACAAAGACAAGTGCAGAGTCCGGCACTTGGGACAGAAGAATCCCAAGCACTGTTACAGGTTGCAGACTGATTGATTAAGTAGCAGTTCAGCAGAAAAGGACCTGGGAATTACAGTGGATGAAATTGTTGACTAATATCCAGCTTATGTCCTTGTAGCCAAAAAGGACAATGGCATATTGGGGTGCATTAGGAGGAGCATTGCCAGCAGAAAGAGAGAAGTGATTATTCCCCTTTATTCGGCTCTGGTGAGGCTATATCTTGAGTATTGCATCCAGCTCTGGGCCCTTCCCCGCTCCCCCCCCCCCCCCCCACTATAGAAAGGATGTAGATGCATTGGAGAGGATCCAGAGAGGGCAGCCAAAACAAGTAAGGGGCTGGAACAAATTATCTATGAGGAAAGACTGAGGGATTCAGGCTTATTTAGTCTGCAGAAGAGAAGAGTGAGGGCAGATTTGATAGCAGCCTACAACTTCCTGAAGGGAGGTTCCAGAGAAGATGGAGCAAAGCTGTTCTCAGTGGTGACAGATGGCAAAACAAAGAGCAATGGTCTTGAGTTACAGTGGGGGAAGCCTAGGTTAGATATTAGGAAAAACTATTTCACTAGGAGGGTGGTGAAGTAATGGAATGGGTTACCTAGGGACATGGTGGACTCTCCATCCCTAGAAGTTTTTAAGTCTGGCTTGCCAAAGCCCTGGCTAGGATCATTTAGCTGGGGTTAGTCCTGCTTCAGGCAAGGGGCTGGACTCAATGACCTCCCGAGGTCTCTTCCAGCCCTATGATTCTATGAATCTGTGTCACACTTGGGCTATCCTCAGGGGACAATTCTAAAGTAATGCAGGAACAATGTTGATCTTATATGTTGCAGAAAGTCTTGTATAGACCTTGGCAAATTTCTAACAGAAGAATTAAGAGATTAATTAGGGGTTACAGTTTATGTAGAGCCTTCTATGTGTGAAGTGCCATTTAGGTGCTAAAACAAAATGCAGGACAATGTAGCACTTTAAAGACTAACAAGATGGTTTATTAGATGATGAGCTTTCGTGGGCCAGACCCACTTCCTCAGATCAAATAGTGGAAGAAAATAGTCACAACCGTATACAATTAAAAAAAAAAGTGAGCACATATGAAAAGGACAAATCACATTTCAGAACAGAACGGGGATGCAGGGGAAGAAGGTAAATGTCTGTGAGCTAATGGTATTAGAGGTGATAATTGGGGAAGCTATCTTTGCACTTGAAAGGGAATCCTCTGAACTGTCATTCATGCTAAAATTCGATACTCTACATGTCGGTCTCAAAGACACTAACTATCTTACCCATTACAAAGATAGCTTCCCCAATTATCACCTCTAATACCATTAGCTCCCAGACATTTACCTTCCTCCTCTCTCCCCCCTCCCCCCGCATTCCCCTTCTGTTCTGAAATGTGATTTGTCCTTTTCATATGTGTTCACTTTTTTTTTTTAATTGTATACTTTGGTGTATATGGTTGTGACTATTTTCTTCCACTATTTGATCTGAGGAAGTGGGTCTGGCCCACGAAAGCTCATCATCTAATAAACCATCTTGTTAGTCTTTAAAGTGCTACATTGTCCTGCATTTTGTTTCAGCTACACCAGACTAACACGGCTACATTTCTATCACTATTTAGGTGCTAAGCATTGTTATTTCCATTATGAGAAATGATACTTTCTCTTTTCAAATAACTACTGGCTAGACAGAGAAAAACAGGACAAGTTTGAGACTGGGCAGCCTAACCAATACAATTCAAATAAAATGAAAAGTGCAATCGGCAAGAACACTGAAGGAAACCTGAATAGAGATAATACTTTGATTTTTAATAGTGAATTTGTGGTAACTGAGAAGGACATTTTTATAAGTTAATGTTTAGTATTCATGGAAGGTCCAAGAGAAAGTACTCGGCTATACACCCCATACCGCATTCAAACAGAGACAAACACCACATACGCAGCAGCACTTCTCATATTCCAATGCCTCTTCACACACACATTCACCTGCACACGTGTCCAAACCCTGATCCCCTCTAGGAATAAGGAGATCTCAGTCATCAGCATCTCTGCTGAAACTGCCAATGGGGATGGTAACTAGTGCCAATTTAATGATGTAGACACCTAGTCTACTGGCAACTAGACTAATACCACCAGCCAGTCATCTGAAGAAGTGGGCTGTGACCACGAAAGCTCATGATACCATCTACATGTTTTGTTAGCACTTTATAGACTAACATATAGACTATCAGACCAATTGTTTTTTAGCTGATTTTACATAAGTCACTGAAAAACAGACAGATGGTAATGACTTCAGTCACTACCAACCTGGGCCAGATTCAAATTAGGCAACTACAGGTAAACAGTCCCATATCCTGCTAACAATCCCATGACTCATCCAATCTACCCAGCTGAGGAAGACTGGACAATTGCCTGGAAAACCAATCAGCTTCATGGCGCAGTTCCCATTCCTAACCTATGGATGATTTTTAATAAGAGCATTAGGTCATAGGATGTAACCTTGAAAATATATATTAAATTTTTATTAGATGCTCATAACTAAATATTTCTGTCCTCTAGAAACAGACAGAAGCACCTGTTTTTCCATTGCACATTATGTTTATTTTGTGGCTTACTGAATGTCAAGTCTAAATTAAAGGCCTGACTTGACAAGCTCTTCCTCACTCACGTATTTCTTATTCACAGTGGGAACGTCTACACAGTAGGACTACACTCAAAATAAGCTACTCAGCTTCAGCTATATCAATTGTGTAGCTTAAGTTGGCTTTCGGCATTGTCTACGCAGCAGGAAGTCGAAGAAAGAACACTCCTCACAAAATGAAGGTTGCCACGAGCTAGAGTAAGTACTCCAACTCAACACCATTTTGAAATAAGTGTGTGTTGTGTAGACCTGTTATTTTGGTATAATGTCAGTTATTCCAAAATAATGCTGCTCCATAGACATACTCAATAGGCGCTTTAAAGATTTTTCAGAGTAGGCCTTAAACCAATTGTGAGCAATTTGCAACACACATGTGAGCCATTGGGGTTCACTGCGGCCCACAAGACTTTAAAAAAAACCCAGTTGCTCATATGCAGAGTTGTCAGATGTCTCTGTTTTCCACCCACATAGTTCCCCCCCCACACACACACACCGACACCAGTATTATGAAAGGGACACATGTAAAGCAAGGGCATGTGAAGTGAATGCATGGTGATTGCACAGGACATTGACAGAGACATACTTTCCCTCTGCATCCAATGCAAGTGCTGCTACGGTTCAATCAGCAGACCCTGCAAATTCTAGGTACACAAGAGTAGTTAGCAAAACCACCTCATCCTGGGGACCCTGTTGGTTATCATAATCTCACAGCCCATTGAGATGAAAGAGGGCCACTCATGCAGCCCGCTCACTAGCCTAGATTTAAGGCAGCGATGGGCAACCATTAACAAACGATGAATTGGTCACTCTAGCCTGGTAGGGAATAGAAAGTCTATAGAAGAGATGCTCAGCTACTAAGCACTGAACAGCATGGCTTCTACTGAGGATGTGTGGAAGGAACTTTCTAAAAATCCTTCTGAGTAATTCTTGAAGAGGCACTATTCAGCCACACAAAGTATCCATTTGCATGTTCACAGCTACGAGCTCTGCAGGGGGGGAAACGACAAATCCACCTGATCAAATGTTTTTGATCCATTAAAACCTGAGAAAAAAATATGCTCATGGCTAGAATTGAAGTCCAGTACAACTGTGTAAAGTGGAATTCTATGTTTACTGTCAATTATTTCTAGATCAATTAGGCACAGTTTACAAATAACACCAACGTGAGGGGATTTGTATTGTTTTTTCTCAAGCTGCCAGCTTGTCAAACTCAGTCTGAATTCTCACATTCAGGTTTCATTTTCCAAACATTATCACTTGTAATAAAGTTGTGCAGACCACATGATGCCTTGAGTGACACCCCTATAGCCCCAGTGCATTCAGATTATGTTCTCAGTGACACCTGTGCAAACCCATTATTGTCGGAGTTTACACAAGTGTACCTAATCAGAAATTAGTAAGCAAATCGTTAGAGTCTAGTCCTTTATTCATAATCTATTTTATTCCCTGTTTGGTGTCAGCTCTGCCAGGGCTAAAAGCAAAAACCATACATACATATTTTCCCATACACACTAAGCAAATACAACACTGACATACAGAAGTGGATATGATGAATAAAGGAAAGCTACTTTTGAATAATTACTTTTCAGACTAGAACTACACATTAAATTATTGGGGGTAGGAATCAATTATGTCTAGTTTTAATAACATTTGTTTTTAAGCCTGTATTTCATCAGTCCATGAAATATTACAGTAATTTAAGGAAAATGTTGTACATCCATATAGTACCTTATGGTTATTTTAATGATAATTTCACATAGAGGTTAATTTTACAGCTTCCTCACTTATTTTCAAAGTGATGTATAATACTCTTAGTGATATAACTCTCATTAAAGTCAGAAATCCTCATTTTGAAATAGTAACAGTAATTGTGTGGCATAAGTATTGGCATAGTCCCCTGTCTCAATATGTTGATTATTGATCCAATTACCACTGTAGTCCTGTGACACCTGAAAGTAAAACTGGCACAGTAAAGTTTAGTCAGTCAATTTGCAACATGAGCTAAATATTTCAGAACATGTGATTAGATACTGGCTAGGCAGGTCTATCCTTCTTAAATTCAGCTGTCATTTATACGAACCCTGAAATTCCTATAATGTCTAGCAGATCAAAAATTTATTTTCTAAAAACACATTGCTTCCCTGACTAGATCAGACTAGTAGTCCATCAAGTCTAGTATCGAGTCTCTGGCCTCTAGTACCAGATGCTTCAGACCCATCTTTACCCTGTAATGGACAATTAAGTAGTAACTTGCCCATAGGGGAAATTTCTTCCTCATGTCA
Organism: Pelodiscus sinensis; assembly: GCF_049634645.1. Taxonomy (NCBI): domain Eukaryota; kingdom Metazoa; phylum Chordata; order Testudines; family Trionychidae; genus Pelodiscus; species Pelodiscus sinensis. The sequence continues at coordinate 88,554,405 of NC_134715.1, read as the reverse complement.
GTCAGTGGTTGACTTATGCAACCATTATATCCATAGTCATGTTTTAATTATATTTACTGTCACTGAGCATATTCTCAATATCCATATGAAGGTCTATTTTTTCTGAATCCTACTAAGCTCTCCAACAATTCTGTCTGGTCGCAGTGGCTTCCACAGGGTAGCTGTATATTGCACACAGATTTCCTTGTAGTACTGCTGAATTGGATGCCCCTCAGCTTCAGTGAACGTGCCTTTGTTCCTGCATTACAAGTATGGGTCAACAGGAGGGCCCATTCTTCCTTTTGTGTCTCAGTCAGATCCCCCTTTGTCCAAAGAGAGTCTGAATGGAGAGTTCTGCTGTACCGATCCTATGTGGGACAGGCCCATATGCAGGAATTTCTGGGTGGGGTGAGAGCTGCCCCCTGCCCCTATGGCCCAGGCCCACCCCTGGGCGCACTCCTGGATGAGGAATTGGGGAATCAGCCCCAGCCTTCCTTAGCCAGTCAGAACACAGGGGAGGGAGGCAGTGCACCTCCCTGATTTTCCCCAGCTGGCCGGAGCACTGGGGAGGGAAGCTGGGGTAATGTGCCGCCCCTGCCTTCCCCAGGTGAGCCAGAATCAGCCCCATGGTGGACCAGGAAAAGACCATGGGGGGCTACATTCAAACCCTGTGCACCCCCTCTTTTGCTCCTGTATACAGGCCCATGGGAACTGAGTGCAGGTGGGCACTGAAGGTTGCAAGGAAGCTTCTCTGTGAGGACATGCAAAGGACAGAAATTGGGTATAACCACAGTCCCCTTCCCCACCCTAAACTCAGACTGCTCCAAGTGAATAATTCCATCAGCACTAGCCTCTGCAAAGTGGATGGGAAAAGGGATCATGGCCCTCTTACAGAGCCAATGGATCTGGCCTAATGTGGGCAGGAAGAACATGCTGTAAGGAACAGGAAGCAGCTAGACTCTTACAGTCTCGAAGAGTTATTGCCACTGAGACTTCCACCTCTGCACTACTTGCACTTGGCTTTGTGTCTTTAAGGCACAATCAACTCCCCTGCAATCATAATATCAATTCACTTAGATCTCTGCACACGATACACATTAAATTTACCACTCAGGTTATGCCAAAGATCATGTGTTATACATTATCCCTCCCCTAAGGAGCCAGCTGAGTTTATTTTCTCAATAGCACATGCTTTCAAGCATCAGCAAATGGACAAAAACACATACTTGTGCTGATCCTGCTCCTACTCAATGCAACGCCCAAAATTATTTTTAAACAGGAACAGATATAGGATTACTGTATTTACCTGATTGATAATGCAAGTTCTAAGGGTCCAAACAGTGCATTAAGAAAACAAACATACCAAAAAACATGTTACGTATATGAGAAGTATGGCCCTAATTCTGATATAATTTTTAAATCAGGGGTAACTTCTTTAAAGTCCATGGATTGGATTTGCATTAAAGCAATACATAGTTTCGGATTCTGGTCTCATATTTATGCAGTTAAATAATATACCTTTGAAAAAAAATTTTAATTACATTTAATTTAGTATAAGATCACCAGTGAAACATGACAAGCTCAATTTTAAGAGAAAACAGTGGTTTATTTCTTTCTTCCTTTATTATGATAAAATGAATGAATTCACACCATGAATTCACACTGTGGCTAGAACTGGTGCAGCATTTGATTTTTGCTATGAAAATTGTGCGCCAGAGTTACCATTTTTGGTAACACTTTTGCAACAGATAGTTATTTTTGCATAAAATGTATTTTCATAGACACCTTACATGTATTCACTATAAACTCCATGCTCTTCTGATCCAAAGTATTGTAATGTTGTTTTGATTTGGAAAGATAGGGTGCACTGTACACTGAAATGAGAATACTGAATGCAGTATATATAGTGTAGATTATAGTAGAATTCAAGTCAATTACACAATCACTTCCAAACCTCACAACAACAACATTTTATTCGCTAGTCTCTACATATTTTCCCCATTCCTGTGACACCACCGGATTATCTTCAAAACAGCTGTACACTAGAAAGCTGCCTGATTACACTTCACAGCTTTCTTCTGCAAGTTTACCCTAGCTTTTTTGGACAGATTAAAACTATATCAAATTATTTCCTCCATATACACACACAAATATGAAAATTCACTCGGTACTAGTCTGAAAACAGCGTTGTAAAATTTACAAATCATTGTACAGATATCATGGCTCTCCCCCCCCCCCCCCCCCCCCACCCCACACACACACACACACAAGTCTATTTTTGTAATGGAAACTGCCAAACTTACAAAGCACAGTAAGTCAAGTGTAGATTTTTGATTTTATGTTTGTTTTATTAAATAAATTGATCACTAAAGAATGGCACAAGCCTGACAACACAGGAGACTTGATTCCCTCATTTATCCACAAAACTGATACAGAACAAGTAATAGCGTCTCCCACCTCCAGCTTTTCAGGTGGTTCATTCCCATTCTTGAAGGGCCATAAATGTAAGATGGTATTTTGTCTCTCAGTCAGCCTCTCTTCTGTAACTGGCAACAACTATGCTAATTAATGCTAATGTTTAAAGTTTGGATCCATATTAGGCTTGCTCCAATTCCTATTAAAGTTTTTTCCATTCACTTTTATAGGAAATTAAAAAAAAAATCCATTTTGCCTCTGCATGCAGAATTTTTCACAAATTGTTAGTGTGGTAAAGCTGGCAGATGCCAGAAAAATTTGAAAGCTATGGCTAGCTTCCTGGGTCTGATTCTAATCTCACTGAGACTAGTATGAATCAGAATTTAGGTATATAAAACCAAAGTCATAATAATGCCAGGGAAATAAGTGCTTGGCCCCTGTTTGGACTGCATGAGCTGTTGATGGTGAATAAACTTCAGCACTGAATATTATGCCATTTGTCAGCATGTGACATAAAATTGTAACAGTACTGAAACGTACTTGTTCTCTCTGAATATTACTGTCCTCTGAGACATGTATTTACTATGCATTCATTGGTGAATGACCCACTTTTAAAATGTGAATCATATTTACTATAAATATTTATCAGCAAAGACCTGAATACAAGGTAAAACAATGATTAAGAAAATAAATATTTTAATGATTGATCATCTGTTATTACTCTGTCAAAGAATCAAACCTCACTATTTATATGCATTACTTTATGGTAAAAGCTGCTCTTGCCAGTTCAGGTGAAGGTAACTTTTGCAACTAAAAACTAAGGTGTCGGATACATTAAAAATATTCTTCTTAATGTATAAAGTATTACTCATAAATTTTATAAAAAAAAAAACATTTAAACCATTCCCCTTTGAGTTTTAAAGTTTGCTACTGGAAGTAACAACAAGCAGTCTAGCCTAGGTACTTTAAAATATTCACCAAAAATACATTTTTCAATCTGAACTCTGGGTTTTATTTTCATCCTGCAAACCCTAAACTGTTTATTTACATTTGAAGTTAGGAGGAGAGAAGGAGGACAGAATTCTCCTTTGCTTCCTGGTAGAATTTTTTTAAAAGTTTATAGTATGTTTTTAAATTATTCTGTACTTGCACAATAGGCTGAAAATATAAAATCACATAAATTGCATGTTGAGTTACAGATTGGGCATTTTCTGCTCATTTTAGACAGTCCAATACTTCACAAAGTATATTTTATATACTTAATAAATGTGTGTTCAAAAAAGAATGACAAAATCTCTGTACACAACACATGCCTCTGAAAGAAACCTGCAATCTATCTTTAGGAGAGTGAGATGGCAGAAGATCATCTGCGTAAATTATCCTCAGTGCTGGTGCTTAAATAGGGTTACCTTTATTTATACCTAAAGTCCTAAGCTTAGTTTACAGAAAGACCTCTTCATAAGATTTTTTTTAAATCTAAAACAAGCAGGAAATTGATTAATGGTGATGTGTCTGTGGTAGTTTTTCATAGGGTTTTTGTACATATTGTGTGTGGCGTGTTTTAGCTTATATGTTGGTATACCAAGTGTATGAAGAAGGTATGTTAAGACAGGAGAGAAATATTCCACAAAATAAGCCTAGATGAGCGTACCCTCATTCAAACCTGATGTGTAGGTAGCCCCATGACTGTCTCTCTCAGACTGGTATATCACCAGAGATGCAGTGTCACTTTTCTTTTTCCCCAAGCCTACATTTTAAAAAATAAAAGTTGGATTCATCTGAATGCTCATGGGTTTTGGTCCCTAGTTCCCAGATTGTATCATAAAAAGAGAGAACACGCATACTGCCTAGCTTTCCATGTAGTACCAGAGAGAAAACTCTGCCCCCCAATACTTCCTGGCACAACGGTGTCACAAAAAAAGATTCAACACATGAAAACAGCTAAATATTAGTCCTAACCCCTCAATTTCTAATGCCCAAGTAGAAAGCAGTTGTACCTGTTCTAAACAAAAAGCACAAATGGAGGAATTTCAGTTTAAATTTGACAGAGTAAGATTCCCCATATGTATTTTTCCAGTACTATTTGAGCAGATGCACTGAGGTTCAGATTTTTCAGTAAAGTGGGTTAGCTACACTGGTTTCTAGATAGAATATACACACAGGATCTTAGGTTCAAAATTGCCCAGATCCAGTGGCATCCAGGTATCAAATACATATTTTTGCAGCCCCATTGTGCCACTGTATGATGAGCTTAAAATATTTTTATAGAAGTCAAAGCAGCGAACCCCCTTCTTTATTAAGCAGTAGACCTTGGGAAATGGGGGCTAAAAATTAGCAGAATCCTGAGGTGTTGAGATGACAGATCTGAGTCTTTGCCCCATTGCCATACCAAGTGTGGCAAAAATAGCAGCATAGCTAAACTCCTCCATGTAGTGGAATTTGGATATTACTGCCTAAAAATGGCAGGACCCACCTACCAGACCCAGGCACCTCTGTTCCAGGATTCGGATTCTTTTGGTACAGTAGAAGCAGCTAGATTTGCTCTTTATTTTAACTATACAATTTGGGGAGGGTGGGTCAAAAACCACCTGGATTTAGCAACGTCTAAGCAGATCAAGCTTTCCCCCCCCCCTCACTGATTTAGCTTCTCCCCAGACTCAAAGAGCGCAATGTTTTGGGGAAGAGGAAGCAGGAGGCGAATTACCACATGACCATGAATCAATAATAATCAGGATCATTACTTTTGTTTGTTTTAAAACGCACAAAGCATACCTAGTGCTCCCCACAGACAGACACACAGGCACTGACAGACAGGAGGGACCGTGCACAGTAACCATACCCCCAAATCCAGGGCGCAGCCTGTTGTCATAACCATCCAGCAGACTGTTCAGGATGCTTGTAAAATTCTCCGGACATAATTTCTCCTCCTTTTTGATGTGCCCCGGGGGCTCGGTGACGCTGCAGGGGGGACAGACAAGACGTTGTGGCTGCGGGTGCTAACCGGGGGGCAGGCTAGGTTCCCCCTCTGGCCCCTGCCCCACCTGCTGCCTCCGGAGTGGCACGCCCGGGGCCGGAGCGCAGCAGCCGGGAGGCGCTGGAAGGGCAGGTGGCGGCGGCGCTGGCTCGGGGTACTCACCAGGTCGCCAGGCACAGGAGGTGCAGGAGGGTGATGGAGAGACCCGAGGACATGGCGATCGCTAGCTCCTTGGCAGAGCCCATCTTTGCATGCCATACTTCAAGCCTGGCCGCGCTCCCCGTCACGCCGCGCCTTGTCCGGAGGGGCGATCGCAGCGCGCCCGGAGAGCGGCAGCACCCTTGCGGGGGGGGGCGGGGGGGGGCGGACCGAGTTACTCGCGCCCCTGGTCGCCCAGCAGAGCTACATGCCGGGGAGCCCGCGCCGCCGGGCGCTGTGCACAGCCAGGAGGCTGCCCGCGCCTTTAACTCCCTCGGGGGCAACAGGCTCCCGGTCCCCACCTTCGCCGCGCGCCAGCCCGCCCGCCCCGCGGCCCGCCCCCCGCCAGAGGCGGCTCAGCTCGGCTCGCTCCCAGGCAGCCGGGTGCTGCTGCCCGCGCGCCTCGCTCCCTTCCCCGCGCCGGAGGAGGAGAGAGGGAAGGAGGATCAAACTGGCAACTCCCATTCCAGGGGGGTGAAGGGAGGTTTCTTCTCTCCCGCCCGTCCCTCGCACCCCGGCTCTGAGGCGGGGGCGAAAGGGTTAACGCCTCGCTTTCCCCGCCAAGTGTTAATTTTATACTGGAGAGGGGAGGGCGCAGCCACTAATTGGAGGGAGAAAATGTCATTTAGCAAGAAGCCCATTAATTATCAAAAACAATCTGTGTGAAGACTCCCCCCCCCCATCTAAAACACACCCTCATTTCCTTCTGGGGCCCTTCTCTATACCATTATTATACCTTGCTGCCTGCGGGTGACAAATACTTTCACTTCTTTGAGGCGCTGTAGCCCAGAATGACGCAGGCTCGCTGTGAAACTTCCCCTTCCCCGGTGGCTCTCTCCCCAGCTGTCTTGGGGATGATCATGGTGATGAAGTCTTCATTTGTCCTGATTGTCTTTTCTTTCCTACGAAAGGGTGGTGGAGAAACAAACCCACCAGCTACAAAGAAATGAAAGCCTAGCTCGTGCATTTCCTGGTGTGGGAGGTTTGAAAGAAGGAGACTTTTATTCCCCACATAGATCGTGGTATAAAATAAAGGGGGGGGAGGGAGAGAGAGAGAGAAGTGTAGCTACTGAGAACACCCAAAATGGATGCAATTGAGCTAATTATCCTTGGATACTGAACATGGAGATGCCACACAGAGAAAATAGATCACAGTCAGGTGCTGGTTGTTTTGGGGTTGGTTGTTTTTTTCTTTTTGATTCCACACAATGATGAATCCAGCTGTGATTACCTAAATAATTTCTAGTATATTAAATCCAAAGGATTATGCACTAAATAGAGAGCAATCCCTTTTGAAATGTTATTATTCAGAGGTGTTGGGTTGTGGGAGGTCCCCCCTTCTTTTTCTCAGTCAAATTAAAAGTGTTTACTATAAACATCAACTTGTTCTTCTGGTTCAATATACTGTAGAGTTGCTTGTATTTGAAAACTAGAGTGCATATAAATCTTAATGAGGATTCTGAATTTCATTGTGCTGGAGTATATAGAACAGGTACTATAATTGACTCAAATATTATTGTACTGCCAAGCTTGCCAGAGAAAAGGCTTTATTCATTACTTGCCATGCATTCTACAACCATGTAAATGGCACCTGATTATCTTCGAAACTGCTCTCCACTTGAAATCTTCCTAATTGTACTTCAGAATTTGTTCCAAGGAAGGTGCCCTTTCTTACTCTTTTTAAAAATCATTAAAGCTGTGTTTCAAATCTATTTAGCACATGCTACTGTTTATCTTTCAAAAGACTCCATCTAGGCAGACCCTATTCAGGGTTGTGCTAATTCTTAGTTGACTCTCTAGCCATTTCAAAGGCTGTAATGCAAGAAGTTTTGCAGGGTTTTCTCTGACATACCATATTTTGTCTATTACTTAATATACAGTAGACATTGTAAATTAAGTTATTACACATTATACAAATTTACAGCATGGCCTCATTGTGGTAGGGGTGGTTCAGCCAGAAAAAATAAGACCGTTCCAGCCATAAAGAGCTCTCAATCTAAATCAACAAGACATTATAGAATGAGACAAAGTATTATCCCATTTTACAGATGAAAACTAATACCCAAAAAATGTGAGTGATTTGACCAGGATCATACTAGACGTTTGCATCACAACCAGCAATTTAACTACAATCTCTTAAGTTCCCCTCCATGTTTTTTCCCCCACAAGTTCATCCTTCCTCTTAACGCACAGCAAAAATCTGTGTGAAGATGCAGTATTCAAAGGCCCTACCTTTTCCCTACTCATAATTCCCACTTAATTCAGGGCAATGACACCAGGAATGAGGTCAGCCCCTGCTATCTTATTTAGAAGTGTGATATTATCATGAGCATGTTGTAGTATCACTTATTGTAACACACACTTCAACACCATACATCAGGGAAATCCCTTTTAGAGCAAATGCAAAACAGCCCCAATGTTGCTGACTTTAATTGGGTTTCTGTGATTCTTGCTAGCAGTGAAAGTGTGGAAGCTTAAGAAGAGGAACTGTGAGCTTTGTGTATGAGCTCTGCTTAAAAAAAACCAGCTGCAGCTGAAACAAGACTTTTGACAAAGGTTGTCACTGTTGGAGACTACCAAGTTCTTCTTTTTTTTTTTTTTTTTTTTTTTTGGCCAGTTCTCAAAAGACCTGAGGACATCTGTTTCAATTCTCCACCCCCTAACTTCCAATGTTGTCTCTCCATCCAACTCTGTATTTCTAACATTAATTTAAAGATTTAAGTTAATTTTTACAGAGGAGTTTTGCTGGCATTAGGCCTGTTTCCAGCCCTTTCCCCACAACCAACCCACTTGGGACAATTTGCTTCGTGGAAGGAGCAGGAAGAGAATAGCGCCTGTGTACCTATGCAGTAAGAGCAGCTCACATTTTTGTCCTCAGTGGCAGGGGAAGATTGGAAGTCAAATCTCCTGCCCCGGGCTTCCCTGGAGAATCTTGCATGATAATCATGCCATTTGAGGGTAAAAGACTCAACATAATGTAAACTCTATCACACAGGCATCTCAGTTTCATTTAGCCTGAATTGGTGGACAAAGGAGGAGGAAGAGGAATCAGGGAACACCAACACCATGTTCCCCTTTGAGGGCTGCTAAGTTACCATGCAAAACATATCACAAATTCCTGTTGCCCTGAGCAACAGTAACAATCCCTCTGCAGCTTTTCACACTGCAGTAGGGTAGGGGTAGGTGTCTGACAGCTCTAAGACAGCAACAACTCTTCAGGGACAAGTCCAGGCTACAGCTGCCTTAATGAATATGACGACGAGCACAGATGGACTGAGAATTATCCCAGTTCTTCTTACACACCGAGGCATTCTGGTAGAACTTCCAGCCCCCTGCTTTTCTACTCTGCTGCTGGCTCTAGAACCAAGAGAAGATGACAGAAGCACAGTACAAAAAGAACATCCAGTGTTGGGACTGAGATGCTCTTGGAGAGTGCACGGCTTATAATGAGTATAGCCCTGGGAGTACAATTCAACTTGCCATAGAAACCTGACACCCAATTGTTGCATTATGCAATATTCCCCATTCTTCTGGTTTTGTGGCAAGTCTCGCCATAGTTGATTATTTTATTCTTAAAGTCTCAGCTCTTGGAAGCAAGTGATTACATGAGAATCTTGTCTTTCATTAAAACAGAAAAAGGAAGTTTCTATCCTTCATAGTTGCAGAGAAGAGCCTGAAACTATGATCGGAGCACCTCTTGCAGACTCAAAAAGCAGAAGGCAAATCAAAAGACCCCAACATTGTTATTAAATCTCAATATTCTAGTAGGGACTTACTCATGATTCTTGAGTTGTTGGGACTGGCCATATGGTTATGGTCCATTTATGCTGCTATGTAATGTGAGCTTGCTGTCTGCTAGTCGTAGGTTAGCACACTCAGATCCCATCTTTGGAATGATGGCGGCACACACTCAGTGCATAATAGAACTACATCTGTTTATTACAGGGACCACTCCTCCCCTGCTAGTATGAGAGCACCTTTCCTTTCACCCTGCAACTAGGACATTTTCCATCAGGGAGAAGTCACATCCTTAAATGGTCATGTCTCTGGATTTGCCAGGTAAAGAAACACTCCCTCAGCCAGGCAGCACTGCACAGTCATTTTGTTACTGTCAAAGGATCCGATGGCATCAAAGGACCATAAAGCCAATTAAGTTGGTTCTGACAAAAATTCTTCTGTGCCACCCCCTTCACTTTGAAGCACAGTGGGCTGTGGCCAGTGGGAAAGGGAAGTAGCCTCACTGCCACTGCACTCTGGTTATTCAGCACTGCTGGTGCATTCTTTCTGGTCTGAAGCTGCTTGAAATGTGGGGAAGACACAAAAATGTGTTAAAGCCACTTTTTCCCCTCTCTGCCCCAAGCAGAGGTCAGTCTGACCTGATAATCAGACCTATTACTGCTAGATTTCCTGGCTATTGGAGATTCAAAACCGTAAAGTGTAGCAAAACAGCAAGTGTAGCAGCTGTGCTGAATAATTTAGAGTTCTTATTTTAATGTTTATAAATGTTTACTGGTCTTGAAGAGAAAAGTAAGTAGATGTGTTGTGACTGTAAATCATTAAAAGACACGTATAAATCTACCTGCATATAAATGGGTAAATATTGTAGATCAAATATAATAAAACCAAATCTTCTTTTGAATTGTACCATCATTGTTCTAAAGGACAATAGATTAATTCAATAACACTATGAATGCTTTGACATGGATGTAAAAGTACTTCAAATATTTTTTTTCTTTAGAAAAAAAGATGAAGAGTCTACACTGCAAACAGACTCAATAAGTCAGACTTCTGTAGTGGCCCAATGAACAATAAAGAATTGAATGGTTAACTTTGAGAACTGAACTCAAGTAATCCTAGGGGGAAAGAGTAAGTATGCCACTGGAGTAATACACTACATTCTCAGACAACTCACAATCCAGTCTGCTCTTCACTAGCATCTGGAGGTTGCTATTTGGAGTGGCATTGCACACATCTCTAAAAGATAGTTAAAGGAACTTATTGTGATGTCATTTCCAAAGGAAAAATGGAACAATGACAACAGTGGCCAACAAACAGCGACATGAATAATCTTGTTCTAGACTATGGCTGGGAGGTGGGATCTAGCCCACCCTGCTGCTTCTGCTGCACTTCTATTTTCAGTGGGATAATTTGTTCAGAGCTAGTGCAGCTATGTCTGTCCAAGCTAGAAAATGCACCTCCAACTCCGTGGTACATGTTCCCTTGGAGGCATTGACTGTAAAAGTATCAGGCTGAAAAGTTACTGAAAAGGTGAACAGATGGAAGAAAAAACACAGAATGAGGGAACATGTGGCATTAGTCCAACAAGTAATCCCCCTGGCTGTACAAATTCTTTACAATTCTGAGTTCCTCCTGGGAAAGCTTGAGCACCATCAATTCCTTCTGAAATCAACAGAAAATAGGAGTATTCAGCATCTTGCAATATTAGCTACACAGTAACCATTTTTAATCATTAGAGCCTAGATCATCCTCCTCACTTCAGCTGGGCTGAACTTGCCCTCATGGTGAGGAAGAGAAGAGTGACAGCAAAAGGAGCACTGTGGGATTTTGGGGAGGAGCTAAGAAATCAGCTGTTCTAAATTGTACAGTTGCAGCTTTCATGCAGAAGTTAGAAATTAAGGTTACTTGAAGCAACACTAAATCAGATAAATCTCTCCGCCAAATCAAGCTAGGCTGAGTGGTGCAATGAATATCTTGCAGGGAAGGGTGCTCATCCCTACTTGCATCTGAGGGTGTCTCTTTTTGGAAATTTTTTGCACACTTGAAGTTGGAAGGTCATTGCTCCCTCCCTTCTATGGTCCCTACCTCCTCCCTTTCTAAGGAAATGCTTTTCAGGAAATGCCATGAGGAAATCCTTCCTTGTGCCGCCGCTGGCCCCCCCCCCCCCCCCACACCCCTGCCTGGAGACAACCATACACAAGAAATTCACCATCGATCACCACACCTACTTTCATAAATCCAGTAGCTACCCCAAACACACCAAAAAAATCTGTTATCTATAGCCAGGTACTGACACACCACATAATATGTATCAAGGAGAAAGTCTGGAATAAGCACCTTAACGTGCTTAAAAACACACCAAACAAGGACATTGCACCAGAGAGGTAGATTATGTCATAGAATAGGCCACCCAATCCTGGCCATCCTAGGAGAACCTGCATCAATACTGAAATAAAGTCCCCTTTCATCTCACACCCCTATTTGTGACTTACCACCCCACAGTGGAACCCATACAAGGTATCAGCCAACAGCTACAACCCATAATTGATGGGGACGTCATCCTGAAAGAAATCTTTCCTAAAGCCCCACTTCGGTCCTTCAAACAACTCCACAGCCTCATCATCAGAAGCAAGCTCCTCACAGACTAGGACAGAGCAACTCAAAGTGACAGCAGACCCTGACAGAACAACAAATACAAACACTGTAGTCATATATCCACTCCTAAACTAATCAACGCCCCCCCCCTCAAAAAAAAAAAAAAAAAAAAAAAAAAAAGGACACACGTTTGGATTCTACACATGCCTATCATGATGTGGTATACCTTATCCAGTGTAGTAAATGCCTCAACAACTACTAAGTAAACTAGGTGAAAACAGACAGGCAACCATGATGCTCTCAAATTAACTAAAATATGAAAATGAAAAAAGACAAAAACACCCTCCTCTGTCCCCCTCCGTCCCCTGGGTACTTTTCACAAAGTGGTCATTCTACATCACATCTCTCAGTCCTCATTCTCAAAAGAAACTTGCACACAACACTTTCAAAGATAAGCTTTGGAGCTTAAATTCATAACTTTGCTAGGCACTAAAAGTCATGGACTGAACAGAGACACTGGATTTATGGCTTATTACTACAGTCTGTAACATACTAATTCCCTATTTTTTGTCTTATGACTGCAAAGGTGTTTAACAAGCTATTCTACCTTGAATGGTCCTTTAGAATACGTGCAAGTACCAAATCCGTTCTACTTCACATTTCCTTGATTCTCAAAGAACCTTTCCCAGACTGAAGAAGAGCTCTGGGTGGCTCAAAAACTCATCTCTCTCACCAAAATCAGTTGATCCAACAAGAACATTATACCTACCTTGTCTCTCGAATAATTCTAACTAGTGTGAGTCTCAGTTTCCCATTTTGTCTTAAAAAAAAAGATATCTACCACATACTTGAGAGAGTTTGTCTTCTGTCCACCTGTCTGTTCAAGAAGTCCTAAATGGTAAGTACTAGGACCACCACATTTGGTATACAGCTTCCTCTTATGAGAGTTAAAGCAAGGTAAGGGTTTGATTTTGCCAGGAAAATGGGATTTGGCTGGAATAGGATTGCTTCTCATAAAAACCATGCAGAAAAGAGACAGAATCATCAGGAAGGGGCTGCCTGGGGGTGCACCCCTGTCTAGTCCAGCTCTGTCCCAGCTCTGAGCCTCCTACCCCCAGGCACTCTTTAGGAAGAGTTGTGGGGAGCAGAAGTTCCCTCACCCATTCATATGGGCATATTGCTGGTTGTTCCCTTCATCAAGGAGTGAGGAGAAAGTGCACAGTTTGCTGCATTCTTCACTCTTCCTGGGGAGGGCAGGGGCAGATGAACCTGGATCCACCCTAGTCAGGGGACATGTACGCCTCCCCCAACTGTGCCTGGCGTAGCTATAGCAGCCATGGGGAGGTGCTTCTCACCTGACCCCCCAAGCTGCTGTAGGGAGAGAGAGCTGGGGTAGTCTGTATTTTGAACCCCTCAGCCTTACCACAGAGCAATGATTTAAATGAAGCATGTACATTTTCATTTTATTTTCCAAAAAAAAAATTGAATTAAGGACCTGAGTAACACTATGTAAAATCTTCTTGTATGTGCATATAATTTATAAGGACAGTGTGATGATTAATTCATATTTGTACAATGGTTTGAAAAAGAAATGTAATATAAGTATTACCATAAAATAGGTCAATATTTAACCCATACTCATTTCTCTTTGTGGATCTCAGTTTATACATTTTTACTTTATATCATTCCTGGATGCTTAATCCATAATCATCTTTTTTAAATATTTCTTCACTGCATATAGGCTACCATAGTAAATGAGATTAACACTGTGGAAAAATAAAGTATCTTAGGCTGAACCTGCAGTGTCTAAACAACTTAGCCAATATATTGTCTACATGAGCAGTATATTTGTTGACACTTCACTGATCACTTGGCTCACCCAGCCACAAGGGGTGGAGGGGTTATTATAGGAGAGAAAATGAGAAGATGATGGATATAAAAGGTAAATAAATTGATCAACCTTTTCACAAAAATAAATGTGCAACTCCTGTAGGGAGGCTTTGAAGACAAGGAATTTTAACAGCATAATTCAAGCCTGAATTCATGTAAGCTACCAGTAAAGAGGTATCCCACTGCATCTCTTGGAAAATCTTCTCCCTGGTCCCCGCCTACTGCTCCAGGCTTTCCCATTCTTTTTCCTCCTCTGATGTTCAGTGTCCAGCCAAACTGTTTCTGTATCTGAATTAAAGTCTGACTGATATACTGGAGTCTCCTGGGGCCTGATGTAAAGCCCAAAAAAGTGATGGGAAAAATTTCCATTTACTGCAATAGGCTATGGCTCAGAGCCATAATGTAACTTGCCTTTGGTTACTGATTTTATGCCCCTGTTTGTTTTTATGGCTATGTTTTATTACAGCCTATTTTGTACAACCAATCATGCAAGTCTCTGATCTGCTCTATTCTATATTGGAGAGGGTGATTGGAGTTTTACCTCATTGGTGTTTGCCAGGTACATACATACCTTCCACCTGAAGGCTCTATACAAGGACATTTTTCTAAATTCTGACCACTTGACTTCTCAGTATTAAATTTGCTTTAGGGTTTTTAGGCCATTACAAGAGAACAAAATAGGAGCTAGGCCGCATTGTGAAAGGGGATGTACAAAACACACACCAAAAGACAGTCCCTGATCAAGGAAGGAACAGCACAAAAGGAGCGAAGGTAGAGGTACAAAACCCACCTTCCTCAGCTGGCCAGTAGGGGGAACACAGGCTCCATCTCACCTCTGGGTTCTAATCCAGATATCCTTACATAAACAGTCATGGCCTGGCTATGCAGACTCCTTGCAGTCTCCATGGACCTCTTCCTACCACAACCTGTCTTAGGTCTTTCCCACAGCCTCTTCCAAGACCAACTGTACATTACTCTTTCCAGACCTCTTTCTCTAGGCTAACTGCAGAGCTTCTCAACACTGAACCCCATCTGGCTGATTCTGCTTCAGGAGTGTTTCCTCCTCACAGGACAGTCCCTGAACCCACCAATATTGTTTTCCCTGCAGGCCTCTGTGCCAGCATTGAGAACTCTGGATAGAGTCCCTTCCCCCATCTTTCCTACACAACTAGCTTGTGTTCCCTGTTGCAGGCCCATTTTCCTTCTGGGAGGCTCTGTCTACCAGGAGGCTAACCTAGCTTCTGCGCTCTAGTTAGGTTTCTCGCTGAGTAAGAACTAGCTCCATCTGACCCTGGTTCAATCTTTTTAACTTCTCCCTCCAGGCTTGACTCCTCCTGCAGCTGTTAACAAGGAGAGGCTAATTGAGCCCACAGACTCTCATTAACCCTTCTGGCCTGGCGTAAGGATTTCTATGCTTCATCACACTGTTTTCTTGTACTGACTTAAACATCTTCCCTGCTGTAGAAAATATCACCTCTGTAGAATTGTGGTGAAAGAAATACCATTTTATCTGAACACCAGAAGAACCACCTGAACATTTACTATTTGTTTTATCTTTAAAATCCTTTCTTACAGCCTACTACTCCATAATGCCTATAGAGCATTAGTAATGGACACTAGTCCATTAGATTAGTTGACAATCATGGTGCTAATAAATCATGAAAATATGCATACACTTGTTACCCCATTTGCCTGTTTCTATAACTGTTGAATCTCCTCATAATCCACCATACACTATTAGTCTCTGGACCAGGGAACTGGCCTGTTTAATCATTTGTACTGCGTACATCAAAGTGCCCCTAATCTTTTGTTGAGACCATTGGATTCACAGCAATAAAAATATATATTTTAGTAATTACATAATTTTTTCCTCTTTCTCTATTTTCACACATCACTGCAAGATGGAGGAACTCATGATCCTTTCACACTTGGAATGAAAAATAGTCTCACCTACTCACCACTGTTACTGGAGGTAACAAAGACTACATCACTCCAGTGTGTCTAAAAAAAGTGGAGCATAGGAAGTCTGTGATTTTTAGTAATATGTGCTTCTTGGGCCACGATGCATTCAGCCTTGGACTCATGTATGGAGATACAGCAAACTCTGCGCACACAAAATGTTGAAAGAGCTAATGGGTGATTTAGAAAGACTAACACACTTTCTATATATGGAATTATGAAAGGGTCACTACGTCATTTGAGTTGTGGAAACTGGAGGACAGAAAAGAAGGAGGCTGTAGCTTTTATTTCATGTTCTCATCTCGCTTTGAGGATCAAAGAGTGCCCCAACATCAACACTCAATGTCTTATTTATTTATTTTTCCTTTGTATAGAATCAACCCTGTACTGGGTGTTTTACAGTTTTACATGGAATCTGCACCATAAAGCTTACAATCTAGCTTGGCAACATACAAATAATGGCATAAAGAAGGGAGAGCACAAAAAGTAACATGAATGAGCAGTAAATTATGACACACAACTTGTTAGTTCTGCCATTTCTCTTTTTTTCCTGAGAGGAGAGTTAGGAAATATAGGAAGAGCATGAAAGAAGACAGGACTGGAGAGAGAGTTCTGGGCATAAGAATCACACTTGAATGACACTGAATCAAAATGGTGACAAAGGAGTTCATGAGGCAAGCAAGTTGGGTAGAACAAAATGAGCAAGATGATTATACATCTAGGCAATGTCTAGACTGGCATGATTTTCCGCAAATGCTTTTAACAGAAAAGTTTTTCCATTAAAAGCATTTGCGGAAAAGAGTGTCTAGACTGGCATGGACGCTTTTCCACAAAAGCACTTTTTGCGGAAAAGCGTCTGTGCCAATCTAGACGCGGTTTTGCGCAAGAAAGCCCCAGTCGCCATTTTCACAATGGGGGCTTTTTTGCACAAAACAATACCGCGTTGTCTACACTGGCCCTCTTGTGCAATAGCATTTGCGCAAAAGGGCTTTTGCCCAAATGGGAGCAGCATAGTATTTCCGCAAGAACACTGACAATCTTACAGGAGATCATCAGTGTTCTTGCGGAAATTCAAGCGGCCAGTGTAGACAGCTGGCAAGTTTTTCCTCAAAAGCAGCTGCTTTTGCAGAAAAACTTGCCAGTCTAGACACAACCCTAGTGTTTTCCTGGGACATCAGCAAAATGGGAGAGATGTATATAGAGAAGGGATATGGAAGAAAGCGCTCATACTCCAGATCTGAACAATTAAAGCTGGAGCCAAGCACTTAAAAGAAAAAGTAAGAACTCTGTTGTCATATTGTGCAGACATATTTTGAGAAAGTCACATTGCAGACAAGGTTCCAGCTGTTTCCATCATGTCAACAGACCCTGCTACGATTTGAGTTCCCATCAGCATCTAGCTCTTCAGCAGGGACACACTAAAAGGAAAGGAAGATCCAGTGACTAGGCTATTGGTCTAGGACTTGGGAGTCTTGTGTTTGAGTCCCTATTCTACTACAGACTTCCTGTATAATCTTTAGGCCTAAATGCACAAAAGGAGCTAGAGGCCTAAATCCCATTTTTGGAACCACAGCAATACACAAAACCCACTATCCCTGCTTTCTTGCTAAAGCACCATAGATTACTAATGCCAAAAGAGAGTTTGAAACATGGACTTCCAACCAAAGAAAGGTGCCTCCCTGCAGCCAAGACTCGGCTGCCTATTGCTGAGACGGAGCAGGACTTAGTCAATGTGAGTGGCTAATGATGTGGGCTTGTTCTACCTTAGGCAGCCCCCTGCTTCATGTGCTGGCTTTCATGAATCTCTCTTTAAGGAGGTTCCTGTCTCTTCCTCCTCACCCTCCCCGCACATGCATTACACATGAGCTTAGGTGCCTAATTCAGGCTTTGGGGATTTTTTGGGATTGCAGTGATTTTCTAGACACCTACAGTCAGGTATTGTGATGCTCACCATTTTAATACCCAACTTTATTTGTGCAGTCAGGACTTAGTCTTACTGTGCCTCAGCCCCAAAGGAAGTCAGGAACCTTCTGGTGGTAGAACTTCCTGCTTATAGTATGCTAAACTGGAATGGTTAAAGTATTCTTCTAGGAGGTGGGAGACCAGGGTCCTACTCTGTCTGCCTTATTTGGAATAGGGACTTATATCTCGTCTCTCATCTTCCAGATGAATAGTTTAACCACTGGTCCATAAAGTATCATAAAGTGGGTCACGCTGCATATCCCCTGTTTCAACTGTCCCACTTAATGTAAAATATTTAAACAGTGCCTGAGCTAGAAACAGAATGACTCTCTATAGTCCAGTGAGCAGGGCACTGCTCCAGAGGCCCTGCTCCAGAGAATAGGTTGGTAAGTATTTAATACAAAGAGGAATAGCACATGCCCACCAGCAGAATTTTTGGCACCTAAGTCCTTTAGACAGCAGTTAAGTAAGCAGGTATTTATACAATGCAGCTTTTGGATTTTGTCACCTTAGGTCTCAAATAATTACACAGCAATAAAGTGTTCTGCACATTATATGCATTTCATACAATACCTGAAATATCAAATTGTTTCCATAAGTACAGATCACATTTCAAATACTTTTCCAGGTCTTTTTGCCCTTGGCCCCCACTTTAAGGGAGGCAAAAGGAAAAAGAACTGAATGCAACTCAGGAATGTGTGCATGTGGCCAAAGTAACCATGCTCCATTTGAGAGGAAATGGAAAGCATCACATCTATATTAGAGGGAGAAAGGGGACCACTGAGGTCACAAAACAAAGAACTCAGCAAAACAGCAAACTTGATCATTTCAAGGGGAAAATGAGAACCCTTTAGAAATCAAAACACAACTTTTCTTGGCTTAGCTGTGTCGAGGACACCTGTATTTATGTGCTTACACCTGTATTTGTGTGATTACAAATGCTTTAATCATGCAACATTACTATAGACAAGTTCATGCCCATGCATGAAATGGCAAGAATATTGCCAACTGGTGAGCAGTGAAACATAGATTAATTTGTTACCCACCTCTTCATTCTGGTATTTTTTTGAAAAAATTGTTTGAAAAAAAAGATTATACTTATTTTCATTCCAAAGTATTCAAAATAGACCCAGTATGTTTTTAAAAATATTGAAACCATGACTATCTACATTATCAAAATAGTTACTGAAATTCCTTGTCCAAAAATAAAGCAATTAATAACATTTGACGCAAGTTTGGGGGAATAAGAGGCACACCGAATTTGTTGTGAAAAAACAGGAAAAATGACAAAAATAGGATTTGTCATGGATACTTTCACTGTTGAGGAGGGAGGAAAAGATGTTAACCACCCTTAATAGCAATACTTTCCCAAATGCAAAATCTTCATATTCTTTACCATCTGTAATGATCATCTCCACAATAACTTCTCCCTGTATTGGAAGGGGATAACTTTTGTGGATTTCCATACATCAGCTATCAGGAAATGGGAGCATTTTTACAATGTGTGGAGGACTCTACACTTCTTTTAAAGAGCAGGTGCTGTTTGAGCAGAATATTATCCTTTTTATTTTGAGCTATGCAAGCTCTTGATTTAGAACTGAAAATGTGCACTGGGGAAAAAAAGCTTTAATAAACTGAAAAAACACCCTCTGCTAAAAAAAGGTTTCCCAGAAAGTTCTGCATAATGAAGATGAAAAATGAATACATAATTGGCGTAAGACAATTTTATGAATCAAGCTGTTAGTTTTTATAATTTTATTGCATCTGGTACATATACAATACGCCTCAAAATATGGACACAAAAACTTTAGAACAAGTGTGCTTTAATTGCTTTTGAACATGTTTGACTTATGCCAAAGATATTTACCCTTAGTCCTCCTTCACTCACTCCTCTCTTTGCTAGTATCTACACATAACATCATATGCAGAAATCATTTTAAAGACACAGCTGTGTGTTTTCCCAGACACTCCTGGTAGCTTCATAGATCTTTAAGGCCAGAAGGGGTCATTAGATTATCCAGGACTGACTTCTGTCAAGTACAGGACATAGAATTTCACACAGTATCTCAGTACTGGAGCCCAGTATCTTGTGTTTGATTAAAGCATATTTCCAGTAAGACATCCAGTCTTGATTTCAAAACAGCATGAGATGGAGAACCCACTACTTCTCTTGGTATTTTCTTTCAATGTCAATCACCCTCACTATAAAAATTGCATAAACCCTAATTTCTGATTTGAATTTTTCTTTAACTTCCAGACATGGTTCATGTTATGCCTCTCTGCTAAATTAGAGAGTCCTTGAGTGCCTGGTATTTTCTCCCTTGTGAAGATATTTATACACTGTCATCAAGTCACCTCTCAATCTTTTGTTTTGATAAACAGCTTTCTCTGGGATTTGACTGCATTATATGATATTACTCTTTCTCTGGTAATTGGTAACAATACAGCAGAGAATGGAATCTCAAGAGCACCTAATATAATTCCGATCTGGGCAAAGGGAATTTTACCAAAATTATCTGCAATGTTCACTTTCATTATGAGAATTAACACGATAAATTTTTGAGCCCAAAGAGAAATTTGGAAATGTATTTATTGGACAACTCTTCTTCTTCCTTCCTATATTTATCACAGTCCTTTAGAAGTTTTGGGAGAAGTCCAGTTGCTCAGTGAGTTGATTAAAATCAGGAGCACCCCCTGGGCGGGACACAAGTTTTCCCCCAACTTCCATGGAGTCAGGGGCTTATATAGCTGAAAGACCACCCAAGATACGTGGCAATCTTTATTTGATCGAGTCTAATATTTTTCTTGTTATTCACAGGTTGCAAGTGAAATCAGACTTCTCTTTGACCAAAACTACATAGGAGCCCTGTTACAGCACACACTCACTATCAGAGCAACCCCTTGTTGTCAAGGATTGCTGGGGTTCTTTCACTTACTGGTTCCACCACAGCCTGTCCCTTCTGTGGCCTAGCCCTGCAGACAGATAACCTCTCAGTCCACTCCCCTTCCAGGGTTAACCAAAAAATTAAAAATAAGAAAACACAAGATCTAGTGGCTTCAAAGCCCAGCCCTCAGCCTTCATCTGGGACAAATAGGTCTCCACTTCTTTCACTGCTGCACTTCCCCTCCTGGTCTAGGAAAGAGGTTGAGAAACCCAGGCCCATCCTCTACTCTGGAATCCTTCCCAGGTACCTTGTTTTAGGCATCTACTGACTGTTCTTTCAATCCCTTTGCCACTCCTAGCTTTTCCCTGCTTATCCGTGTCTTTACCTGAACCTTGGAGTTGTGATTCCTCATGGCTTCTTCTTACCAAGCTACAGAGATGCTTCCTCAAAACCATTCCCAGCCACTCTGCCGCAATGGGATGTATTTCAAACAACCGCTCTGTCTCCCACTTTCAGGCAGTCAGTATCTCCCTCCTTCAGTCAGGCAACTGTCACCCCTGGCCTCCTTCAGAGACTGGGGTTGTACTTCAGGTAATCTCTCTGCCTCCTGCCTTGTGAGTATCAGGATCTCCATTCTTCAGACAGATAGGAATTCCCCCAACTTTCCTCCTCCAAGCTGGGGCTTAGGCCAGCTGTAAAGCCTAGTCACCTCCTGTGAGCTGGACCTTTTCCCCCATTTAGCCTTCCACTTTGGGGGTTTCAGCAGGAATGCTTTCTCCGGCTGGTGCCAACCTTGCTATGAGAGAGGAAGAGGTGTGTATGCTGGCCTCCTTTCTGGAACTCATCCCAATTCAGTGGGAGAGTGGAGCACCTTGCCTTGCCCTCTGTGCAAGGCTCCTGGTCGTGGCCGTTAAAGAGACAGTAACAGCATTCCTCCAAAACTGTTTTTATTCCTGTGGATATTTCCTCTCTCTCTCAATTTCTCCTCCACTTAGAAGATCACCCAAAATCATCAAAGAGCCACTCTATGTGACAGGGGTAAGCTAACTCCTAACCATCACTATCCTTAAGGAGCATATCACCCCATCATAAGCCCTGATGGAAGAAGTTGTCTAGAATATGGACTGAATTTGTTTAGCAGCTGTCTGAAATAGTGAATCTCTTTGGTGTCCTGACCCCTCCTCCTTCCTGCCTAGCTTCACTGATTTTATAGGCTACAGCCCAGTGTATGCCTTACAGTGAAAGAAGGGATGAAAGCAGGTTGCAGTGCTGCATCAGTGATCCTGGTGGACTTCCTGCACCAAAGATCCTGCACTCTGAGTTCCAGAAGGCCTGACATAATGAATGTGATCCCTAATGTTTAAAAGGAAACCTTGAATGATACCTAAAAGGTGACATAGAAATAAAAGATTGATGTAAAATGAAAAATACCTCTTGGACAGAACGAGGAACATTTTAATCTGAGAAATACTAATTCCAGGTGTCACCAAATCAGCAAACTTGTTTAATAATATGTGGCCCTAACTTGGCTCATCCAAGTATCTCAATGACATATTTTTTTAAAGATTTACAGTCCATTAATTTTCCTACATCATTCTGTACTTCAATTTTGTGGTAGACTAATTTATGATACTCATTTAAAAACAAAACCATACACACATATATATTTTTAAATTCCAGAAAGCCATTTTGTTTCTTAGATTTATGTCTAATAGACCTTATAAATCTTAAACAGACTGGAACAGAGGGCTGAAAAAAAGGAATTAAAAATTAACATTGGTGACAGTCCAATGGAAAAGATTGATATGAATGTAATAAAAGCCACCTCTAATACAAGGCAAAGACTTGTGCACTTCTAAATCAAAGCAGCCACAGAAGTTAAATTTCCTTTTATAGATTTTAAAAGCAAAAGACAATGATTTTAGGGTCCTGGATCCAAACTGAGGCACCTAAATAAATGGCCTAATTTTAAAAAACACTAAGCACGCAGCAGTTTTCATGAGACCTAATCCAAAGCTAATTTAAGTTAATGGAAAGACTCCCATTTACTTTACAGTATTGGGGTTTGGATCAGGTTTCTCGATTCCAATGGGAACTGCAGGGCTCAGCACTTTTGCAATCAGGCTACTTAGTCAGATGCCTAAATCGGAACTAGAACCTAATGCTATTTTGAATATCTTGTCCAAAAAGTCACTAGTTCAGAGAAATGTTAGAGATGCACCACTTGTTCTAGTAGTTACCATAAAATTTAGCCCTTAACTAAGTTCAGAGATTTCAGAGAACCCTTGTACCCTCAAATCAGTCTTCTTAACAAATAACAGCTAGCAGTGATACTAATGACTAGAAAAGAAGAGTTTTTGTTGAAATGGAAGAAAGCAGATTCTCTCACAGTAATGACTTGGAAAATATGCTGTCAAAAACAAAAGTTTAAATGTTATCAAAATTTGCCATAAAGCAACTGAATATTTCACTAGATAACAGCATAAATAAGACTGAGTCCTGCTGTTATTGGTTTCCCTTTGCAGGCCTCCAGAAAGGATGGAAGATCAATCCTGCCCACAGTATTCACACTGGGCTGGACCAAAATCCCTTCTAGAACTCCTGCTGACATTGTATGATTGCATCCTGCTTCTACAGTGGGACAACTATTCGAAGCACCATATAGATTCTAATGTATCAAGCTTCTGATTATGAGATGCTCTTTTCCATGTCTACCAAGTGCAAGCCGCTCAGCTGGACAGTTAAGATGCACTGAATGTGTGCAGAGAACCCATGCTATATGGCCAGGTAGTCTTCCTACCTAACTTGTCCTCCACATGAGGATTGAAGGATATATGACCCTGCATTTGATTCCTGCTGGGCATCCATATCTTCAGTTTTTAGCATCATTCTTCAACCACAGTGGTCACCATAATATGACTATTGAAAGGACTATATATTTAACAAATGCCTTTCAAGCAAACATTTGATCCAGCTGCTGCTTAGTCACCATTATAACAATGTGATGTCTCAGTTACTCTGAAGATGATTCTATATATAAGTACTTATAACACTAGAACCTGAAGAATAAGAATAATCACTGAAGCTGTGTGAGAGGAGATACATTCTGGTGAGCTAAGCAGATTGACTGTCTCTCTGTCACATAACCTAGTATGATTTCCAAGTGCTCTTTAATAAATCTGAAATGATCATCAAACAAGACACAGTCCTCCAAAGCAGCTTGGTAAATAAGGTGTCTGTCAAGAGCTGGCCATTCAGAAGACCTTATAACCACTCCAAGGAAGATCCTTTTTTCAACACTTCAGATGAGCAATGTCAGTTTATCATGTATATGTCTGACACAGCAATGATCAGAAACATTCTATTAGCCTTCGGTAGGAAGAATTTTTCAAAAAGAGTTATACTCAATCAGCACAAATTATATACATTCCCAAAGTCACATGAATGGTGTTGAAATATGCCCAATTTAAGTAGTGTACTTTCAAAATTATTTCAAAACGGCGTAGCTGAAGGACTGTTAGATAAAAAAAATAAATTATCATCAAATGAAATATTATAGAAAGTAATAAAGGAAAAGAAACATGAGCAAAAGAACAAAGAGTAAAAGTCCAAAAAAGGTTATTTAAAAAGAATTTTCAAGGAACAGAAGCTACAAGAGGATAGATAGCTACAATATTATAGAAAGTAGGTAGGACTCATTTGTTTGAAATGTTCTCCCAATCTGTCATTCATTCTCATAAACTACCCATGCTGTGGGTTTTAGAGGTAGTCATGACAATGTTCTTATTTCTGTAATACTCATGCCCTTCTATGTCTCCCAGAGTAGCAAAGTCCATTAGTGAAATAGCTAAGGTCACGGAAATTGGCACGAGAGTTTATATGAATTTACATTTCAATATAGCTGTGGTTTTCAAATACTGTGGCCTAGTTCCACAAAATAAATAAATAAATAAATCTGGCTTTTTCTGCTAAATAAGCTCTCACAACATTGTGGGATCCTAAAAAACATCAATTATACATTCTGAGGTCACTGCACCCAGCACTATCTAGAGCACAAATGTGGGGGTTGAATTTGAGAAGGATAAATGTTATCTCTGCTGAGTTACTGAGCAGGGAAATATTTAGAAAGACATCAGTGAAATAACAGATTGTTGTACAAGCCCTGATTAGTCAGTGTAAAATTTCTTGGAGTAGCTCAGGATAATTAATAGCATAAATCCATATAAGGTTAAAAAAAATCCTCTCCTGAATGCAGGATCAGTTACTTTTCCTGAGCAATAGAAACTGAAAATATGTTAATATTTTAGCATATTAATGACTAGTTAATAAGCTAAAACAAATAATTAGTACTTTTGAGTGACAGTTCCAGTGACAAATTACTCCAAGAAGCAGAGCACTACACAAATTTATCATCAAACCTCAGATATTTAGAGATGGTAAGTAATGCAATGCATTTCCAGCAAATATCCTTTCAATGTTTTAATTAATTTGCTGCAACCATATTCACACTCCTTTTTCCATTAGCTTTGAAAAAAAAAAGAGTAAATTTTCCTGGCACAAATGTTCACAGAAAGAGCTATAGTAATGTTTAAAGGGAACCTTCTCTCCAAAGAGAGGTCACAGTTGGTTAGGGGAACCAGACAGAGACACTGGTCTGCCAACAGAGGTGGGGGCAAAGAGGGAAGTTGCCCCGGGGCCCAGTGATTCGAAAGAGGTAGGGCTTCCGATCACCACCACAGCTAAGGATGAACTGAGTGTGCAGCCAAACAATTGGCTACACCTTTTAGTCAATAGCAGTTAGAGATAATGGATTTAAAAACACCACAGAGTTTATGCTCATGTCTATTTTATCTTAAGCGCTACCATCTTTTGATGGTAACTTCAGAAGGCCTTGCTTCTTTAGACACCTTACTAGATGTCCATGTCTCTATAGGGGTGTAAACAAATTACCAGGCCCGAAGGCAAGGTATGGGGGGTGGTTCCATGCTCCCAGAAGAGGCAGCACCTCAGATGGAAGGTGGGGGGGCTGAAGGCTGGTTGAAATATAGCAAAAGGAGAGGCAGTGTGCTACCCCTTCACATATATGGGACCCTGTGGACAACCTGTTCTAGGGAGTACACTACATTCCACCGGAGGGACATTAAACTTTGATAGTGCCCACTGAAATGGGAACATCTTAGGATAAGGGGATGGCCACTTTTTTCCAACTTCTTGGTGGGGGGGGGGGATGAGGGTGCTGGCTGGAATTTGGAAAGTGGAATATCGCTAAACAAGAGAACAAAGATATCAGGTGTTAATGCTGGGTCTTAAAAACCACAAAGCTGGAGACATGGGATTGCGTGTGGTGGTGGTAGTGGTGGAACTTAAAGGGACTGACAACAAAAACTTTGGGCAAGAGAAAGAAACAGAAGAGCCTCCTTTTTTTATGCAAGGGGCTTCTTTTTAATTGCTGGACCATTCAAAGAAGAAGAAAACTGGCTGCAGAGTAGAGGGAGGGAGAAAGACCATCATGAAAGAGAATCATTTGGAAAAACATTTGCAGAGCAGGAAAATCATAGACTTTTTAGATGACTCTTACCCAAGAATGCTCAATAGTGGAGAGGAAACTGAGGCAAGGAACATAAGAATGGCCATACTACCCCAGTATCCTGTCTGCTGTCAGTGGCCAATACCATATGTCCCAGAGGAAAGGAACACAACAGGTAATTCTCATGTAATCCCTCTCCTGTCACCCATTTCCAGCTCCTAACAAACAGAGGCTAGGGACATCATTCCTACCCATCCTGGCTAATAGATATTGATGGACCTAACCTCCATGAATCTATCTAGCTCTTTTTTGAACCCCGTTAAAGTCTGAACAACTGAACTCAGAAATGTAATGGGACTGGTCTTTCACATTGTAAATTGGATTCATGACCGAGCCCTTAATCACCATCAATTTCAGTTACTGCTTGATTAAGTAGTTTCCAAATACCCTGATCTATTACTGCACAATGTTCACTGGTTATCATGTGGCAAAGTTTTGTCTCATTTTGCCACCTGCATTAATGAGATTAAGTCATTTTTGGATATGAAGGATGTCAACACACCGAGTTTTCAGACTGTGACTGGTTGCTCAAATTTTACTATCTCATCAACATTACCGGTCATTTGAATGAGTTGAACCTTGGGCTGCAAGGGCAAGGAAATAGAGTCCTAACTCAACAGCATGCAATGTTTGGATTTGAGTCAAAATTGACTGTCTTCATCAAAAATATTGACATGGGCAAACTAGCACATTTTGAAAGATTATGAATGTTTCATGATTCGTATCAGAGAAAGAATCCAAATAATGGCCTTGATTTGCAGGAACTTGCTAGGCTTTTTTCTGGTCTCCTGATAGCATTCAAGTCTCATTTTGTTGACTTTTGCAAATACAGTGCTCTGTTTAAGTTTATGATTCATCCACATGAAGTATCTGTGGAAGAACTGGATTTGGCAGTCATTTCAGGCATCTTGGTCATCGATTTGAAAATGGAAATAGATTTAAATGAGTCAGATATCTAGGTGGAAAAATTCGTCAAGCTGAATTCTGATATAGAATGTCTTGCTCGACAACATACAGAATTGGCAAAACTGCACAAATGGGCTGATATGAAAAAATTGGAGCACTATGATAGTCTGATTCTGCAAAATTGGAAGGAACTTCCTGACATACACCACCATGCAGAATGTCAGCTTGGGCTTACTTTTAATGTATGGCCCCACCTATATGTGTGAGCAGACTTTCTCTCATTTGAATCACATCAAAAGTAGTTTGAGCTCAAGATTGCCAAAAGAGAGGCTGAATGCGGGCATGAAACTGAATTTGACCAGTTATGATATAAACTTCAAAGAAATATGTGAAAAGATACAGCAGCAGAAGTCCCATTAAATAAAGTCCTTAAGTACAACATTTCATTTATGCTATTATTAATCATGTCAATTATTAGTCATATTAAGTAGTGTATTTTCAGTCATACAAGTGGGCATTCTTATATTAGCTCTCTGTTGACCACTTGTTCTGAATTTTGATGTAGTTTTTGGCTCTTTGGTTTGAAAAGGTTGTGGAACCTTGCCATAACAAAAACACAAACTACTACTACTTTTAGGCAGAGATGAGTTTATACCCTAAGTTGAAATCATGTGCCAATTGTCCCCGTATCTGTGGTCTCCGGATCCAGAATTTTGGTTCAACCCATTACAGGAATAGGGTCCATGTGCCTGATTTGGGTTGAGATCTAAACTTCTTCAAGGTCTAGGAATGCTCAAATGCAGGATGCTTAATTTGGGACTGTTTATTACATGAAAAAAACAGGTTTAGGCAAAACTTGGTTTAGACAAAATGTTTAGAGGACCTCACTGAGTACCTGTTTTTGGCAAAGCTTTCTTCCCCTTCCCACTTGCGTGTGGATTTGTAGTGGTTTAATATAATGTCGATCATGTCCTTTGACCTCCCCCGCCTGTGTGTTTTTACGGGTATGGCTACACTTCACGCTTATTTCAAAATGAGCTATTCCAGAATTGTTATTCCAAAATAGCTTATTTCAAAATAATACATCTACACTGCAGGGAAGCCTCAGAATTAGTCTGAGGCAGGCTTCCCTAATGTAGACGTGCTATCTTGATTTAGAGCCCCAGGAGGCACTGGGGAGGAATAACTTAGACCGGCCCTGGTGAGGGGCTATTTCAAAATAGCAGCAGTGGAGAATCTACATAAGCCTTATTTTAAAATAGCTATTTCGGAATAGTAATAGAGATGTAGCTGTGTTAGTCTGGTCTTGCTGAAACAAAAGACAGGATTATGCAGCACTTTAAAGACTAACAAGCTGGTTTATTAGGTGATGAGCTTTCACGGGCCAGACCCACTTCCTCAGATCAAATTATGGAAGAAAATTGGCATGACCATATATACCAAAGGGATACAATAAAAAAAATAAACATATAAAATTGACAAATCAGATTTTAGAACTGAGGGGGAGGGGTATGAGGGGGAGGTTAGTGTCTATGAGTTAATGATATTAGGGGTGATAATTGGGGAAGCTATCTTTGTAATGGGTAAGGTAGTTAGCATCTTTGTTAAGGCCCATTTGTAAAGTGTCAAATTTCAGCATAAATGACAGTTCTGAGGTTTCCCTTTGTAGTCTGGTCTACAGTCTCTTTGGAGTAAGATACATGTAGTGAGGTCATTGAGACAATGCCCAGTCTGGTTGAAATGACAAGAAACTGTTTTTTCTTTGTGAAACTGTCTGATGTCTGATTTGCGGGCATTAATTCTTTGGAAAAGTGTTTGAGAAGTTTGTCCAATATTCATAGCAAACCGACACTGTTGGCATATTTCGGAATAGGCATTATTCCTGTGGAATGAGGTTTACAGATTTCAGAATAAGCCCTCTGTTGTATAGGAATTATTTCAAAAGAACAGACTAGCTGTGTAGCTGTTTGCATTGTTATTTTGAAATAACACTAATTATCTCAAAATAATGGTGCAATGTAGACACACCCTAAGATTAAATATTAATGCCCCCTGGTGTTCAGGATCCCTGGCATTTCGGCCTTGGGAATCAAACATCCAAATTGCTGAGGATGGACGCTCTGCATTACCTATGGAAAGCCCATTTTTGCAACTCCAAAGCTACTTGTTGCCCTATTACAATTATTTCTGCACTTCACACTCAGGAGGGAAAACAAACACTCATCTCGGTGTGAGCAGACTGCAGTCACGGATCACTAAAGCATCTTCCTGCTGTGGTGAAAGGGGGCGGATTGGAGCAGTCACATTCCTCCTCATCAACACTGAAGGAATGGCTGGAAGGAAAATAACAGGCTCGGTCTTTCAAGTGCCTCTTCCCATCCCCTCAGCGTTCTCAGTCACGTAAAACCCGCTGGGAGAGGGGAGAGCTGGGGCGACACCCGTGTAGTACTGCACGCGGTGCCACAGCAAGCCTGTTGCAGTGATGTGTGTGTGTGAGAGTGTGTGTCCATGATGCACACCTAGGAGTCCTTCCTAAATGTGTGTGCCACCCCTCGGGAGCCACAAAAGCTACACAACAAAGGGGCACAACCAAGGCAGAGTGGAGGCTGCACTAGGAAAGCAGCGAGGGAGAGCGGTAGTAGCCATCCGGGGTTGCGCGGTGTGGGTCTGACAGTTTTGCTGATGAATAGCGGGGAGGGGTGTACGTGCCATTTATGTGATGGCTGTAGCTGCGTGTCTGTTACAACAGAAGCTTTTGCTCCAGCCACAAACATAATCAGAGAACCGGTCGTTGGCTCGCTGCTTCTTTCATTTCACCTCCCTCATCAGAGAAACGGTAACCAGGTCTGCCCCGGGACCCTTGCACCGGGACTGACTGCGGTGGGAAGCCTCTACTATGACCCGCACCATTTCCTGTGCTCTTCCCTCCATCCGGATCGACTGTCTCCAGTTGCAGTGGACAACCGGGGACTGTCCACACTAGAAGCCAAGCGCCGCCTGGTTCTGTCTGAGACCACCACGCTGGGCTCAACTGGTGTGGGGAAGAAAACTCGTCTGCCACCGCAGGTACTTTTCTGAGCTGCCCCGAGAAGCCTGGCTGAGGCGATCGGGAACTTTCAGAGGCTTGGCTCGGTTGACTGTTTTACACAAAGGGTTTTCAAGGCAAAAGGTGTCTTTTGAGATCAAGCGAGCTCCGCGCATGCGTCGGCCTGTTGGGAATTATTGCTGTGCCTTGGACTAAGTTGCATTCCGTGGATCTTCGCCGAAACGCCAATTCTTCAGACCGAGTTAGGAATGTGGACAGTTCACAGGCTAGAGTATTTTGGGATTCTGTCGCTCCAGGTGATGATAGCCATGGTGTGCTGCACGCAAAGGTGAGCGTTATCCCCGGGTGTATTCTCTCTGGGTGTATTGGTGAGTGTGCAGATTGTTGATTCATTCTTTTTGGAGGTGTACGTGCGTTTGTTTTTCTGTCTGCCCGCACTTTTTACCGCTGATACTGAATCCAACCCTTCTTCCCTTCAGCGTTAATGAGCCTAGCAACATGTCATACGTGAAAGAGACCGTGGATAGATTGCTCCATGGATACGACATTCGCTTGAGGCCAGACTTTGGAGGTAATCTGTCAGTTTTTTTCAACCTGTAACAGAACCGTGTTGCATGTCCTGTAGAGCAGAGGGGAACGTCAGTTCCAATCCAAATTGGTTTTTGTAAACGGTTGTGAACTAGTTTATGACCACGTATGCGCACACATACACCCCTCCTGATGTACCCATCCCAACGCATACAAACACACATATGTATATATGCCACTACAACACAACCAAGCACAGGGATGGTGCTTTTAAAGGCACGTGATGTGCATAACAAATCTCCCTGTTGGCGTTTGTAGGTGCTCCAGTTGACGTTGGGATGAGGATAGACATTGCTGGTATAGACATGGTCTCAGAGGTCAACATGGTGAGTACACGCTCTGAAGTAAACAGAATATCTAAAACTGGTACATTCTGTGCCTGCCCCTTAGGGAGGGGAGATCCCAGAATCATGTCTCAGTAGCATTTTCTTTCATGCCAGAGCAAGAGGCGATGAGCGGAGTTAAGCACCTTGACTGCTCTTTGGAGACAAGCTGTTGATAGTTGCGCTGACTGGGGAAACCTGTTCTGGACGAGTTTGCTCAATACCGTATTTTAAAATATGGCAAGGCGCCATCTGCCGATCACTGCACCTTACTGCCTTTCAGCACCAAGGACAGCTCCCTGCTTCTTAGCCTCCGAGGCTCTTGGTGGCTGGACCAGTGAGTCGGGAATAAAAGCAGCATATTTGACACAATGACAATGTTGCATTCATAGTGCTGGGTGTGGGTGGGATCTAGGGCCAACCTAGCTTCCCTCGGAGAAAACAGCAAGCTGAGGAAAGCTGACAGGTGACTTGTCAGGAGACAGAATCCTTCGCCTTGGCAAATGTTGTTAACAGTGTTCAAAGAAAAAAAAGTCCGGAGTGGTAGTGTGGATTTTGCGTGTGACTGTGTGCAACTTGTAGAGTTACTTAGTCACACTGCGGTAGCAGAAATCAGCTCTAGATCAACCTCCCATTTGCTCTTGGAATCCAGAGGCACCTGTGGGGAGGGAGAAAAAAAAGGAGAGACCGAGATCCTCGTATTTGGAGGTTAGAGGGCAAGATATAGTCTGATTGTATTTTAATCTCTTGTTATTTGGAGTGGAGTAACTAGTCAATACAGTAGCTGCTGCTACGTTGTCTAGTAAGCACCATGTTCTGCGTAAGTAACAATGCAGAAGCCTGTTGATATCCCTCTAGTATTTCAGAGATCCCTTGCCGGAGTTAATTGTATCTGGTGATTGACTGACAAACCGTAGCTGTAATGTGAAGTGCTCTATCATCCCTCACGTAAATATGTCGGCGAGGATTTTAACAGCAGGAGGTAGGGAGGAAGGATTGAAAGGCTTCCATCATGTTTTAGCTGGGTGTCCAATCTCTCAAAATCCCCTGCTAAAAACAAACAGTTTGATATTACATGTTGGAT
Organism: Pelodiscus sinensis; assembly: GCF_049634645.1. Lineage (NCBI taxonomy): Eukaryota > Metazoa > Chordata > Testudines > Trionychidae > Pelodiscus > Pelodiscus sinensis. Next base: position 88,522,276 of record NC_134715.1, on the reverse strand, counting down.
CTCGTGCTTTGGAGTGGCAAGATTAATAGCAAATTTCTGTGTAAAGCAATTCAGGACTTCTAACAATAAAAGTTTTAGAATATGTCTATAATTTAAATATACTTGACTCAAATTTTTGAAAATGCTCACTGCATATATTTAAATATAAATAACATATGGGTTTTTTGGTTTTACTCTTGATGTTTTCACTCCAAATCCATTACATATGTGATCAATTTCGAAATGATAAACATAGAAATATTTGGAAACATTAAAGATTCCTGGTACATATTTCTGACAGACAGAAGGACTTAATGTCTATGTCAATTGATTTACATAGTAGAGATAAAGGCTATTATAAAGAAAGAACATCACCTTCACAAAAGCTTCTTAACATAAAAGGAAAGAAAAAGAAAAAAGAGATGGTGGAAAGCACTTTTTTCATTAGGTATGAAGGAAATGCCAGAGCTAATTAGAAAAATAAAAACTGGTTGAGGGTCAAATAAAAGGAAACTTTAGACAAAGATGTACTTCACTGTGAATGTCATTGCTTAGATTATTGCATTATAATAATTATGGACGTATAATGTAAGGTACAAAAATCTAGTGCTGAGCTGACTTCACATTCTCTTCTTATACCACAGAAAATGAAAATCAGAATTTTTAATCCTATCAAAATCATTTCTCATTAATATACTTCATGGGCATTTTGGTGCGGAGGGATTGTCTCAAATGAAAATCTAAAGTACTTTCATCCTGTCTGAAGAGGAACATCTATGCAACTAAGAGGAACTGGATAGCAGTGCTTTGATTTGATACCAGCTGTTAGTTTTTTGAAATTTCAAGAAGCAAAAAGGCATGTATTCAAATTAAATAAGTCTCAAAATAAATTTCTCTTTTTCCTAATATTCCTAGACCCTAATATTTATCACTGGAACACTTAAGACAGTATTTTTTTTCTTTTCAGATTTAGTTTTACTGCTCTTAACTCTACATCTTAATTTTCTGCTGTTACATAAATATAGGTGTTATATATATTTTAGTATCATAGTTACATTGTAAGTTCTTTGGGACAAGGACTGTTTCCACTATATGCATTGTGCTCAGCAGAATGAGACCATAAACAGTTATATCTTAATATAGTGTTAAGTAGTAATTAGCAGTAGGTAGGTAGAAGGGAAAGCACAAATTCTAACTTGCAAACTTCCTGTTGAACTTTCCTTTCAAAGAGAACATATGAGTGACTGTGCAGATAGAATGGAAGAAAGAGCACTTAAAGCTTGTATATGCCAAGGATATGCAAGAAGAAACCACATCCTCTCCTCCACACCATTCGCTTGGGCAGAGACAGCCTTGCCACATTCCCTTCTAACATAATGGCTGCCTTAGATAATGTGTGTATTCCCTTGCCATGGCTTTGTGTTGACCTTTTCAGGGATGTAGGAGCAAAGTGAAATTAATGTTAATACTAATTGTACTAAAGGCCTTATCCTGTGGGGTGCAGATCATGCTAGGTCCTCAAATGGGAATTGAAAGGGCCACGCCATAGGAAGCACTCAATGCTGAGAAGGGTTAATTACGTTGTATTTTCCAACAGTATTTCCACTTAGGGCTGAATAGAGCATGATCCATAATGTGTCTCCTTCTCCCAGGTCCTCTCCCTGCCCACACCATTCAACAAAGTATGAAAATGACAAAAAATGGGGGAGTGGCACTGACACAACCACTGCTGGATCCTGTGTCCAGTTCTGGTGTCCTCAATTCAAAAAGGAGGTTGCTAAATTGGAGAGGAATCAGCTATGAGCCATGAGAATGACTAATGGATTAAAAAACATCTCTTCTAGTGACTGAATTCCTGAAATCTATCTAGCTATTTATTCTAACAAAGAGAAGATTAAGGAGTGACTTGGTTACAGTCTAAGAGTAGCTACATAGGGAACAGATACTTGATAATGGGTTTTTTAATCTAGCAGAGAGAGGTATAATATGATCAAATAACTAGAAGCTGAAGTTACACAAATTCAGACCAGAAATAAGGCATAATTTCTTAACAGTGAGAGCAATTAGCCATTGACAATTTACCAAGGGTCCTGGTGGATTCTCCATCATTGACCATTTTTAAATCAAGACTGGATGTCTTTCTAAAAGACATGGGGAAGGTCTATAGCCTGTGTTATACAATAAGTGGGCCTAATAATCACAATGGGCCCTTCTCACCTTAGAATCTCTGGATCATAGCTTCATTATCTATGAAAAACTGTAAAGAAGAGAGACCTTTAACTCAAATGTTGGCTTTCCTACTTTTCTATTTATGCCTTACCTTACTGTCCTAGACATATAGTTTGCAATATAGTTTACTATAGTGAAATTAACTTAAATTAACTTATGGATGGCCCAGTGGTTACACCGCCAGCCTAGCACTCAGCACTTCTGCAAATCAAGTCATTTACTTAAGTAACTTATTTAAGATACCAAGTTTTTACATCCTGATCCAAATCTTCACTTCCTCTTTCCGCTTATGCTTAAGAAATACTAATTGATTTTCTAACAAATGCTTCAGATCATATAGCTATCCTTTTACTTACATTATCTTTCCAAAACAAAGTGTCCCTCTTCACATTTTCAACGTGCTTCACCCTTATTTGCTAAATTTTGATCCTTTGTCCCCTTTGCATTCCCTCTGCTGCTGCTTCCTCTTGCCAAATTACTTATTTATAAACACCTACTTAAAAGAGTATTTAAAACATTCCTAGCATAATAATAAACAGCAGGGATTTTTATTTGTTTGCAAAGCAGCAGTGAAGTTTCCTTGTTTGGAATTGCTGTGCGTCAGGTAGCATTTTCAATGGAGAATTTAGTTATGGCCTCAGAGTAGTATTGTTGTTCTTCCTCAACACTGATGAGGAACAAACCTGGACAAAGGGTGGGCTGGAGCAGTATTGCTTTTGGGATTGTTTATTGGCACAGATTCTTAAAAGTAAAGTGATACACACACACACATCACAGTCATGCTGGCAGTTTGGAGGCAGGCTGCAAGTGCGGTGCAGACTACTTTTGATTTCACTGGTGGCTAGAGTGCTGGCCAGGCATCAGCTTCCTGGAGACCCGACCATGATGTTCCTTAGGAGAGCCTTTCAGATCTGCAGGAGGCTTTACTTCCTCTGGGCCAGTCCCAGGTTTCTGCTGTGATGTTACATCTTGTCCAAGAGAAAAAGAGATTTTCTGGCTGCTTCTCAGTTAATTTATCTGCTTGCAGGGTCTTCGTCTGCCTTAAAAGGTCACTGATCCTAAACTGCCTTTTTGGTTGGATATTTCTCATTCACACTTCACACACATTCCACAGGTTACATACATATTTATAAGTAATATGGTTTCTAAGCAAAATGGGGCCTCATGACCTTGAGTACAAGAAATTGCATTGTACTACAGATAACATACCAAAGGCATGATAAAAAGCCTAACAAACTATAGCTGAGAAATCCAAGGTCAGGGAAGAAGGGAAAAGCAGAGGAGTATGTCTGGTAAGCTAGACACCAGTGAAGTAGAGGGAGGGAGGTTGTGTCCAACTGGTTACAAGTATTACTGCTTGAATCTAAATCTGTGCTACATTCTGGATCCAAAGGCTATTGAGGAAAGGCCCTGTAATATATATCAATATATGACTTTGCAAAATACATTTCCAATCTAACCTAAACAGAGATAAATGGTGATATGTAGCTGCCGCCCTCCAGGATAGACTGTAGGAGTTTAGGAAGCGGTTATGATTCTGGGTGTCACTATAGACACTGCACTGTGCTTTAGATTGGTGCAGTCTCCTCCCCTTATAATGCAGGGCTCTGGACCCTGCCTCACTTCTTTTATAGTTCTGCTCATTCAGGGGTTACACAGAAAGAGCAGTCCCTGTGCTCTTTCTAGTGCAAGTCTGCAACTGTGTCTGGCCATGTACATTTCTTTCAAGCTCCCTGATATGATATTGGCATGACAAACTATACAAATTTTGCTTAAGAAATTAAAGCCACCCTTACCCCTACCCAGCTACAGACCTTCACAATCTGTGCTACAAGCAGAACAATAAAAACTATTATGAAAATATCCTTAAATACTGAGAGTTAAATGTATATATTTTCACTCCGGTTTTTAAAGATGCTAAGGTCCAGACCTTCAAAAGTATTTAGGTGCCTAAGCCCCTTTGAGTTTATGCAGTTAAGTGCCTAAATACCTTTGGTCCCAATCACCTACCACTCCTATTGGTTTCAGTGGGAGCTGAAAATACTTGGTACCTGTAACATTCAGCTCCTTTATGCATTGAGAATGCAAATTATTTTTGCCTGTTAAATGTTTTTGCCATCTCTTTAAACATGTTTGCAATCATGCTATAAAAACAATGAAAACTTATTTGAAAACTTTGGTTTCCATTATATTCCAAGAGATCTTTGTGCTGGGAAAATTGCTCCATTGCTGAAAGACTACAATAATTTTGAACACAGGACACTGAGGTGGAATTATAAAGTATGAAGTAAGATGTACCGGGCAATTGTGTTTTGCTAATGATGCCTCTAATGGCTTATCATAGCACAATCACCATTCTCAAGGCCCATTAACTCTGCCTTATTTGGGGTAATGTGGCTTTGTATCTCATGAAGAATATAAAAGTAAGGCCTGATCCTGCAATCCAACTCACATGAGTAGTCCTCACTGATTGACTTCACTAGGACTAATTTGCATGGGGGATAAGGACTGGGCGCTTAATGTGTACTACCACTGACTACAGAATCAGCTATAGAGCTCCTACTGAGACAAATGGAATGAATATAGTCCACCATTGCTATTAAAGTAATTAAGAAGTCTTTAGCTCTGTTTGAAGTCTGGCTCTGTGAATCACAGCCATGGTAGGCTGAATATTATATCACTCTGACTCTTGCACTGAGCATCTTGTTTTGTTTTACTGGACACCATTCATTTTCTGCTAAACTCATTAGTGTTATATATGTGCATGTGTATGTTAGTTTAGTTTTATTTAAAAGGTATTGCCATCACTCTCTTAGCCTAGGTCTATACTAGACCAGCCAGGTCGATTTAAGGTGTGTGACTCCAATTATGCAAAATGCATAGCTGGAGTCAGCTTACCTTAAACTAAGCTGTGGCAGTGTCCACACAGCTGGAAGCTGATAGGAGCATACACTCCTATTGGCTTCCCTTACTCCACACAGAATGAGGAGGACTGGATGCCACAACATACCAGAGAATGCAAGTTACATCTTCTGCTGCCGGAGGCACAGCCAGTGCATAAGTCCCCACCACACACACACCGGTAAAAACTCTCTGCTAGGTGCAAATGCATTTTGCTTGGCTGGACTCCATGCATTCCATGTTGAAGGAGTGCCTCCAAGAAATGCACTGAAGCAGCATGTCATCTGGCTGATTTTCTCCACATAGAGCCATATTTTCAAAATCAGAGAGCCAAATTTTGACACGAGGCATACAGCTAGTTCGGATAGGAAGCCTAATTCGAACTAGCTAGTCCATGCCACGTGTAGCTGCGCGGCACGGGGTCCAACCTAGCTGGCATTTAAAAATGGTGCCGGCCGGCTTTATGCAAATGAAGCCCGGGAAATTCAAATCCCGGGCTTCATTTGCAACTCCGTATGTCTACATTACCCCCCCTAGTTTGAACTAGGGGGGTAGTGTAGACATACCCTAGTAGAGCAGTGTGTGGGCAGCTGGCACTGCTGTGAATTCACCCTTGATGGACATACTGTCACTGTGGGGTTAATAACCTGGTTTCTGTATATGCATGAATCCTGTCCCCAGACTTTTGTGGCAACTTTTGCTTAGACTCTAGGAAACTCTGAACCCCATGCGTTCCATCGGGAATAATAGACCTTTTTCATGAAGCTTTCCCAGTGATGGAGCCTTTTGAAAACATACTCTCTGTTGTGAAACATCTCACCATTTGGGTATCCAAACTCACCTGCCTTTGAAATCATCCCTGCTGCTATTTTCCTGAAATTATTTATTTTATGTCTATTCAGCTTCTTGGGACTGCATTATTTTATAGCTGTTATGTTTAGAAGTTTAATAATAAAACTGCACTGAGCTTCTACAGTGAATATAAAGGAGTAATCCTAGCATTCAGTCTATGACCTCCTTATTTGGCACATTAGCATGTTGTGTCACTCATTTTACAGGTAGGCAAACTCTGGCCCTGGGAAAATTTCTGACTTACCTTATATAAATCAGCAAATCAAGGGCAGAACCTGAAGCAGGACCTAGTTGTACTGGTCCCCCATTCTCCTGTTCTAGTCATTGTACAAACTCCCTCCATCCCTAATGTACCATAGACACATTTTAATGGGTTTATTTTTGCATCCTTGTTATAGTAATTGAAATTTACAAAGTGTTTCCTTTCAAAACTACAAGGTGACCCTTTTGCTTTGTCTCAGTTAATGATGTTTGACTAATTTTCTGCCATGACAGAATTCTTATGGAAATATATTAGACCTTTACATGAATATGAAATGAGTTCATTAGGAACCATGTGATGACAAAATCTATTAAGTTTCTGTGACATGATTTGTCTAGTTTACTGCAATACCTTGACCCAAGTTAACAAAACAGGCTGCTTATAGAAGATGCCAAAATTTACATCTGAGTAGTGTGATACATAGTAGCTTTGCTCCACCTCCAGAAGAAGCACATAAAGAGTGTATAAGCTATACCTACTAGCAAATGGTCCCTAAGAAGTGGGCTTCAGAAAAGAATCATTCACATGCAACAAATGAGTTAGAATGTTACTTCTAAAAGCTTTCCCCAACAATTTCCTTTCAATGGTGCACAGGTCAAAGCATTACAAGAGTAGCAAAAATGGTCATTTCATGTGCTTGTAGAGATCTGAAAACTCATGTATTGTATAAAAACAGATACAGAACTTTTTATACAGAAACCAGATGTAAGCCTGTTTTCATAGCTTGTAGAGTCAGTTCCTCATCTACAATACTGAAAATACTTTCACTCTAGAGCTTCTACACTGATACATGGCCTAAATTTAGCAAAGCACATGAGTAGCTTGTTTAAGCCTTGAAGCACCCATAAAGGAAACTGCTATCAAAATGAATGAGGATGCTTCCAGAGCTCTTATATTAAGTACATGCTAAAGGGACCTTGCAGTTTCAGGGTCAGAATGACCAAAATTCAAGTCATTAGGACTAACCTTATCTAGGGCTCCTAGGGCTTAACATTGGATTGGCCTTTCCATTTGGCAGGAGATACCCCTCACTGGAATACTATCCACTACTTTAGGGTATGTCTACACTACCCTCCTAGTTCGAACTAGGAGGGTAATGTAGGCATACCGCACTTGCAAATGAAGCCCGGGATTTGAATTTCCCGGGCTTCATTTGCATAAGCGGGGAGCCGCCATTTTTAAAACCCCGCTGGTTCGAACCCCGTGCAGCGCGGCTACATGGGGCTCGAACTAGGTAGTTTGGACTAGGATTCCTATTCCAAACTACCGGTACACCTCGTGGAACAGGAATCCTAGTCCGAACTACCTAGTTCGAGCCCCGTGTAGCTGCGCTGCACGGGGTTCGAACCAGCGGGGTTTTAAAAATGGCGGCTCCCCGCTTATGCAAATGAAGCCCGGGAAATTCAAATCCCGGGCTTCATTTGCAAGTGCGGTATGCCTACATTACCCCACTAGTTCGAACTAGCGGGGTAGTGTAGACATACCCTTACAGAATGTTAGAAACAGTTAGGAAAGGGACAAATAATAAGATGTAAACTCTTGTAATGCTACTGTATAAATCTATGGTACACATACACCTCAAATACTGCATGCAAATCTAGTTGCCCCATCTCAAAAAGATGTATCAGAATTAAAAAAGGTGCAGAGAGGGCAACAAAATGTATTAGGGGCATGGAACAGCTTCCATATGAACACAGATGACCGTGACTGTTCATCTTTAAAAAAAGAGATGCTAAGAATGATATGATAGAGGTCTATAATATCTATACAGGTGCAGAGAAAGTAAATAAGAAAGTGTTTTGTCCCTTCAAATATCATAAGACTCACCCAATGGAATTATGAGGCATTAGGTTTAAAACAAACATAAAAAGTACTTCTTCACATAATATACTGTCAACCTGTGGGACTTGTTTTCAGGGAATGTTGTAAAGGTGAAAAGGTAAGTGGATTAAAAATAGAATTATATAACTTCATGGAGGATAGGTCCATGAATGGTTATTAGCCGAGATAGCTACAGCTAACCCCATGCTGTGGGTATCCCTAAATTTCTGACTACCTGGAGATGGTATTGGACAACAGGGGATAGATCACTTGATAAATTGCCATGATCTGTTCACTCCATCTAAAGCAAGGGTTGGCAACCTTTTCAAACCAAAGAACCAACCAACGTCAAAATTCAGAACAAGTGGTCAACAAAGAGCCATATAAGAATGCCCATTTACATGACTGAAGATACAGAACTTAATATTATTGATAGTTGACATAATGATTAATAATAGCATAAATGAAACATTGCACTCACAGGCTTTATTTAATGGGACTTCTGCTGCTGCTGCATCTTTTCATGCATTTCTCTGAGGTTTACATCATAACTGGTCAACTCCAGCTTCATACACGCATTCAGGCTGTCTTCTGCCTATCTTATGGCTGGGGGTTGGGGATATGGGTTGGGATTTATGAGGGGCTCAGGGCAGGGGGATTGCATGTAGGATGGGCTCAGGGCACAGGGCTGGGGTGTTTGGGGATGCAGGAGTCTGGGGATGTGGGCAGTGGGTTCAGGTGTATGATGGGCTCAGGGCTGGTGTGGGGTGGGAGTGCAGAAGTGTTATGATGCCAAGACCAGATGGGGGCTGGGCCCCATTGAGGGCTTATTGGCCAGGCTTCATTTTTAACTCACGTAAAATATTATGTCCAACACAAAAGGTTGCAACATTGTTTTTATTTGACAGTGAGGCAGGAGCAGGGAATCTTTTAGGGGTTGGGAGCCACAGAGTTTGGGTGAAGGAGGCAGTTGTGACCTGAGGCATGGGATTGGGGAGCTGGGAGTTTGGATTGTGACCTAGAGCAGGAGGGAATTGTGATCTGGAACAAGGGATTGGGATGCAGGATCTTGGAGGGGGTCTGGGCTTAGGAGGGGAGCAGAGGGTTTGGATTATGTGGGGTAGGGGGCAAAGGGCTGTAAGGTAGGGAAGGGCTGGGGTGCCAGAGGCTGGCTCTGGCTGGGAGACTTACTTGTGAGACTCCAGAGCAGCAGCCCAACAAGTTTCTCAGGAGTCTGCCTCCCCCTTTCCTCCACCCTCCTCCGGCCCCCCCCCCCCCCCAGGTCAGGCTGAATGGCCATGTGCTCTGTGAATAAGAGCCTGGGGGAGGGGGCGATTGGTGCTTCGCGCACTGCCTGTTCTTGAAACAGCAGCTTCCACTGGCCAAAAACCGAGTTTCAAAAGAGCCATATCTGGCTCACGAGCCATAGGTTGCCGACCCCTGATCTAAAGCATCTGTCACCGATGAACTAGATGGTCAGAATAGCCATTCTTATGTACTTAATTGTAACTTCAGAAGGAAAATGTCATCACTCTTATTAATTCTATTTCCTCTGGCGAATTCCTGGGTTGAAGTTACTTCTATGGAATTCAGTTATTTATTTGCTCTTCATTCTGACATTTTAATCTTGTAATTCTTGGGCACAAACCATCCACCCACTAGTCAGTCTCCCTCTCATTAGGTAGTTCTTCTCTCCTCTCTCCTTCCCCTCTCACATGAACCCCACTAAAATTCAAAGTATCAGCATTCCCATTCTCCGTAGTTACATCACACCCAACAAAATATGAAAATTGATCAGTGGCTGCACAATTCCCAACCAGCTGCTATTCGATAAACTATTCAATTAATCATTTTTCAGAAAAGTCCTCAAGACCTACTTGTACTGAGGCACCTACAAGAAATCTTTCAGCCAGTGATGACAAGGTGATGCCTCAATGACTGATAGCTAATTTTATCAAATTATAATAACCAACATGCCTTTCCTGAACTTGGAACAATACAATTTTACAGTAACTAACTTGTGTAACTACCTTATCCACTCTTGTTTGTCTCATTCACTTGCTACCTTTTCTTTCAAATTAGACTGTAAACCCTTCAGGGCAGGGACTATCAATACCTGTGCATTTGCACAGCATTTAACATCAGACTGGGGTGGGCAATGAGATAGAGGCAGTTAGCCAAGATTAGCCCGTGGTGGGTCACCACTACTGTGCCTCCGCAGGTACAGGTGATTGAAGCTCCTGTTGGCTGTGGATCATTGTTCTTGGCCAATGGTTGCTGCAGGAAAAGACACAGACTGGGACACTGCTTCCTTCAACTCCCATTGGTCAGGAATAGCAAACCGCAGCCAAATAAAGCCGCAATCACCCCCAACTGTGGAGATGCACATAAATATAGCAGTGGCAGCCTGCCAGAGGCTGGTATTTGCCCACTGCTGGCATTAGGGGTATTAATCTTGACTGGAGCCATTGGTAAAACAAATAATTAACAATAATTTTCCATCCATGTAGTTGAAAACAGAATTAGTGGCATTCAGTGCTTAGTTTGTATTGTAGGTAACATCACCCACCATCATCTGGGACCAACTGTTAATTTTATAACAGACAAACAGTTGCTTTAACATTATTTTATGGCTAAGGTCATAAATTCATATAAATCTGGATATTCCAGACTTTCAGTTTTTATAGCAAGCACGAGTATGCCATCTGCTATACAATATACATTATTATTGATGTTAGAAATATATGTCCTGACATTTGTAGTCTGCACTGTTGTTGTAGCACACTTGGTTCCAGGATATTAGAGACACAAGAGGGGTGAGGTAATCTCTTTTATTAGAGTTTTTTTGGATTTGGTTCAGAGAAAGATATTACTTCACCCATCTTGAGTCTCTTGATATTTGTACACATTTTGTCTGAGTTATGGCTACGATGGAAACCATAATAATGTCTTTCTTGACTTTTGAGCATTTAAATCTCTCTGCAAGAACATTCCTGAATCTTTTTAATCACAATTTTATTTGCCTGTTTTCCTTTAGAACAAGAAATAGGAAACTAATGTAGACGAAAAGTTAAAAAGACAATTATGCTGATGCATCGACTTAGCTGTATGCGCGCTGGCCATTAGAACAAACCAAATAAACAAACATCCATTTGAATGTTCAAACATCTGTCCAAATAAGTAAACACACTCAGGCTTATTTGGGTAGGCATTAATTAGCGCTCACGTTCTGGAGGCAGATCTCCCTTTAACATCAGTTGATGTTTCATATGTGCACTAAGGAAAGGCTACCAATGATTTCAATGGGGTTTGGATCAAGCAAGGGGGAGGAAATGGACCACAAAGTATATATTTATTTCTTCAAAGGAAACTAGAATTCTACAAACTCTTGAACATCTTATAAAAATGTCCCTGGCTGTATACCATGCCTGAGTCAACAGTACGCATTCTTCCCAGGCCCCTGTGCAATTTTCAATTAAATCAATAGAAAGACTCTCCTTGAGTTGGACTGAACCACTAGTCAGCAGAAGAAGACGAATTTCTACCTCAAAGATGCAGATACATTCATTTTAAAGCATCTGATAAAATTGTTCAAGACAGATAAAAATCTCCAGTAAATTGAAAACAACAGCACTGAGGGATTTTTAGTGTTGGTTCATAAATTAAAGCAGCCAAGAGCAGGCCAGCCTTATCCCTTGGACTTTTCTTCTTAGTAGTCCTGAATTTCAATCTGGAGTGGATGCTGGTTGAATTTAGAGCTGATGCTGTTAGCACAGAGATGAGGTCCATTGGGTTGAAGATTGAATGGTTACCATGACAACAAATACGTTATGTGAAACATTCTACCTCAAGAAATGCTCTGTGATGCTGAAAAGCTTGTCTCTTTCACCAAGAGAATTTGATCCAATAAAAGCCACCTGACCTCTCTCTGTTCTACCTCAGAAGTGCAAAAACAGCTTTCCAGAAAGGGAAGTCCAGCAAGACAGTTTAAACAACTCCCCGCATTTTTTTTAAATAATCGCTATGTTTCAATTTCTGCTACATATTTTGAGATACAATTATGCAGATTAGCATCATGTTTGTGATTAGTTTGTTGATGATTGAAAGACAAGTTTAACAGAAAGGCAGAATGGCATCCCATTGGGGCTCTTAAATCTAAGCAGAGATGCTTTAACATAAATTAACTATTCAAGAACCAAAATCAGACACATAATACTCTGCATCTATTGTCGTTACAAGGTCAGTTGTGCAGAGCCTGCCCTGCATAGATGGTAAACATGGAGGTAGGTCTGGACAGAGAAGGAAGCCTTCAGCCCTTTGCAGAGGCTGGCCACATTAACAGCCTTTGTATTCAGCAAGTGTGATTGCTGTTCTGGATTCCATCAAGGAAATAGAGTGCACTAGCTAGAAGAGCTGCCCCCTCAAAGACTAGCATGACTGTTCCATTTTCAGGAGTCCCTCTGGGGCAGTGCCTATATGATAAAGACACAAATGAATTCTGACATTGTAAGTAAGTAGAATTAAAAAATATATAGTTTTTAAAAACTCCAGAAAGTTAGCTCTACTTAATACTTCCCCCACTATTTTTTATTTATTCCTGCTTTGTTAATGCTTTAGCAGCATAAAGAATTCAGGCAATGCAACTTACCATATACTTGTAGTCTATCAGTGCACATTTACTGAATCTTGAGCGGTATGAATCTTTAGGATATTTCTTTAAGACTCTTGGGGTGTGTCTAGACTACACCTCTCCAGCGACAGAGAGATGTAGATTAGGCACATTGAAATTGCTAATGAAGCCAGGATTTAAATATCCCATGCTTCATTAGCATAAACATGGCCACTGCTTTTTTTCAAAATGGATTTTTTTCGGAAAAAAAAACGGCAGTCTAGGCGTGGATCTGTTGAAAATAAACCCTTTTTCGACAGCTCCTGTAAACCTCATTTTTTGAGGAATACAGGATCTGTTGAAAAAGGGTTTATTTTTGACAGATCCAAGTATAGACTGCCTTTTTTTCCCAAAAAAACTCTGTTTAGAAAAAAAAGCCGTGACCATGTTTATGCTAATGAAGCGCAGGATATTTACATCCCAGCTTCATTAGCAATTTCGATGTGCTTGATTTGTCTAGACATAGCCTTGGGTTCCACAACTACAGATGATGTATTTTAAGTAGTGTATCCTTCCCAGAGGAGGTAGCATAAAGTCAAGCTCAGCCCTATTGTCTGTCTGTCTCCAGAGGCAGTTAGAGACTGTCTGTTTCATTGGTGTATATTGTTATTGAGTCATAGAGAATCACGTAATGGATGTCTGAGCATACCCCTTACATTCCTTGATATCCTTCCAGGAGGATGAGTCTCTCCAGGGCTGACTGACAAGAGTAATTTTTAAAGTTTGACTCTGTCCTGGAAAGTGGCTGTAAAGATGGCATTGTGAGGTCTTGTTATTTTTATTTTTCAGTGACTCCATACCAAACATACTCAATTGGCACAACTAAAAAGATGCTTTTTATAACTGCCAGTCATGCAAACTCAGCCTGCATTCCAAACTTTCAACTGAGTTCCTTCAGGTACTTGTATCACAATCACTAAAGCTTCTTTAAGAAGAATAACATTCTCAGCAACAGTGGTTCAGCAGAGTGAAGTGGAATAAAAACCTTTGCCAAAAAATTAAGCAGATGTGACTGAATGTGTACAAGAAGCCTGTCTGTTGGAGGAGCATAGTGAAATTATTTGGGTCTGTGTTATATAGGAAATCTGACTAAATGATCATAATGGTATATTAAAATCTGCGAAGGGGCATTTCTTTCTATCCTTTTACTGCCAATAACAGCACTCTAGAGTTGAATATCTGAAATGGAAGTTGAAAATTTCAGTATGTTAACACAGAGACGAGGCCCATTGGATTGAAGATTTTACCATATCCCTCCCCTTTCAATGATATCACTGATTAAGAAGTCAAGATGACCATTTCCAGCAAAGGAGACATTGCCTTAGCCACAGATTAGGAACTTGAGCCAACGTCTAGTCTCCCAAGGCAGAATTTGGCAAAGATAATTTTCTTAACTGCACTATTAACTTATTTTAGAAAAATAAAAACAAGGTCTGGATCTGCACAGTAGTAATTAGTACATCACTATGTCTGTGGGTCACTACTATAGATACCATAGATCGACCAGGGGAGAAGAATCCCAGGACCATAATGTATTACCTTTTACGTTTCTTTTTTCTTGTATAACTCAAACTTTCACCTGTAGAGTGGGTCTTTACCCTGGTGCACCTTTTCTGTAGAATAGGTAGCTCTTGTATGCAACTGGATTGTGAGCTATTCAGGGTTTACCCTCCCCATTAGGCCACAAAATAGAGACTTTCAATGTGATTTTGCAGAAGATTCACAGCACTTTTTATCTGTGATAATTATCTCCCCCCCCTCTATGCCCAATACCGTGGCATAATATAGCATCTGTAACACAGGAAGACTAGTGGTTTACTTGAAGTCACACAGGAGGTCTGTGACGGAGCAAGGAACTGGATCTGAGTCCATGTTTACATTGGTACTTCACAGTGCTGTAACTTTCTGGTTCTGAGCTGTGAAAAATCACACAGATGCACCCCTGAACATATCAATTTACTGCACTGTGTAAAGAACCAGTGTGAATCAAGCTACAGCACTGAGAGCTTTTTTCAAAAAAAGTGACTTTTTTTCAAAAAAAACTTGCCCTGAGTCTAGACTGCTGCCACGTTCTTTCAAAATTAAATCGAAAGAACGCTGCAGTTTTTTCAATCACGATAAAGCTCATGTCATGAGGAAGAACACCTTTTTTCGAAAGTGCTCTTACGAAAAAAGGCGTTCTTGAATGCAAACAGGGATTTTTCGAAAGAGAGCATCCATACTCCATGTGGTTGCAGTCTAGACACTCTCTTTCAAAAGAGGCTTATAGTCTAGATGCAGCCCCAGCACTTTAGCTACTCCCCTCACAGAGGGGCTACGTCTAGACTGGCATGATTTTCCGCAAATGCTTTTAACGGAAAAGTTTTCCATTAAAAGCATTTGCGGAAAAGAGCATCTAGATTGGCATGGACATTTTTCCGCAAAAGCACTTTTTGCGGAAAAGCATCCGTGGCCAATCTAGACGCGCTTTTGCGCAAAAAAGCCCCGATTGCCATTTTCGCGATCGGGGCTTTTTTGTACAAAACAAATCTGAGCTGTCTACACTGGCCCTTTTGCGCAAAAGCTTTTGCGCAAAAGGACTTTTGCCCAAATGGGAGCAGCATAGTATTTCTGCAAGAAACTCTGATTTCTTACATGAGATCTCAGTGTTCTTGCGGAAATTCAAGCGGCCAGTGTAGACAGCTGGCAAGTTTTTCCTGTTTTTGTGGAAAAACTTGCCAGTCTAGACACAGCCAGGTGGTTTACATGGAGTGCTGCACTTTAACCTGTTAAGTATAGACATAGCCTCAGTCTCCTGAGTCCCAGGCTAACAGCCTCATCACTATGAACCTAAAACCAAGTCTCAGCATGTTAAAGAAAGAAGCTGTTCAATTATTCTGTACTATTTGGGGTGGAAATATAATTGAAATAACAGAAAATCAGTTTGATTTATTATTTTGGATGTTTTTATAATATTACCAGTCCAGTACCGCTTATGCTATCAAATAAGTAACTACTATACTATGAACATTAATTAGAGATCTTGTTAAAATTTTGCAAAATATCTTCATATTATTTTTATTGGCTTTTCAAAATTTCATTCTCTTCTCCACAGACCTCCACCCCCATAAACCAAAACATCTCAACCAATTCTGATTGCAAGCTGCTTGGGACAGATTATTACACCTATCACATCTAGCACCAACTGCACTTAGTATGCTTAAGAAATCAGAAACAAGACTAATGATTAACTGGTAGCATGAAAGAAACGTATTATTGAAAGGGAAGGTATAGTCCCCAAATTAATCTAATTATTTTGCCTTAGTACCTACATAAGATGAAGTTTACCCAAAAAGGATTCTGTTTAGTGAATATTGGTGGAGTAAGAAAAAAAAAAGGCTCCATGAGGAAGACTGAGGGAACATATCACACCATATATTTCTTTAGAACAAAAGGAGTGCATATATGGGTGAAGACAATAAGCAATTTAAACCTACAGTGGTTTCAGCAGAGTAGCACAGAAAGAATGACCTCTGAATCCCCTTGTTCCCAAAGAATAGTGCAGACAACAATCTGACCATGCTTTTTGTGCTCAGAATAAAACACACTATTTCTACAGGTGAATGCAGCCAAAGGAAGTTACTCTGAATGCCAATTTGGCCTATAGGATAATAGCCTATTTTTTATAGAAGTGCTGATTCAGCATTATGCAAAGTTCCCAGAAAGAGAAAGATCTAATGTCATCTAAAAATTCCCTAACCTATTACTCATCCAAAGAAGGAACAGAAACAATACCATGAGCAGTCACAAAACAGTAATAATAGTAATTATAGGTAGGAAACAGATTATAAGCGTGTCACAAGTGCTTTCATGAACAAATTCATGAAGATCAAAAATTGGAACAGAAAAAGAGGCGACATTAATCAAATAAACCATTCACAATGAAAAGTTGCAGAACTCTAGTGCAGAATATGTAGACAGAGACAAAGTTATATCCTATAGCAACCCTGTGTTGAAAAGGATGAAGGACATGCAAGAATACATAAAATGAATACTAATGAGAATGTTCAGCACCTGATATTCATTTTTCCAGCAAATACAGAAAAACAAATCAAGCAATAATACATAAAGGTCAAATCCTTTTATCGCTGTCCATTCAAAAATGGAGAATTATATTAAGAGTGAGACACGTATGCATTCTTAACTAGGCAGCTTGAGGATAAACTACTGAGTCACTGTTACTGAAAGTTTTTCATCTTATTTTTTATTTCTCTATATGAACAAGTAGTCTTTCAACAAAACAGCACTTAGGCAAAATGAGTAAAGCAAAACTCGAGAAAGAGTCCTTCTGTATGCTCCTGAAATAACCCAGGTTTTTTCAGAGTTTGAATAAACTGAAGGCTTGTCTACACAGGGAAATTTACCAGTATAACTGTGCTGATATAATTACACCAGAATGACTAGGTTAGTTAGTAAGTTTCCCCATGTAGACAAGCATGTAGGCTAGGTCTACACTGCAGGCTTCTTGTGCAAGAACGGCTGTTCTTGTTCAAAAACATGCAGAGCATCTACACTGCACGCGCGTTCTTGAGCAAGTAAATTTCCAGTAAAGCATTGGAACAGAGGGCTTCTTGCCCAAGAGTTATTCCTCTCCCCACTTCGAAGTAGGAATAAGTGATCCTCCGGAAAAGGGCTTTTTTCCGGAGGATCGGGGCCAGTGTAGATGCTCTTTTCCGGCTTTTCTAAAAGCCGGAAAAAAGCGGCAGACATTTTTATTTAAATGCCGCGGGGGATATTTAAATCCCCCGCGCATTTCCCTATTACGACCTGTGAAATTAGCATGCCCCTTTCGGAAAAGGGGCCAGTGTAGATGAGCCCTATGGCTAAAATGGCCATCAGAGCTTTTTTGCGCAAGAGAGTGTCCACACTGCCATGGATGCTCTTGTGCAAAAGCACAACTCTTGCGCAAAAGCACATGGCAGTGTGAACGTGCTCTCTTGCACAAGATTTTTTGTGCAAGAACTCTTAAGCAAACCAGTTCTTGCTCAAGAAGCTGGGAGTGTAGACGTAGCCCTAGTTGCAAAAGTGTCTGGCTTTGGGGTTAAAGCAGCAGTATTCCAAATTCTGAGCCAAAGAAAGAGATGCAAATTCCCTGACTTCAAGTTTTAAAGCAAACAAAAATCACAAACACCCTTTCAGACAGGTTTGGAAAAAGTTAAATTCTCTGTAACTTGAGGGGTCCCAACCTTAGCCTCAGGGTAACTGGCTCCCCAATCACACCCATTAACTTACTCTTAATTTCTGGTTTGGTTTCACTGGTGGCTTTTGCTTCCAGCTGCTTCTTGTATATGTGCATTAACCTCTAGCTGTCCAGAGCTGTGTCACAGCTCTAAAGACCCAGAGCTTCCTGACACTGTTGGGTTCCTGCAAAATAATATAATCCATCACAGTGTACATTGCTAAAGGAAATATAAAAAACATGAAAGCCTCTCTTTTGTATAAATAGTGTGCTTCCAAATAGCATAAGATCTACAAATCCTTTTGATAATGAGAATGGGAAAGGACTGGAGTGGGTTGAATTTTTCCTGGGGGTCATGTCCTCCTCAATGTTCGCCCTTTTTTTTTACCCTGAAATTGAACAGATTAACAGGGAATCTTGTTGCTGCTGCTGTGCCACACAACCAAAAGTCTGATGCCAACTTGATGTTTCCAGCAACTCTGAGAAATGTGCCAATGCAGACACAATTTCTGGGTCTTGCTCACAGCATGCCTCTTCAGTCTGGTGAAATTGTTAGTGGCTACAGCTACTTCCACCAGAGATGGGACCAAAAATGCAAGTGCAAATCAACTATTGCATGAAATCTTGGTCCTCTTAATGCTAATGGTAGTTTTGCCATTGGCTTTGATAGTAACAAGTGGGGTTGAAGAGCAGTGAGAATGTGTTAGCCTTGCAATTGCATTAGAGCAAGGGTGGGCAATAATTTTGACAGGGTGGGCCACGTGAAGATTTTGGAAAGTGATGGAGGGCTGCACTCTTCCATGATATTAATGGAGGAGATGTGGGGTCTGAAATGGCATTCGGGTGCAGAAGGGAGCTTGGAGTAAGGGACTGGGGTGCAGGTGTGAGACTGGAGTCTGGGAAGGAGTTTGGGTGAAGGAGGCAGTTGTGACCTAGGACAGGGAACTGGCGTGCAGGGGTTTGGGATGTGGCCTAGGATAGGAGGGGATTATGATCTTGGGCAAGAGATTGGGGTGCCAGATCTGGGAGGGGGTAAGGATATAAGAGGGGGACAAAGGGTTTGGGTCTGTTGAGTGGGGGGCAGAGAGTTGGGGCAGGAAATGGCTGGGGTGCCACAAGCAGGCTGAGGCCAAGGGATTTATCTGCCAGCTGCCACACTAGCCTGCCTGCCTGCAGAGCTAAGGTTTGCAGAGCTTAAAATGTTTCCAAGCCAGCCAGCCTGCCTGCTTGCCTGGCCACGTGCTTCACTGAATAAGTGAGCAGAGAAGAAGGAGCATGGTTTTTCTTGGCTGCCTGTTATTCCAACAAGCAACTCTCATTGGCTGGTTTCTGGCCAATGGGAATGAGGTAGCTACTGAAACTTCCCCCCTTCCTTCCAGTTTTAAAACAGAAATGGAGCCCTGCAGCTGCATTTATGCACAGCACATTGGGTTGCGGGGCAAGCAGGGGAGCCTGCCTGGAGCTCCCTGCTGCTTCTCTGGGCCAGATCTAGTGGCTTGGTGGGCCAGATTTGGCCCATGGGCCATATTTTTCCCAGGTCTGCTACTTTGGGTTACTATGGGCTGTTTTCTAAGATTTCTTGGTTCCCAGGATGTTAAATCTGGTGGGACCCCGGTGTCTGCATTAGAGGATCATCTCCAGAGAAGTAATAACTTGTCCTTGGCATTCCACCATCCTGCCCAACTCCTCCAGAATTTGTGCCAATGTACATGCTCTCTGGAAAGTGTCTGCTGGTTCAAACAGTACTTGCCCTGTGTTACTGGACTCATAACTGACTGATTTAGTGATACTATTTTTGTGAGACTCTCCAGGACCTTTAATATCAAGATCCTTCCTGATCCCTTAATACTGAAGCTGATCAACATTTTTCATTCAAAAATTTTTTCCAGAAAACATTTTTTTTTCTAAAATAATTTTCAGGGTTTTTAAAAATATTTTCAGTTATCTTTGGGGTTTTAGAGTCAGATTTATTTTCTCAATTTCTCTTCCCTTTTCTTGCCCCCTCCCCTATCTCTTTCCATTTTGTCACTTAAAAAGCAAGGGAAAGGAGGAAAACTGAAACGCCAATACCAATAATATTAGAAGACTTTAAACATTTCATTTTTTGTGAAACATATTTTGATCAATTCTGCTTAACACTTTAGAATCCAAGAAGTTCCCCAAACACACACCCACAACTCTCAGGGTATGTCTAGACTTCATCCCTCTGTCGGCAGAGGGATGCAGATTAGGAAGGCCAACATTGCAAATGAAGCAGGGATTTAAATATCCTGTGCTTAATTTGCATAAAAATGGCCACCATTTTGACCAACTCAGCACTTTGTTGGAAAAAAGAGGCAGTCTAGAGGGGGATCTGTCGAGAAAGAAAGCCTTTTTTGACAGATTCTTTATGCCTCCTGTAAGGAGGTTTACAGGATCTGTCAAAAGATGCTTTCTTTCTCGACAGATCCCCCTCTAGACTGCCTCTTTTTGCCAACAAAGTGCTGAGTTGGTAAAAATGATGGCCATTTTTATGCAAATTAAGCACGGGATATTTAAATCCCTGCTTCATTTGCAATGTCGACCTGCCTAATCTGCATCCCTCTGCCAGGAGTGGCCCTAGACGAGCTGCCAGCAACTGGTGCCCTAGGTAAAACGCGCAATCGGCGCGCGATCGACACCCCCGCCTCCAAAGCCCTCAATAGCCATTTATCTTGGTGCCCTAGGCAACCGCCTAGTTCGCCTGTATTGACAGAGTGATGCAGTCTAGACATACCCTCAGATGCACTGTGGCAACAGCTGAAACTACTTTGTTAAATCAAGCCCAAAGATTTTCAAGTTTCAAAAAAGTGCCTCCCTCTGAGGTATGCCGCTAATGGGGGAGTTAGAGAAAATTGCTACTAAGGGCTGTTTTCTAAGATTTCTTGGTCCCCAGGATGTTAAATCTTATGGGACCCCTGTGTATGCTGCACTTTTAAAGTGACAGCAAAGTATGAAATGTACCCACAGAGGCATCTCTTACTGGATGAAAGAGTCCAAGACTGCAGGCATAGACAGACAATTTGCAGATGGTTTTAAATCTTAATAAAGATAATTTTTCCAGGAAAAAAATGCTGGAGCTCATATAGGCATGTTCAAGCTTTTACAATTTTTTCTCATTTAAAATTCCAGTTTTTCAAGAAGTAGCCCTTTGTAAAGAATTACACAGATTAGAGTAGGTAGTAGGTCAAATTCCATTTCCTCAACCTTGAAAGGGTCCTTGTAAATTTAAAAGATTGTTTGGCCTAAGTAATGCCACAGATTTAGTTTTCTCCACTCTGTTTTAGCAAAACTTTGATGCCTTGTGTTGTATCATGAACAAAAAAAAGGTGATATTACAAATGCAGCTTCTAGCAATACAGTACATTGTGATTCTACATTAACATCCACTAACATGTACATCCATGTAGTAAAAAGGCAGGGCAATGACTGGAAAGGGTTTTTTAAAATAAAATGTGCAAGTGAAAGCATATGTCCTCAAAGCAAAGGATGTGTGATTTCAGACTGCCAAATATAATTACAGATTGAAATAAATGTTCTCCATTAAAATGCATGAATCCGTTGGGCTTAGATTGAAGGCTCTCAGTATTGTCTTTTGTGATTGTCTATGTTAGAATAGAAAGCACTCAAATAGCAACAAAGTTGAGATAATTGAAATAGATATACACAATGGCTAAATATTGTTCAGCATCTTAATCATATGAAAGTAACAGGGCGATGTGTGTTTTTTTCTGGGTTTTAATCTAATGAGTCTCTTAGCATCAGGAGCAAAGTGAATGCTAGTCACCTGCAGATGTCTGATCACAGGTGTATACAATGGAACTGAATTATTAACTATGGACTGCTTCAGCAAGATGCTGAGCTCTCTGGCCCCTATCCAGGAAAGCTCTTAAATATGAGTTTAACACTAAGCACGTGAATCTCACCTGCACTGCTCATGCTTTGTTGTTTTGCTGGACCAGAGCCACTTGCAGGATCAGCCCCTCTGCCTTACATCAGTTTAATAGTTCTGTAGCACCACTGACATCAGTGGAGTTACTCCTAATTTACATCAGTAGGAGAGGAAAAATATGGGGCCCTATCCATCCTCCCTCCAACTGCTCAACCATAGGCTCACCTGCCAAAATATATCCACTTTTTAAACCCTATCAGCAGAAGACTTTCTTGGCTCACGTTTTTGAAAACAATTTACTGCAAATATCTTTAGCACTGATGTTCACACACCAGGCAATGGTGCAAATATATGCATTTCAGAGATTTTGGCTTCATGCTAGACAGCTGGGAAACATATATATTTCTGCATATGTTTTGACGCTGGTATGAAACAAAAACAAATATTTTTTGAAATTTCCCATACAATGGAAAGGCTAATGAAATTCAATTTTGAATGTTTAACAAAATGTTGATCATTTCCATTTTTCATTATTATATAACTTTTACAATATTATGACGTGTCATCAGTGGTGCATAATGACATCATGACAAATATTCCATTATTTTATATTATTCTGTTTTTAAATCATTAAGGGAAGCTATACATAGTACTGATTGAAACATTTTAATTTCTAGGTTGAAAGTTCTCCTGTTTCCGATGTTATTAAGTAGTTTGACACTTTGATTTAGAAAATAAGATAAAGCACTCAGTGTACTAATTAGATGAACAGTTGTTTTCAATATCTTTGTGTTAGCCTGGAATAATTTTCCATTTCAGTTTTTTTTATGGAAAATTTCATCAAAATCTGTGTGATTTCAAGAAAAATGTTAGTTTTGTCAAAGCAGCATTTTGTGATGGAAAACCATTTTTACAAAAAATTCCCAACTAGCTCTACTTCACACATATGCCATACTTCACAGGGCAGGGCAGCAATATTTCTAGCTTCCCCTGAGGGAACTTTAGCACTGAAAACATATTAGCAGATATCTTTAAATTCTGTGGCTTTTTTATCCCCTGTCAGGATTGAGCAGAAAAAAATAAGAAAACTGCAACTGATCAATGATACCCTGCGATTTCATCAGAAGTAGGTTTCAGCTTGTTACTGCTGTGCTAGGTAAATATTCAACAGACTCTTAGAGAAATAGAGAACCAGGCACTTACAATGCAGTGGTCTTTTATCAGAAACAGCCTCACACATAGTGAGCCATATGGGGAAAGCTTATCGATTTATACTTTTCTGCAACAATCTCCAGAGCCTAACTTCAGTGCAAACAATTACTACAAGTAGTGACAAAACTATGGCAGACACATACAGCGTGGATGAGCAGTCAGATTACTGCACATTTGGGCAGATCTCAAACTGACATTGAACTGTTATCATGTCACAATGGGGAAAACTCTCAGAAAGAGTGACTCTCTTCAAACCCTGAACAAGGAATTTTATTAAAATAAGCAAAACCATCGAATCCCCAAGGCTACCCTGTCTCTTTCTACTTCACCATATAGCTTTCACATACAGCCTGTCTGGAAACCAGCCAGAGGTTCAAAGTGCCCGTATACACACAGCTTCCCTTCACACTGGATCTGTTTCTTCAGACCACAAATCCTGAACAAATTCTAGATCAAGAGAAGTTACTACTTATATCATGCATCTGACGAAGTGGGTCTTTGCCCACGAAAGCTTATGCTCCTACACTTCAGTTAGTCTATAAGGTGCCACAGGACTCCTCATCGCTTCTACTTATATCATGTGCTAAGATTCAGTCATCATCTGACTATGAGTGGGGTTTTATTTAATCAACCTATTTGTAATATCAAATCAGTGCTCACATTCTACTTGTAACCCTATGCAAATATTTTTCCAGTATATTTTGTACATGATCCATTAGTTAATTTTGTTTTCTTTTAATAGTAATAACATTTTGCTCTTCTAAAACATCACCAGTATCAGGATCTCAAAGGGCTTAAAATAGATTGATATTGTTTCAACAGTTTTAATTTTTATATTCTCCTGTTTGTTTACATGTTGTTAGATGTCAGAGTGCTGATTGGTTCATTTAAGCAGGAAACTCCTTGAACTTAGGATCAAATTCTGGTCTCTTATGGTTTTTTATATCACCCTCCTTGCCACTGTTACCTGATACACTGAAGTCAATGGGAAATTTACCGAGGTTTTGACCTAGGCTGCAGGAAATACCTTACATTGTTAATCATTATGCATGCAATCCTGGTTAATTATTTTACCTGGTGTACAGATCTGATATAATACAAAGAAAAGAATTATTACTTCAAATCCCTTACCCACATTGCCATATGTTGGTTTTCTGAATACCTTATCTACTTTCTTTGTACTTTATTAAATACTTTTCCCTAAAGAAAGTTTAATATAAGGGGTCCAGATTCAGGCTCTCTTAACTTTTGTATCAGTTGCACAAGAAGGCTACAAAAGCACCTTTCTAGTTTCCAGAGAAATGATTTGTTTTCAGTAAGCATGCCAGTATGTGTTGAGAGCCTAAGAACCATGTTTGTTTCTAGATCCACATTATCATTAGAATGTCAAAGGAGATTATTAAAATTACTGAGACATAGTAGGTTAGGAAATATAATGCAAAGGCACCTGCAGCTAACATTCCACCCATCTACATGGTATTTGTAACATGGTTTTATGGTCCAGAACACCAGCCTATCACTTCACCATCTCATACTGAATGGAATTCCGTATGGAGTGGAAATCCATCAATTTCACCACCTGAAATCTGCATTACGATGAAACTTTAACAAATGGGCCCAATTTTAATATCAAGTCAATTCAAAATATGTAGCTAAAACTTCTGCTTCATATTGCAGGGTGTGATCCCATCAATGTAAGACACTTCAGAGAAATGATGTATTTCAATAATTCCTAGGAACCCATTCTTTCCCTAGATATTGTACTCAGAGGAGAGGCAGTCCTTCAGAAGAGATCAGAAAGAGAAATAGGTTTTAAAAAGCATTAATAGTAATTCTTTCACAAGCCAGCACTCTTGTGGGGAATTTTCACAAGATAAGGAAAACTCCTGGCATCCTGTTAAAGATGGTTCCCATTGCTAAGGACATCAGAATGAGTCATTGGTCCACCAGATGGTGAAAACAGAATGCACTGCATAGGCAAAAAGCAGATGCACAGCTATCTGTGTTCAGTTTCAGATCTTAGCTTGCAATCAGTCTTCAAACTATCAGGTTAAAACATGGATAGCAGCCTCTCCACAGAAGATAACACCAAGTAAATTGCAGATCCTAGTACTATCTCCACTATGAGGTTGTGAGACTTAGGAGTTTCATTTTCCCATCAAACCCTGATCCAGGTTCAGGCACAGAGGAAGAGATTTTCCTCAAAATCAAGAAGTGAAGAACAAAAAACAAAATAAAGTTATTTTATTTCTTCAGTAAACATTTCCTTTGTACAGACACCAGTCTGTAACCAGCCTCTCCCCACACAATGCCATCTATTAAGTGATTTATTCAAAAAAATTATTTTAAAAATGATGTAATCTAAAATGATGCGGACATGAATTATTTAGACAAGATTATTCCATGGGCAATGCCTTCACAACCTTTACTAGCCTGGATACACTGGATGTGTTCAGTGATTCCCACACAGTTTGTATTCTGAAATCCTACCAGGTGGTAGGATGATGATGGAGATGGAGATAGAGATGATGGAGGCTGCAGGGCCTTACATCCAACTACAAAATAACCAGGGGCCTTGTTTTCTATGAGGCAAGAGGATCAGTTGCTCCCTCTCCGAATTTTCATAGGTCTATACCTTCCTTTATGTTTTCCCTTTTCTTCTTCCTCCATTACACCTCTCCCCGCCACATGACTTTGCAGGACATAATATAATTATATGGAATGTTCTACATAGTGACATTATTTTGCCCATCCCACACCAGAATTTTTCTGAAATGATGACCCTGTCCCACAGAAAAAAGTTTGAAGTCCCAGTCCCACAAACTACACCCTCTGTATGGATGGAACCCTATGCTCACATGGAGACCGATCAATGTAAGCGGTGTTCCACATAGGCAACCCTGCAATGCAGTTGGCAGGATTGGGAACTACCTCTTCTCACCATATTTAAAATAAAAGAACATATGAGGCCAAATTCCTCTGTCAGCTTTGATGCAGTGGACTGTCCCTCGATGAATGTAACTGGGAACCACGTAGAGCCATTTACCTGCAAATATATATAGATAGGATATTCAATCTGACCTTTCTGATCAGGCTTATGGGCTGTTTTCCTGGGGGTATAGTATCATAAGGCTGTTAATGAATATCTTGATTCTAACTGTGCATCACTGTGCAGTTGTCTAACACAGATTTAACCTCCCTGGTGCAGGATTCTCGGAGAGCACCTAGATCAGAGAGTCCTAGGAGACTAGAGGCATAGAGCCTGGAGGCTGGAGGTGGCCAGGGAGCTGGGAGCACAGCAGAGCCCAGAGGCTGGCTGTGGATCCTGGTAGTGATGCTGGGACAGATGAGCTTGGCAGCAGCAGCAGTCCTGGAATTGACCCCCAACCCTCCGGTCTGGCAAACTCCCTCCTTTGGGACAGGTCAGGTCCTGAGGGTGCTGGGTCAGGACGGTCCAACCTGTATTTCTGTGGCCTGAAGTTACTAGATTCTTGGACATTACAATGCATTATCCTGTTAATGTATATACCTGGAAAGATTTGAAACTCTTACTCACCATTGGTCTGGGAATAAGTAGTGCCAAATTGAGCATCCCGCTAAGTGTAGTTGAATCATGGTATTTTCAGTTCAGCATGTAACACTCAATTTTTTGTCACCCCTTCCAATAAAATCATGATGAACGTTATTTTAACATTTAGATGGAAGGAAAAAGAGTTACTAATAGGGATACAGATCTCCCTCCCCTGTGTTATGTATTTTTATAAGCTCCCATCTCAAGAGAAAGTTATTTTCCTATCTAGACATTAGGTATATGTCATTTTCAGTTCTCACTTTCTTTCACTGAAAATATCAGTCCCCAGATGCTCCTCTTGATTACTTGTAGCTAGAAATGGTGGGATGAAATGGTCCCTGATATAGCTCCATTGAGGGAAGGTATAGGGGGCAATTTTCCTGGGGTCTGGTGATTCAAAAGGGCCCCAGACGCCCAGTCACTGTCACCACTGCAGGTTCCTTAGTTTCCTGTGATCAGAGGTGACTGGTGAACATGGGCAAGGGGGAACGCCAGTCACATGACACACACCCCTTTCTGGGAAAGAGCCAGGACAACCCCTCTCTGCCCCTAGCTCTGCCTCTCACCCTCCTCCACCTTTGCACCTCGTCTTCCCCCTCCCCAAGCGATGTGACCTGGGGGACTAGGAGGGCTGGCAGCTGGCAACAGCAGCAAGAGTCTCCCTGCCTAGTATGGCCAGCCCCTTATCCTCCTGCCCACAGTGTTTGGGGCACATACTCGTTATCCCCATCTGTCATCTATGCTTGTGATCATATCACCCCTTAGTGGTCAACACTTCCATTGTCACAGTGGAACAAAACTTATATGGGAGGTGTGACAGGGCGCCTGCCCTGCACTGGCCCTTTAAGGGCAAAACTCAGACCCGGAGCAGGGGGCTGGAAGCAAAGACTCAGCTGAGGCTGTTAGGGCTAATGAGAGCCCAGCTGGGGGATATATAAAGAAGCACAGTTTGTTTTGGAAGGAGAGCAGTGAAGAGCTGGAAGCAGGAGGCTCCCAGGAGGGAGGACCATATTGGGGCAGCCAGGCAGGGCTAGGAAAGAGCCAGCTAAGGCACTCCCGGGCTGGGGGCCTGAGGCAAGGCCCGGGGCTTGGAGGGTGGTAGCAACACAGCCCAGGTAAGCAGGGCAGCAGATACACACCCTGTGCCGGTGATGAGCGGCCCGTACAGACTGTAGCTTGCCTGGAGATGAGCTAGATGAAGACAGTCAGTGGGTCACTGAGGCACGGTGGGGAGCGCACCCCCTGACAGGAGGTCACAGTCACAAAGAGAGAGGCTTGGGCCAGTCCCATGAAGGGCTTTGAAAAGCACCACAGAGATTTGGTATTTGATTTTGCATTCAGTGGGAAGCCAACTTGTGCAGCCCCCAGCAGACCACCCATTACCAATCCATGTAGTTGTATGTGATGGTATTTTGAAAAGAAGTCAGACTGGAGTGGGATAAAGGACATGCTTGTGACTGAAGCATTGATGGAGACCCAGGTTCACTTTCCAGTATTTCTACAGATCTCCTGTCTGACTGTGAAAATTAACAGTTCAATGCTTCAATATGCTCATCTGTTTAAGTGGATATTATTATTGCCCTACTTCATAGGAATAGAGAGGTAGCCATGTTAGTCTGATCTTGTTAAAAATAAAGGAAAAACTGTGTAGCACTTTAAAGACTAAACAAGATGGTTTAATAGGTGATGAACTTTCGTGGGCCAGACCCATTTCATCACATTCGTAGGGATATCCAGGAGATCAATTCATTATCATTTTTTGATACACTCACCTATGATCGATTTTGGGACCGGCTCTGTTCAATATCTTCATCAACGATTTAGATATTGGCATAGAAAGTACGCTTATTAAGTTTGCAGATGATACCAAGCTGGGAGGGGTTGCGACTGCTCTGGAGGACAGGGTCATAATTCAAAGTGATCTGGACAAATTGGAGAAATGGTCTGAGGCAAACAGGATGAAATTTAATAAAGACAAATGCAAAGTGCTCCACTTAGGAAGGAACAATCAGTTTCATACATACAGAATGGGAAGTGACTGTCTGGGAAGGAGTATGGCAGAAAGGAATCTAGGGGTTATAGTGGACCACAAGCTGAATATGAGTCAGCAGTGTGATGCTGTTGCAAAAAAAGCAAACATGATTTTGGGATGCATTAACAAGTGTGTTGTGAGCAAGACTCGAGAAGTCATTCTTCCGCTCTACTCTGTGCTGGTTAGGCTTCAGTTGGAGTATTGTGTCTAGTTCTGGGCACTGCATTTCAAGAAAGATGTGGAGAAATTGGAGAGGCTCCAGAGAAGAGCAACAAGAATGATTAAAGGTCTAGAGAACATGACCTATGAAGGAAGGCTGAAAGAATTGGGTTTGTTTAGTTTAGAAAAGAGAAGATTGAGAGGGGACCTGATAGCAGTTTTCAGGTATCTAAAAGGGTGTCATAAGGAGGAGGGAGAAAACTTGTTCATCTTGCCCTCTGAGGATAAAACAAGAAGCAATGGGCTTAAACTACAGCAAGGGAGGTTTAGGTTAGACATTATTTGGTCCTGCCATGAGGGCAGGGGACTGGACTCGATGACCTCTCGAGGTCCCTTCTAGTCCTAGTATTCTATGATTCTATGACTGTGATGGGGACACAGATATTCCTGAATGTATAGTGGGTGCACTGCACTAGGTTGGAGGGTGGTTGTCTGTCTTCACTCAAAGAAATCTCGTCCCAAATGGCCTGTACTTGTAACAGAACACCCTGACCTATGACCCAGCCAGTCTGTTCCTGCAGATGTACCACAATTCCTACAGCACTGACAGGATTTCATTTCTTACTTACCATGTGAGAAATCCCCAAACAGCACAAGATGTTCCACGGTAATTACACTTTGCTCAGTGGGATTACTGAGTGACATGTTGTGATATATCAAGCGGCAACTGGGAAGTAAACTTGTATCACCACAGTTGTCTCTTTGTCCAGTGCAGTATGTTTACAGCTGAACACAGTATGAACGTCGAGATAAAAGGAAGTTGCTAAATAGTTTACAGTATCATGCACTCTGTCAGTAGTACCGGTAGCCTTTGAAGCTTTTTTCTTGGCTTGAGAAATGTGTGCATTCATAATTTATTTAGTTTAAATAT
The DNA here is from genome assembly GCF_049634645.1 of Pelodiscus sinensis. Lineage (NCBI taxonomy): Eukaryota > Metazoa > Chordata > Testudines > Trionychidae > Pelodiscus > Pelodiscus sinensis. The sequence goes on along the minus strand of NC_134715.1, from coordinate 88,492,530 downwards.
TGGTTTTAATATTTTAGACCATACTGTTTTCAGAACAGATTCACAGGAGAATGCAGTAATGACACACATTTAAGATACGATTCAAATGTACCATAGTGTAAAACATGTTCTTTGTTTGTTCTTTAAATCCAAAACACCTCATGCTATTAAATGTAGAGTAATTTCTGAGAGTAACTGAACAGGCAAGGTAAAAAAATAGGATGTGTATGGTGATAGAAGGGCTAAAATGTTTAATCAAAGATCAGGTAATGTTTTCACAATTTATGGAATATTATTCTGGTGACAGCAAGAACAGAAAGTCTTGCTGATAATTAATATTTGGACTAATTTGTATCACTCCTTGGTCTATCTGTCTTTGGCTTCCCGACATTTCTTGTTGCCATGGTTATGTAGAGTTGCAAAATACTAAAGAGAACAAAAGATTGGTGCAAAAAATGTTTTGTTCTTTCCTTTCCTGCAGGGCAGAGGAGCTTGGCTTTGTGTGTGAAGGATTTGTATTTTATTTATTTATTTTAAGATCTTTTGCACATAGTACATAAGCTTTATGGGACCATGAGAAACTTGTCTACACCCATGATTAGCGGTCATCTGGCTAACTAAAATCATTCTGGATGATGGATGTTGCCAGACCAGAGAGTGCCGGTCTAGAAAGATTCAACCTGTACAGGTTGAACCTCTCTAGTCCAGAACTCTCTGGTCTGGAAACATCCATCATCCAGAATGATTTTAGTTAAATGGATGTTCACTAATCATGAGTGTGGCCAAGTTTCCCACACTAATCCCATAAAGTTTGTTTACAGCCATGATTCTAGGGTTGCCAGATAGTTTCAGAAAAAACACTGAACAAAAAAAACAAAACAAAACCATACATGGGGATAAAAAAAAGGACCCCGAGAGTTGTTAAGCAACATTGTGGCCCCTTTAAAAATTGCAGGGGAGCTGTCCGGCCTGGCGCAGGGAGGCAAGATGGCAGGCCTCACCACTCGGTTTTTAAAGGGGCCACAGAGGTTTTTGTTTGTTTGTTCTTTGCTTAACAACTCTCCGGGCTGAGAGATCACACAAAACAAACTTAGACTTTATAACAGGTGTGAGTGTAAGGGGGGATTCCAGTCAAATATTAGGGAGGGCTTAAATATGTTTTTATGAATATACTATCTTTGCTGAAAATCCCCCAAGTTTCCAGAGCCTGCCCCCAAATTCCCACCCCAGTCCCCTGCCTCAGCCCAGCTCCTACCCCCCCCCCCCCAACTCCCTCCTAGAGTCTTAGGCGGGGGGAGAGGCGGGTTCTCTTGGACCCATTCTAGGCACCACCAAAAATTCTGCTAACCTGCCCCCTGGCTAGGAACCACATCAACCCTGGGAGGGTATTCCCTTGCCCTGCCCTGCCCTCGCTAGGATCCAGGACTCACTGGGGATGGGCGCTGCAGCAGGGAGTCCTGCTGTCACAGCAGGCATAGGAGGAGTGATCGCTAGCTCCTGCCCAGCTGCAGGAAGTGATTCACTGCCGCTGCTCACAGGGACTGTGGGACCAGGCTCCGGGCCAGATCCCCAAGCCCAGTGGGGGCTGCTGTGGGGCCCCGGAGCCTGGGCTGCAGCCGGGAGGGGGAATCTCTGGCAGGGCCAGTCCCACTGCTCCCCAGTAGCCTCTCCCAGCACAGTGCCCCAGCCTGGCCAGGCCCTGCCCGGCCCAACCCCAGGGCAGGGAAGAGAGACCCCCCCCCAGGAGTGGTGCCCCCCCCAGCTGCAGGGAGAGGGTTTGGCCCCAGGATGCTCCCAGGCCTCCCAGCCTGCGTGGATTTTAGCTGCCTTGGTTGAGTGGGAGATTAGTAATCGCCACTCCTCTAGGTTGCTAGGCTGCCTCCGTATTGAGCCGGACAGCCTAGAATTTTCACTTCCTGGCCAGGAAAAAATCAGACAGTACTGGACATTTTAGGTGTCCTGTATTTTCTGATTTTTTTTTTTTTTTAACCAAACAGGAGGTGAAAATACCAGACAGTCTGGTTCAATACCGGACACCTGGCAACCCTACACGAGTCCCAGCTCTCAGTGCTGTTCTTCTGTGCTGTTATTTGGCTCTAATTTACCCCTAAATGTCCTCTACCAGCCCAGTAAGCAGTGGAAGTGTTGGTAATGCTGCTAGACAATACTGACCTCCCAGAAAATTCTCTCATTTGGAAGCAGTCAGATCCTGAGGATGCCGGGCTAGAGAGGCTCAACCTGTATTATATTTAAAATATAAAGAACCTCAGTTCATTTGTTTAGTGTGGCCCTGCTGTATTAATATCAAGGTGCCCTTCACCAATCCTACAGTTACCAGTCCCAAAATACAATTTAGCGCAACCTAAGGGCTGCTTTATGTTGTACAACTGATAGCTGGGGATTGATTGGATGCAGTGACTCTGTAGCCGAACTTCCTTTTTTTTTTTTTTAAACTATATCTCCAGCCTTGGAACCATAGGAGCTATTATACAACTCTATGCCATCTGGGAATATACTCATGATGGGGGAAATCCTTGGGTAGCTGCCTTACACAGGATCAGCACTAAACAGTATCAGCAAGGACACAAGTCTGGGCCATGATGTACAAAGAATTTTTATAACCAGAGAAGAATAAAGTTTAGTTCTATAGAAGATTAGTTTTATCCATAAACAGAGAAGAATAAAAACATTCAAACTAGAGGCTTCTTTCGATCATCTAGCTATTCCCTCTCTGTCCAGTGCAGGACTTTCCCTACTGTACATTTTCTACTGTTTTCTCCAGGCTAGTTTAAAATGTCCCAAAGAAAGGATTTGGAGATGATTACACACCCTAATACCTCTTACTGTCAGAATATTTCCTTACTCCCTGATATTTAATCTAAATGTTAAACTTCAGAAAAGTATTAATCCTTATTGTACCCTTATATACCATCCTAAAGAATTACATCCCTCAGTATTGACACCTTTCAATGCAGCTGGCTATTCTAACCTTCCATTGCTACCTTTATAGCTGACTCAAACTTGGACATAAATCACATTCTTAAACTCCTGTGCCATTTTGCTTGCCTATCCTTGAAACTGTTTTATCTTCATATCTATTTTAAAGTGAATGAATCAGAATGCTGCATATTAGTCCAGATGCCAGTCAAAGTGAAGAGATACTGTAAGCTGGGGCATGCAGTCTTGCCAATGCATTCTAAAATAGACTTTGACACAGAGGGTCTGATTGGCTACTCATTTATGCTACTGTAAGTCAGGAGTAATTCCACTGAAGTCAGTGCCCAGGTGAAGCCAATGTAAGTGAGAGAAGAATCCATCTCATTATGTCTTGCAAAGCCCACTATGTCTTCTATGTACATGCAGAACAGAGCTTTTTCATTTTCTTTGGATGTAACCTACATTCATATTACCATCCCCAAATCTCTCTCCCCATGACTACTTTTTATATAACACATTCCTAATTTACACTTACCCGTGGGTTCTATTACCCCACCTGCATTATCATGCATTTCTTTAGGCCAAAGCACTCTTCCTTGAGTCCAAGCAGACACCTAAGTCATGCAGCAATTAACCGCTGTTTTCAATGTATATCTTGCTGCATTCACTACTCCCATCCTCACACCCCAGCTCTGTTTCAACCCGGGGGTGACTGTAGTGCTTGGGAAGTGCTGGGACACAAGTATACGAAATACCATAATAAGCCATTCCAGCTCCCAGAAATAGTTCAAAGGTATGACTCAATCATTGGTGGTGTCCTTTGGACTGGTCAGTATTGAAGTAACTTTCTATTAGGCTATATCTACACTATGGAGTTTTTCCAGGATACTGCCATGTCCAGGGAATGGGTCTGCTCTTCTGCTTTTTTTTGGGGGGGGGGGGGGGGAGAGCAAATGCACTCTTTTGGAAGCCCTGTCTTCCTCCTACCATGAGGAAGAAGGGCTCTTCCAAAAGAGGGTTTTTTTCCAAAATTTGGTTCAGTGTTGACAGGCCAAATATTGGACATGCCTCTTCCAAAAAAAAACTATTGGAAAAAAGTATCTTTGCATATCTTTTTCTGATAAATCACTGTCGTGTAGACATAGCCTCAGGTTATTAATCAATATATTGACTAATCTTGATCCTGCTCTAAACCTGCTCTAACGCATGTTCCAGTCCTACTCTGTGCTGAACATCTCTGGCCAGCTGCTCCATGCCTTCAGTTCCCTCTGAAGTCAGCTTAGGCACTCCGCACCTTGCAGAATAGTGTCCATAAAAAGCAGTGAATCACACTGAGCGAAAAGCAGGATAAGAAGTGATTTAGACAAAGTTCTTCAAAGAACAGCACTAAGATGAGTTGAGGTCATATCATATAAGATGCTTTACAGGCATAAATGATTCCCATGAGATTTCCTATTACTCTTGTTAAGGCAATATTTGAACCAATGTTTTTGAGATAAGAAATGGATTAAATTCTTTAGCCACTCAGTCTACACTTTATTGCTGACATAAGTGAAATATGTTCTCCCTAAATATGTGATACATTTCACAGTATGTACCTTCAGGTAGATGGCATTTTCTGTAATGCTCTGTGTTGAAAACATAGCCTGATGCAAACTCATTTTCAAGGGAACAGGAGTGCAAAGTAAGTAATAGAAGTTAAGGATCTCACACTTTATAAAGCAAGCAATTCCATTCATTTTCTTGGTGTAGGCCTATGCACTGTGTTTAACATCAGGCAGTTATCAAATTATATTTGCTTTTCAGACCATTGAACATATTATTCAATATCTTCAGCTTATATCCACGATGTAAGGCAGGAGTCTGGGAGGAAGGGGTTCTCCAGGTGGCTGGCTCATTTGTACAGAAGGAGAATGGAACACCTGCAAGGAAAATGAGAAGGAAGAATTCTGGCAGGGTATAAGAAGAGATCCAGCTGGATGTTATGGGTTTGCTAAAGTTGGCGTGCACTCAGGGAGACATTTTGGATGCCATTCAAGGGCTTTATCTAGCCCCTGGGAGAAAATTATGTTATTTTAAATTGGCAGTGGATGCAGAAGACGACAAATGGGGAATAAGATTTAAGCACAGACAGCAGAGCATAATACAGCCCTAAACTAATAAATAAAAGCACTGTCTCAGAGTTTTGGGATGAAATCATCTGTATCAAAAAAAGGCATATGTTTCCCTCTTTAGCAGGGGTTGATCTACAGACTTGGTATGGGACTTAAACAATTTCTCAGTTTTCACATTTGCAAAATGACATTATTATACCACAAGGGGCAATTAATGCAAAATATTTCATAAAGAACATACATAAGCAAGAAGCAATAATGGATCCATTAAATATATGAGCGTCTCAGGTGAGAACACAATGAACACTAGATACTATGGTCTCTAGAGATAAAGTTTTTAAAAAACCAAATATGCAAACAATTAATTGATGTTAAGTTTTGAAAATAGCCACATTAGCCCGATACACTTAATTCAAATTCCTATGTTAGTTATCTTTTGCTCCCTTCATCCATTTGTTGTATTCGCCCATTGTCATATCTTTTAAAAAGACTATGAGCTTGCTGGGGCAGAAATTGTCTTTTTGTTACATGTTTATACAGTGTCTAGCACAATGAGCTGGTGCCTACAGGCATGACTGTAACAATTAAATGGCAAAAACTCTGTTAATGCAGAATGAAGATTGTTTGATGGTGCATCATCCCCTGGCAGAATGTGGGCTTGAACAAAACTCCAATTTCTGAAACCCAGGACATTGCCCATGAAATCTTAACCCTGCTCTCTTACAGCAATGCCCCACTCATACCTTTACTCTGACCATGTCTTCACTAAGCAGAAGATGGACACTGCCATGATTGATCTCCTGGAGTTCAATTTAGTGGGTCTACTTAAGACCCACAAAATCATACCCACCCCCTTCAGTGACCAGCACTCCTGCTCCTGTGGGGATGGCAGAGAAACTCAAATCAAGGTACATCGACTCCAGCTACATAGTTAATGTAGCTGGAGTTGTGTATGTAGATTTGACCTTCCCTTTTAGTATAGACCTGGCCTCTGTCAAACCCACTGTAGCTAAAATTTACAAATTTTTCACTTTTTACAACCCATTCACTCTCTCCCACAGAATTCCCTCTCACATTACTAAAGGAGAGAGAGGGGCATGTGAAGTAGCCCCCATCACCTTCTTTCTGTTCCCCTGAAGCTGGAAGGGGCCAGTAGGAATTATTTGCATATTTTCAGGTGCAGTCAGAGTATTAGTGTGCCTGCACTAAATGGTGCAAGCCGGAGTTGAGCCTGCTTGGTAAAGATGTGTTTGTTGCCCACCAATAAAATAATTTTAGGAACTCCTCTACATCTTCATTAAAGCATTGAGTGTCCCTCCTTTTGTTTATTCAGATTTTACACAGCCTACCCACTGTACAAGATGTTGAATTGTGGTCCATCGCTTATGAAAATTGAGAGAATCGAGCTTCCAAGAGTACCTTATTCATGCCACTCCTTCACTAAGCCAAGGAGTTACTGTTCAAATCAGTGCACTTTTCACAAAGGCTGAGTTGGCAGCCTTTGGCCCATCTCCCAGCCATTTCAAATGCTGCAGGTCGGAGACTGGAACTGGAGACTCAGTGCTGCCATCTCCAATGCTCTCTTATACATGTTCTACTTATGAAATATCAAAGCCTGCAGCTTATCCTAAAGTTAGAATTTAGGGGAGGATGTGAGGGATCTTCCATACACAGAAATATGAGCTTGAAAATATCCTACGCTATTGTAACAAAATGCTAACACGGGTGCCAGGGGTGCTCTACTCCTTCCCCTGAGGCCCCACCCTCTCCTTGCCTCTTTCTGCCCCTGCTTTGCCCCCTCCCCTGATGTCCCATCCTACCCTACTTCTCCCTTCCCCACTACACTTCCTCTTCCAAAATCACCCCATCCTCACTTTACCTCTTCCCACCCCCTCTTCTCCCACTCCCGTGCCACTTGCCAAACAGCTAATTGGCGGCTAGCGGGAGGCACTGAGGGAGGAGTGGGTGAGAGAGGAGCTGATCAGCTCAGCCTGCCAGACAATTGATTGGTGGGTGGCTGAACCCTCCACTTTTTTCCCAGGGGTGATCCAGCCCCAGAGCATCCACAGAGCTGGTGTCTATGCTAACACATTCACTTAGGATTAAATTTACCCTTGTGCAGAGGACCAGGACAAGGCTTATGCATCAGTTAAATCATAGTCTTGTCACAGGTGATAAGTGTTGTATTGTAACATCACCACCTTCCCCTATATATATAAATAAAAATGACAAGGCAGCAGACAAGTTTCTTAGTTCATTCATTTGGTGCTCTACAGATGAGTGACTAGATTATGACTTTATCATATATGCACAATGGGGCAGAACATCCCTGAGGAATCCATCTTGATTTGACATCACTGGCAAGTTAATCTTGCATTTATTTCCTCTGCCATTCTTGTTCATGTTCTATAACTAGAGGACTTCAGAGACATTGAGCTTTCAAGAAACTATAGCACTAATTCACACAAAGGCTGTGTCTAGACTACAAAGAAAAGTCAGAAAAAGATACACAAATTGCAAACTGCAATTTGTGTATCTTTTTCCGCTTTTCTTCCGAAAGAGACTTTTCTGACATTTAGCCCATCTGCACTGGGCCAAATGTCAGGAAAAAAGCCTCTTTCTGAACATCCCTTCTTCCTTGTAGAATGAGGTTTACAGGGATGCTGAAAAAATGCATCTGCTTTTCTGAAATTTTTTTTGGACAAGCATACACATTCCTTGGACATGGCAGAGCCTTTCCGGGATACCGGAGAACTCTGAAGTCTAGATGTACCCCAAGTCAGTACGGCACTGTCCATTTTCTGATGTAAGGCCACTAACAAGGATGTAGGTGAAAGTTTATATTTAAAAGTGCATTTTCCATAGATATTTTCTTGCACAAAAATGAACTTTTTAACTGATTATGAAAAATTACTGGAAAGAGGCTTGTGAACAAATATGATTAGATGCATACCACCTTTCAGAAAAAAGTAGGAAGGGTGAAGCAACTGGGATATTAGCAGCAGCACAATAATGTGACATTCAACCTAAAACAAGTTTTTCCAGAAACAACTGCACAGTTGACCTCTCTATTATGTCATTATAGTTGCTTGCACTTTACACAGAAACCAAAGTACCTATAACAGCAGATCCTTTGACAGAATGTATGACATTAAGGGGCAGCATTTATATTAACCATTCTCTACATTTTCAGTGTACTTACTTGCATTACAGCAGTGTCTAGAGATCCTAACAGATACTGGACCCCCCCTCTGAACTGCCCAAAAAAATATATGAGACAGTTCCTGCCCCAATGATTTTACAGTTCAAATAGACAAGACAGATGAAAAGCAGCAGAAAGGTAACATTATCTCCATTTTACAGATGGGAAACTGAGGCACAGGAAGATTTAAACAACTTGCCCAAAGTCAGATAGGATGCATGCATCAGAGCTAGGAATTCACCCTAGATTTCCCTAAATCCCAGTACAATGCTTTAACCACATGGAAACTTAACTATATGAACACTGCTAACTTAAATTCTATCTTAGGAAATCTGCGTTTGGGTCCATTGGACCCAATGGATACTACGGATATGTTCTGAAAGTGTTACTTTTATGTTTATAGATTAAAAATGTATTATTAGTGCTTCAGTCTTAGCTAGTAACAATAGAATAGACAGACATGCATAGCCAGGCTTGATTAATAAAGGCACCTGTATTATTTAAGAATAGTACATAATAAAAATAGATATACAATACCCAATCCTTATGGAAAGAAAACTCAATATTTGCAACCAATTATAGTCTGATCCCAGTTTTGAACCAGTCACAGTCTGGTTTGGCCAATAATCCAAATGCAATCTTTTATAGATAGGCTGTTGACAATCCATAGCTACCTTTTCTCCCCACCACTTCCCCACGTGACAGTTAAATATATTCCGGCATTTTTTTCCCTTCTCTTTCCATCCCCATTCCCTCTCTTTCTCTGTTCCCCGGACTCCTTAATTCCATTCATCTGAAGAAGTGGGTTGTGCCCACGAAAGCTCATGATACCATCTACATTTTTTGTTAGTCTCTAAGGTGCTGCAGGAGTATTTGTTGTTATTTTGTTTTAATTTCAGTTACAGACAAATGTGGCTACCACTCTGAAATATTTATTCCCTTTTGTCTGGTGCACGTAGGAAATGTCCATGAATACCTTGCAATATCCAGACTTATACTAAAGTGATTAGTACATCCAATATTAAAACACTTGTTCTGATAGATAGGACATTATACCAACCATTAAGCAACTAAACTTTCCACTGTTACTAAACTACATTTCCCACTTAGTACAGGTAACACCACTTAATATTATTATTACACATTATTTGTAATGCTTGCTCTGGTTTTGGTTCATGTGTGTCTTTTCTTAGCAATAGCCTTTTAGCTTAATGGTTAATAGATTATAACCTTTTAAACCTTGATATTTACATTTCTCTTCCTTTCTTTTATATACCTATCTAATGTAATGTAAGCAGAAATCATAAATCATAAATACATGTGCAAAATTTTATTCACTATTACAGTATTCCATACTTTAAATCACAGATCACATTGCTAACATACTGATATGGTTTTGAACCAGGAGACAATGTTTATCACATGGAAACATAATGAAAGACAGATTTAATTTTAATGTCCTGTTACATTTAGTCACAGAACAAAAAATATTTTTATTTAATTGCTATCCCTGGGATATAGATATTTCAAATAACAGTTTGCATGGAATCTGTCTGTCAATATGTCGCCACAATCAAAACAAAACTGACAAATTGTCTTAATAAAAGAACCAAGTAAATATAGCTTGGGTTCATTCATTCCACTGAGAGATTAGGCCCTTTAATAATACTGGAATATCATTTAATGCTACGAATATAGGTGGAACTTCTATAAACCAGGACCCTGTGATCAGGCTGCTGGACCATGGATGTTCCAGGACCAGAGAGTTCAGGTGGCAGGCTGGTGCCTAGGAGCTCTGCGGGCTGGCAGGGCTATAGGCTGCTCAGAACGAGCTCCCAGTCCAGGAGCCTGGCTCCCCATAGCTGGGCTGCTAGGTGCATCTCAGCGGGGCTGCCTGGCAGGGCCAGGAGCCTAGCTCGCCCCAGCTAGGCTGCTCAGCAGGGGCAAGTGCCGGGAGCACCCAAGTTGGGCTTCCCATTGTGCCTTAGCAGGTCTGCCCTGAATGCCCCAGCAGAGCTGCCCAGCGAGTCCAGGAGACCAGTGCCCTCGGTTGTCCAGTAGAATGGGAGCTCAGCATACTGGCAGCTGGGCTGTGCAGCCTGGCAGGCAAAGGGAGGTGGGGACTGGCAGGGCAAGTGGGGCCTGAGGTAAGTCCAGGACTGCAGGGGCCAGTAACAGGGTGGCCTGAAATAACTTCCCCCAATCCAGCAAAATCCCTCATCCGGGACCAGACAGGTCCCGAGGGTGCTAGACTGGGGAGCTCCAACCTGTACTCAAAGGCAAGTAGGTAAAAGGTTCTGAGGAGGTTACATTCATACAACTGTACTTTCTATCAGTATATTTTTAATGTGAATGTATGAGCTGAAGTCCTGAACCAAACATACCTTATCTGGAAGAGGATTCCAAATTTTGCCCAATGGGTGAAACTTAGGGGGTAAGCAATGTGTGTTGATGTTCAGGAAAAGAAATAAGAAAATTCAAGTTCACTCTGCATCAGTCATTAAAATGTAGATATAAAGCAAATATACATGTAAAGAGTGACTATTAAAGCAGAATTTAGGTTCAGAGCATATTATCTCTTTGTAAGCACCACCTCCTTTGGCAATAGGATTTTTTTGGTGGGATAACAGTATGGCTGTTCTCTGAAATTTCACCTATGCCACAAAGTTAAACCTGATGTGATTAATTTTGTTCATGCTATGCTTCGAAGTGGAAGTACCACAGTATAATAAATACAAACAGCACTGTGCTCATTAGAGCTTGCAGGAACTGGAATTTCCATTTTAAAATTTCCACAGTTTTCAATTTGTTTCTGTTCAGAATCTGAATAAAAATAAAGATTTTTGAAATGTTCTATGAAACAGTTTTCAAAAAAGTTTAGTCTTACTGAACAGATTTCATTTTAATTATGACAATATTTTAATAACAAAATAAACTTCCTAAACAAAGTAGTTTTGAAATGAAAATTCAAATTATTAAATTCTGAAAATGTTGAAACAGAACATTTTGATATTATCAGAATGATTTTCTCTCAACTCTTTCTAAATTAAATGTCAACATTCACATAACCCCGTGAAATGTGTCAGTTGAGATTCATTCCATGCAGTTCAGCATTTTCCACTGGAAAATTTTCAACCAGGTCTGCTCATAAATAACGCACCTTGACTGGAAAATTGTTCTTTGCTGTTTCAAGTTTTAAACAAAACTACATTTTCATGGGGAGTCACCATTTCCTTCAACTTCGGTTATCAAGAGTCTGATTCTCTGCTCATGCTGATTTTACATTTGTGTAATTCCAATGATGACAGGATGGCTAGTCCCACTTAACATGGATCTGAGAGGAAGATTAGTCTTGATGGGATTATGTAGAGAGAGAAAGAAATTAACACATTACAGAGGTATTGTTTGTATTTAACCATGTTTGAATATAACATCAAGCTAAGATTCCTTGTATGTTCACTATATACATGTGAACACTGGTTCCATTCATCCTTGCCTTGACCAGTGCAAAGTGGGTGTAAATTCCTGTCAGCTTTTATGGTATTTCATGATGAAAACTAGTGAGTTGCCATGCTGGAACTAATCACAAATGATGCCATAATATAATATAACAATGATCTAAGCACCATGCTTGGGGGGTTAAACCTGCTCTTTATATGGTGATAGCGGACCTTGAGGCTCAATGCAAAAAGGCCCTTCTACAGTCTCATGTCCAGGTTCTTCCTGAGATGCTCCTGTTACCTTATTTGACTGACATCCCCTCTTTTGTTGTCCATGGATGACCAGCTCAAATTGGGTGAACCTCAAGGACAAGCTCCAGGAACAGCTGATTCTGTTCCTTATCTTCTGCGACAGCTATGTTCTATTAGAACAATGGAATTATTGCTCTTATGGGAGTAGAACCTATGCTATGGAACTCACCCCCAGCATAGCATGACGTCATCATTGCCCAGGTTGCTTACATCCACGGGCCGCCCCTGTGGCGACAGGGCCTAAAACGGAAGGGGCGAAGCCAAGATGCTTCTGGGCTTCCCCAGGCACTGGGGGCAGAGGAGCATGTGAAGCCCCCTCCCGCAAGCATGTGCTCCTCACAGTGCAGGGTGGAGGAAATTTGTGCGCTCCTCCTGCCCGCAGGCCAATCAGGGCCTGGGCAGGGGGAAGAGCACAAAGTTTCCTTTGCCCTACCCCGCCTGCAAGGAGCACATGGCACGTCTAAGTGCCATGTGCTCCTTGGAGGGCGGAGGAAACTTCATGCATTTCTCCCGGCCCCCGGGCTTTACTTGGCTTGGGGGTGGAGGAGCGGCAGGGCCTCCATAGGATGGTTCAACCCACTTGGCAGGCCGGATCCAGCCTGCAGAGGCCCTTTTGCCCACCTCTGCTCTAGGTGCTTCCATAACACAAATAATGTATTAACAAGTCATGAAGTACAGTAATAGTAGAATGGGGGTAAGCAGATACAAAGCCTGTTCAGTAAAATAGTTGAAATCATGGACTAAACTTAAGGTCATCATATATTTTAATAGCTCCACTTTGAATTAGACCAGTGTTGGACCGAGCCATAGTTGCGCCCCGGGGAGCGAACGCACGGGCAGCCCGGCCCCATTCCCGGGCGCACAGCACCCCTTAACACTTCAATCAGGTGCCCCCCATAGGTTGGTGCCCCGCGCAGCTGCCTGGCTAGCCCCATCCCTTAATCTGGCCCTGAATTAGACGAGTTAAAAGTCATTCAGTTACAATAAATTCACTAGCAAAAACTAATCTGGGGAAGAACATAACTTTACAATTATCTTTGTCTAGCTCTAACATCTCTTTATTTGGCACTGATGAGGCCACATCTGGAGTATTGCTTCCAGTTCTGAGCCTCCCACTATAGAAAGGATGTGGACGCATTGTAGGGGGTCTAGTGGAGGGCAAGCAAAATGATTAGGGGGCTGGAGCATATGACTTATGAGAAGAGGCTGAGGAGTTTGGGTTTATTTAGTCTGCAAAAGAGAAGAGTGAGGGGGGATTTGATAGCAATCTTCAACTTCCTGAAGGGGAGTTCCAAAGAGGATGGAGCAAGGCTGTTCTCAGTGGTGACAGATGCAGAACAAGGAGCAATGGTCCCAAATTACAGTGGGAGAGGTCTAGGTTGGCTATTAGGAAAAACCATTTCACTAGGAGGGTGGTGAAGCACTGGAATGGGTTACCTCGGGAAGTGGTGGAATCTCCATCCCTAAAGGTTTTTAAGTCCCGGCTTGACAAAGCCTTGGCTGGGATGATTTAGTTGGGGTTGGTCCTGCTTTGGGCGAAGGGCTGAACTCCATGACCTCCTGAGGTCTCTTCTAGCTCTAGCATTCTAGGATTTCCTAAATCACATACTGTTTCTTTACCTGCATTGTGATCTCTGAGCTTATCTGTGTTAGCTGGTACAGCAACATCCAATGGATTTATTGCTAAAATACAAGAACACAGTTCAGCGACGAGATTATATGGGAGGCCCCAGTGATTTATTTTTAAAGTTAGGCTACTCTAACCAAATTGGTACAAATATGTCATGTAATGTGATATAGTGCTCTGTGTACCGTGTGTGTGCATATGTCTATGTCAGGGTTTCCCAACCTATTGGTTAGAACCCAAATGTGGATCACCATTACATTTCAAAAGGGTCACCAAGCTTCTCTCCAGGTGGCTCTGCCCCTCTCCTCCCCCTGTTTTTGAATTGCCTTGGGTCACCAAGTCTTCCTGAATTGTCAAAATGGGTCCCCATCTGGAAAACGTTGGGAATCACTGGTCTATGTGTAGCAAGGCAAGAGGAATATGTGCTTCAAACTTTTTCAGATCTTTGGAGAATTTCCTTCAGTCCTCCTTCTGAAGCACTTAATTCAAACCACTAATTTCTGAAAAAAAATCATGTTTTCAACTGTTGGCTGAAAATGGGGGGAGGTCCCCAAATTTCTCAATGTACTATGTTCCCTTGTAATAACTCCTAAATCAATATCAAGCTTTAATATAGGTCTGATCAGGAGTTGACTTGGACTTGATCTATTTAAAACAGTCTGAAAATGTTCTGCCCATCGTTTTCTTTGTTGTTCTTTTGTATTAAGAGTCTTTGCATTTGCATCTTTAATAGGGTCACCAGTACCAATAAAGTTTCTTGTCTTATGAAAAGTTGCAAGCTCACCTTTTGGGCTAGCATCTGGTGACATAAGTGTGACATCAGTCAATATTTTGCAGTGACAACTGAGAAAGGGAAGGGTGTATTAACAGATGAGCATGGAAAGTGGTTGCAATGATATTAATTATGTAATGAGAAAAGTAACTGGAGGAGGCAACCAAGGAATATTGTGGACAAATGATAAAGCACAATTAGTTGATCTCATTTTTTGTTCATGACACTGTCTTACTTTAACACATTGCCTTAACAGAAGACAAGACTCAGTTTTTGGCAGATACAGCAAAACAAGTTGTTCTGTTCCTCAACATGGGGAAGACAGAAATATATGACTGTGTCCCAAAAGCAACCATTGGAGTAGATGAAGAAACACTAAAAAGTATATTATTTCTCCTATCTAGGAGGAGAGATGTGCAATGATGATGCCAGCATTCTTGCCAAACAACAAATATAAAAACAACAAACTACTTTCATAAACTTAAAACTATCTGTTTAGAAACATGATTGGCACTGACACAAAAATACAAATGTGTAACACCAGCAGAGTCATGGAAATTTATAAGAAAATCAACTCATTCTAAAGTAAATGCCTGTAGAAGATCTTCAGAGCAGACACAAGAACACACACAATAACTAGGGGTAAACAAAAGAAATTAAAACATTGCAGATTTAAAACAAAAAAAAAAGAAGTGTCTCTTCACACAATACACACACAACCTGTGGAACTCATTGCCAGAAGTGGTCGTGAAGGCCAGGACTTTAACAGGTTTCAAAAAAGAGCTAGATAAATTTATGGAGTAATAGGTCCATCAATGGCCATTAGCCAGGATCAGCAGGAAAGGCGTACCTAGCTTCACATTATCTGTTCTGATCATTCCTCTGGGGCACCTGGCATTAGCCACTGTTGGAAGACAGAAGACTGGACTAGATGGATCTTTGTCTGACCCAGTATGGCCGTTCTTATGTTCTTGATTCAATGGAAAGAGTTTCTTGCAACATCAGAAAGTCCAAGTAGAGCAAACCAATCAAAACCATCAAATATGTAAGATATTGGACATATTTAGGACCATCTTAAAGGATGTCACCAAAATTACTTCCACAGAAAAAGTGACAACACAGATATCACATGGAAAGGAGAGAGAAAAAAAGAGGGTGACCTACATAGTTCTGCACAATATTTCTGTCAACAAGACACTCAGAAGTCTGAACATATGAGCAAAAGACTAAATCAATAACCACATATTAGTGGATGCCATAAGCCCTTTAGGTTGTGGGAGGATTGGAAAAGATGGGAAGAAGTGCTGGGTTCAACATTTAAAAGTGGGGCCAGTAAACTAATGAAAGGACATCCTGGAAAAATGAGATTTTTGCTTCACCAGTTGCTTTTCCTGACCCTGATACTAAATAGCTTGTCTATTATATCAGTAGCGGACTTTGTATGGCAGAAGATTCTTGCTCACAGTTTCCATGCTCGTCTCTTATTCAGTATGGGTCTCAGTGTCTAGTGCCCTGGTGACCATGGGTGAAATTCTGCCCTGTTTTCACAATGAGGGTGTTGTCATGGACTTGAACAGGACCAGCATTTCATCCTTAATGTGGCAGATGAAGAGCACGATCCATTGGTATGGTTGCTAGATGCACAGTATTACATCCTCTGCATGATTCCTGTTAGATCCTCTCCTCTGGCACTGTATGTAGTTCACTTTTTTGGTTGCCTCTGTGGGACAGGAATAAAGGAAAGTAGTGGCAGATAGTGTCATAACAAAAGAAATGGGGGGCATGAGCTGGGTACCTAGGGCTCCCTATAGTTCAGTGAGCTTTCCTTCTCCTCTGCACTGCAGTAACCTTCTTTTCTCTGTCTCCCCCTATGAGGAAGGTGACCATTTCTGCAGAGTCTAGCAGGAAGCGGAGTTGTTGATGAGACTGTGATGCTAATTTTTTGGGAAGGAAATAGAAGTAACATATTATGTTCAACCACAACTGCAGTTGAATGAGTACGCAGGTGTGGCAACTGCAGTTCTTCAATTACACATTTGGAGAGTCCAGCAAGGTGAAGTATCAGATGTCCTTTTTATTGATGAGACATATTTGGAAAAATAAAAGGGACCTGTATAGGTTCCTCTAATTTAGCCTACACACTCAGTACTTCCTTGGGAATATCTGTTGAGGTGGTAAGATTTCAGCAAGGAGTATGAGGGGGGAGAAGAGGAGGGGGTTCATGCCAGAAGCTATATCCTGAAACAAGATTTTTGAGCAGATGCTACTATTTAGTTGTTCTTGGGACAACATTCTATTTTAGGGATCTATTGGGTTTTAGACCACCCTGAAAGCCCCTGCACTCTTCTACACTGAGTATATCTTGTGCAAGAGAGAGAATCCAGCCCAAGGTACACAGACAAAAAAAGGACCTAATTCTTCATTGTATATCAGGAATAATTCCACTTAAGTCAATGGAGTTAAACCAGTGTAAATTAAATCAGAGTCGGATGTGCTAACTATACTGGCATAATATTGGCTTACTTAGAACGTTTTGATTATTTGAATTTGTGCTATATATTGGAAAGCAAACTCTGCAGTGACACCATATTTATTATAGAGTTCACAATATAGAATTAAATAAAGGCAAGTTATTCAAATTTGGGGCCCTGTTTTGCTATTGCAGGAAGTCAATGATCAAACATAGGAACCAAACAACAGCAATATTGAAAACCAGCAGTAGAAAAACAGCTGAACAGCAATTTTATGGCTTTCTAACTAAAAATAATCATACAGACTTGACAGAAAAATAAAAGAAAAAGTGATTATGGGTTAAGGACTAATATTCCAAGTTTCCTTCAGTTAAATAGCTGTGATGTAAACCCATCAGACTCCTCACTATATTCACACTGCCAAGAATTACTCTAATGGAATAGATTAGAATTGCTCTGGTCTATTACCATAGCATGCCAGCAGTAATTCTACTAATTCAAACAGTTAAATGACATTTAGTAGGACAGCCATGCCGCTTATTGCATCTTTAAAAATAGATGTAAATTTCTACAGTGTGTCAATCTAAATAAGCTAAATTTAGTACCCGTGTCTCCACTTCTTGCACCCTGTTCAGTTTTCAACCAAATTGGAATGGTAGTATTTTGCATCAACTTTGCACTGTTAGGGTATGTCTACACTACAGCACTAATTCGAACTAACTTAATTCGAATTAGTTAATTCGAACTAAGCTAATTCGAACTAGTGCATCTAGACCTAAAAACTAAGAGAAAGTAAGAGAAAGTTGTTCTTCACAAAGCAAAGAGTCAACCTGTGGAACTCCTTGCTGCAGGAGGCTGTGAAGGCTAGAACTAGAACAGAGTTTAAAGGGAAGTGAGATCAAGTCATGGAGGTTGGGTCCATGGAGTGCTATTAGCCAGGGGGTTGGAGTGGTGTCCCTGCCCAAGGTTTGTGGAAGGCTGGAGAGGGATGGCACGAGACAAATGGCTTGGTCACTGTCTTCGGTCCATCCCCTCCAGGGTCCCTAGGGTTGGCCACTGTCAGCAGACAGGCTACTGGGCTAGATGGACCTTTGGTCTGACCCAGTACGGCCATTGTAAGCTCAGGGCTCAGGGTCGGGGGTCTCAGTGGACCCCCTTGATTCTCTTGCACACCTGCTCCTGGGTGGCCAGGTTGGCAACTCTCCTGCCCTAGCCGGCCACTTTCCTGTGCCTAGTGCGGAGGTCGTGGACGAGGTCCACGATGTCCGCACTAGCCCAAGCGGGTGCCCGCCTCTTGCGGTCCCGGGCAAGCTCCCGGGAGCCGCCAGCCTGGTCCCGGGAAGAGGGGGAGGGCTGGGGGGCATCGGGTGGGTGGCTCTATCCGTGCCAGGTTCAGGGTCTGCTGGCTGGGTGCGGGCAGGCTTGCACCTAGCACGGGCACCGTAGCCAGCCCATGCCCCTTTAAGGGGTCCGGGGCCGGGAGGGGGCAGACGAGTTTCCCTGGTGTTGGCCAGAGTGGCCACCAGGGAAACCTGGGGAGGGCTAGCCTCCCAGTAGTTCGAATTAAGGGGCTACACACCCCTTAATTCGAACTAGCTAGTTCGAACTAGGCTTAATCCTCATGGAATGAGGATTACCTAGTTCAAACTAAGCGCTCCGTTAGTTCGAATTAAATTCGAACTAATGGAGCGCTAGTGTAGCGCCTATGAAAGTTAGTTCGAACTAACGTCCGTTAGTTCGAACTAACTTTGTAGTGTAGACATACCCTGAGGGAGTAAAAATCTGCTTTTTTGAAGTCCAAGGTATGTATTTTACTACTCTCTTTTCTTCCTTTGGTCAGGATCCTGAAATCTACCATCTCATGATCACTGCTTCCCAGGTTGTCACCCACCTCCACTTCCCCTATTAGTTCCTCTCTGTTTGTGAGCAGAAGGTCAAGCTGCGCACGGCCCCTGGTCGGATCCTTCAGCACTTGTGTCAAGAAGTTATCCCCAACATTCTCCAAAAACTTCCTGGATTGCCTGTGTACTGCCGTATTGGTTTCAACAGATGTCAGGGTGATTAAAGTCCCCCACAAGAACCAGGGCCTGAGATCTGGAAGCTTTGCTCAGTTGTCCGAAGAAAGCCTCATCTACCTCATCCACCTGATTCAGTGGCCTGTAGCAGACACCAACCACAACATCACTGCTGTTGTTTGCTCCTTTAAACTTAACCCATAGACTCTCAACAGGTTTTTCTCCCTCTTTATACTGGAGTTCAGAGCAATCATAGTGCTCTCTTACATATAGTGCAAGTACATTATAGGTTTAATAGTTATACTTTTGTTCTGCTCCACTCACATTAATAACAAATCCTGCTTCTCTTTGCTAATATGATATGGGGAAGTAGAGGGCAGTCTTTCACCTGCTGCTCAGCAGAAGTGCCCAAAGCAGTGCAATACATGTGACAACTGACTGTTCAAACACTTTTCTTTCAGCACCCAGGGTACAAGTAGGAACATTGTACAGGGCCAGATTTAAGGGTCAGAGCATGGTCAGAAAACATGCAGAATGGGGCTCTTTGGCTTTTTTAAAGATAAAAAGGTTTTTAAAAAACAAAACAAATCATAGGATTAATCTCACCAGTAATTTCCAGTTACTGGACCGTCACACAACAGTGACAATTTTCCTTGGCACATTGTTCTGTGATACTGCCCAGCTCCAGCCTTGCTATCTTGTTACTCTCAAATGCGAGAGCAAGGTCATTCAGCTATGTCTGAGACAGTGTTGAATGCATACTTTTTTGACACATCTTAATGTGCTCACTATGCATTGAGCACTAGCCACTCCAACTTGTATAGTGAGAAAAAGTTGACAATATTACAGTTTCTGGTAAAACCTTATCAAGAGAACTTACCTGACACACTGAAATCCAAATAGCTATGGATTCCATGTGACACAATGAACACCTTCATATCCTTTGTGAAATAGTACATCATTAAAGAAAATCTTGTGATGTCTAAAGAAAAATATGAACATTTTCCCCCATGAGTTGAAGAACTACCTCTTTTGATTCTTTTAAGATTATATTTTGAAGTCACCTAGGCTGGAAAAAACAAATTCTTGAAATCCCTCACCTCAAGGTGTTCGTTCCTTGAACTATTTATCTAAGGCATTGAAATATTTCCTTCGATGGTTAGCCTTTGCTTCTAACTACAAAATGTACACAAGTTCATCATCCAAGAGGTGTACATTTCTTCTCCTGTGACTTAGTCTGTATTTTCAAAACCTATTGCTTCATATCTATTCTGAGATTCTTCTACAATTTTCCCATACTTTTCTTCAGATCTGAGTTTGCTAAACTCCTTCACTGTGCTCTCAAATGTGCAGAGGACTTGGAACAGGTTATTTGTCTAACTGAAAAATTCCAGAAGTTGCAGCCATAGTAACAGAGATCCTTTACTATTATAACAGTTTGAGGTACAACATCTAAGCCATTGAAGAATGGTTGAGCAAATAGCAAATCTATGTCCCCACTATTCCTGCTTTCAATACATATGCATCTATACTGCACCATTATTTCGAGATAACTAGTGTTATTTCGAAATAACAATGTGAGCTTCTACTCAGCCAGTCCATTATTTCGAAATTATTTTGGAAGAATGGATGGCTTATTCGAAAATCTGTAAACTTCATTCTATGAGGAAAAACACCTATCCCGAAATAACTATTTCGAAATAAGGCATGTGAAGATGCTCCACTGCTGCTATTTTGAAATAGTCCCTCATCAGGGCCATTCTAAATTTTTTCTTCCCAGTGCCTCCTGGGGTTCTAAATCAAAATAGCGCGTATACATTAGGGAAGTCTGCCTCAGACTAATTTTGAGGCTTCCCTGCACTGTAGACAAGTTATTTCAAAATAAGCTATTTCGGAATAACTATTCTGGAATATCTTATTTCAGCATAGCCATGCAGTGTAGATGTACCCTAACAGATTCATCTTCTAGGCATTCAATCCTACTCTAAGCATTTACTTACATTGCCTCAGTGGCTTTCATTTGAATTGCCCATCTAGTCTTGCAGAGTACCTTTAGATGTAAAGGTTTCCTTCATTCTTCAGAGATCTGTGCAATTTGACTTGCTGAATCAACCCTGTCAGCTTCTGCAGGGTTTGCCATCAAGTTACTTGTCCTTTTGGAAACTACTCTCGCAAACAAAAGTTTGAAGAGAAAGATTTTTAGAAAAATGAGGAGTACTGTGGTAGTACTCATTTCAAAATAATAACTCCCAAAATAACTATTTCAAAATAGCATGTCCATACTACAGGGAAATCTCAAAATTAGTCTGAGGCAGGCTCCCTTAATATGGATGCTCTACCTCAACTTAGAGCCCCAGGCAGCACTGGGGAGTAATTACTTTGAATTACTCTGTGGAGTAGTTATGTTGAAATAGCAACAGTGAAGTGTTCACACTAATGCTATTTCAAAATAATTCTTCCAAAATAAGCATTATTCCTTGTGGCAAACAGGAGTTATTTTGAAATATCCAGTTCCCTATTTGAAATAACGGGCTCGGTAGTGTGGACGAAATAAGATGAGATATTTCAAAATAACTCCCTAGCGTAGACCGGGCCTTACAGACTAACAAATTTATTTGGGCATCAGCTTTTGTAGGCTGGAGTCTCAGATACATGAAGTGGAAATTTCAGTTTGGCAGGGAGATATATAGGTGCAAAGATTATTTTAGTCTTAATCATCAGTTTTCCCATCAACAGTGAGTAAGAATAATATTTATTGCCTGCTAAGTTGCAAAGGAAACCTTTGGGTCTAGACAGGCCTTCTCTTTAGCAGCATGCACTAAAATTAAAATAATTTGATGTGCTGGGCAATGCATCTATGGTGCATATACTTTGTCTCCCTTACCCTGAAATATATTCTCTCATTTGTGCATGCAGCCCTTTGCAAACGCCAGCCATAATGCTTGTCCCACCCTATCCCTGTTAAGACATGTATTTGGGGTCCAATTTATACTTGCAGATCAAAATATTAGCTAATGGGTCACAGCAGGAGGCCACCACTGCCTCACTTATAGCCACAAATCTACTTTTTCTTCAATGTGATATTAAGCAAAGCAAATTGGCCATTTGATCAATATGGCTAATGTCCATGATTGCATCTGCAATGACAATTTAAAAAAAAAAAGGAAATAGCTTCTTGGCAGCTATTAAGTATGCACCTCCTGGTTTCTAGTGCTGAAAGACATAAGTTTACCATAAACTGTCTCTTTCAAGTATTTTATTCTCTTGGTGCCACTGACACGCTGGGAAAAATTTGTATTATGTCTATCAAGCATCTTACCCTAATTGTTGCTGTCTACCATTTTACAGTAACTGTGGCAGGAGAGACCTAAGTTAGCTAAAGTTATGATTGGGTCAACTAATATTTTTGTATGTCTTACCATTTCTTACTATTTTCAGATGTTTGTTTGTCAAAACACACATTGATCTTTTGACCCTTTATGAAATGCATGTGATGTTTGCTCCTTCCATGAACAGACATTAACTTTAGTATATTCTTCCCATTGTGGTTAACTATGTTGATTTTCAAGTTCCTGTATCCCTGAATATCCAAAAAAGTGACAGTTTGCATGATCTGAAAGATACGTTAAGTCATTTGACATGCAAATCTTCATGAGCCATGTTTTTAATTCTTTAAAATGATGATGAAGAATGGTGACTTACAGGAGAAAAACAGAAACTGTCCGTTTGGCATATCACTTTCACTGGGCTGGCAAGAACCATTCTATAGAAGTATATGCAATTGCTCAGCTGATAAAACAGAATCTTGAACATGACACCAACTGGGAACATCAAAACAATTTCAGCAGGAAGACTGCTTTGACATGCTTCACTGATGACTTGCTCATCTACAGGGATTTTTGTTTTGCTCCTTTCAAGTTCATCTATCGGGCATTTAGAGTAGGGGATTTGGAAGGTTTTGTTTTAAGATCATTAGGGGATCTTTGGCTTTGTTCATTTACAGGCTCTTCAGCTGTGCTTATTTCAAGCAATGTTTCTCTGGAAATACAGTCACTGGTACAGGTGGTACTGAACAAATCATTTTCCTGACTTAAACCTTGACACAATGACAGATTCACGCTTGCTGAATTGAGAGGAACTTCGTGACTGTAGGAGTTGATCAGGAAGTTTACAAAATGACAGTTTTTGCTGTTTATGCACTTTGTAGGTAGTTTGTAATAACAAAATCTCTTTCTTTTTCATGTTCTAAAACCAGAATTTGAATTAGTTAACTTCCAGTATGAGAATAAGTTGAAAGTATAGGCCTAAATAAAGTGCATTATTGTACTGCTCATTTTATCCTTCAATAAAAGAAATGTTGATTTTTCTGTGCAGAATCTAGGGGTGCATCTAGACAATGATGCTATTTTGGGATACTCTTGTATCCGAAAATAGCTATTCTGCATCTTTTAAACAAGCCTGTTATTTTGAAATAAACCTTGTTCCACGAGGATTAAAGGATGTTTCCGAATAGTGCTCTATTTCAAAATTTGGCATTGTGTAGATTGTACCAAGTTCCAAAATAAGTATTTTAAAATATACTCAAAATAAGCTACGCAATTTGCTTACGCATCTCAAATTGCATATCTCAGGCTACAGGTGCAGTGTAGATGCACCCTAGCAGAGACAGGTGGAATTAGAGCATGGCAAGCGGAGGAGAGTACTATGGAATAGGGAGAGGCCAGAACAGGCAGACATGTACCTATGCCTCTAGATCCGTGAAAAACAACTTGTGAAACTAGGATAATGTTAGAGATTGCAGGACAACCATAGACCAACCCAACTGTTGTATCCGTTCTGCCTCCTACGTAAACTTGTCACATAGTCCTAGAATAGTGATTCCCAAACTGTGAGCCATGGTCCCTGGGTGTGCTGCAAAGTGTTCATAGAGAAGCCATGAGAATTTGGGGGTGGGGAGTCCCATTTGTTGGGGAGAGTTGGTAATTTAAGAAACTATTAACCTAGAGTTAAAGTCCACCTGTGTCTTATCTATGGGTCTGCATGTTATGTTGCTATTATTGCCGGGGCTGGGAGCCAAAGGGGCTGTTTAATCACACTGGCGACTTCCAAGCCTGGGTTCTAGGACTCTGCTAGGTGGAAGGGTCCCAGAGCATAGGCCAGCAATGTGTGTCTAATTGCAATCTAGATATGCCCTCTATGCCCTCCACTCCTGTAGGGACCCTTCAAGAGAGATACTTCCTGCAGGGGGGCAGGCACAGTGGGGAATCTATTGGCCAAAAAACAACTACAGCAGCACTAGCAGCAAGGGGAAGAGGTCTGAAGGAGATACAGGGTTGGCTTGTCTCTAAAAGGAGGTGTCTTTAGAGGGATAGTCAGTCTGAAATATGCTCAGATTCAAAGGAAGAGTTTAAAGTACTTTCAAATACTGCAACTGGATTCCCCAGACAATCTCTGTGGCTTTACAGTCACATTTTCGTATTTTTACAAAAACTTTTCTTTATCCTGTTGCTATTTGACATGACATGATGGGGAAATGACTAGGCTGTGCTGCAGACTGTTCTATGCAGGTGGAACCCTGCACAAAGCTACATGTAATTGCTACTAAATATAGAGTAGTGATAGAGTCAGAACCTAACTGACTACAGGTGGAAAACAATACACGTGGTTAGATGCACATTACTGTCAAATGCACAAAACTATGTGAACTAACAAATTTGAAATTTTATTTTCTAATTTCTTTCCTTGCTATTGTTTCAAGTAACTCCATGTGCTATTTTAAGTTAATAGTGTTTTCCCCAAGGATTAGCATCTGTAATTAGAGTCAATGGGCCTATTTCATCTCTGCTGCATAAATATAAATGAAGTGTAAGTCACCAGCATCACATCCAACTTCCTTTGACTGTCTTAACCTTATGGATCAGGTACCACTTCACAGCAGACAGAACTGGAAGCAGCCTTTCAGTGTGATATTGAGCCACACTGGACTGCCAGACTGCCATGACTGCCAGAACTGTAGTTAAACATCTTAATTGTAGAAGCAGGGTTGGACCATAAATGGAATACAGCTAAAATGAAAGGGAAACATGCAGCTCTATGGGAGCTTGATAACTACTTACTGATATGCCTTTCAGTTGTTGCAATGTACTGACATCTTGTGCATGTCTCTGCACTCAATTGAGCACCCAATTGCCCAAGTCCCTGCACAAACAAACAGGAGCCAGAGCCTTGACTGGTGGGAATTTCCATAAAGGTGTTGACTCCAATGGCACTGTAACTACTTCAAAGCAGCGGAGGAGGTGACCTCCAATTTGCATGCCAGTAGTTCTCAAATGTACTTGCATAGGCCTCGCTTTTAAAATGTAACAAATAATTAGCACCAAAGGAAAAAATTATATATTTTTAAATTTATGTACAATTACTTTTCAGTCTGTTTCACATAGAGTGACTAAATGCAGATATACAGAGAGTGCAAAAATAGAACATGCCTTCCTTTGCTTGCTGCAATATGTGATCGTCTTGTTTCCTGTTCATTTACAAAAGGCTAATATTTAATTGCATCTTCTGTCAGGACTAATTAACATAAGAGCGACCATACCGGGTCAGACCAAAGGCCCTTCTAGTCTAGTATCCTGTCTGCCGACAGTGGCCAATACCAGATGCCCCAGGAGGGAGGGAACACAACAGGTAATCCTCACATGATCCTTCCCATCACCCACCTCCAGAGAAACAGGCTAGGGATACCATTCCTACCCATCCTAGCTAATAGCCATTGATGGACCTAATCTCCATGAATCTATCTAGCTCTTTTTGAACACTGTTAAAGTTCTATCCTTCACCGTATCCTCTGGGAAGGAGTTCCACAGGATGACTGTGTGCTGAGTGAAGAAAAAGCAATAAATTCTTGAACACAGAGAGGAAATGATCTCACACTGTTGACTAATGTATTTGTAGAATATGTGCTCAGATTCCAAGACCAGAAGGAACCATTTTGATTATTTATTCTGACCTTCTGTATAATACAAGCCAGAGAAATGTCCCCAGAAAAATCCTAGAGCATATATTTCTGAAAAAAAAAACCTTATCTTGATTTAAAAATTTCCAGTGATAGATACTATACTATATTTTATATGTGTAATTAAGCCACAACATGAATGCCAAGGCTTAAGGGCATCTGATACTGCCAAGTTCAGAAATTTGACTTTATTTTCTTTCTGCCTTCAGGATTAAATTCAGTATAGCCATATACAATGTGATCATTCAAACTTTATGTGGGTGAAGTTTGCAGTACTGGGGATGTCGGCCATCAAAATAGCATGGCAATGTTTGCATAGTAAATCCAGAAATAACAATAAAAATATTATATATAATCATATATAATCATACAGGATTATATATGGAATACAGGAATGATTTATAGTGGACAGCAATTATAATTTTGCTTCACTTGAGCTGAGCTCTCTATTTAAGCACCAGGTGACTCTTGGTTAACCAAGAAATGCAAATGCACATTTATTGGTAAATCTTCAGGATGGCCAATTGTGGATTCTGATAAAATGAAAGCCAGGCTCACTGAAATATTACAAAACAATGTCATGCTTATTATATGTACTAAAATACTTCTGCTATCAATAGTCAGTCCCTACAGAGATGCACACAAGCTAATGTTTCATTCTGAGAGAGATTTCCATAGCACAAGAGCTGGCTTCCTTTGGAGTCAGCAAACATTTTGAGATTGATTGCACTGGGAGCAAGACTTCTGTAATTCTTTCCCCTTTTAAGATTCTAAACACTTTTCCTGTAAGTTTCTTTGGCTGCTTGTTGACCAATATATCTGAATTGCTTCTAAAGCTTTTTCCATCTGTTCCTGTATAATTCAGCATAGCTACTGGTGTATTTCTACTTTAATAATCTAATTCTCTATTATGAATATTATATCAGTTTCCCAGATGATCACACACTGATCAAATCATTGGGTCTCGCAATTCACCTTGTCCAGGATAAATATTTTACAGCTTCCTCCGAAGAGCTAGTAAGTAATGCTATCCACTATAAGTAAACATGCACTCTGCCATCATACACCATGGATTTCCAAAAGCTCTCAGTGGTGGCCCAAATCAGTTCTTATTGAAATTAGTGGTAAAAAAGGTGTATAGTGCATGTTTTCTTATTTATAAAAGGAGACTACTACACATTATTAGCTCTGTGGCTGCCTATCTCTTATGAAGCACTCCATCGACGTAGCTGTAAATTGTATAAAACTGTTTCAATTTATCCTTTATAACTCATAAACATACATGAAATCTTTTATATTGGTTAATAGATGTCTATGTTTGGGAGTATCAAAGAGAGTCAGGATTTCACTTGGCAAAAAAATGATCTCCTTTCAGTAAGATTGTTCTCAATAACTAACATTTGATGTTACCCCTACATGGCCCTGAGAACAGACTTAGTGTATGTCTACACTACCCCGCTAGTTCGAACTAGCGGGGTAATGTAGGCATACCACACTTGCAAATGAAGCCCGGGATTTGAATTTCCCGGGCTTCGTTTGCATAAGCGGGGAGCCGCCATTTTTAAAACCCCACTGGTTCGAACCCCGTGCAGCGCGGCTACACGGGGCACAAACTAGGTAGTTCGAACTAGGCTTCCTAGTTCGAACTACCTACTTCATGCCCCGTGTAGCCGCGCTGCACGGGGTTCGAACAAGCGGGGTTTTAAAAATGGCGGCTCCCCGCTTATGCAAATGAAGCCCGGGAAATTCAAATCCTGGGCTTCATTTGCAAGTGCGGTATGCCTACATTACCCTCCTAGTTCGAACTGGGAGGGTAGTGTAGACATACCCTAAGAGCTTGAGGATACTCTAATGCCCATAGGAACACTACAGTATTTGCACTTTGGATTTACATGTCTATTTCATCTTCCATGCACTTGACTAGATTATCTGCTATTTGAGGTAGGGACTGTCATAATGGTTGATTGTACTGTGCTGAGTAGAGCTGGTTGTAATTTTTCAACTGAAGAATTTTCCCCATTGGCATATGTGTTTTTGTTGATATATTCCACAGGGGCTGCATCTAGACTGCATCCCTCTGTCGACAGAAGGATGCAAATCAAGCACGTCAAAATTGCTAATGAAGCCAGGATTTAAATATCTCGTGCTTAATTAGCATAAACATGTCTGCTGCTTTTTTCAAAACTGAGCTTTTTTGGAAAAATGGGGTTTATAGGATCTGTCAAAATGGCTTTATTTTTGACAGATCCACGTCTAGACTGCCGTTTTTTCAAAAAAGCTCCATTTTGAAAAAAGTGGCAGCCATGTTTATGCTAATTAAGTGTGGGATATTTAACTCTTGGCTTCATTAGCCATTTCAACGTGACTAATTTTGACCTCTGTCAACAGAGAGGTGTAGACTAAACACACCGGGGAAGGGGTGAGAGGGAAATGTAGATTTTTTTTATTTTCCAATCGAATTTAAACAAAAACCCTTTCAAATAGTGATTCAAAACAAAACATTGAATTTCATTTAAAACCAGTGAATTTTTCTATTTTAGCATTTGATTCATAGCTCTTAGGAATCTTTTTTGTTCCATGAACAATTTCAACTTTTCATCCCTATTTGGAAAGAACGTAGCTATGGAATATTTGTTTCCCATTAAATGAAAAATCAGTTTTTGAACAGCTGTTGTATTGGTCTGAATAAATAAATAGTAACGATGTAGCCTATATGGCAAAGTGCTCTTTTTAATAACTAAAAGAAAATAACTCTAATGGTCTGCAGCAGCAACGTCTTTAACTTTCTAAGCCATGTTTAAGTCAACTCTGACCTCTCAAAAGCATCCATAAAGATACTGGATAGAAGCTGTGTGAACAACAGAATTTTGGTTCACTAGAAGTTTTAGGGAAGGAATTTTTAAAAGAATTTAGAACACAGATTTGAAACTTTTGAACAATCAAAACAGAAAAAATATTGCCTCAGGTTGAGCAAAACATTTTTCAATCTGAAACAAAACATGTTATTATATTTTCAAAGACTTTTAATTTTATTGTTAAATACAAAAATGTAACACACATTTCAAGCTATCTTGACCCCAAAGATTGAAACATTTCGTTTTTTTAAAAACATCAACTTTTCAGCTTTTTTGGACTAATGTGGTGAAACTGACACAAATTTAGGAAACATTTCAGTGTGTTTTTTGCCAAATTCTTTCAGCCAAAATATTTCACCTAGGTCTCTTGATGGGCCATGGGAAATATTGCATTTCCTTAGAAAACATGTCAGACTATATTTTAAATCTTAAATGTGAATTCCATTGCTTTTAAGTTTATGGATTTTTACTGAATTCGGTCTTATTTTATCAGTGTATTTCATTAATAAAATTGCTTTTTAAATATTGAGAGAAATTATCGTGGAAATTTTTAATACCAAATCTAAGTATAGGTAGATAAAACCCCAAAACACTGAGCTGAATCTATGGAAGTTTACAGCTATTTCCTAACCTATATAGTTATGGAACAGTTTTCACACTAGAAATGTAATCACTATGAAATTGTAATTGCAAATTAGCTAGTGATCAATTAACCAACAGCTGCTGCTGGCAGGGCATTTATCTATAAAAGGTATTTGAATCTCCAATTTGCCCTCATGCCTCTTGACCCAAAATAGTCAGGTTATCATCTTAACTGATTGTCTAAGAAACTGATTGTTAGAGGGTGTTAGGGCTTCTCTCTTCATCCTTCCCCGGTTCTTCCCATGCAGTCAGTGTGCAACTGACAACAAGTCTGAAGTACAGACAATGAGATGTTTATTGAGCTTAATTTCCAGCAAACATGATTCTGAAGCCCTTTACACCAGTCAGACTTATGTTGATAGAGTCTGTTTTCCAGTGTTCCATTCCCAGCTCTGTCATTGCAGAGCCTTGGCCTTGTCCCTGTTCCCCATCCCTTACTCCCTGTTCCCTTGCCCCCCCCCTTCCCCAGCAAATAGGATCCCAATTTCCTTCCCACTGCTTCCTTTTTGACCTCAGTGTACATAGTAAAACTTAAATTCTGCTTAACTTTACCCTCACCAACCATTCTACTGAAATTTCACTAACCAATCCTAACATTGTAACATGATTCTCTGGCCAGTTATATTCCAATAAATTAATTATACATCAGGTAGAAACAATCAAAGAACCAGATAGAGACCCTGCAGATCAACAATAGAAGAGTGGGGACCATAAAGACAAAACAAAGAAAGGAGGATTTCACAACCACAACTACTGATAAGTGAATTCTTGCCAGATAGAAAGCTAGCAAACTAAATTTTCTTTAACATTCTGGGATCTTTCCTTTATCTGTAGGCATTAGATTGGATCACCTTCTCAACAGCCTAATATTACTTTGTTTCAGAGTGATTGGCTTGCAATGTGAGGATGTGACCGCACGCTTCTCAGCTTGTGGCTATCCCTGCTGCTTAGCCAAAGAACAAGGTCTCAGACTATGGGTGCATCATAGAATCATAGAGCTGGAAGAGACTTCAGGAGGTCATCAAGTCCAGCCCCCTGCCCAAGGCAGGACCAATCCCAACTAAATCAACCCAGCCAAGGCTTTGTCAAGCTGAGACTTAAACACCTCTAGGGATGGAGAGTCCACCACCTCCCTAGGTAACCCATTCCAGTGCTTCACCACCCTCCTAGTGAAATGATTTTTCCTTATAGTCAGCCTAGACCTCTCCCACTGTAACTTGAGACCATTGCACCTTGTTCTACCATCCGTCACTACTGTGAACAGCCTTTCTCTGTCCCCTTTGGAACCTCCCTTCAGGAAGTTGAAGGCTGCTATCAAATCCTCCCTCACTCTTCTCTTCTGCAGACTAAACAAACCCAAATCCCTCAGTCCCTCATAGGTCATGCACTCCAGCCCCCTAATCATTTTGGTCACCCTCCGCTGGACCCTCTCCAATGCATCCACATCCTTTCTATAGTGGAGGGCCCAGAACTGGACACAATACTCCAGATGTGGTCTCACCAGAGCTGAATAAAGGGGAATAATCACTTCTCTAGATCAGCTCAAAATGCTCCTCCTAATGCATCCTAATATGCCATTAGCCTTCATGGCTACAAGGGCACACTGTTGACTCCTATCCAGCTTCTCATCCACTGTAATCCCCTGGTCCTTTTCTGAAGAACTGCTACTTAGCTAGTTGGTCCCCAGCCTGTAACAATGCTTGGGATTCTTCTGTCCCAAGTGCAAGACTCTTGTTCCTGTTGAACCTCATCAGATTTCCTGTGGCCCAATCCTTCCTATGTCAGGAAGGATACTATCAATTTACTTTGATTCTTATCTGCTTCATTTTAACTACCCAATCTTCAGATACTTACTGATTCCCTCTACCTTCCTGATTTTCTATACCCTCTGCTCCCTGTCTGTCATCCCCCTCCTTTTATTCCCTCCCTGGCTCCCCCTTCTCTCCTATTTATTTTGGGTCTGCACATCTGAAACTCAAAACTCCGGTCATCCGAAGAAGTGGGCTGTGCCCACAAAAGCTTATACCACCATCTACATGTTTGGTTAGTCTATAAAGTGCTGCCAGACCATTAGTTTTTTTTCTGTACAGACTAACTTGGCTACTCCCAAAGCTTTTGTGCATTATAATGAAAGTGGTTTTAAGGAGGCACTTGAAGTTGGGAAAGTTAGCGGCATTTTGACTCGAAGGTTTTTCAGCAATACAGAGGAGAAAGGACAAGGGAGCACTTGAAGCTGCCTATTTTGTTCTGATAGCATGGCCTGATTTATTTTATCAGGTTGAACTTTCTGGGCTATTTTGGCTGGGCTACTTTTATGACTGTGATCTTTTAATTAATGTCAATATGCCTGGAATTACTATATGCTGGCACTTTTGTGATTCAAAACTTAAATAAACATATGCAAAAAACCTCAATCATCCAAGTGAACAAGCAAGCTTTTGTACAAATGTATTTAAAAGTAGTGTAATCTTGAATTACTTAAACCTCTGGCCTAAAACCTGTGTAGAAATTAGAAAGGCCCCAATGTCATGAAATTCTGGGCTATTTTGGGAAGGAGAATTATTTTATGAGCCATTTTCCACTACATGAAATGGATTGAATCTTACAATTCAATTTTTATGTCACATAAAATAATAATCAGTTTAGCTTCAATTTCCTAGTCAATGGGCAGCCCATGGTGTGACATTATTAATAATTTCCCAATCAGATGAGTAATTATTTTCCTATTAAAGAAAGAAAACTGACAGCATTCCCTGAAAGTAATAAGGAAATGTTCTGATAAAGAAATTTGCTACAGACGGAATTCCCCTCCTGTCATGTCAAGATTACATCTTTGTGACTCAGCAATCCCTTAGTGCCAACTGGCAGAGGGAACAGGTAGGTAGGATGCCAACTTACTAATCACACAAAACTGAACAACCTACCTGGCTCCTTCACCAAGACCCCACCCATATCCTTCCCCAAGGTCCCATCCCCCCGTTAGGTCCATTCCCCCCTCCCTCCATAGCTTGCTTCCCCCTGTGCTCACTCACTTTGTCCAGGCTGGGACAGAGGAGTGTGGGAGGTGGATGGGGGCTCCAGCTGGAGCTGCAGGCTCTGGATGAGGCCAGAAAGGAGGGTTCAGGGTGTGGGAAAAGGCTCTGGGTTGGAGCAGGAGGCTGGGATCTGTATGGTGGTAAGGGATCCATTGGAAGGTTTTGGCTGGGGATGAAGATGTTGGGGTGCAGATGCAGGAGGCACTAGGGCAATGGGGTTGGAGTGGGAAGGCGAGAGGCGGACCCTGGGAGGAAGTCTGGTGTGGGAGGGGACTTTGGGCTGGGTCAGGAGGGAACTGGGTGTGACGGCGCGTTGGGGGTTCCCCGTCTCCTGTACCCCGAAATGGCACAAACAGACTGCACCAGCCAGTGGAATTGAGGGTGGTTTATTGCTCTTCCAGCACAGCGCAGCACAGATGTAATCTGGTTACAGGAACTGGGGCTAAGAGGCCTCAGTGCCCCCCTTGAGATAGGGGAATCCCAGCCCCCTCCCCAGCTCCTTCTTCCCTGCCTTCCAGCCAGGAACTAACTAACCCTCTTCCAGCCCTGCCCCCCAGCCAGGGCAGCATTCCACCTCCCTTTGTTTCTCCCCATGGGGGGTGTCTGGCCACTGGTTCAACAAGTTCGGCATTACCTTTGCATAGTGAGGCTTTCCCTGCTGGGTCTTGCTCCAGGCAGCAGGGGTCACCACAGCCCAGCAAGTACCCCCACTACGTCACACTGGGATTCAGGGTTCTGTCAGTATTTACCGTGGCTCCCAGGAAAAGGCTGTCAGGTCCCTGTAACTCCTAGGCACGAGGCTCCACATGCAGTTGCCAACCCCACAGCTCCTATCAGCTGCAGTTTCTGACCAATGGGAACTGCAGAGCTGGCACTTGGGGGAAGGGGCAGTGCAGAGGACCCCTGCACCTAGGGACTACAGGGAGGTGGTGGTTTCTTCCAGCATCCACACAGAGCCAGACAGGTAGGGAGCCTGCCTTAGCCCTAGGCCCCCACTGCACCATCAACCAGACTTAACAGCCCAGTCAGTGGTGCCAATTGAAGGCATCGGGGTCACTTTTAAATCAGGCATTCCAATCGAGAACAGGATGCCTGGCAACCCTAGGCACAGTAGTGCAAAATGTTGTACAGGGATCCCTGGGTTAGATATGTCCATATTAGGGTAGCATATGTGGTCTATACTGAGAGCCAGTAGTGCACTCGTGAACACATCCATTGCAAAATGTATAGAACAATACCAAAAATAATGTTAAGGTAGTGGAGTTGAGGCAGGTTGCCAGATGAAGACATACTAGGAAAGTTTCTTTTGAAACAGCAGGTGGTAAACTCCTATGTCTCTGTCTGGCCAGTTGTGGACTGTATGCCTCACACTGTGCCTTTTGGCATGCTGAGCAGGACAGGATGAGAATTCTGAATTCCATCAGAGAGAATTGACAAGATGAAAAGGACAGTAAGTAGGGAAACCTATTTATGAATAAAGACGATTAATCTGATATAGTTTGAGAAACCAGGATATTCACAGAATCCTTCATCTAGGAGGGAACTGCTGTCTGCTTGTCTCATGAAAGGCGGTCACAGCTAGCCTTTCTGACAAGGACTATGGGCAAGCAATACTCTACTGGACATGAGAAGTTCTTGTTAAGTCTTGGTGTTAGAATGCACGTTATGATTGTATTGTATGTTTGTTTCCTATACCTCTGCTTGCATCTCTCTGCTTACTTTAAATGAACATATACTGGATTTCACTGTATAGATATGAAAGTTGTGTGTTAAACAGTGATGATCTGAGATGGAACCGGTAAACTGGGGTGCACAGTTTGTTTGCAGAGGAGAAGGACTGGTAACCCATGAAGGAAGCCAAAAGTGTGATCTCAAAATCCAAGGGTCCTGTAAAAGCATCCATTATAAAGGTTACCAGTTTCATTTAAGGAGTAGAAATAATATCAATATTAGGCTGCTGATCTAAGTCATAAGGGGACTTTGGTGAACATCAACTCATCACAAAAAGCAAAAAAAGTCATGAATATCCCTTAGGCTAAAACATATTTCCAATAATATTCCAATATTTCCATATTGCAAACATATTTCCAATAACAAATCCATTACTAAAAATCAGTTAATTCACTGATAACCTGCAAATTGAAAAAGAGACTAAATTAGCTGAATAAATTATTCACTCTAGATAGCTGGACTTCAGGAAGTTCAGAAAATAGAGACTCTTACCATTTATTCAGATGACAATCTTTTTGAAGTAACATTGTATCTGAGCATAGAACATAGGAATACTAAGGGCCCAGTTCACAACTGTGTTACTGCAGTTTTTGCTGGAGTAGCCCCATAGATTATAAAACTGCAACAACACAGAAACAAATTAAGCCTTAATTCCCTAAAAAACTAAGTCTTCATAGAAGAGAATAAGGTCTTGTGGGCTAGAACTGTCTATTTGTAACATCTACAGAGACATCTACATATTTCAAGTGAAATCTTGGTTCCGTTTAGGTCAAAACAAGGAACCTAGTGGGATTTTGAAAAGCACCTAATCATGTAAGAAGCTTAATTCCTGTTGAAAACATTTAATAAACTTTTGAGATTTGTAGTGACTCTCAAAATACCCTGAAGATTCACAAATAAAGAATAAAATAATCTTTTGATTCCAAAACGATGCATGGATCACTACTATATTAAGTGATTGTTGTATTCTAATTTAAAAACACAGACATTTTTATAGAAACATTTTTAAAACTCTGATGTCTGGCAGCTTTGAGAAGAAACAGAGAAAGCATTGCCCAGTAAACTGTACTGTGCAAGAATCAAAAGAGGAAGTCCAGTGTTAGATCAAGTTAAAAAGAAACCTACTGATGAATGCATACTGCAGTAGGAGCTGCCATACTCCATCTGACAACAGTAGGGGGAAGACAGCAATTAGGAATTAAACTAAGCAAAAGTCGGAATGGGTTTCTTTGCATATAGTGTTTATAATACTCTATTTTACTCACTTTGTTATATTATACTGCAGTAGATATATCAGCCTGTGATATTAGGAAAAACTTACATGCAACAATGGAGTTTTAAAATTCATTCAGAGTTGTTTGGAAAAATATGAATTTTAAAAGCCCATACTTGCAGCACTCCATTACATGAGCTTCATCAGAATGAATTTAACTAGCATGCAACACTTATAGAGGTGAATACCTGAGTGCCAATTTTTAATTATTTATATTAGCATCCAGGTTCTCCACTCAGAATTGGGGTCTCATTGTGCTGAGTGCTTTATAACTCTGTTAAAAGACACTAGAAGAAAGATTCACTTTAGTGTACTTCCACTTGTGTTTCCTTCTACCTCTGAAACAAACTTCTGAGATTCTAAATCTTTGGAATAGAATAAGGTGCTGCTCTATGCTCATGAGTAGTGTAAAGAACTGATTCAGATTCACCGTTCCCTCTTTGGTACCTTTCTCCCCTTGCTCCAGAGGAACAATACCAAAATACTGGCTTATAACAGAGGCAGATTACTCCCTCCTCTGTATCAGCTCAGATACTGTGCCTACTGTGGAGGACCATGACCATGACCTACAAAGAAGACTATGTTGCTTATGTGACACTTATCGTAGCCTACATGTAAAAGGCTAGGTCTGCGAAGTTGCTAGGTAACAGTGTATTATCTTTAGAATCACTGATGTGTCAGTGATGATTTGTATTCATGTTCCAGTGCTTAATAGCCATACTAGAAAGTTCTGCAGAGAGAGATTATTTTAAAGGAAAATTACTCAGAACTGATTCTTGTTTAGAAAATGCTCCAGCTGTCCTGCTCACGGAAAGAGATTTTTTTTTCTAAAAGCACTTGCCAACATTCCAATGTGCCAATGAATTAATTATCCCAAGCCTAGTTCCTTCCAGCCAATGGGAAATATAAAAAGGCCACCCCCTCTCTCTAAACCCCTACTCTTCCTGAAAGGCCTAGAAAGGAGTCTGAGTGCAGGAAAGATTGGCCCAGTAGGTGGTACTCATTTGATGACCAAAAATGGTCCCTGTCTAAAACAACTGAAATACGTTAATTTCCATGGCAGCACATGCTGAAATGAGTCTAATCAGTTATTCATTCCTTAAGTTATATGATAATAGGTATTGTACTGTATTGCACACTATGTGAATTGTTTGCACAGTGAGGAGGAACTGTGTCTGATAACAGTTTTAGATCAAAATCGATATTTAAATAGCAGCTGTGTGGATTTGGTATTTTTAAGTGCCATCCACAACAAAACGACTCACTCCCAAATAGGATTGGAATAGGACTTCTTATGTTTAGGAAATAGGCAGGTTAGTGCCAAAGTGCATCAAATTCCCCATAGTCCATAGGAAATAATAAAAAGTCTGCAGCTGACATAACATCACCATGTGTTGGCTGGTTTGATGTGACAGTAACAGACTGTTTTTCACTTGTGCTGTTTTTTCCCCAATCTAATCTGTTAGCCTAGCTTGCCTGCTCCTTTACTCTGTTGGTGGTAGCATCCTGTGAGAGTTGCTTTGGTTGGGTTTCTTCTAATAAACAGGGGAACACAAACCCTAGACTTCCCCACCTCTCCTCAGTTAGAATTCCTAGGGCTAGAAAGTATCACATCTGTGGAGGCAGGCAAGGGAATGGGGATGGCGTGCCACCAGCAACTCCCACAGGCCTTGCTCCTGAGCTGGGCACAAAGCCTCTAAGCACTTAGGCCTACTGAGAATGCTCCCTATCTGTTCCACCAAGGCACATTGCTGTGATAACCCCCCACACACAAAGATAGGGCTGTAGCTTTACCCCTTTCACTCCCTTTTGGAATTGGGAGCACAATCATGGAAATCACATACTGACAGAAAAGCAAAAGCCAGATTTGTGCTGGCCCCCAATCCCAGGAAGCAAGGGACAGGGGAGAAGAGAGGACTCCACTTCTTTTGCTTTCTTTCCTGCCCCTTCCGCTCCCCCACACTCTGACAGGGATATTATGCTGTTAGCTCCTAATGAATGCATTCTCCTTAGGAGGGATCCATTGCAAATGGCTACAAAAATGCCATTCTGGTTGTTCTACTTCAAGAGATGTGAATAATCCCTTATCTCCTAGCACTAGTTTGGGCTTTTTTTAGTTAATACTTTTTACCTGAGGCAACCTCAAGGCAGCCCCAAATAGGACATATGTCACTAGCTTAATTCTGGTTAACCTCCTGCCTATGACCCAAAGTTCTTGAAAATATGACTAACAACTTATTCCTCCAAATTAAGTAACAATTACATAGCTCTTTTATTCTATTGCTAGATGTACTACCCGATACTCTGTTCATGTTGTCTAGCACTGAATCCAGACAATCTACATACAAAATTCAGCGAGACCAACAGGGATCTGGATAGGAATGCATTCCATTACAATTTTTTCTCTTATATTTAGTATCGTGGATCAGGGTGAGCATCACATAGGAGCTCTTCAGTCTTGTTGTGGATCCTCTTTCCA
Organism: Pelodiscus sinensis; assembly: GCF_049634645.1. Lineage (NCBI taxonomy): Eukaryota > Metazoa > Chordata > Testudines > Trionychidae > Pelodiscus > Pelodiscus sinensis. Next base: position 88,454,634 of record NC_134715.1, on the reverse strand, counting down.
AGTAACAGACTGCACTACTCCCAGAGCAGACCTGCCACTCATCCCACTTGAGACTGGATAAACTGGATACAATGTTTCACTATCACAGTTACCAAGGGTGGGGAAACTACCTTAGCTGTACTTCCGCATCCGTCACAAGTACAACCCTTAGTTAACAGGTTTCATTATCTTCACCTTTCTCTGGATGGAACCTTGCCAATTGTAACACTCTTACACTGACTCCTAAGGTGCTAGCCCCTGATTTCAACCATATCAACTCACCAGGCCCAACTGTATTTGGCAACTGCAAGCAACATCCCTCCAGGAGCCTCTGACCAGCAGCTGACTAAAGTGATTCTAAACAATTTCTTAAAACAAATATGTTGTAGATTCACCCGAAGATGCACAGTGGGCAGGTGGAAGGGTTAAAACAACACAAGCCTATCTGCATCTGATCTTACCTCAACCTTAACCTTCCCCATACAAGTACTTGTAAATTCCAATAAACCCAGATGCCCCCACCGTTGGGCTGGGGAAAAGATTGTCTTGCTGCAGCCTCTGTTTTCAATGGCTCTCCTTCAGCATCTTCCCTGAAGCAGCTGCTGACAGCTCATTTCTAGGCAGTCTTTTTAACTGTTTAACATTCTTTGGATCTCACATTTTGGCAAAGCAATTGGGCATTTGTTTTGGAGCCTGGAAGTCATCTCTTCACACCTCAGAGCTCAGTTATGTCTTTCAAAGGTCTGCTGTACTATCTCTCACCTGGACTATAGTGTTACGTCTTTGCTTTTTTTTCCAGGTGCCTGTCATTACCTTGAATCCATACATTTCCACATTCCAATACCCCAACAGTGCTATTTATTATCTACTGTAATAGCTAGGTCACAGTCATCTCTACATTAACCCACCATCTCTACATCAAGCAAATTTGCCAATTTTTAAATGCTTTTGGAGCATGGCATAATGGATTAGTACCCTTGTTATTCCTACTGTGGTTTGATTCTCTGTTTCTGCTAGCCTGCAAAGACAAGTTCTACTAATTGGAATAAAAAACTGAAATTGTTCAGATTTTCACCTTAAACTCTCAGGGATATTATAAACAGATGGAAAAGTTCAAAGAAAACAGATTCATTAAATTTCTCAGGAGTTATGAATTCATTTTCTGCTTACCCCTGTCTTCTAATCTAAATTTAAAGAATTATTTCTTAGCCATGTCCTATTATCCATCCCCGTTGTAGATTTACTCGGATTTTTGCTGCCGACATACTGTTCTTTTTTTAATCACATTAAGTCTCTTTCATCAGGTGCCACTGCTGTTCTAGTCTCAGCTGTAATATATTTGGTGATGTGGGCATTCAGATAACTGTCACGCGACCAGAGCTTTTTATGTAGTATATTTGTACATCTTACAGTTGCAATTCCACTATTTTTAAGTTTGAAAACAAATTACAGACACACCAAATCCCACATCAAATCTTCTTTTTTTCATGCTTTTTCACTATGGGTAAATGCTGTGTCTTCAAGTATAAGCCATTTTACAACAGTCCTGTCTAGGCTTTTCCATAGTAACACAATTACTGATGCTGGAATATGATTTTGATATATTTCATCTGATTTGGTATTGATTTAATTTTCACTAGACTTATTTCAATGATATTTTAATTTCATTAACCATCCATAACCTTGAATTAATACAAATTTAACCCATCAATCTTCCTCCTTTACTTTGTGGGGAGGGGAAGGGGTGGTTAAAACCAGTTTCAGAGTGATACATTAGAATATGTAAAAGCTTCAAAGTTTAGAAATTCTGAGAGAGTCCACCGTCAGCATGTGGGCTGGGTTTAATTCCAAAGGCATTAACTATTTATCTCTAGGTCACTGGTTCACATCTACTTCAGGTCAGTAATAACCAAAAGTCATTACTATCTAATGCATGGGTTCCCAAACTGGGGGGCATGCCCCCCTGGGGGCATGAAGAAATTCCAGGGGGGGGCACGAGGCGACCCAGCCCCACACACACCCGTCAATCCCACCCCGAGTTTTGCTGCTTTTTGGGGAGAAGTGGGGGGGGGTGAGAGTTTCTCAAAAATCAAAAAGGGAGCGTGATGCAGAAAAGTTTGGGAATCACTGCTCTAATGGTTGCCTGTAGACCAGGCATGTCCAAAGTCCGGCCCGCGGGCCAATTGCGGCCCGTGTTCCGGTTTAATACGGCCCCACAGGTAATTTGGCAATATCTATCTTTTATGGCCCCCAACGAATCCATATGTATTGAGATGAATACATTGTAAAAGCTCAGTTAATGTCAGTTGGTCTAAATCAGTTATAAATATATTTGGACACAACATGCATACTTGGTGTTATGTTCCTGTTCATATTTTTTGAACTTAAAAGTTGACAGACAACCTTTATTACCAATAATATGTAATGTACTTTACAATGTTCCTGACATATATTTCAGATTCCTGGATTTTTTTTTTCCATCTGGCCTTCAGATATGAAAGGCAGAGTGATTTAACACCTGTTTAGATTTGTCATCCATGTGACGAAATGAAAAGTATGCCGTCTGCAATAAACTTTGCATAAAATAGTTAATTTGCATTTAATTTTAATGGTTCAAAGAATGTCAGGCAAAATCGTCGGCCCTCACGCATGTTCACTTCATCAAATCTGGCCCTCTTTGAAAAAAGTTTGGGCACCCCTGCTGTAGACCTATGTGATGTAAGATGGGAGTATTTGATCCCAAGTATTCAACAGTTCATATAATAAAACTACTGACACTGCTAGATTTGTTCTTAATAGACTTCAAAAGCCAAGGACAGATTGGCTATGGAGATTGTCACAACGCTCTCCCCTGAGCCACAGAAGTGTTGCTTGCAGGACTGAGGCATATGGGAAAGGGAGAATGAGAACACTTACTCTGTTGCTGTCCACACCACGCTTCTTCACTGGTGAAGAGGGACAGTTTTCTCAGTGATCATGAACCAAATTTAGCTGACACCTTCGTATTAGTTGAATTCAGATTTTAATGTTTGTTGATATGGGGACAAATCCAAGTTCCTCTTAAGCCAGATGTGACAGGGTGGACTAGGCCCCGAAGTCGCTGCTGGAGGCTTGTGGCCTTGCCACATCCTGACACCCAGGAAATCCTCCAGACAAGCTAGAGTAGCTGCAGCAAAAGCAGCCAGTCAGGGCCCAGCAAGCCAGTATAAAGAAGTGGCTGGACCAGAGGTACACATTCCTCTTTGGAGCTCAAGCTATGCAGACTGAGTGACTGACTGACAGAGAAAGCAGAAATATCTTGGACAGCTCAGTGTGGGGAGGCCAGTCTGTAGACCAGTCTGAAGCCCAGGGGTGACTACTGAAGACTGGGCACAGCTGGAAGGAAGAGTTGCAGAACCCTGGACGGGGTGCTGCTGGGACTTTGAGACAAAGCCCTGAGATAAGGATAGGGATGGTGCAGACCCATGGGAAAATGGATAGCAGTGAAACTGCAAGAATCGACACTCAGAAGACAATGGCTATTTACGAGGTCCATGGTCTGGGACCCAGAGGCATGGGCGGGCCTGGGTCCCCCACATTCTCCTCGTAGCTACTGGAGGGGAAGACAGAAACCTGGTCCTAAGCAATCTCAAGGAAGGGGCCATCTGGGACACCATCTGGTCCTGGAGCAAAAGAAAAGGAGTAGAAGCATGTAGATACATGCCCTCAACAGAAGAGGACACTCACAAGAGAGTGAATCCATTACACCAGACAATTCACGTCCAAATCCAAAGAAAAATCTGCATTTGTGCTGCACTGATGCTCAAAACAGAGAACTAAACCTGGTTGAGCTATCATAGAGAACAATTCCTTCACTTTCTTTTTGGTGATTTATTTCCAGACAGGTGACAATTTCCATGAACTACTATTCAAAATTATTTAATGAATATTTTATGCACGTACACTTAAGCCTATAGATTCCCTTCAAACTGTTTGCTGCAATTATTGTTTTGCCTACATGAGACTTACAAAGGTATTCTTATGACTGGTACATTTCTTTTTGCTGATGGGCTTAAGCATTACTCTTGAAAACAGGATTATTCTGTGAACATTTATGATTATGGATTTCTGCAAATATTCTCCAAAACCCATTTATTATTTGCTGTTCTGGTGACCATTTGTGCCAATATGCCGGAGTGCTGAATTGTTACAGAAAGCAAACAGAAAAAGGATGCACACAGTTGAAGCTAATTTATTTAAATTTTCAAAACACATGGTTATGAATGTTGTTGGCACTATCTGCCAGCTCTCCAGATAACTTATGCTGAAAAACTATGTTTCCATGTTTGCTGCACATACTGTAAATTCTCCATGGCAGATTTTCCTAGAGCCTCCACTCAGCTGCAGATCTGCAGAGCTGGTCATGCTCCAGACACTTCACCCACTTGCCCCTCCTCATTCCCAAGCTGCTGGCTGCAGCAGGGAAGGAGGTACGGGAGCTGACTACGCCATCTCTACTCCTGTTGGAGCCTGCAAGAGGTGTCTTTTCAATCTCCCACTCTAAGCTAGAGTGTGGTTAGTTTGAGCATTCTCACTGACTGCAACTACCGTGCATTCAGAAGGTGAAGGTCTCAAAACAGTTGGAACTGTATCGGCTATCCACTTTCAACTCTGCTGGGATGCTGGCAGCTACTACAAACTACTGACATGCTATCTTCTTTTCTTCACCCAGAGATCTGAATAGCTATCCTGTTTTGGGTGAACTTGTACAGCTCTTACTGAAGTCCACGCAGAAGTCTACACAGCTGCAGCTTTTCTGCTACTGGTATCTAAGATAACTAAATTAAAGTTAGCTTCAGTATGTCTACACATGCTGCAGTCAAACAGCAGGATTAATGAATGCTATACCTGTCTGATTTCAGTACAGGCACAGCATTAATGGCTGCTAAACCCTCCATCCCTCTGCCCCCTCTAGTTTTCCTCAGGCCAGCCTCTAAGTTTTCTAACCAATAGCCCACAGTGGCAACCACTGTAAATCCATGAGCTGCAGTGACTCCGTTCATGGCTTCTTTGCCTTAGTTCCATGACACAGAAAGAAGTATGTCATATCTGATTTGTTCAGAGCCTTCTGAGGCACTTGCTCTAATTGAGCACTCACTAATTTAAACAAAATAATTTCATTTGTAATATATTATTAAAAGTGCCTAAAATCTTCCTACTAAAATTAGGTTCTCTTTTGACTGTATATCAAGGAACTGCAAATTTCTTAGCCAGTGCTAAATCTGTAGCATAATTTTGTGGGGGAAGATAGCACGAAGGGTCTTAAATAACTGATGACAATGGGTTTGTGAGTCATCTTTACATGTTTGAACTAATTTAAAGAATGAAAAGGCAATTTCCTTTCTAAGCAAGCTAGAAATCTCAGGGGATTTCAAATATGTGAACAAGTTGCTAGTGGAAATCTATTAGAACCCCCCGGTCCTGATTAAAGTTAGAGTCCTATGCACTCAGTTCCTCAGGCATTGTCAAATAGACCTTACCTTAGTTTTAAAGGTCTTCCAAAAATCCTTTTCCAATGGATTTGGCACACTGATTTTAGTTAGATTATGAATTAGTTGCATGATTCCAATACTTGGATTCCCTTCCTTCATATTAATCCTAATGACATCATGATGCTATTGAGTGACTGATAGATTAATAGATTTATATTTTACTTTAATATGCTTACTTAAGATGATTTCTGTGAAATTCTCCATGAAATAGCTGTCCTACTGATTTCTCCAGACCTAGCACTAATTAGTACCAACTATTAACAAGAGTTAAAGGAACCTTGTATCATAGGCACCAAACAAATTCCTTCTCTTCCCATCTAGAAGTGAGATACTATTTGCATGCTTTCAGTATTGCTGTGACATTTTATGCATGCAAACTAAAAACTATAGGTCTTTACAAGAGATTAAGACTCACAAGTCTCCTACAAGATAGATAAGGCTATTATTATCCATATTTTACAATGAATAAATAAAGAACAGAGATAATAGTTTGGGGGGAAGCAAGTAATACTGAAGACAAGCTTACAACTATCATTATTTTTGCAGGAATATTGTAAAGTTTTTTCTTTTAGCTGCCACCTACCATTAATTTGCTGCAAGATGTTCAGAAAAATTCACTAATTGTTTGAGCCTCTTTATTTTGGATGCCCAGTTGGAGACATACTGGGCATCAAGTTCAAAGTCTCGGTCCTTAAGTTCAGTGTTCCATGTTCTCAGCCCAAATATCTAAAAACCCATCGAAAGCTCCAGAAAAAAAAAACCTAGTCAGGCCCACTGAGGAGTGGGGCAATTGCCTCATGGCCTAGTGAGCCAAAAGTGCCTGGAGCTCTTGGCCACCACTGCTGCTATTGCGGTGGTGGCCAGAGCACCAGGGCCTTTAAATTTCCAGCAGAGCACTGCTCTGCACACACTCCACAACTCTGACTACAGAGGGAGGGGAAGAGGGAGGCCAGGGCTGCAGTCTGGGTGGTACTGAGGACTGGCTGCCCCAAGTCCACCCCTTCCACCTTATGCCCTGCTCCTTTTGGGGGTTTTAAGGTGGGGCCTCCCCAAACCTTGCCCAGGGGCCTACAGAAGTTGTTAGCCCTACAAACATGGCTGACAATTACATTCTTCTGACCAAGTGGAAATATTTCCAATAAAAGTAAAGTTCATCCATGGGGAAACAGACTTATCAAGGATTGGTCCAAGACAGTGCAATAAATTCCCCCCAGGAACTTGGGATCATCACAAACTCACCAACTCCTGCCTTCCAGTGCAAGGTGTACTTCTCTGATGTTTCATTCTCTAACACATAACAATAGGTGTGTATACTGAAAACAGAACCTAACAAAACTCCAATGGACACATCTTCTGCTCTTCAGAGTGGATGAAAGAATAAACACAAGACAAATGTGTAGCGTCATTGTTTGATGAACTCTTAAAAAGGAGCTCAAATGTGATGAGTGCAACAATATAAATTTTTCAAGAGTGCTTACGACCCATCTCTCCAACTGTGTGAGAAATTTTGATCCTTTGCATTTCTGGATATTAGGCAAAATATGTTTCAAGTGCCCAGAAAATAAGGCGCACAAAAATAACATCAGAAATGCTAGCCACAGAGAAAAAATTAGAGACAATGACTGACTCAAGGCCCAAATCACAATTGCACAATTAATTAGATAATTTTGATGGTGTGGGAGTGTGTATGGGGGGGTGTATGTATTCTAAATTCTATATCCTGTCTGACCTGTTCTTTCTGGACAAGGTTTTGAAAGGAAGGAAGAGGTGATTACAGCCAGTAAGCAAGCAGAACAGCAAAAGCTATGGATGGAACAATGTAGTACATTAGATGATGCTGCCACTGCACCACATCTTTTTAAATCTCTTGACATTTTAGGGCAGCTAATGGGGCTTCGTAAATTTAAATTCACTTTTGGCACTTAAGAATGATAGAGGAAACAGAGAGGCTTATAGAATTTCCTAAAGGCTGATGCCAAATCCTTAGCTTGTTTTCCATACCTTGGAAGCCAGTGATTTTTTTTTTACATGATCCAAGATCACTAGCCCTTCTTTCCCTAGTTTATATCAGGAACATGCCCCACTTGCCTAATTTTATATTCACCAGATGCCATCAATCCTTTATGCTTCTCCACTGTTGCCACTGCATATCAGAGTCCCTCCAGATAAATTTCCACAAGCACTTGAAAAGTAATTCTATAAAGCCTGAAGGGTTCATTGATTTTTTCAGATAACACATTCTCTTTGGGTATCAGTATTCCCCCTTGGTAATGTCACCAGCCTTATTCCTAAGCATTTCTCCTTTTCCCATAATAAGTGAGCTCAAGTACAGAGTGAGGAAGAATTTGTAGCAAGTAATTTTCACAGAGACCTCCATGTAACCCCCATTTGCCACCTCCCAGACTGCAGAGGGAGCTCAGGACCTCTGCCTTGCAAGGGCAGTAAACTTCTGCTCAGCAGGGCATAGGGTCTCAGGCTTCAGCTCAAGGGGCAGACTTGCCAGGGCTTGGGGCTTCAGCAGGAGCAGGGTACAAATGGAATACTGTGAAGAGGAAATAAGAGCAGCTCGATTGATTATGTTTGTGAAACATCAGGTGACCAATTAGCTGTCTGCATACAGCCTCTGGACCCTCTCAGTGCATATGAAAATTTACCAAGATAATTCAACTTTAGTTATTTGCTGAAATCTCTATCACCGGAGTGTAAGGCTATTTGATTCATACCTGGCCTCACTCAAGAATGCTTGACTACGTGAGATTAGAAATCAGAAAAATGCCAGTTCGGTTTCCCAATACAAAGAAAATGGATGAAGTTTACAACATGAGCAGTGTATGTCAATTTCTGTAGAAAACAAGATTGGGTTATTATTTATTTCAATACAGATATGGATTTGATCCCGTTAAAGGGTTGGTTTTTTATGTTTTGTTTTTTTGGGGGTGAAACAGGCACATTCAAATCCATCCGCAAATGTTCTAAAAAACAAAGTCCATTAGCCACAATGTTACAAGAAAGAACATTCTTCAGCTCAGTGTGTCAGACAGTGTGCTCACCTCTGCCCTTCAGCAGCAGGCAATAACACCTTTTTTCTATGGAGGAATGGCCTCCAATTACAATTCCTCTGCTCATGAAAAAGAGGAAGAATAATCTTGTAGACAGGGAACAAGACTAGACATCAAGGGGCCCAGATTTTACAGTAGCTCACTGATGGGGAAATCAGAGTTGAGTCATTATAAACTACATGCAGCAATGAGGTAGCAAAACTCCTAACTTCTCTAGAATACACTGTTCTGGGCTTCTTCATCCCAGCAAGAAGTGTGTCACCAGAAGCCAAAGGCTGCATGAAGTGTGTACAGGGGAGTCTGGCATCTCCACACTTCCTGGAGGACTTAGTCTATAGCACAGGTCCTGCCACAGACCTCTTCATGTAACCACAAGGGGAAAAATACTGAGGTGTTGAGGCTCAGAGTCCATGTCAATTGACTTGAGCTACAGAGCTAAAATCAGAAGCGTAGTCATTTCCACTAGGGCGGGAGCCCAGCCTCTGGAAACTTGACCAAGGGAGCCACAGTCCAGCCCAAGCAGAAATATCTACACTGATATTTTTAACCCTATAGCACAAGCCCAAAGAGCTTCTCCTGGGCTCTGAGGCAATATCTACCATACAAAGATAAAATTGGAAAAAGAAACTCAATTTGCGATACGCAAATTGCATATCTTTTTCCAATTTAGTTCCAAAAGAGGCTTTTCTGAAATTTGACACGTCTACATGAGGCCAAATTTTGGAAAAAACCCTCTTTCGGAACATCCCTTCTTCCTCGTAAAATGAGGTTTACGGGGATGCTGAAAAATGTGTCCGCTTTTCCGACATTTTTTTTTTTCAGAAAAAGTCCTTGGATGCGGCAGAGCTAGACATAGCCTTAGACTTGCTATCCCAGGGTCTCGGGTTTTTCCCCCCAAGTACTGATGTACCTTTAATCTCTCTGTGCTTTCAGTTAGATCATCTGTAAAACAAGGAAAGTACCACAGTCAGAGAGATATTGAGAGTTAGAATGCCTCGAAATTGTCAGGCAGGTTATTTAAGTGCTGTGGATTATTTTTTTACTGACATTTATTTGTATTCTTGTAGCACCCCTACAAAATTAGGATTCACAGGAAGAATGCCCCATAAAATGTACCCTTTAAGGAGACAAGCAACATCACAGATCTGGCTATGAGCAAAACACGTACAGATTTAAATGCATTATTCTTTTTGTTGTTGAACAAAAATGAATGAAATAAATACGTTTGCTATACCCAACTGCCCCTCAACCTGTCAAGTGGGTTTGGAGGAGAGATTTGAAAAGATTATTATTGTTATAAATCCCATTTGAAGGACTATCCTTTTGCATATGCTCACTTCTAACGAACATTTAAGTCCCATTTAAGTCAGTGGGATTGAAACATGAACTAAGTGCCTCTTTGAAGTGGGGTCAGAAACTGTTGGCAAGCAGTAATGGTACATCCTGAAGTGGCCCATCTGCCTCTTTGTGGACACTAGCCACTTATATCTGTTAAAAACCAAATAAAACGGAGAAAGTACCGAGACAGTTCAATGAAATGGAGTCTGCATTTATGGCAGTGGATTATTTCCTACCCTGGTACACAAAGAATAAGGTGTAAATACAAAGATTTTTAAAATCCTGTTTTGTTAACTCAGCAATAAGGTTTAAAACTGAGCCCTATTGCTTAGAGCTAAAACCTGATGAAGAGTCTAAAAACTAAAACACAGCTATGAGTCTCTGTTCAATGCATATTTCAGTACAGTGCTCAAAATGATAGGTGAAAGAGGGTGGCACAGTAAGTTGTCCCTGAGGTTTACTTTTGTTTGGTTGGTTGGATTTTTTCCTGTTAGAGACTTGGGATGAAATCCTGACTATTAGGATCAGTGGGAGTTCTGACATGGACTTCAAAATAGGCCAGGACTTTGTCTTTGGATTCAAATTTGAATTTGGGTGGAAGTTCCTAATTCCCAATTAGCATTGCCATCCTTTCGCTTACCCATATCAGCACAAAAAAATTCCTTTGTTTGGCAAGTTATAGTTGCTAGAGGACATACCCCAACACTCCAACTCCTCAAAAGCTGGAAAATAAGAAATGAAGGGAAAATCCTCCAGCATTCTTTGTCATCTTCCCATTTTCTTCAATGCTGCCAATGACACAATTCAGTATTTCAGAGGGCATTCACTTCCATTTCCAACAGATACCCCAAAAGCGCTATGTGCCCCAACTTCACAACATTTTCACCATAACAACGAACTAACAGCCTCATGCAGCAGATCAGAACACCTGACTCTCAAGTTCTATACACCTGGAAGTTTATTCTCCTTTAACATTACTAGGAATAGTCCTGAGGTTCTTAATTAGAACAGGTATATTGCATTTCCACACTATGCTCTATGGAGCCAACACAGGGGGAATATGCATGTCTCATCTGGCTGTGTCCTGGCCTGCTCGCAGCCCAACCCTATCCATAGGTGGATCCTCAGACCCATGCAAACTGATTTTTATATAGTCTGGGAGGACAGGTACTGGGAGGACACGGAGCTCTTTTTCCACATGGGTTAGGGTATCTTAGCTTGGAGGGCTATCAGGGGTATGGCTTAGCTCACAGTCATTTCCACGAATTTCAGAGAGCTGCGGAACAGACCCTCGGTAACTAAGACCAGCATAGCAGTGTCCAGTTCTGTTCTTTTCCTTTCCTAGGTTTTTCAGGTTTACTTGTTGTTCCCTCTCCTTCAATTTTACACACTCACAGTTCTCAATGTCAACTCAGAAACAGTCTAGGGTTACAATGGCAGTGGCATACAAGCAAAAGGGGCCATGCTGCCAAAGGATCATCTGGGGAAGTGTATCCACAGTTTGTTAACATGGAGGTCAATCTTGCAGGCCTTACACACAAGAGTAACCCTTTTTGAATGGGCTATTCTCATGCATAAGAATTGAAGGATTTGGCCCATTTTCTCTGATTCTGACAGCTCCTCTTCATCCCTCATTTCCATGGCAAACACAATTACAATACAGATTTTAAGCGATAAAGAATGTTTATGTTGTGAAGTAACAAGTATTTACAAACTAATTAGTGTGTGGGGGTTAAATGTAACATCATCTAGGATATTTTTAAGAATTAAAAAGAGAGAATAAAATCCATTAATGCCCTTTCAGAAAACTGCTTTACGATGCCAATAGGATCATCATCATCAGGTTGATATGGCAACCAGTGTTTCTAAGGCAACTTCCCTTGTGTTGTGAGGCTAAATCCAATGTTAATGTCTGTGAGGGGCTCTGCTATTATGGCAATGAGCACCACAACAAATACATGAATTATTATTTATTTGCATTGAGGTCACATCAGGAGGTCTCAATAAAGGATTAAAGAGATACTGTACACACATGCAATGAAGGTCTCACATTCTGGCCCAAGCTGTAGTAATAATTATAGGACAAAACATTTTTATATACAGGCAGTCCCCGACTTACGCGGATCCGACTTATGTCGGATCCGCACTTACGAACGGGGCTCTCTCGCCCCGGAGGTCGGGGCGAGAAAGCCCCGTTCGTAAGCTGCTCCGGTGCCCCTGGTCTGCTGGAGACCGTCTCCAGCAGACCAGGGGCACCGGGCGGGTTCCCGCGCTTCTGAGGCTTTGCCAGAGCAAAGCCTCAGAGGCGCGGGGAACCGCCACTGCTACCGCTTCAATCTGGGTGCCTGTGGTCTGCTGGGGACCGTCCGCAGCACACCACAGGCTCCCGGACTGAAGCCGCAGCCGCGGGGGGGTCCCGCGCCTCTGAGGCTTTGCCAGAGCAAAGCCTCAGAGGCACGGCACCCCGCTGCGGCTCTGCTCCCCGTGTCCCTGGTCTGCGGGGGGGCGGGGGAGCGCAGCTAGTGTGCTCCCCCCCCCAGCAGACCAGGCTTTTGTTTTGGACTCTGGGGCAGAGCAGCTGGGGCGCTGCCAATTGGTCCTGCAGCGCCCGCTCTGGGCACTACTGGTCAGTTTCAGCAGCGGCTGAATCAGGACGCCTGGGGCAGAGCAGATGGGGTGCTGCTGGGTTGGTCCAGTAGCACCAGGAACGGCGCTACTGGAGCAACCCAGCAGCACCCCAGCTGCTCTGCCCCAGACGTCCCCAAGTCAGCTTCTGCTGAAACTGACCAGCGCTGACTACAGGAAGCCCGAGGCAGAGTTGCTCTGCCCCGGGCTTCCTGGAATCAGCTGCTGATCAGTTTCAGCAGCAGCTGACTTGGGGACGCCTGGGGTTCTTAAGTTGATTCTGTATGTAAGTCAGAACTGGCGGTCAGTTTCAGCAGTGTCTTAATCTTGACGCCAGTTCCGACTTACATACAGATTCAACTTAAGAACAAACCTACAGTCCCTATCTTGTACGTAACCCGGGGACTGCCTGTATACAGAAATGTACTTTACATTAAAAGGGGGGGGTCAGGATGTTTAAATCTCAGAGTCTAAAGTTAGGCTGCTAACTCTATATTTAGATCCTAAAATAAGTGACCTGATTTTCAAAAGTGCTGACAACCCAGCAGCTCCCACTGAAGTCAATTAGATCTCAGCTTTTCCAAAATTTGGAAATGGGTGAAGGGATGTTTCAGTTTGGCATTCTGGCATAAGTCACATCTACTATTAACCAAATACATTCAAAGGCTAAGAAGAATGTCACACAGTGTCAATACTGTTGTCGAAACGAGCCTTACACTCAGTAAAAGGTATGGAGAATAGTTTATTTAGAAATGCTGCAGCATAGCGAGAACCCACCAGAATACACTTAGAATACAACTACAACTCCTCTTATAGTGGGAGCTACATAACAAACTATTACTCTGTGCATGCTTGTTACTGAGCAAACTTTCAGCATGATTACATTCTCTTTGATGATAAAATGTTTCACTTTCTCACACTTTCAAACTATGTGACTTTCTCACCTACATGAAATGGCAGCTATTTACAGGATGGATTCCACACTGTTTTAGGCAATATTTGTAATTATCAATGCTCTTTTGTTCAATTATGCCCTATTAACTGGCTATTTTTCTCACCCTTAATTTTTGCATTTTCTGATTGTCATTAAACAAAATATGTCATAAGCATTTTCAAAAATGCCCTTGTTTGCAAAGCCCTCAGAGGAATTGCTGCAGCCTGCCTTGTCGGGCCTTTCTCCATATTCCTCACCTATAATCAGCTTTTTCATCTCCTCTCACATTCTCTCTGTTTAATGCATGAATTTGGTCTTCTACCATCTGGAAGATCCCAAAATCTCATTTAGAAATCTCTTTTTTCAGATTTATTCACTCCTCCCACTTTTTATTAAATCCTTGATCCAGCATGATCATGGACCCCATAAACTTTCTTGAGACTCTACATGGTCAGAGGTGTTTCTATTAGCACGTTCTGATTTGGGTAATTATTATTATTTATAGCATCACCAGAGGTCATAGGAGACCCAGGTATGGACTAGGGACATCATTGTTCTAGATGCTGAATAAACAGAACAAAAAAAAAAAACTTTGCTTGATAGAACTAACAATCCAAGTATCAGGGCTTCACACACTGCTTTATTTTAGTCCTGAGAAACAGCTTGTGTGGAAGTTGCTTGGCAAAATACAAATACGGTTAGACCTGCTGTTTGTTGAGGGTTTTTTAATCTCATTTTTCAGGGATTTTGTATTTTGAGTTCTTTGCAAGTATCCAAGAATTGAGAATTTTAGCACCCTCTCTTTGTATGCACACAATACTGTTTGAAACAGCACTATGCTCAAGTGCACTATGGTACATTTAGGCTCTGCTGGTGTGCACTACACAGACCAGTTAATGTGCAATACAATGTGCTTTAGCAGTCACACTGCATTTGTCCACTTTACTGCTCAATATATTCAAAGCCTTTAGATCAGCAATGAGCAACCTAGGCTTGTGAGTGAGCGGCATAAGTGGACCTCCATCTCAGTGGGCCGCAAGATTATCGTAACCAGGACTGTCTACCAGGATAAGTTAGTTTTGCTAACTATGCTTGTGTACCTAGAATTTGTGGGATGTGCCAATTAAACTGTAGCAGCACTTTGAGAGGATGCGGAGTGTACACACAGCTCGCACAATCAGTGCTGTGTGCAATCAGCATGCACCTCAATTCATCTGCCCTTGCTTTAAGGACATGTCACGTTAGTAATACCAGTAGGGAAAAAAACCTATGTGGAAAATCTGAGCATGGGCAACAGTAAACAAAATGTCTTGTGGGACACACATGTGGCCTGCTGGCCACCGGTTATCCACCGCTACTTTAGATACAAGCCACTTGAAGCACAGACCTTACCTATATAAGCAAACTGAACATAGAAAGGGGTGAAGTCAATGCAAACACAGTAACTATTGCCAGTATTCTTCCAGCATTCATTAGATAAACACCATTTTCTTTTTTTGTTTGTTTTGTTTGGCAGGGTTGGTACTGGGGGTGTTGTGTCAGCATTTATCAGTTACAACCAAAAATCAGAACTTCTTACTTTCCAAACTGAAAAAGTTGGAACACTGTTTGATTATCTTAGGATTGGAAAGTTTTCCAAATCAAACATGTACCAGAATCTTAGAGTGGCTGGTTATAAAGGTGTGTTTAGAAAATGTTATCCTTTAGAAAGAATGTAATGAATGTTTGCATAGTGGGGCTAACTAAATTGTTGATTTGGGTCACATTCTAATCTAAAGAACAACTATTCCAACATATTCTACAGTTCGCCAGATAAAGAGAGCCTTCTTGCCACTACCTTCAGAGATTTTTCCCCCCCTCACTATCAATTACATCTCTACTCAGCTGGAGCGATATTTGTGAACCCAATTCCAAAGATGGCCCTTGTAATGATATGACTGACCTCCCAATAGACAGCTCTCAGCACAGAACACAGTACATATATAAAATAGTTAAACATCTGCCAGCACTCAGCATGGCAGATGAGTTGTTTACATAATGCTTTAACAAATGTCTTACAATGTCCACAGCATACTGCTATGTCTTTTTATACTGTGTTTTCTGGCTCTGTCTGGTCTTTCCTCAACCCCTACATTTTTATGGCTTCAGCCCTTTTTCTGGTCAAGTCCAAAGGCCCAATATGAGGCTGCAGGCAGAGATGTCGATTCTGTGAGTGATCGGGGGGGCTCAGGCACTCCCTCCCAAAAAAAAGAGACTGCTCAGAAAAATCTTTTGAGAGCTCCAGCACCCGGACTGTGGCCACACTTCTCCCACACCATCCCGACTTGGCCTCTTCCTTCCGAGGCCCAACTGGCCAGTTACACAGGGGAAAGAAGGTGAACAGAAGCATGCAATGGCAAAAACAAAAGCCAGTGCCTGCAATTGCAAGGTTCAGCCCTTACTTAGATGAAACTTCCAGTGTCAGCTCCAAGGAAACTTCAACAGAAATTTGCAAAGGATTTTCAATCTGAGGCCAAATGGCAACACATCTAGCTCTGGTGCTTTGTTTCAATTTTTTCTGTACTCATGAGAAATATAGGTCTGCTAACTGTCACTCTCTTGAAAGTATTTTAAATGGGGCTCAAACTATTTCTGGTGGGTTGTGAGTACAGTGCATATCTAATTGTCCTTCTAGCAAACATATGTTAATAAAGAATATAGTTTGCTACTAGGTGAATTGTAGCAGCTTACACTTATATCTGTTTTGCTTACTCTTCTTTTAGCTCCTCATGAAAAACCAGATTGTGCCTGTCACTAGAGCAGTTGTGCACTGTGCCAGGAAGGCACAAAGAGCCTTTCATGCTCTCCTGCATGACAGGTGCAAGGGCCAGGCACCTTTGAAGAGTCTGTTCCCTCCAACCCTTTCTGTCCTGGAAATGCAAAGAGCCACAAAAGGACAGGAAGTGTGGGGAGAAGAGAGGCTTCAACCTCACCTCCACATAGGCCCCTGGAGATAGAATGGTGAACACTAAAGAAGTGCAGCAGAAGCTGTAGTTGCCATGGGTAAAATACTGGAAAGATATATTTCTTCCTGTCACTAAGTATCACGAGTCATTCCAAAACCAGCACAACTAAAAATGTCATAAGGATTGAAGGTGAACCAATAAGTCAGCATGCTTACAGTTCTCCAGAGTGAAACAACAACCCCCATGACATTTACACAGCACACCCTGTGAAGATAGGTACTTAAGCAACTTGCCAAGAAACTAGCTAGGTGTAAACTCAGATATGCCAGCTGGAAGATATGCCGTTGAGAGCTGGACATCTGAAGCAAGTACTTATTAACTGCAGTCTGCTGGGAATGATAAAGAAGGATTCAATGGAGCAGACAGAAAAGTGGCAAGAGAACGTAGAGGCAAAAAAAAAAACCAACAACATTTAGGCATCAATTTCATTTTTTAAATGATGCTGTTATTTAAATAAGATTTTAGTTGTGTGTAAATAAATCAAAATTATAAATGGGTTAGCAAACAGCTTTAGTCAAAAAGAAAAAAATTAAATTCTTGTGGAAAGCACTGAACGATAGCAAAGTAAATGTATAAGCAGAGCTAGGCCAGTGCCATATGGGAGCCCAGCAAGCATGAAATCAGTGACTCAGACATCCTCCACAAGGCTGCAAAAACTGCACAGCTCAAATCTGCTGCTTTCGTTATTTATTACAGTTCATTAAATACAGATATGCACTCCCATCCCTACATTGCAGGAGATTGTTCTCTTGCATGTGTTTTGACCCAGGGCTAAGAATACCCACTCCAGCCCTAAGTCGATTGCCTTCTCAATAGCCCAAGAAATGATGCACTTTTCCCAGAAAGCTAACAAATCAGGGCCCTGGTGAACCAAAGCTGGGGGTACTAGTTCCAAACTGAGGACCACTCACCATAAAGGTCCTTCCAGCAGCTCCCTTTAATTTATTTCAAGGAGGCTTTAGCTTGAGCTCCATTCAGTGGTGGCAGTAGGTCATGTGGCGAGAGGTAGCTTTTCAGGTCCCAAACCACTTTAGGTTTGGCTTTATAGATTAAAACCAACAACTGGAATTCTACCTGGAATTAACTGCGAGCCAAATCATTGATACTGGACTTTCATCTATGTGCTTGTGGAGGTAAGGGTGGAGGCAAGATGAAAAAGATGGCATTCCAAATCATCTGAGGTTGAAGTACAAGACTGGCCTAAATATTTGGTTTAAATCATAGGCTGCTGAAGCTATAGGCACTTTGAATTTCTGTGCACAGAACAAGGTACTACAGTCTACTATATAGAGAAAATGCCAACCTCAGTACAGGAGAACAGAGTCCCAAGCAAACTGAAGAGGTACAAATGTAGCTCACAAAACTGGGTGAGTAAGAAACAAAATGGCAGATGAAATTCAATATTGGTAAATGCAAGTTGGAAAACACAATCCCAACTATACATATGAAGCGATGGGCTCTAAATTAGCTGTTACCACTCAAAAAAGAAGATCTTGAAGTCATTATGAATACTTCTCTGAAAACACCCATGCAGTTGTAACCCACACACCTAGTGTGGTTCACTGTCCCATGTAGTGGCACTTAGACCACTGACAAGCAAAAGATAAGAGACCTCTACAGCCCACGCTAAGAGCCAGCTGGCTTTATAGCTGAATCTGTAGAGGCTCCTCTACTAAGTTCCAGAGGTCCCAGATTCAAATCAACACAGGGGTGACTACACAGTGTGGAGAAGCAGTTAAAGAAAGCAAACGATGTTGGGAATAATTATGAAAGGGATAGAGAATAATTCAGAAAATCTCTTATTGCCACTGTATAAATAAATGGTGCGCCCACATCTTGAATACTGCATACAGATGTGGTCACCCCCATCTTAAAAAAGGTATACTGAATTGGAAATGATTAGGCATATGGAACAACTTTCATCTGATGATAGATCAATAAGACTGGAACTTTTCAGCTTGGAAAAAAAGACAACTAAGGGGGGATATGATTGAGGTCCATAAAATCATAACCAGTGTGGAGAAAGTAAATAAGGGAAAGTTATTTACTCCATCTTATAACACAAGAATTAGGAGTCACCCAATGAAGTTAATAGGCAAAAAAATAAAAAAAAATAAAAGGAAATATTTTTGCACACAACAAACAATCAACCAACCTGTGGAACTCCCTGCCAGAGAATGTTGTGAAGACCAAGATAACAACAGAATTTTAAAAAAGAATTTGATAAATTCATAGTTCCATCAATGGCTATTAGTCAGGATGGGTGGGATGCTCTCAGAAGCTGGGAAACAGCAACAGGGATGGATCACTTGATTCCTTGTTTCTGTTCATCCCCTCTGGGGCACCTGGCACTGGCCACTGTCTGGAGACAGATACAGGGCTAAAGGGACCTTTGGTCTGACCCAATATGGCCATTCTTATGTAATCAAATTCACTGAACTTCATTGGGCTGGTCTAGTTCCTCTCAAAGGTGGAGGTAGGCATTGCTGATTGGTCAATAGCCGTCTCAAAGTACTCATACACCTTCTTAGACTTTGCTTGGAGAGGGAATCACAGCAAAGGGATAAATATTATCTAGTGATGGTCAAAAGATGGGAAACACTTCTCATGAAAAATCTAATGAAATAGTGTCCCTTTTTGTTGAAAAAAAATTCACCTGTTTAACTTTCTAACCAGCTCCACCCAATGTCCAGTCAAATCTAACCATACTGAAGATACTGAAAGTTTACATGACTATCATTAAATAATAATTAAAAACAACATTAATAAATGTTATATCACTCATGCTTTAAACATTTAATGTTTTGTGATTCGTCAGGGCAAGGAAAACTTTCGGCAGGCCAGCATAAATGCTTTCAGGACACTAAAGTTCTCTAAACACAGATGCAAGTCCAGTGTGTTAGGGTGGATAAGTGTTAAACAGAGTGAATTTTTTTGGCCAATATGGGAGGCAGGGAAATCAAGTGGAGAAAAATTAAGATTCAAATGAACTGAATCATTTCATAAGTGTATCAATTTTTCCAAAACTCTTTGAGTTGGGAAAAAAAAACAACAAAACACCCTGAAACATTTCATTCTGATGTTTTCAAAATACGTTTCAGTATGTAGCTTTAGAATGACTGTTTCAAAATTTACACCTTTCTTTAAAAGCGTTTAAAATCCCAAAAACTGAAAGTTTTTGAATCAAATCAAATGTGTTGTTTGACCTGAATTTTTTCTTCAATTGCCAGCAAAAAAATCAATTTTGCCATACTTTAATGAGAGGGTACGCTGGAGAAGAGGAACAGTACCTGAGACCTGTGCTTACACTAAACCATCCTTGACTCAGTTTTCTCCTGCTTTGCAGTGTTGTTTCGTGGCTTATGCCCTAAAATAGTTCCTTTTATCTTTTTTCTCTACGATTTCAGTTTTTCCTTCCCTGATACCTGTCACAAGGAAAATCATTATGAAACAACTTGACAAAGTCATAGGCTCAGTGTTCATTTCTATTGCCTAGAAGACAGTAATCTCTATGAAAAAATAATCATGTTTAGACTAGCATACGTAATAAAAGGCTGAGAGCGAATGAAATTTAACTAAGTTGTGAGCTGGGAAGGGAGGCTGAAAATAACTGGAAGGTGAGAGTAAGAAATTTTAAAGAGGTATAGAACCTCAAGAACTATTTCTTTTGTTTGTACAATCCTCCTAGTCTTCATGGCAAAATTAACTATAGTAGGCAGATTTCAGGGGGTATGTCTACACTACACTCCTATTTCGAACTAAGAGGGTAATGTAGGCATACCGCACTTGCAAATGAAGCCCGGGATTTGAATTTCCCAGGCTTCATTTGCATAAGCCGGGCGCCGCCATTTTTAAATCCCAGCTGGTTCGAACCCCGTGCCGCGCGGCTACACGCGGCACGAATTAGGTAGTTCGAACTAGGCTTCCTAGTTCGAACTACCGTTACTCCTCGTGGAATGTCACTCACTCCTCAAGGAATGAGGAGTAACGGTAGTTCGAACTAGGAAGTCTAGTTCGAACTACCTAGTTCGTGCCGCATGTAGCCGCGCGGCACGGGGTTCGAACCAACCGTGATTTAAAAATGGCGGCACCCGGCTTATGCAAATGAAGCCCGGGAAATTCAAATCCCGGGCTTCAATTGCAAGTGCGGTATGCCTACATTACCCCACTAGTTCGAACTAGCGGGGTAGTGTAGACATACCCAGGTATTCTTTATTCTCGATACATTTTTAATGGGATTATTTTATGATGCAATATTAAATAAGCAAGGAGCTGTTGGAGCAACTGAGAAAAAATTATTAGTGTTGCAATGAAGAGCAATACCCCATCTGGGACCTTTTAGTCAATAGAGCATGCTATTTTAACCCAAAAACAAAGCCCGTTGAGTTTTGCCCTTGTTAAAACACATCCATCTACTACAGGGTTATTTGGAGGGTTTTTCCTTTCCACAGATGAATAACAAATCCTTGGCCCTGTGTGAAAACAGATTAGTCTATTTATAAAGTACACTTCACTAAAATGAAATTCAGTGCTATGAAGGCGGGATAATGACTTACAAAGCATGCTGAAAGCAAACTAATGAAAAATTATGTTAGCCCTGAAATATAAGCCAACTCCCACCAGAAACCAGGAGGATGTACTGTAGTCACACAAAAAAATAAAACTGTGATGATGTGAGTTCAAAAAAGAACTTTTGGTACATTTTGCCCCTGGAACTTCCTGGTTTACTCAAGATGTTGTAGAATACATTATAAGGAGACTTCACACACACCTTGGACTGCATGGGTCAGAAGAGTTTTCAGCAGTGGTACTCAACTGGGATAAGTACACCTTTGGGGGTACACAGAAGTCTTCCAGAGGATATGTAAACACATCTAATTTGCCTTGTTCTACAATAGGCTCACTGTCATGATAGTGGGAAAGAGAAAAATTCAACAAACAACATGAAAACAGGTGGCAGAGGGTATCGTGAGGCAGGAGCAAGATTAAAAAGCAGTCCTCCCACACTAAAAACAACATCAAGGCTCCAGCCAGCAGCCACTGCTCTCTGGGTCCCTAGCTCTGAAGTCTCACAAGACAAATTAGACTCCTGAAGAGGAGCAACCACTGCCATACAGTGGCATATTCCATGTACAAAGGGAGGAGAAGGAAGGAATTTTGGAAAGGTTACCCAATTTTTTTTTTTTTTTTTTTTTTTTTTTTTGGCTAAGCCTCCTTCATAACCTATTTAGTGGGGGCACTAACCAGTTTTCTAATTTTAACAATTTTTTCATTATTGCTTTACAGTTCATTATCGGCCATATATTGTGGTCCTAGATAAACATAATTTACAATTAACAAAATATGCAGCAAAGCCTTCTGCCCCTCTCTCATAAATTGTGCATAAGTAGATTACAATTTTCTCTGGTGTATTACTTACTGAAAAGATACTCACTGACTAGTTTTGGCCACTAACACTGATCTATCTAAATCTATATCTGTATCTTAGTTGGGTTGGGATAATAGTTTTGATTAGACATGGAAGTCACACAAATTGAGATTTTCAGAAGTGCTCAGATTTTTATCTACAAATAGAAGCAAAATTTAAAATTATGGGGGAATATTTCAGAGGGAAAATGCACAACAATTGTCAGATGGCTAGCACTAGTAATTACAAGGTTTAGACTTGGATTCTCTAACAATATCTGAGACACACTGCCCAGTCCTGTCACTCACTAAGCAATGTGGATGATATTTGTAGTAGCAAAACAGAAAGCTAACATGCAGTATTCAGTATTCTGTAAGGCTGGCTTGCATGGATTGCCTTAATTAAAACACTGATCTAACATGGTATAAAGAGACAAATTTGGATTTCAGCAGCTGTGAAATATAAGAGATCCCTTGTTAATGAGCCCAAGGTTAACACTACCACCAAATATGAATTAATGCATTTGTCAGAAGTCTATGTTGCTTTCCAGAAACGAGTACCAGTTTTCAAAGGCCTGCACCACCTGCTGTTACTGAGTTCTTCTTTGCCTGCTGGTAGACTGATGTGCTATAATACATGTCTGTCCACTGCAGCACGTGAGACATTTGCCAGAATTCATAGACACATAGATTAAGACTCAGCTCTGATTAAGGATACCTAAATTTGAGGCTGTGTGATATGCCACACATTTTTGCCCACAACCTACAGAAAGCCCACTACAGTCTTCATAACCTGATTTATAAAACCAATAGCTCATATGCAGAGGGAGGAATAACCAAGATTTCTCTGAGCTTCTGTCTGGATGCACTTGAAATGATGCACACACTGTACTGATTTTGCATTACTACACTACAGTGATACCAGAAGGACCAGAGGCACTGAGCATTCTTTCCTTTTATTTATTCAGTCACTGGCAGGAAGAACTTCAGGGTCTATAGCCTGGTAGCTACATGATCCAAATACAAAAAAAAACCCACTGCTTTTTTTCATGGTTTTGAACTTGTAAGTATTGATGGAAAAATACCAAGTTCTGCAGCTGTTTTTGATGGGGATAACAACAACATTCAGTGTATAATGCTCAAAAAACATTTGGCTTTGAGCATCCTAGAACATAAAATTGTACAGAAAAAAGTTGTACAGTAACAATTTGGTAATTCATAGTTTTAGATTAAGTCAACCTGTCAGCAGATGCTGATAAATAAAGCTTTTCTACAGAGAATACCAGGAAGAATTGCCCACTTTCAAATGGCTATTCCTTCCCATTTTTGCCCTTCAATGCTCCCTCCTTTGCCCTTGTTTAGCAAATCCCTTTCCAACAAAATTCTGCCAAAACATTTTAAAGAAATATACAAAAAAGGAAGCTCTAACAGGATATTCACAGACCATCATATCGTTTGCCCCACGGGTGTGTTATTCCCTTTGTCTGTCTATTTAAATTGTAATGTTTTTAGGGCAGTGGCTGTCTCTTATTCAGCTTTGGCACTACTCTAATAATAATTATTAATAGATTGTGAGAGTGTGGGGGGTTTAGCTACAGGATGCAAATGTGCCATACAAAACTATGTTAGCCTATAGCTTTAGGCCAGGCAATTCTATATTCATCCAGCTTGTTTATCGTAAACACAGCACGCGCAACAGACTGCTATGACTGAAAATATGAAGGTGCCTCACTAAAACAAGTCCTACTAAATAATAAGATTAATTTGTTGTGCAATTAAAAATTTAAATGTTTAAATGTGAACAGACTAAAAATATTTGAAGAGTTACTGTCAAGTTTAAAAAGTCATGGGGGCTGCTCCATGAAATCCTTACTTCTGCAAGTAGTCTTAGTGATCTAATGACATTGCTCATGCGGATAAGAGTTTGCAACATCTGTCTCAATATGTGGTGGAACGCTGATTTTCCAGATTCAAGTTAACCAAAACTCCCTATAATGAAGCAATTCATGCCTGTCCTAGTCATCTCCTAAACACCTCAGAGCTAACGCACAGCTGCTTATGAGTGGATTTGCACAGAACCTCTGCACTTGTGGAGCTTAGGAGATCCTCAGGATCTTAGCTGCTGTTCTGCGGAACAGCGCCTTCCAATTGTATCAATTCTCACCTGAGACCTCTGCTATACTTTTCCTTACCTCTGTTAGAGCAATTTATTATATTTTATTAAAAAATCTTTCCTCATTTCATTCAAAGTATAAGGAGAAAATACTAGTATGTTTTTCTTATTTTTAGTCAGATTCTCTTTGAAACATGAACCAGAATAGTGCTGGAGTGTTTGGGTAACAAAAAGTACAGAGACCTAAATCACCATTAAAAAATAGGCCCAACATAAACCATTTTCTTCCCCATTCCAGATCTTATCTCGAAGAAAGACCTACAGAAAGTCCACTATTTGGCCCCCAGGATATGTACCCTACACAACCAAGCAGAGCTTCCTCTGGCTACACTGCTTTTTTTAAACAGCATAGTGTCTGGCTGGCCCTGCATTGCTGGAGCTCTTTCTTCTGCTAGAACCTTCCCTCACTGTCCCTTGGACCACCACCTTCCCACCAAGCCATTCGCTG
The DNA here is from genome assembly GCF_049634645.1 of Pelodiscus sinensis. Lineage (NCBI taxonomy): Eukaryota > Metazoa > Chordata > Testudines > Trionychidae > Pelodiscus > Pelodiscus sinensis. Next base: position 88,430,136 of record NC_134715.1, on the reverse strand, counting down.
TCACATATAGCTATGGAGTGTAGTGTCTGTACTGTACGCAGTGCCGTAAGTATAGACACGGCCTTATATGCTGCTGCAGGCCAAATGTTAGAACTACTTGGTGACATTAAGTGGCCTGTGTTGTGTAGGAAATCAAATTACATGATCTCAGTGGTCTCCTCTGGCCATAAATATCATAAAACTCATCTTTAAAGCTACTCTGAACAAACAAATCCACAGTGATCAGTGAGAGGAATTCTGTTCCCAATCTCCTCAAACACAAGAGAGGCTTCCTTTAAAGGATATATTCAAAGTGTTTTGTTTCAGTCTACAATTTTAGGGACATCAATAACATCTGCAGCAAGTAAGCTAATTAATAGACCCAAATCCTAGAGTAGCTGATTGAGTCACAGACATGGTAATAAAGTTTCCAAGCCTCACTGTCCTGGAAGAATTCAATTCCTAATCAGTGGTATACAACAGTACATTTTCATGACAAAATACAAGCAGACACAAAACAGAAGAGATTAATTATAGTACAAAGACATTTTTAATGTAGTGATAGAAATGTAGCCGTGTTAGTCTGGGGTAGCTGAAGCAAAATGCAGGACAATGTAGCACTTTAAAGAATAACAAGATGGTTTATTAGATGATGAGCTTTCGTGGGCCAGACCCACTTCCTCAGATCAAATAGTGGAAGAAAATAGTCACAACCATATATACCAAAGGATACAATTAAAAAAATAAACACATATGAAAAGGACAAATCACATTCAGAACAGGAAGGGGATGCGGGGGGGGGGGGGGGAGGAAGGAAGGTAAGTGTCTGTGAATATCATCAATTCACAGACACTTACCTTCCTTCCTTCCCCCCCCCCCCCCCCCGCATCCCCCTCCTGTTCTGAAATGTGATTTGTCCTTTTCATATTTGTTCATTTTTTTAATTGTATCCTTTGGTATACAGGCAGTCCCCGAGTTACACGGATCCGACTTATGTTGGATCCGCAGTTACGAACGGGGCCCTTCCTCTCCCTGGTCTCCAGCAGACCAGGGAGAGGAAGCAAAGCGGCGGAACACGCGGGCAGTGGACAGCCCAGACGCGTCTGGGCTGTCAGCTGGCCGCGTGCTCCGCGGCTTTGCTCTGCTCTGCTCCCCGTCCCCCTGGTCTGCAGACCAGGGGGACGGGGAGCAGAGCAGAGCAAAGCCACGGAGCCCGAAGGCAGCAGGATAGCCACGGCGCGTCTGGGCTGTCAGCTGGCCGCGTGTTCCGCCGCTTTGCTCCCCGTCCCCCTGGTCTGCAGACCAAGGGGACGGGGAGCAAAGCAGAGCAAAGCCACGGAGCCCAAAGGCAGCAGGATAGCCATGGCGCGTCTGGGCTGTCCTGCTGCCCCCGTGCTCCGCGGCTTTGCTCCGGACGCCTGTGGTACAGCAGCTGGGGCGCTGCCGGTTGGTCCCGTAGCGCCGCTCTGGGCGCCACTGGACCAACCCAGCAGCACCCCAGCTGCTCTGCCCCAGGTGTCCCCAAGTCAGCAGCTGCTGAAAATGACCAGTGGCTGACTACAGGAAGCCCCTGCCCCGGGCTTCCTGGAATCAGCCGCTGATCAGTTTCAGCAGCAGCTGACTTGGGGATGCCTGGGGTTCTTAAGTTGAATTTGTATGTAAGTCAGAACTGGCGTCCAGATTCAGCCACTCTTGAAACTGATCAGTTCCGACTTTCATACAGATTCAACTTAAGAACAAACCTACAGTCCCTATCTTGTACGTAACCCGGGGACTGCCTGTATATGGTTGTGACTATTTTCTTCCACTATTTGATCTGAGGAAGTGGGTCTGGCCCACGAAAGCTCATCATCTAATAAACCATCTTGTTAGTCTTTAAAGTGCTACATTGGCCTGCATTTTTAATGTACACATTTAAATTAACTTTTTTGTACTTTAACGATAAGAAAATAAAATGTAATAAAACCTAACTATATATATTAAAGAAATTTTAACTGGTAAATGGGTCATATTATTGACTAATCTAATATGAAAAGATGGTATGGTATTTCTAATGCTGCCAGCTTCTAATCAGTTAACCCCCAAGGAAAGCAGGAGTACAGATTTCAAAGTTACCAGCCCGTTATTTTGAAATAATGGGCTGGGTAGTGTGGACTCTCTGCTTATTATTTCAACATAAGGGGTGTCATTTCGAAATCGCTCCCTAGTGTAGACCAGGGCTGAGAAAGTTTTTGCACTTAGAAATACCAATTCAAAGAGCTGGGCATGTCATAAAACTCTATTCTGCTTGGAAACATAAGCCTTAAATTTTGGACTCCTTGCTAGAACTGGGAATAGTAACAATAGTGATTTCCCTGCATTCTTAGACCTTAAGTTGCCAGGTAAAGGTTAAAAAATGGGGCTCAGAAAGAGAATTATAATTTTCATCCAATATGGATCAAACATCTGTTGTTGAATCTACATTTGTGTTGTAGGGAAATGAAAAACAACATGCTTTAGAATAAGGAATCTTTTCCAACAGATCTTGAAGCAAAGAACATTTAAAGATAAATTTAGGATTATAGACATGACTTGCTCCTAAAACTACAAAAGCATCCAAAGGTAAAAGAGCAGGTACCATATCTACTTGCAAAAACTAATTTTCCGTAACATGGACAGAAGATCTGTCCTGGAAGAGCTTCTAGATGCATCATGCAGAATTGTTGGACAGAGACCAAACTTTATTACCTATTCCTAGTCACATGACCCAGACATCTGTTATAAAGGATTAATACCCCCATCACACATCAGTGGCTACCATTACAGCAGGCACCATACAATTTCTTTTTCATACAAAAATCTACAAGAATTCATTTTGCAAAATCTGAAACTGGTCTGATTTTCTCCTGATAATTTCTCAGTAAAATACTGTATGCTAAATTATACCCATGTTTCTGGGAGAAACTGCAGAGCTCTTCTGGATCTACCTCTGTGAAATTCCTTGGGAATGTTATTGTTTCATTACATATCAAAGGAGATCCAGGTATTATCACACATCTGGAACATAGGAACTGCCACACCTATCTACTGCCAACACCTATCTAGTCCAGTAGCCTGTCTCCAACAATGGCCAGAACCAAATGCTTCAGAGAAAGGTGTAAGATTTTCAAAGGAAGATTTAGGATAATCTGCCACAAGCATTAGTTCTCACCCTGATACCTAGTAGTCTGAGAGTTTCATACTTCAGCACTTAAACAATCTTCCACTCATTTATGATCCATTTACACAAGTTAGTTTCAACATGTAGAAATTGTGTGACTGATCCATTTGTATATAAAATATAAGCAAACTAAATTAATGTCAGGAATGTAGTGACTTCATACATCCTCAATATTCTTAGGAACAGTGGGGGCCAACCTCTCCCAGGGCACCTTGGCAAACACAGGGTGTGAGGATCTACTCTATCAACTAGAGTCACAAAGATAGTGCTCTTAGGAATTGCCACTGCACTCTGTAGAGGTCCCAGAGACACATTTCAGTCCCCTACTTTACTCCTGGGACACAACTATATACTGCCCCTGAGTTGGCCTGGGTTAAAAGATGTCAATCCAGTGCTAAATTTGTCAAGGGACACATCCAGTGATTATAAACATTCAGTCTTACAATGTTAAAATGAAAGTTAGCTTAAGGAAGTAATACTGTCACTAAGTAACATCTTAACAGGACTCTCAGGCCCCCTGTTTATTGCTCTATATTTATTGGTTGTCAACAGTCAGTTTCCAGAGAGCAGATGTTTGTGTTACCAAAGCTACCTAGAGAGGTTACAATTAGCTGAAAGCACCCATGAAACTATATTACTTGGTAGGTTGGGAGTACTGTATATTACTTTCCTGCAACAACTACAAAAAGCTTTGATAACAAATGATTAAAAAAACTAAACAGACATCTAGATACAAAGAATCATACTGAAAAATCATGAAGAGCATTTATCTCCTGATAGTTAAATGAAAACTTAAGCTAATGTCATTAGTTTATCTGATTATGTTTTTTCTTTCAAATTAAATTTCATTATGTTGTTAATCTCCAAACTGACTGCACATTTACTTTTGGAGATTTGCATCTTTATTCTAAAAATCAGAATAGTTACTAAATAATGTATAATTGCTTTTTAATTCATTGGTCAAAATCATCGTAGAGAGTTACTACTACTGTAAAGATGATAATTATTGTAAATGTAGCATGGTCTGGATTTAATATATTACAGTACCTTTAACTTACAAATACCAAATGTGAAAAAAGGGCTAAAGCAGACATGCGATTGAAAGAGTGCAATCACTCTTGTTAAAATTAGATGGGTGGATGGATATAGGGTGCAAAGTTTGGCATTGTTTTGTCCTATGAATACTATAAATGAAAAACATTGCTAACAAAAAGTTTTGCAACAAATACAGTTTTCCAGGTTGGATGGGTGCTCACAAAGGAGAAACAAATCTTTTTTAAAAGTCAAGGGGGTACCAAAAATATCTGCTATTAGGAACACTAAAAATATTTTGTCCTGAATTTTTACATTTCAAGATCAATTTGTTTGGCCGGTTGAGATTGGTCACAAGTTATATGGTTCAGGTTAGACCTCCTTGATCCGGCACCCTCAGGACCTGAGCTGTCCTGGACCAGGGAGTTTGCTGGACCAGAGAAGGTTAGTGCTCCCCTGATGGCTGCCCCACATCTAGGCTCCTCTCCTGTTGGTTCCTAGCCCTTCTGCTGGCCCCCCTTCCCCAACACTGGCCCAGTATGTATCCCCACTCAGCTGCCCTCCCACTGCCCCAGGGTATCCCAGGGTTCCCAGCGGGGACATCTTAGTCACTGCCAGCCCCACTGCTGCAGGTTGTTCCCCAGGGTGCCTAGCTGGGGCCGCCCAACTGCCCCACCCCACTGCTAAGGCTGGCCCCACTGCTGCTGGGGACTCCAGCCACCTGCCTCTAACAGCCCCATTTCAGCCAGTGGGGGGGGCCCCTACAGAGGTTGCCCTGTCACCCCTGATCCGCTGCCACTGGGGATTTGCCAGGATTCCTGGCCAGAGCCACCCAGCCACAGGCAGCACAGCTGCAGACAGGGGTTCCCCAGCTGGCCGGGAGCTTCCTGGCTGCCACCTGGCCCCACTTACATCAGGGATTTCCTTGCCAGGGTGGGGGCTCCCCAAATACTGCCTGGACCCACTGATGCCAGGGGTTCCCAGCCACAGTGGGGGCTCCCCAGATGTGCTCAGCCCACCTAGGGCTCCCCAGCCCCTGCATTGCTCCCACCTCCTCCAGGGATCTTTGGTCCAGCAACATCCATGGCCCTTCCCAAACCACAGATGTTGCCAGACCAGACAGTCCCAGATTTGGGAGATTCAACCTATAATACAGGCTGAACCTATCTAGCCCAGTACTCTTGGGACCTGTCCAGTGCTGAACCAGAGAATTTGCTGAACCACAGGATGTCAATGTTGTCTAGCAGCATTACCAACACTTCCACTGCTTACCGGGTTCCTAGAAGACTTTTGGGGTAAATTAGAGTTAAACAGCACAGAACACTGAGGGCCAGGACTGCTGGCTGTAAACAAACTTTATGGGACCACGGGAAACTTGGACAGACCTATGATAGTAGGCATCCAGCTAACTAAAATCATTCTGGACTACAGCTGTTGATGGACCAGAGTGGTGGACTAGAGTGGTTCACCCTGTAGAAGATTTACCCAGCACTGACCAGGTCCTTCAGGGCAGAAGGCTGGCAGTGTGGAGGGTGCACAATTTAGAGCAGGGAAGGAGGCTAGAGGTGGGTCTCATCCAGCAGGATTTTCTTGCCTCCACCGCCAGCAGGCAGAGCCCTGTTTCTGGGGGTAATTGGTCAGGAGTTTTAACAGAAGCCTTTGCCACATTTCTTCAAACAGTGTTGTCCCAGCTAGGAGCTGAGTAGAGCTAGTTAAAAAACATCTCAGGTGCTGGATGAAATTTGACCAGAAGCATAGTGTTTGTGCATTCAGCTGGAATGTAGGAGAACTAGGTTCAATTCCTTTCTCAGAATCAGGCAGAGCAGAGATTTCCAGGAAGCTTTTGACGAGGTCCCTCACCAAAGACTGTTAGGTAAAGTAAGCTGTCATGGGATAAAAGAGAAGGTCCTTTCATGGACTGATAACTGGTTAAAAGACAGGAAACAAAGGGTAGGAATAAATGGTAAGTTTTCCAAATGGAGAGAGGTAACTAGTAGGGTCCCCCTAAGGGTCTGTCCTAGGACCAATCCTATTAACTTATTTATAAATGATCTAGACAAAGAGGTAAACAGTGAGGGGGCAAAATTTGTAGATGATACCAAACTGTTCAAGCTAGTTAAGACCAAAGCAGACTGTGAAGAGCTTCAAAAAGATCTCACCAAATTAAGATAGAAATGTAGCCGTGTTAGTCTGGGGTAGCTGAAGCAAAATGCAGGACAATGTAGCACTTTAAAGACTAACAAGATGGTTTATTAGATGATGAGCTTTCGTGGGCCAGACCCACTTCCTCAGATCAAATAGTGGAAGATAATAGTCACAACCATATATACCAAAGGATACAATTAAAAAAATGAACACATATAAAAAGGACAAATCACATTTCAGAACAGGAGGGGGATGCAGGGGTGGGGGGAAGGAAGGAAGGTAAGTGTCTGTGAATTGATGATATTAGAGGTAGGGAGAGTGGGATGTTTGTGAGTTAATGGTATTAGAGGTGATAATTGGGGAAGCTATCTTGGTAATGGGTAAGATAGTTAGAGTGTTTGTTCATTCCTTTTTGGAGAGTGTCGAATTTTAACATGAATGACAGTTCAGAGGATTCCCTTTCAAGTGCAGATGTAAAAGGTCTTTGTAGCAGAATGCAGGTGGTTAAGTCATTGAGAGAGTGTCCTTTCTGGTTAAAATGGCAAGAAACTGTTTTTTCTTTGTGATCTTGTCTGATATCTGTTTTGTGGGCATTAATCCTTTGGCGAAGTGTCTGAGATGTTTGTCCAATGTACATAGCAGACGGACACTTTTGGCACATGATAGTATAGATTATATTTCTGGATGCGACACATATTCCTGCGCACAGCTGAATGCTAACTGACTTGCAAAATTATTCTATTCGCCTATTTACAGTGCATTTATGTTGATAATTTTAATGCACATTTTATTAGTATAGATCAGTGCTGCTCATCCTGGAGATGAAGAGATACTTGCAGCCCTTGAAGTTCTAACCTGCGGCCCTCAAAGGTTACTGAATTAAGAAATTATTCATATTTGGTTATGTATCAAAAATATGTTTCCTGTAACTTTTAAACAGGAGTAAGAGCCATCTCTCTCCCCTCCCCCCAAACACTACAAGAACATAGGGAAAAATCTCAAGTGCTTCCCAGCACTTCCTCTGGCAGGCCCAGGAGCAGTTGAGATAGGAACAAGAACAGCTCTGAACAGATGAATTCCCTTTCCAATGAGTGCAGCACAACAGCATTCCCTCGGACACCTGCTATATCAGAGGTGGAGGGAGAATAGTCTGGCTGTGCCATTGACTGCTGGACTGCTCCCCACTTTCTGATTTTTCCCCTGTCTCCTCCCCATCACCCTATTTATCATTTCCATCTTCTGAGAAGTCAAACCTCAGGCCTTCACCTTCTCTCAACTCTTCTGCTCCTACGCCTTTGGGCACAAGTGGGGAAGTCCTAAAGATTCTGAGCCAGCACCACCACAATCCATAGCTGGCTTTCTGGGAGAGTGTTAATACTTCCTGAAGGAAGTGGCAAAGATCTTCTCTTCAGACAGTTTCGCCATGGCCTTTCTGCCCAACTGAGAGGGCAGTGTAGCACAGGGATAGTTAATAGACAGTCTGTGGGCCAGATCACCAGACATTTTTTAATATACCACAAACCTTGTTGTTTATTTATTATCATTACTGTTATTGTGTGAAATATTTCTCTACAGTCTGAACCTTGATTATATCTTGACCAAGAAATTTGGACCATCACAAAAAAAGATAATTGACTACCTCTGCTGCAGAGCAAAATAGGAGCCCTACACCCAGAAAGGAGGCATCCTGAAAAGAACAAATTGAAAGAGTCATTCTTGACTGGATTGCTCCTACCTGAGACAGTTTAAAAAAAATGCAGAAGCAGTTTGAAAAGTGTGTAATGCCTGTGAACACACAGAATCAAAATCCCTGTATGTTATTTCATTTTAAAAAGGGTGTTCATGAGCAGCAAGTATTTTTCAATCAAAAAACCCCCCAAAGATTTTTAGTTGTCAGAGTTAGAACATATGCAGTGATCCCAGCCTTAAAGACCCCTCAAGCAAACATTGACAGGACAATGATCCATGGATTCAAGATTTTTGGGTTACCACTGATGTGATATATCTTAATAGTGCCTTTAGCCTGTATAATGTCAATACTCCATGTGAAGGACATGTCTTCCATGTCACTGATCAGCAGAAAATGGGTCACTGGGAGATGTTTTAATTGTAACTTTCCCTCCATGCCACAGTGCTTTTAGGCTGCAATGAGGTCGGGTGAAGCTTTGTATGTGAGAGTACCCGAGGCACTGAAACATTTATTTCTACTGAAAACGCTTTAGCAGACTTTGTTAATAACCAAAACAAAAAACTATTAAAAATATCTACTGCAATGGCTGCCATTCTGGCCTCAGATAGGTCTTAAGCAGTGCTGCATCATTCCCTACTGTAGTCTGGCACTGTTAAGTAAACTAAGGCACAAGCATTAGCCTTAAGTCTCAATTTCCTTCCTGATTTTACTCTTGATGGCTCCTTTGTCCGACTACTATGAAAATAAATGAGTGTAAATTAACCTAGCAACCTGCTAACTGCAGAGTATTTCTTGCTGCTCTGCATATTGGATATTGTAATATTGGGGGAAAATATAATTCAAGGTAGTATGACACTGCAAGTAGGGCATAAGACTGAGGGTACATCTACACTACAAAGTTAATTCAAAATAGCAGTTATTTCAAATTAACTTTAATAGCGTCTACACAGCCAAACTCCTATTTCAAAATAAATTTGAAATAGTGGAGCCCTTATTTCAAATTTGGTAAACCTCATTTTAAGAGGAACACCAAATTCTAAATAGCTAATTCGAAATAAGTGCTGTGTACACACTTATTTCGAATTAAAGGGCCTCTAGCCCTTCCCAGGGAGCCCTGGTGGCCACTCTGGGTACAACCAGGAAAACTCATCTGCTTCCCCCCCCCCCCCCGCAGCTCTCAAAGGGGCTCACTTTGGCCACAGTGCCTGTGCCAATTGCAAGCCTGCCAGCACACAGCCAGCACACCGTGCACCTGGCACAGCATGAGCCAGCAACTCGCTGCCACCCAGCCCTCCACTGCTTCCCAGGACCAAGCTGGCGGCTCCCAGGAGCCTGCCAGTGGCCGCAAAAGGCGAGCACCTTCCTGGTCTAGTGCAGAGATTGTGGACCTCACTGAGGTTTGGGGAGAGACCTCCAATGCTCACGATCTCCACAGTGGGCACAGGAATGCAGCTGTCTACAGCTGCATGGCAGCCAGCCTGACCACCAGAGGCCACATGTGCAGCCAGAAGCAGGTGCACAGCAAAATAAAAGAACTGTGGCAGGCCTATACTAGGGCCTCCCAACCAGGGGCTGACCCGGAATCCTGCCTGCAGTTCGAGGCCCTGGACCACATCCTGGAGGGTCAGATGGTCTGTGCCCCCTGGTTGTCATCAACCCCAGGGCAGAGGGCCCTGCTCCTGACACAGGGGAAGAGGATGACAACAGCAGCCTGCACAGAGCGTGCCCTGCACCCAGGACCCTCAATCCGAACTGGAGAGCCCATCAGCAGCCTCATCCAAGGCCAGGGAGGCCTCCACATGTGAGTGACATCAGTACCCTTATGCGGGGCAGGGGCGGAGGGGGAGCCCAGGGACCATGTGCATCATCCTTGCCGACCACGGAGCAGGCGGCAACCTGTGCCTCTGCCATGCCATCCAGGACATGTGGCCTCAGCTGGGTGCCATGCAGGGGCCCTGGCCTGTTCCCCACACGCATCTACGTGTGAAGGCACATGACAGTCTTCCAACCCCGGGGAAGAAACACTGCCCTCCCTCCAGACACCTCCTCTACTCAGAGGCAGGGCACATCTCCCCTCCCCTCGCTTCCCCCTCATAACACCACACGATAGGCAGCTGTGGTGCAGTCCTGAGCCAGCTCACACTCCTGGGGATAGCAGGACATTATGGTGTGGAGACCTGCCATCCTTACCTTACAGAGGGGGGCTGGGTTTCACCCACTGTGCCCCCAGGGAGAACTTGTTTCACCACAGCCACAGCACCTGAGAGTGCAGGACACACCACCCTGCCTGGACCATCCACCCACACCCGGGCCAGCAGGCTCACCCGCAACCAGGAGGAGTTCCAGAGGCAGCAGCTGCAGTTACAGGGACAGCAGGTCCACAGCCAGGAGCAGTGGGTGCAGGAGGACCTGCAGCTGCAGCAGGAAAGCTTGCGGGAGCAGGGCCATGCCCTCCGCGAGCACCCGCAGGCCCTGGCGGACTGATTGCTGCCTCCTGCTGCTCCAGCCCCTGCAGACGCCCCAACTATCGCTCCTCCTCCCACCCCTGCTCCCCCTCCCACTTTTTCCACCCCCCATCCCTCCTGTTCCACCCTTCATACCCACTGCCCCTCCCCCGGGAACACCGAGGCCCCCGCACCTGCAGTGCTGTGAGATGGGAGGGCCTACAAGACCCCCAACCCTGAGCTTCCCCTGCTCCTTCCTCCCCTTGCAGCTCCCTCCTCCCAGGTTTCCCCCTCCCCCCCACATCCCACTTATGTTAAATAGAGAGTTGTGTGGCAACAGGTGTTTTTATTGTATATCAGGAAAGGGAGTTAGGGAGGGGGAGGGGAAGGGGAAGGAGGTGGGAGTGTAATGTAAGGCACAACGCCCCAGTGGGGCACGCCAGAGGGACTTCAGTCCCGTCTGCTTGGAAGCTCTCCTGCAGGGCTTCCCAGATGCGGACAGCCCCCCGAAGGGCCTCCTGGCTGGCAGCTGTGTGGGGCTGTGCATACTGGCCAGCCAGGCGGTCAGCCTCTGCCATCCAGGCTGGCAGAAGAGCCTCCCCCTTCTTCTCACAAATTGTGCTGCACATCACGCTGCCACCACATGCGAAATATTGTGCTGGGAAAGGTCGAGGCGGGTGAGGATCTAAATCGTGCTTTGTCAGCCAAAGGACCCCTCAACCACAATGTGAGCCCTGCTGAGCCTGGCATTGAAGGCCTGCCAGGAGGGGTTGAGGTGTCCCGTGTAGGGCTTCAGCCAGGGCTGCACCCCCAGCAGGCACACTGGCATGCCCACTGTGACAGATCGGGCTGAGTCTGGGCACAGCTGAGGGCATCCGCTCAGGGCGAATTGCTCAAATCCGGGGCTCCTTACAGCCCCCAGACTGGTGACCCCTCCAAACAGGCCACAAACCAGTCCCACAGAGCGCTTCAGCTGCCTGCCTGAAGCCTCACGAGCAAAACCCCTCCAACACCCCAGCAATAACCGTGCCCCAGATGGCCCCGGGCCTCATACAGAGGTGGGGGGTCCTAGCACCCAATCCCACCTACCCCGAACAAATCCTGTCCGGTTCCAAGAAACCAGCCACAGATCCCTGGTCAATTTACCCCTTGGACCTTACCCACAAATCACGCTGGGCCAATCCTTTAGCATCTAACAACTAAAGGTTTATTATTACAATAAAGAAAAGCATGAGAGTAAGGTTGTTAAAGGAATAGTACATTACATGCATCGAATCTCCCAGTTCTCGATGCAGGCTCTAGCAGAGATGTCACAGCTGCTGGTTTAAAAGTTCTTGTTGCACATCCTAGGATCAGGATGAGTTCACAGGTCTTCCGGGCTCTTTGATCCCTGCAATGCTGCCTCTGGGATGAAGTGCTGAGCTGAGAACCAAATGGAGTCCCCCACATGGCCTCTTTATACATCCTTCCTGGCCTCTCCTTGGCCGCAGCCGGTCACCTGGCCGTCAGCCTCTCTCTGCTGCAGCTCTTAGGCCTCCACCCTCATGCTTTAGGTGTGTCCTTGGCCCATCGAATGCCATTGTCCCACAGGGCCTCACTAATTAGCATTTCCATAGGCCAGGCTCTGCCCAATGCTCAACCACATTCAGAGAAATATTCCGTTTCCACACAGATTACAGATTCCTACCTACACACACAGACATTATATACTCACATAAATAGCGTACACAGGATCAGCAGACAGTAAGCTTCTATTCAATACCTCACATGGCCCCCTTCTAAACCATTCTTGGGGCCAACACCCCCACATATGGGTGCATCAGTGATCTGGCTGCTCCCCTCAAGATCCAGTAACATCCCCCAACCCTGATGTGGCAGTTGGGGAAGAAAGTCCCGGTGTGCAGCCTCTGGTACTCGGAGGAGTTGCAGTACACCCACTCGTTGTGTGCCTGGCCGGACCAGCCCATACTGATGTCCGTGAATGGGCCCCGGTGGTCCAGCCTGCAGGATCATGGAGAAGTACCCCTTCCTCTTGATGTAGAGGGAGGCCTGGTGATCTAGGGCACGGATGGGGATGTGCATCCCATTGATTGTCCTCCCCCACAGTTGGGGAAGCCCAGGGCGCCGAACTCCCAGATGACCGCATCCAGGTCGGTGAGGCAGACAACTCTACGGAGCAGCACCCTATTGATGGCCTTGACCGAGGGTCCATCGGGGTGCCCAAGCGGCTGGGAGTGTTTGTTCCCCACCACTGCCTCAAGCCCCACTTCCAGGAGCAACACCCACTGCAATCCTGATCACCACAGGCAGTCTGTAGTGCAGCTGGGACAGACCGAACCCTCACGGGGAGGGCACTTACACCACCTCCCCCATTTTCCCTGGGGCAGCCCATGTCCTCCTTGCAGCTTTCCCCTCGCCCCCCACCCCGGCTCAGGGGCTAGAGAGTGCCAAACCTGCATGAGCACTGCTCCGATGGTGGATCTCCGCATGCCAAACTGGTTGCTGATGGATCGGTAGCTATCTGGCGTGGAGAGCTTCGAGAAGGCGATGGCCACCCACTTGTGGAGGGGAATGGTGGGCCTCATGCATGTGTCCCGTCGCCATAGAGCAGGGGCGAACCACTCGCAGAGCTCAAGGGAGGTGTCCTTCATCCTGAAGTTCTGGGTCCACTGTTGGTCTCCCCAGTGCCCCAGGACGATGTGGTCCCACCAGTCGCTGCTGGTGTCCAGACACCAGATACAGCGGGGCACACTGGCATCTGGGCGCCACTCCTACAGGGCCCCCAGGCTCAGGGCCAGGGGGCTGGCCTGCAGCAGAAGGTGCCAGGCAGCCTCCAGCAATTGCTGCCAAGCTTTCAGCAAGACGTTCAACATGAGCACTACAGTGCCTTGAGGCGGCTCTGGCTCCATGGTGCCGAGTGCTGTGGTGTCCCAAATGAGAATGACCAAATCAGACAGAGAGGAAAATGCTTTGCTGTCCCTCGGCAAGGTAGGCAAGCAAGCGGGAAAGCTGAGAACCGGCTGTCCAGGGGAGTTCCTTTAAGCACGAGCCTCAGATAGCAGCCACACAAAGCAACTACTGACCTGATGCCCTGCTGGAACTGGTTTCAGCTGCCCTTAAATGCGATCCTGCATCCAATCAGTGTGGACGCACTATTTTGAAATAGCAAAACACTATTTTCAATTAGTTTGTGTGTCTAGATGCGTTATTTCGAATTAACTTATTTTGAATTAGTTAATTCAAAATAAGCTAATTCAAAATAGCGCTGTAGTGTAGACATACCCTGGAAGTAAAGTGAGGTAGATTATGGACCCAGTAGTGCCCTGATTTAGTCTGTGATTCTCAATACATCAGCTAAACCCTCTGTGCCTCAGTTTCACCATTTAAAGAGGTGATACAATAGTATTAATATTTGTAAAGCGCTTTGAGATGCATGGGTGACTCTATGCAAGGGCTAGATATTAATGGATGTGTGGTATTTTGGGCTGCTTCTTGCATCATACCAATACAACCCTTTTCATCTACCACACATGCTTCTTGGCTTTCTGGATATGCTTACTTGGACCACATAATAGTACAGTGTGCTGAGTATGCAAATGAACTCATATGTATGTGAGGTGGCTAGAGCCGGTCACTCTGTGGGCTGGTATCATCCTTGCTCTCCTCTCAGTGTGCAAGAAACTATCGATCAACTGCCATTGCTGGTTATCACGTATGCCCACACACACACACACACACACACACACACACACACGGACTTCTGGCCTGGTTCTCCTCTCACTTACATTAGTTTTATAACAGACATTTAGCTGTATGGATTGCTGGCAGGATTAGAGGGATAGTTTGATACAACAATGATTGGGACATGAGGAAACTGGAGGGTGCTATGAGGCCTGTCCCCGACAGGGTCTGAGTCCCTCTCCCTGTCTGCCCCCATTCCAAGCCTGTGTGACTGAAGAAAAGAGAGGTGTGTGCCCCTTGGGGGCCAGCATGCTCCATTTCAGTGCTGAAGTTGGTTCTGTCACCAGCAATGCATATGGTTTTCTTGAAATGGGGCTTGTCAGCAGGGAGGAGGGATCTGAAAGTTGTCTGTTTAGTGAAGGGTAAGTCAAAGTGTAGTGTCAGATGGGAGCCTGGGAGAAAGAATGAAGATTTTACAAAATGTAGCCCGCATCAGGTTGTATCTGTTGAGAAGGCCCAATGTTTGACTAGGAGCTGGATAGGGGTGTTCCTCCCCTTGTCTGACTACCCCATCCCCCAAGCCTCCCAGCCCCAGGCATCCTTTAGGAAGGGCAGGGGACCTGCAGCTCCCCTCTTTTCCCCATTCATACAGGAACATTGCTAGCTGTTCCCCTTCCTCATGCAGTGAGGGAAAAGTGCACAGTTTGTTTTGTTCCTTACATGGGCTAGGGAATACAGGGGACAGACAAACCTGAACCTGTCCTATCTGGGGGGCATGCACACTTCCCCCAGATGTAGCCACTGGATAGGAGCTTTACCTAGCCCCAAGCTGATATGGTGAGAGAGGGTTGGGGTAGGTCTCTTTCCCCAGGGTAGCCTACATACTGAACTCCTTATCCTC
Source organism: Pelodiscus sinensis (assembly GCF_049634645.1). Classification (NCBI taxonomy): domain Eukaryota; kingdom Metazoa; phylum Chordata; order Testudines; family Trionychidae; genus Pelodiscus; species Pelodiscus sinensis. Next base: position 88,415,065 of record NC_134715.1, on the reverse strand, counting down.
AGCCCCAGCCTAGAGCAGTGATTTAAATGAAACATTACCAAATAAAGTGAAAAAAAATTGAGTTAAGCACCTGGGAAGTGCTGGGTAAATCTTCTAGTTATATTATACTAGAAGATTTACCCAGCATCTCTCAGGTTCTTAACTCGCTTTTTGTTTTTCTTCATTTAAACCAGTGTTTCTCAAACTGTGCTCCGTGGAGCCCTGGGGCTAGAGACATCTCCAGGGGCTCTGTGAGACTGACAAACTGGAAACATCGATAGGTACTACAACATACAATCAGTGGACCGCTGGGGCTCTGCATAAATTTACACATGTAAAGGGCTCTGGAGCCCAAAAAGTTTGAGATATGCTGATTTAAATCATTGGTCTGGGGTGCCTTAAAAGAGGGACAAATCAAGAATATTCAGTCAGGGCAAACTGCAAAGAAGGGGCTGACATTCCCCAACATGGATAGTTCCTTCTAGAATTATATTTACTCAACCAACAACAAAACAGCTTTTTAGAATACTCTATGAGTTATCAAGAAGCCCCAAAAATGCAGCTTCCCTTAAGCAATACTGCCATAGGCTCCCACCCAGACATCCAAGTCAAATATGGCAAGGATTACTTAAAATCCTTTTCATCACGTATAAAACCCTAAAGTTTTTACTGATTTCTGGTGGGCTATGATAGCCTCTTGATAGCAGATAACAAGACAGGTACCTTGGATGAAGAATAGGTAATATACATTGTGGCTGCATCTAGACTGGCAAGTTTTTCTGCAAAAGCAAGTGCTTTTGCGGAAAAACTTGCCAACTGTCTACACTGGCCGCTTGAATTTGCGCAGGAACACTGATGATCTACTGTAAGATTGTCAGTGTTCTTCTGCAAATACTATGCTGCTCCCGTTCAGGAAAAGCCCTCTTGCGCAAATGTATTTGCGCAAGAGGGCCAGTGTAGACCACTAAAAACTGTTTTGCGCAAAAAAGCCCCGAAGGCGAAAATGGCGATCAGGGCTTTCTTGCGCAAAACCACGTCTAGATTGGCCTGATCGCTTTTCCGCAAAAAGTGCTTTTGCACAAAAGCGTCCATGCCAATCTCGACACTCTTTTCCACAAATGCTTTTAACGGAAAAGTTTTTGTTACGTAGACATAGCTATTTCATTGTATTCATCAGGATAAGGTAATTATCCATTCAAGCAGTTCACTAAAAACGTCAGAAATATATAGAAATATTATTACCCCCAAGTTTCATCTAAATGTTAATATTCCCCTTTTGATCTCTAAATCAATAGAGCATAGTAACAGACAGGAAGAGAAGTTTATCATCTACCAGTTAATGAGATCATATTGTGAAGCTTCTAATAGCTATAGGAAAAAACTCAGAGGTAAATACTAATTGCATTTGTCAAACTGACAACAAAAAACTTGCATTTCAAACACTGACCTATCAATCTAACAGGGCTTTGATAACGATCTAGAAGAAATGGCCCTATTTATCATTCTAATACTTCTCAAAAATGTTCAAGGTTTACGTGTGTCATGTTAGCCTGTTGGTTGCTTGAGCCAGTGAGGGCTAATGTCACAATTAATTATATATATTTTATAACTGAGTCAAATAAGTTATCCCCAAACCTGATTCAATTACCAATGTAATTAACACAGGGAAGAGGCACAAAATTACTGGGGGAGCAGACTACATGATTCTAATGGATAACTCAGTAGACACACTCCTCCCGACCCCCTTCCTGGAAGAGCTGGAAGGGATGGAGTATCCAAAACACCAATCCTTTCCAGAACTTGCACCATCCTGTAGCTGAAAGTCACAATGTGACCCACTGTATGCAAATGAGGGACTATAGATGCACTGGAAAAGTGCTGTAAGAGACCACAATACATCCACCAAGAAAAGTCACTCGCTCTCAGCTAGTGCCCTGGTAACACTAGTTCAACTGTTGGTCTGGCTACTGTTTATTTTACACATTTACCCTAACATGAAGTTAACTGAGCATACGAACTACTGTTCTATGACAGAATACTTTGTACATAGGAATGATACAAAAGAGACATCTCTTTTCATGCCTTGGTTAGATCTGAGAGAATTAGTCAGATGCTTTTCAAGCTGGTTCCTTTTGTTCTTGGTGGTTTTGTTCTTGGTGGTTTTCATCTTCCTTAAAATGCCTAGCCACCTCGAAAAATGCTTTGAAACGTTGAAATTCTGTTATACTGGCAATGATGCCAGATTTTTGGTGTTTTAAATCAGATCATATTAAATAGACCAATTCCGATTAGTTACCCAATTAAGTTAAGCTATTCCAAAGTTTAAAGTTAAATAATGGCTTATTATTACTACTCTAAAAATAACTTGTGTTTTACCAAAGCTATTGCTGCACCTTATACATGAATCATGCATCCTCGAGGCAAACTGCTTTGCTTGTGGAAGTCTTCAGAAAGTTTTCAATAGAAAATCTGCATCAGGCATGTAAACTCATTATGTATCATGTTAAATAATTATGTAAGAAGATTAATATTTAAATTGCAGTGCTTGTGGGAAGTCACAAGGGGAAGCTCTTTCTGGAGTTGTCTTTTGTACTCTGATAGAAACAGACCAGATGCCAAATGACTATTTATAATCTTTACAAAACGAGAATGAAAAAAAAAAAAAAAAAAAAAAAAGACGACAGCTCAAGCCCCTTGAAGCTGTGAAAAATGAAAACAGACACATTTAACTTCCAGAAGATTTTAATACAAAGGGACTTCAATATCCTTCTGGAATTGTTGCACTTCAGTGATGACATCACAAGGCAAGTGTCTCCTAAGCAGTTAAAATACACTGCCATGGCAACCCTAAGGATGAATCTTTCAAACATCCTTCTCTTAAAAATGCTGGGTGAAAGATGTCGCTGGAGGATTATTTAAATAAGGGAACATATTGTTCAGCAACAAGTTAAGTGGAACTGCAGCTCCATACTTTGCACGAAGAGCCTGATAAAGCACTGACATTTCTCTGTTTAAAAAATTTTAAAAAATAAAAATAAAAAAGAAGAAAAAAAAATCACATTTGGTAGTACACTAGAGCTTGTAATTTCTTTGGGGTGCACCAGGATGGGAAGATACCACAACTAATGCTATGCACAACAGCCAATCCTTTAACAAGGAAAGCCTATAAGAGCATATGATGTCCCTGTTCAATAAATTTCACTAGTAGCTTCTTTAGTGCTTACTTTCATATTTGACACTTAGGCCTGGTTTAAACTAAACTAGGCAAGTCAGCTTAAGGTACACAACTCCAGCTACGTAAAATACATAGCTAGAGTTGGCTTACCTTAAGCCAAGCCTTGGCAGCATCCACACTGCAGGAGGCCAACAGAAGCAAATGCTCCTGTCAACTTCCCTTACTCCTCGCAAAAGGAGAGTACCGGATGCTGGCAAAGGATACCCTCAGCATTCGATTTACAGGTCTATACTAGACCTGCTAAATCAAATACAAGATTGACCTGGGAGTGTTGATCTTCCAGTAAGGAAAGATGTGCCCTTTGATATTATTGAGAATACATTAAAAATATGAGATACTGGCTTTTATTTGTATTGAAGCTTCACGGGGTAGCCAAGTTTATCCTGTACAGGATAAACAAAAAAAAGACACCCAACCAATAGTCTGGTACACTTCAAAGACTAACAAAACACATAGATGGTATCATGAGCTTTTGTGGGCACAGCCCACTTCTTCAGATGACTCTGCAGTGGGCTGTGCCCACAAAAGCTCATGATACCATCTACAGGTTTTGTTAGTCTTTGAAGTGCTACCAGACTATTGGTTGTGTTTGCATTGTATTTCATAAGAGCAGCAGATGGCTAATTGCCACTATGTGAAATATTCGCATTTCACCATTATCCTGATTCCTACTCCCATTTTTGTGTTTCATTTACTTGTTGTAAACCTAGATTCTGAGCTTTCTGGGGCAGGGACCAGCTACTCATCTATATAGTGCCTAGCAAAATAGGCCCGGATTCTTGATTGGACACATCGGATGCTACCGTAATACAAATAAATAATAATCAAAATCCTACGAGTCAAATACTAAATCCTTATTCAGGCAGAATTCCCATTTGTATTAGGAGGCACTTTGAGCACAGATGGCATAAATGGGCTTTTCAGGAACTCTACTGCAAGCTGTAATGTTTGGACCAGTGGTTGGTTTGTGACTTTTAAAACCCAGAAGAAAAGAGTAAAATTAGGAACCGAACTAAAAGTCAGATGTGGAACATAAGCTACATTTTCCCCAGTTAAATTTTTCAATTAGTACCCCTCTTAAAATAAAAAATAAAAATGACCCCAATCTATATAAATAATGAACTGGTAAAAATAGTTATAAATCAGTATTGGCATCTCTGTAGTATAAGTTCTGGCTTTTACATGGAGACCACCTTAACCCTCTTCTTCCTCCCCTCCCCCCAAAAAAGCCAAAAACATCTTGAGTTAAATGGTTCTTTCAACCCAGGCTGGCTCAGTTGGCTGGGGGTATTGGTTAGAGTGGTTCTGCTTTCTCCCCAGTTCAACTGGGCCAACATTCAGCGAGGATTCAGGCTAAATCATTTGAGTGCCAGTAATCCTCCAGTGCCTTCCCATAATTACCTCCTGCCCTCACCACCCAGAATGGCAAGCAAGTTCTGCCATAAATCACCAGGAAAGAATCAAAGAAGTGCATCTTACTGCAGCACAAAGAACTATGGACTATGCACTATGCTCCCAAAAGTCCTAACACAGAGGGATGAACAGCACCAGCTAGGACAGCAAGTTGGGAACAGCTCTGCAGGGTGGTTGCTCACATCCATGTTAGACTAATCTAGATGCTGAGACCCAAGTCTGGATCACCCAGGCTAACAGACTCAAGACTTGTCAAACCACATTTACCAGGAAAACAAGTCTCTGATTTATGTTTACATTTGTTTTATCAAATACCTAGGTCTGGATCAATCTACTTTAGTCTCTGCTTTGGCCTTTATTCAGACCCATGCAGATCAAAAATATGAAGATGTTGTTTAATATTTTGCCCTGTGTATGAGTATTTCATTTATATACACAGAATGCAGGACCAGTAGCATGTAGTCATATCATACACATTTTTATACTTCAATGTATTTGTTTCCCCAAGTACACATTACATTATGACTTCTCTTAAGCACTATATAATACTTACACACTAAGGGCCATATTAATTATCTCCTTTTGTGCCCAGAGTTTTAAAGACCATTTTTTAAAATTAACTACAGCAGCACTTCTCATTTTCACACCTCTCAAGCTTGTGCATATACTTAGTTTATGATGGAGCCATTTAAAGTCTTAATGCGGATATCAATAGTCACTCATATAGATGTTACCTCATCTCAATTTCATAACACCCCCCACTCCCATGTTGTCAACTCGTATCTGCCTTTATAGTGAATGGATAGTATGAAAGCTAAGTGAAGCTGGGAATGCTATAATAGTATACATTGTGCTTGTAAAAGAAAATGTGTTCTTTAAAGAAGGCTTCAATTATTATTAAAAGCCAGGATATGAATATTCACAAGCCAATGTGTTTGTATCTTATTTTGCTCTAACTTACTGAAGCCACTGCCCAATCAAGAAATTCCACATGAGCAATAAAAAAAGTTTCATTTTAGCAGAAATGGTAAACTTAGACCTCCCAATGCAAACAAATCGGATATTCAGACTAAATCTACTTTGTAGTAGGACAGCCCAAATAGTAATTCCTGCAATTAGAGCGGGATCCTAAGCCCAATGGAAATCTCTCCACACCCTAGCAGACCAGCTGGAAAAGAAAAGAACCTGAGATTAAAATCACACCATAACGCACCAAATTCCAGGAAATGAACAACCCAGGGAATGTAGCTACTATTCTAAATTATGAAATTATAAAACCATAAGCCATCTAGATACATTTATGTGCTAAAACATTATGCATAATGCAGCCAAGTATATAGCATTCATTCTATTAACAGACCTGAATTTTTATTTTGTTAACGATTAGAGACAATGGGGTGAAATCCTGTTCATTGCACTCAGTGGGAATTCTTCCATTGACTGCTAAGTGAGCAATACTGGGTCCCAGTACAGTAATGATTAGGCCTTTCATTTTTCACATCCTCATATATTGTAATCAGTCTTATTTCTGACTGTGCTTAGAGCAATAAAGAGCACCTTTATGGCCCCTATAGCTCCTGCCAGATTTTTACCCTTTTTTTTTTTAAAGACATGACTCCATACTGTGCACTTAATTTAATTGTAAAGTTGTAAGTGCCAGCAATGTTTATGATTCATTTCTCTTGAGAATATGTAATCAGCAATTTTTCTTCTGAGTGGTAATTTTGAATAAAGGTTGTCAAAGTTGCTCAGAAAAGGGAACCTGGTTTCTGTTAAATGCAGAACACTAATTACTATCAGAATTACTACACAGATCAAATCGATTTTTAGGAAAGACCTTTAGCATACTATTTTTTTTAATTCTCCTTTGTAGAGATGGTCAGGAATAATCTATCAAAATGGTTTTCCATTATGAAACAAACCGTTTCCATAAAAATCTAAATTTTTTGTGGGGAAAAAAAAATCATGGAAATTTTTCAATTTTCTGTCAAAAAAATCAAAATGTAATATTTCATGATTCAATTTGACCCTAATCAAAATATTTCATTATTTGAACTGTTTTGTCTCAAATTAATTCACCAAAAATCTTTAAACTGCATTTCCCTCTCACCACATTACCTTGTGGGACTTGTAGTTTGGGCCTTAAAGGCCACTCTTCCAAGCTGCCTCTGGAGTTTAACTGGCCTCAGGTCACTACGATGCTGCTGAGGTGTCAATAGTCTATCGTTCTAGGCCTATCTGGCAGAAGCAAACACAGCAACCATCTGTGGCTTTGGTCCTTGCCCCTATGGATTCTCTAGCTCAACCCCACAAAAGGGCTAACCACAAACAACAGTCTCCAATTAGCTCTAGCCCCTTCGGTGGGGTCAAACAAAGAGCAGGCTTTACCTAGTTCTTCTGTGCATAAGCAGACAGCAGACCAACACAGTCTATGACAGTGGTGGGCAACCTGCAACCCTAGTGCTGCATGTGGTCCATTGGGATCTGTGTGTGGCCCACAAAACCTTCTGTTTACTGTTGCCCATGCACAGGTTGCCAGATTCTGCTGGTTTCCATCATGTTGTTTTTTCCCCTACTGGTATTACCAAAGTGACATGCAGGTAAAGCAAAGGCAGATTAAGTGAGGTGCATGTTGAGTGCACACAACATTGACCATAAGAGCTGCGTGTTCCCTCTGCATCCAATCAAATAGTCTCTCTCAATCCTGGCTTCTGTTCTGGTTGCTTGGCACTGCTTAATCCACATGAACAACCAGAAAGGGGGGGGGGGAAAACGATCCCCACCCTTTCCCTCTACATGCATAAGTCTTTAGCTGGCAAACGGTTCCTCACCTCCCCACCCATTAGAAAAGGGGTGCTATCTGCAGACCACCCCAAAGGGGATGGCATGCAATCCCCACTCACCCCAGTTCCCACCTCTCTAAGGGCTGTATTAGAGAGGCCTGTGCAAAGAGTTCATAAGCCTGAAGTAAGTATTGTTCAGGTGTGTATATGGATTCTAATTATATACACAACAGCAGCAGATTAAGGCAGGTCTAACAAGGAATAGGGCAAGTAGGTTGCCAACCTTCCAGGATTGTCCTGGAATCTTTAATTGAAGATTGTCTCAGGTTATGAAACTCCAGGAAGGTGGCCAGCCAAAATTGACAATCGAGTGAGCTGTCAGTTTAAAATGAATCAAGTATACTCAGTACAAGGAGTCTTCTGTAATCCACATGAACTCTGATGCTCAGAGTCTGTAGGAACCATCTTGTTAGGTATCTACATGAGTTGTGATTTTAACATTATATTCCTGGTCTCACTCTGGGTTCCTGAAGTACAGAGACTGCTGCAAACTCACAAGGAAGACACTCAACAGCTTGGCTGTACTAAAAAGTCTGACAATAATGATCTGTGACACTTGTGTCATGGTGTGGGAGAGTGAGAACATTACTATCTTATAGCTGTGTCTAATACCCTGAATCAATTCCAACTATTGAGGAAATATCAGAGGGGGGGGGCAGGAGGGAAGGAGATGCTGGGAAGCACAGGATTTAATTTTAAGCAACAAGCCAGTCTCAATGTACATTATGGGTAGATTAGAGTATACTTTCAGATGTTCCATAGGAATGCCTAGATGGATCAGTGGTAAGAATCAATGTGATTCTACTGCCAGCTTGGAACTAACTTTTGTTTTGGCACATAGTCAAGCCAGTAACTTTGAGTTAATATGACTTTCACATGTGCACGTCAAGCTATAAACACATCCACTTAAAACTTTTTACCTTCCTGCTTGGTGTCCAATACATTGGAAAAAAGTTTACGTGTATTGGACACCAAGCAGGAAGGGAAAGAGGTTCCCCCTCCCACCCCCAATTAATCATAGCTTGTAATCAAGACAGGATTTACATATGCTGGTGTACCACAGTATATGGCCCTGTCTCTATCAATATTAGTATTCACATCACTTTATATTTAATCTTAAATTGTCATTTCAATTATGTTTGCACTGATTAAGTTATACATATATTTGAGTTGCATTGCATCTCATTTTCTGCAGCACCTCCAGATATTTAAATTACTGAATGTTTCTAAAGAATATTTATATTCAAGCCAGTTTTTGTATGCATTCCTCAAGTATCTATATGTGCATGAGATAGTGATCTATTTACTAATGTCCTAAATATTATAGCACTTACTACAATCTTGATATAATAGAGCTCCAGGATTCAATAAGCATGATGTATGCCACCTCCTATTTTATTTGTGTTCTGAGAACTCAAGAGTTTGAGAATTGTTTTTACCATGTGCTTGATTCCTGAATCAATATTTATTAATGCCAACAAGTATTTCTCCACTGGAAAGGAATTTTTAGCAGCCTGATTAAGGCAGTGTTAAGTCTGATTTGCACATGGAAGTAGTACATTAGTGCCTTCACCTGGACCCCAATTATCTATCCCACTAATTCTTCCTGATACAGGGGCAAATAAAAGTGCAACTAGACAAGCAATACCTTTACCAAATTAAAATAGTACATATTTTTAATGATGAGATGCCTATTGACTGCATTTTTACCCATCAATTGTGCAACGATAGCTATCTTTAGACTCAGCAAGGAATAACAGCTAACATTGTTTTAATTGAGTGAAGAAAGATTTGCAAGTGAATTTTTGCATTTAGAAACTTTTACTAACTGCTTTCGCAGGATTGCATTTCAGTTGGTAAGACTTTATGAAGATCTTTGTTTTTTAGTTACTATTTAAAGATTAATCATAAATGCTTTAAACAGCTCTGCCAGTGAATGGAACAATTACTGCTGTAATACAAAGTTATATTTAAGTCTTAATAGCAAATCAGAAGGGATCAAAGGTCATTTAGACCAAATTGCTAGATGAAGACAAGATTATTCCAAATCTTGCTTTTTAAACAACGACATGTGCTTATAAAATCTGTTGTATACCCAGTGGCATGGGAATAATTTTTAGAGTGCTGGGAGCGGGGGGTGCTGAACTGCATCCTCACCCTTACCGCTGTCTGCATCCTCACTGCCACCTAGACTTGGAGCGAGCAGTCAAGACCCCAGGCCCAAAAGCTGGGCAGGACCCCACAGGTGGGTCCAGCAGTGGAGCCAGTGGCCAAGCATGCAGCCAAGAAAGACCCAGGGCCAGCAGCCAAACAGCCCCTGTGCACGGGGATGGCAGCTGAGCAGGAACCTGGGACAGAAACAAAGCCCCAAGAATATCAACTGGCCCAGCAGCTGGGACCCTGGTGTGATAGGGGCACAGGGCCATCAGCTAGGAACCTGGGCAACAGGGAAATGTGGCTGGGATGCCCCAAACCTGGATGCCCCAAACCTGGGAGTGTTACTGCATCCCCTGAACCCTACTTCAGGCACTTGTGACTATCACAGTCTGGAAATATTACAGTCATTATTTTAGCTGTCACTTAATCTACTATCTGTATGGGAATTGGTGAGGGTTTTATGTCCTCCTTTACGTAACCATTTGGCCTAACAGGCCATAGTATTCCTTTGTAGTATTTTCTATCACATTCTGTTCTGTCATGGTGGAATGACAGGAGGGGAGTTGACATACTGTGACGAAACACCACATGATAGAAATTACAAGAGTGTCCACTGGGGAAATTCAGATTTCTACTGAAAACATATGATCAAATCAGGAAGGCTTGGAGTTGCTACAGAGAAGTCTCTCTCAGATGTCTGATTGCCGGGACTTGCCCACATGCTCAGGGTCTAACTGCTCACCATATTTGGGGTCAGGAAGGAATATTCTCCTGTCTCTCTTATACCAAGACTCTGGGTTGCCTTTGTCTGCAACACAGGGAATAGGTTATTTGCAGATTCTAGGCACAGGTTGGCTCTCCGCTGGCACCAGCTGGACCTGACTGGTCCCCAATGAGAGAATTTGATGGACCAGAGGAGGTTTCCTGCCACCAACTCCCAAGCCCATCACCTGCTGCTGGCAACTGCCCCATCAGGCATCCTGCCTCACCCTCCCCATCCCAGACTTGGCTGAGCTCTTTGCCCAGCTGCTGCCACCAACTTCCTGAGCAGCAGAGGCTCTGGCTCCTGCCCCTGCCACAGGGTTCCAGTCCATAGCTGCAGGACTCCAGCCCTGATCCCATGCTCCAGGGGGCTGCTGCAGGGTTCTGCCCTGGGGTTGCTGCAGGGTTTCAGCCCTGACCCTGTGATCCAGCAGGCTGCCGTGGGACTTGATTCCAGTGCCCCAGACAAATGCTCTAGGAAGCTGCTGGGGGACTCCAGTCCCACACTACTGTGGAGCTCCAGCCATATCTCCACGCTCCTGGGAACTGTCACAGGGCTAGAGCTCTACACCAACCCATGCTGCCATGGGACTCTGGCCCAGCCACAGGCTGCTGTGGGCTCCTAGAGGCTTGCCATAGGCTCCAAGTCCAGTCTTTCACTGCCCCCAGACTGGCTGCTGACTATTGCCCCACCTGTCTCTCCTGCCCTGAGTCTCCCGGCTCTCTGGTCCAGGAGCATCCATGGCCTTGCTGGACTATAGATATTGTCAGACCACAGGATTCTGGTTTTTGAAGGTTCAACCTGTAGTATAAATGCAGGATTGTCTATAGTACTAAGAAATGGATGTTATGTGCTTGGTTTTCACTTGACTAATTTTTTGAAACCTCAGTAGAGCTTCCTTAGCCCATTTGTAACAGCTACCCATGCCATAAGCCACAAAATCTTGCAATTGTTTCAAAATTTCTGCTCTGCTGTGTTCTACCACATATGGCATTCAAAACTAGTCCAAACTGTAGCTATTTTGCTCATCTCAAAAAGGATGACATTTCATTAAATGATGCCAAATGAATTTTAATGAGTGTTTGAGTTTATTTGCACTAAAAATAATTTTCCTAATTTTCAAAAAGCTGATTTGAGAGAAATGAGCAGATTGACATCAATTACACTTTTCATGCTAGAGAACCAGAATTATCTCTGTGCCAGTGTTACCATTTTAATAGAACTGGAAACATACAGAATGTGCCCTATTTACTTATGTACTGACTGCTGATGTTTGTACTGGGGATGTTAACTTTAGCAGGATGTGAAAATCCATGCTTCTTTCACTCTATTAACCCAGTGGCCTTTCATTTTTAGATAAGTAGCTTCTTAAAATGTAAGCAATTTGCATTTTACTAGAGAATTGTCTTCAATTTGCTGTAGCATCAGGATACTGGATTGACATTTACCAGAGCATTTTACTCAAATGCCACTTGAGAACCAAGCCAATGAGAGATCTGTTGCTTCCACCAATATGCAATTTATTTAAAGCAGATTTGGCATTAAAACTATTCAACAGTACTGATTTCACTGAAAAAAAAAATCTAACTTGCCTAGCTTTAGTCAAAGCGAGAGCCATTGTCCTTCAAAAATATTATTTCTCATGAACTTTTTCTATGAATCTGGATAAAGGTTTCAGTGTGAAATGAATCTCCAAATCTGGTTATTTATTGTGCACATTACTGCTCAGTTTGGTTTCTAACCACTCAGGAAGCACAGGAACTGTTATAGTTGATTGGACGAGTGGCCCATTGATTCCAGTATGGAATAAAATGAATGCATTAGTCTTCAGTGCAGATGATGTGAGGGAGATGGCTTAGATGTGGCAATGTTTTATAGGTGACAAATCTAGGAACTGCCCCAGTTTTAGGGGTCAATAGAGAAGACTTTGGAATCAAATTAATTAAACGGGAATAAGTCAATAGGACCAGATAGTATTTACCCGAGAGTTTTGAAGAAACTTAAATATGAAATTGCAGAATTGTGATATGTAACCTCTTAAGTTAACAATCCTTCAGTCAGCTGGTACAGAGGCTAATATGACAATGACTTTTTAAAAGGACTCCAGAGACAATCCTGGCAATTATACAATATTGGGAATCATTAGGAAAGAGATAGACAATAAGACTAATATTCCAACGCCACAAGCTCACTCCATGGTACAGCTATACCTTAAATATTGTGTGCTGTTCTGATTGCCTCATCTCAAAGCAGTATTATTTCCAATTCTAATGCTGAGAAGAACCAAAGGAAAGATTGTGGATGAAAAAAAGCCTGGAATTTTCATCTTAGAAAAGAGATAACGGGGGGGGGGGGGGGGGGGGGCGAGGAGGAGGGAAGAAAGAGAAGAGAACCTGATAAATGTCTACAAAATCATGAATGGTCTAGAAAAGGTGAATAAGGAAATGTTATTTACTCCTTGATGTAACAATAGCCACAGATCACCTAATGAAATTCATAGGCAACAGGTTTAAAACGTAAGCAAGTAGTTCTTAACACAGTTCCCAGTAACCTGTGGAACTCATCGCTGGGGAGTCTGTGGAGGTCAAAAGTATAAATGGGCTAAAAAACAACCACTCACAGACCGGTCCTCCATTAACTTAGCTATTAGCCAAGGTGGCTAAACCTCCGACTGTCAAGTGATCCAGCCCCTAGCATTTGACAATTGCCTGTATTGTTCAGTTCCTCTGAAGCACCTGACAGTGGCTTCTGCCTAAAGACAGGATACTGGGCTGGCAGGACCATTGGTCTGACCGAGTATGATCATTTATGTTTTTTCCTAGCATCTACAATACCCCGTCCTTATATTACAGAGGAAAGTACAAAAAAAAAAAAAAGTAGTAGACTATGGGATAATCAACTACCAGGATAAAGTTTCCTCCTAGCCCTAATATTCAATCATTTGGTGCAATGGATTCTAGTCATACCATAAATGGTAGGCAGGTCTGCCAACCAGGGGAAGGGGGTGAAGAGGGAAGACAGAGGAAGGGATAAAGGGGGCATTTGCCCCAGGGTCTGGCAATACAAGGGATCTGGGGCAGCGGTGGCAGACAGAACTCTAGGCCCTTTAAATCACCATTACAGCATTGATCTGCACAGCTCTAAGGGATGGGGGGGGGCACCTCAATGCCATGCTCTCAGCACTGCCTAGGGCTGCTGCCCCACACCTGCTTCCTCTGTGATAGGCCCTGCCCCTTCCAGGAGTGCAGGGCTGGCCTCTCCTACCTTGTCCGGGGGACTGCAGAGGCTGTTAGTGCTCCTGGTTGCAGGACACAGGTACATAGGCATAATTCTCTAAGCTGAGTCTACCAACACTGTAAAGCCAAAACACCTACACCTTAAAACACCCTGATTAACGCTAAGGTTCTACTGTGTGTATTTTGGCTCAGATTTAAAAAAAAAAGTGTGTGGGGAAGGGGGGGGGGGAAGAGGGAAGACGGAGTTGAACACACCAGGAACAATTAATTTGGAACTGGAAATACACACAATCAGGCAGCAGCAGAGATCTGCCTCCCTATCAAGAGTAAACAGTTCAATACTGTGTTAAGCTACTAAAAATAAAGGACAACTTTAAATAAAAGATTTGACAAGGAAAGAAAAGTATTTCTCTGCTTGTTTCAAAGCTATATTAGGTCATTATTCAGTTGGAAACTTTTGAAAGAACCACCATAATGTTCTGTTCAGAGATATGAACACTTCATAATTATGAACAACCTCCATTCCTGAGGTGTTTGTAATGGAGGTTCTGCAGTAATTTATAAAAATCTAAACTTTTTAAAGTGTAAACCCTTCAACAAGATTTTTTACCCCCAAAAATGTAGAAGTTCCAGACACTCCATGAATAGGGACTTGGCTATTGAAATTGATTTTGCTAAAGACTCTCAGATTTGATGGTGGTAAATGGCAAGTAAAACCTTAAGACAAACAATCACAAGGCCATTAGGGACGAGGAGAACAAATTGTTCAATACTATTAGAAACTCACTATCATTACTTTTTAATCCATACCAAACATTCCCAGAGGAATTGTCACAGAGAGACAAGCCACTGAATTTTAATATGCAGTGACTTTCCTGTAGATGCCAACTTATTGATGGAGAAATACCCAGTAATTACTTGTTCTGTATTTGTTTCCACATTGCTCAGATATTTCTCGCTAGTTCCTTACATGAAATCATTTCAAAGAAGCAAAAACTGAATGTATCAGACTGCACTCTGCACAAAATAAGATGACATCACAACAATTTAACTGTTAGTGAGTTAGAAATTTACCAGCAGGAAGGTGACTGTGACCTTGGTACATCTAGAAGCTTATATAAAAATACAGACAGCTCAATTAAATTATACAGAGTATACTAGTTCTTTTTTGATTTAGCTGGAATTGGTCCTGCCTAGAGCAGGGGGCTGGACTTGATGACCTTCTGAGGTCTTTTCCAGTTCTATGATTTTTTTTACTGTACTATAGTAAAATAATTTGACTACGAGTAGCCAGTATGTAAAAAAGGGGGATGGGATTTCTAACATCTTTTTCCAAATAGGCAATTACCTTTTTAAACAGATTAAAAACTGTCTACATTTGGTACTCTGCTGTTCTAATTCATGATCAGAAGCTCTTACAAATAAAAGTTAAACAGCTTTATTTCTTCATGTCTAGTCAGAGATCTGGGGATACTGTCAGAACAAGGTTAGAACTGCACCTAGAAGAGGAATGAAAGCACGAAAGCTTTGGAAATTAATCAGACACCCTTGAGCTTGAAGCCATATTGTCCTATGGAAGCTGTTCTGATTAGAAAGCAGGTAGTCATTAAATTCTCACTTCAAACGTTTCAGTAAAACAAAACGAGTCTAGCCATATGGTTTGATAGCATTTCACTGGTGTACAGTAAAACTCCAGTGGTCCAGCATCCAATGGTCCAGAACTCCTGATGGTCCGGCACCATCTGGAACCCAGAAGCACTCCAGGCAGCCGGACAATTGGAGCTGCTATGCCCCCAGCTTCCCTGATCCAGCCGCTGCTGAAACTGACCAACAGCTGACTCAGGGAAGCTGGGGGCAGAGCAGCTGGGGTGCTGCCAGGTTGGCCCGATAGTGTCGCCCCTTGGCGCTGCAGGACCAACCCAGCAGCACCCCAGCTACTCTGCCCCCAGCTTCCCTGAGTCAGCCGCTGGTCAGTTTCAACAGCAGCTGACTTGGGGAAGTCTGAGGCAGAGTAGCTGGGGTGCTGCCAGGTTGGTCCCGCAGCGCCGAGGGGCACATTTCCCCCCCCCCACACACACACACACACACACTCCACCCCAGATCCCTGATATCCCCCCCTTCCTATAGTCGGGCATAGCTGATAATCTGGCACCCCCTGGGTCCTAGAGGTGCTGGATTATCGGAAGTTTACTATACTATGGAAAGCTTTACACCACCAAGAAATTCTAGTTTGGGTGCTGTGTCACTTGCTACTTAAAGTGTAATGCCCACTGGACTCTATTTTTAAGGTAATTATGATTCCAGAATGGTGAAGAAGAGGGAGGAGATGTTCTGTACCCTAAACTCAGGCTCTTCAAAGTCTCCATTTCTTAATAGGGAACCTGTCATTGACACTGCCTGTTAATATTTGTCAATACTCTGAGGGCACATCTGCACTGCAGGGCAAGAGTCAAATTAAGGTAAGCAACTTGAGCTGTGTCAATTATGTAGCTGAAGTCAAAATAGCTTAATTCGGTTTTTGGCACTGTCTACACAACAAGAAGTTGAAGGAAGAGCACTCTTCCTTCATCTTCTCTTACTCCTCATGAAATGAGGGTTACCAAAGTCAGAGTAAGACGTCCTCTATCTTGAAATTGTGTAAACGTTCACTTTGTTATTTCGAAATAATGCTGCAGTGTAGATGTGCCTTGAGTTGAATCATTTGCCTTACCCAAATAGTGTAGAGTTTAAGAGCTACAGAATAACTCATTTGATGTTACCTTCATTGGGAAATTTGCTTACATGGAAATCTAGAGATTAACCTTTGTGAAATGGTGCAAAGCTAGACTGCTGCAGAGAGTTTGCAGAAACCTGATTTACTAGAAGAGGAAAATGGTCCTGGCTCCCAAATCACATAAATAAATTTGTGGTTTGGGAGCCAGTGCCATTATACATATATCCATCGCTTTCAATGATATTTATAATGTTCCATTTTCTAGTTACAAGAACACATACCAGGCACTGTTATATTTTTGTAATGTGATTAATTGCATGTTATTAGCAAACATGTAGCCACACTTTGTAATGGGCTCTGTTCAATTCATTTAATTAAAATGAGACATCAAATGGTTATGCTCAATTGCTTTTTATTAATCGGAGATTAGACATCTAGGATTAATCAGCACAAGCACAGAAAAGAAAAGTTAATATCGCTCTAGACACCATTCCAGGGAATTTAGGTTACATCAGGTTACCTAATGATTCTTAGGTAATCATTTCATAGGTTTTTAAAATCATACATGTTTACTTCATTCTATAATTTGCAGTAAGCTATACTCCCATCACCAGCAATAATCAAATGTCATGCTTGATATCAATCTAGATAGTTTATATGTCCCATTATACGTCCCAATATACTTCAAATTTCCAAAGTACAAGAGGTAGTATTGGCCTATTCAGTAACAGAGACTATACTGGGTAGCAAGAAACACTTACCAACCAAACATTTAATTTTGCCTTTTGCAAGTGATCAATGACATTATCTTTTATGTATTATCCAATCATATTAAAGTTATGCTCCTATAAAGAAAGTCATGTTCTTTGGTGGAATTCCATTATATGCCTTTCACGTGTTTCCATTATATTTTCATTTGCCAATCACAAACACTGTTGTCAACTTCAAAAATAGGCTATGAAGTGTGTCATGATATTAAAGAGATACTGCTTTTAGAGCAAAAATATTATATATAGATAATTCTGTATCATCTTTCAGCTTTACTTTGCAGCAACACTATTTGCGAACTTTGGTCAATAAGCCTACAGTTAAACATGCCTTCTTGGTTCCCATGAGTGATGATGGGTACTTTAGTTCCATGTGGAAACAGTACCCATTAACTGTCATTATTCAGAGATACCACTATTGAAAAGTTTCTGGTGTTGGAACTCTTCCTCTGTGCAGGGATTACCCCTAGCATACTGTGAGGTTTACCAGAACACATTTAAATTGAAAAGCCATAATCTCACACCAATCTGACAGGATTTTATAATAGTTATGACATTCATCATCATTTTAAATTAGACAGAGTCTGCTAAATAAATAGTTCTACAAGACAAATGGTTCAAGACATAGAAGATCAATGCTAAAGAAATTACTTGAATTAATTCATGCTTTATAATTGTCAGATTTTTATTTTAGTTTAACAAGAACTATCATGGAGAGGCATAAATAGAAATTGTTCCAAAAGTATGGTTCACAACCTAATGGAAAGAAGTTTCCTTTCCCATCTACACTAGGGCTGTGTCCAGACTCCATGCCTCCGTCGACGGAGGCATGTAGATTAGCCAGATCGGAAGAGGGAAATGAAGCCGCGATTAAAATAATCGCGGCTTCATTTAAATTTAAATGGCTGCCCCGATCTGCCGATCAGCTGTTTGTCGGCAGATCGGGAGAGTCTGGACGCGATGCCCCGACAAAGAAGCCTTTCTTCATCGACACAGGTAAGCCTCGTGAAACCAGGCTTACCTGTGTCGATGAAGAAAGGCTTCTTTGTCGGGGCATCGCGTCCAGACTCTCCCGATCTGCCGACAAACAGCTGATCGGCAGATCGGGGCAGCCATTTAAATTTAAATGAAGCCGCGATTATTTTAATCGCGGCTTCATTTCCCTCTTCTGATCTGGCTAATCTACATGCCTCCGTCGACGGAGGCATGGAGTCTGGACACAGCCAAAGAGAGGGAGAATAGACTGATTAGAGCTCAACAAAATGTATTGGCTTAATAGTTTATTCACTGAAAAAATGCCATTTCAGGCCAATGAACATGAATGTACTGAAGAGCTTCAGCCCAATCTTGGGGTTTGCTGCTCACCATTTGGCAATGCCCCTTTGAGGATCATCTGGGGAAAATGATCTCACTGCTGTTAACATCCCATATGGTGCTCACTCTACTGCTCCTCTACTACTGAGTCC
This sequence comes from Pelodiscus sinensis, assembly GCF_049634645.1. Classification (NCBI taxonomy): domain Eukaryota; kingdom Metazoa; phylum Chordata; order Testudines; family Trionychidae; genus Pelodiscus; species Pelodiscus sinensis. The sequence continues at coordinate 88,396,493 of NC_134715.1, read as the reverse complement.
AGAGCTGTAGTGCCTCTCCTTTGTGCCTTAGCTCTCTGGCCAGGTACTCCCTCCCCCCCCCGGGGATATTATTAATGTCTCCATCTCCTTTGTACTGGATCCACTATTTCCTCAATAACGGGTAAGTTCATCCTCGTCACTGGGTTCCAGCAGTTCAGGTATATCTTTCTCAGAACTGCTTCCAACCCTGCTCTTCTCAGGCTCCTACTCTCCCTCTTGTATCAGGACATGTGATTGCAGGCTCACCTCACTGCAGCCCTCTAATCTGTCCTCAGCATCTAGGTTGATTAGAAGCCCAGCCTGTTCTTGTCCAGGTGAGTTTCATTCTGTCACTCATAGTTCCTTCATTCCCCACCATTGCAGCTTATGGTTAACTGGCCTCTCACACCATTACCCCCATCCATGTTGGTCTGGGGTAAACCACAAGTCCCCCAAAATTTTAGGGATGATTCAAAGCAACTTAGACACTATTCAGAAAAATGCTGACCAATAGAGGAGATGGTGGTATCACCCATGGTAAGACTGCTCAGAGGAGGTGTGAAACCCAAGTTCAAGTTCTTCTACATCAGACTATAACCATAAGACTAGAGAGTATTAGTAGAGGGAAGTCTTCAGGTGACAGTTTTGTGAATGACATTTCCAAAATGTCCTTTGCTTGTCTTAAAAGTAATTAAAATGCCCCAAATCTAAACAAACCATTATGTTCAGCCAGAAATTTCTCACCTGTTTCTCCTTGGGAAAAAAAAAAAAAAAATGATGTTTTAGGTCAGTCTCGAGGAAGAATTGTTGATGTTTTGGTTTGACAAGTGAATAAAAAAAATTGATTAACAACAGCGCTTTAGTCAAAATACCCAACTCCCTATGATTCCCATCAAACTTAGAACTCACAAGCAAAACATATCCCACATCCTAAAGGAGATGTTGGTCAATCATCATAAATCAGAGAGAGAATGACAAATCCACTAAGTCCCTGCTCCATATGAAACAAAACATCCTTTTATGCTCAGCATCCTGGGTTTTAATCACCTTTGTACATTGATTGCTACTGTGTGTAATAATAGAGTCAGCTGGAATTCCATGTACCCATCAAATTATTTTCATTCCTACTGAGGCATGGCTAACATGTATGCATGATAAGAAATCATAGAATAATAGGACTGGAAGGGACCTCAAGAGGTCATCAAGTCCAGCCCCCCCGCCCTCAAGGCAGGACCAAGCTCCACCTACACCATCCCTGGATGTTTTTAACTTAATCAACTAAATGATCATTGAAATATTGAGCCCTTACCCTCTAATTAGAATTTGTTGACCACCGGCAGACTAAGTCACAGTTTTATTATCTCAAATGCAATTCAATTAAGCTTTAATATGCATACAAGTTGGAATGAATGCTATTCATGGAGTTATGAAGCACAGCGTATGCTTGACATCGACATCTTGGCAACCAAAGGACTTATTCAATAAAATAAGTCTGGGAGTTTCAGCTTCTCATGCATAAGTGCAGACAGAATCATTCATCTTGTATTCTCAGAAAGGTTGAGGTCTTAATTTTTTAATACTTCCAGAAGGTAACAATTCTGGGCAGTCAGAATGCTATCTAGGCATAACAGACAGCTGCCCTTCAGAGTACTACAGCCCTAATAGCCTTGCTCAAGCCCATTGCAGTCAGCAGGAATTTTTCCAGTGACGTTGAGGGATTTTGGATTAAGTTCTGAGAGAGCAAATGGAAATACAAATCACCACATTTCAGTGCTCATTCAATAGGATTGGGACTAAAGTTTATAGCATGCAGTTTTTCTGATCTTAAAAAAAATTCACTTTCTACATTTAAAACTTTGATACTCTCAGTCTAATGAGATTTAATTCAAGTGGCATTATTGAGCCTACCATAGGAGCTAAGACAAAGATGTTTATCCAAAGAAAATAATCAACATGATTAAATTGACTGCTTTATCCACTTTTCAGCCTTCTTCTGCCATCTTTACCAAGAAAAAAAAAAAGCATAGGCTGGCAAAATTAGAAACCCTCTCTCTCTCGACACTAATTATTTCTGATTCACCACCTCATCTATACCTGCCTGCCCGCACTTTTTTGCTCCTCAACAATTTAGTTATATTTCACAATGTTCATTTTTGCTCCATTTTTCCACACTTTCATTCATTGGGTTTTTCTTCCCTGTGCCCTCATGTGATCACAGTAATTCTAAAGAAATATGAACCCAAGATGGAGATTAAGTTGAATTTTTGAACCCTCTATATTGGACTGGGTGGAAAACAAGGAAAAATAAGTCTGTCCTTCCCTATTCTAGGCTATTTTTAAATAACATCTTTATTTGTTTAAATCAAGTCCTTTAAAGGGAGTTGGGTGTGGAATGGGGCAAGGGTACCCATTAGAGAAGGAAGGGTATACTGAAGCACCCCGATTTCTACCAATGCTGCTTGCTGTTCCCCTTCCAATCACTGTTGCGGAACAAGAGGCAAGCACACAGAGTGGGTCACTCACTCCTCTGGCCCCTCCCCACACCAGCCAGGAGGGAGAGGGATGCAGGGCCACTGAGCTTCCCCTTGCTCCCTGCTAGTGATGAAAAGGGGAACAGAAAGCCACAAGCAGCATCAGTAGAAATGGAAGGGTTCAAAACTGCTGCCCTGCCTAAAGGGCATCTGATGGGACTTGGGTATGGGGTAGTCCCCAGACCCACCAGCCCTTTTCATTGGTCTGCTGCTTAGCACAGCAGTCTGCAGGAATGCCTCTAGAGCCCATCTGGGAGTGCACCCTACCTCCTCCATCAGCCGAGCACCCCAGTCGGCTCTTATTAGAGGGGCACACTGCCTTACTTTCACTTCTGCCTACCCCTTTCTCAAAAGGTCTCTTCATATTTCACACAAGTCCTGGAAAGAAGGTCCTCTCCTATTACTCCCTCTGTCACAGATCCCCATCTCTTCCTAATAAAAGGCAGGACCCAGAAAGTCATCTTGGCTTCATCAGATACTCCTCCACTGTCCGAGACAAAGGGCTAAGGAGGGAAGACTATTTACCCTGGTCCCCCAGCTTTCAGTCACTGCCAAGTCCAATGGAGAAGGCTTTTGGGACAAATAGGTCTCTACCCTGCTATACCTTTTGATCTCAAGCCTTGCACAGTGATCTGCAAAGTGAAAGATGCTCTCCTGACTTCCTCCATCTTCTGTTGCTCCATGGTTATGTGGAGAGGTCCCAGGAAAAAAGAAACCCTCCTGCCCTAAAGCTCAGAATCTGAAGTAGGACGCTTGCCATTTGTAAGCCCCACTCTTGCAGGACTGTGGGACCTGCACAAATGAGAGCTCCCTACAGAATGGTGCATAAGTGTGATCATGTTATGCTGATGTGATCTTGTCAATTGTAGCTATAGAAGGCACAACACTTCCAAACAGAAATATGGTTTTCAAGTTGACTGTGTGCTCTTCATAAGTAGATATAAGAGGTCCAGGTAGATTAAGAGTGAACAAACCACATTGAAGTATTTATGGTGCCTTTTATTTCTTCAAAAAATTACAGTCCAAGTTAGGATTTGGTAGTCTGACAGGCATAAGGCTGTCAGGATAGAGAAAATTCTCCTCTGGCAATCTGTTTGGCAAAGTCTCTATAATTTTGCTACACAGTTATGGCAGTGAGAAAAATGACCAGATACTTGGTATGTGCGGGGAGGGAAGCTTTAACAGTGCACATGCTGCAGCTGGAGTTATCTTTTAAGAGCCCCAGTAAGTACAAAATTCTAAGGGGGTTCTACTTTAAAAACTAACAACCTTTAAAAAAAATAGCAGATTGAGAGGTGGGGAGGCAATCAGATGGTTTTCAGAAGCCTTGTGAAATAATTTTCTTTCCACATCAAGCTGATTAGAAGACATGCAGATACTATGGCCTGGGCTACACAAGAAAAAGGACTCACTCCAAAATGACGGTTAACTAGGTCAAGAGAAAGATTCAGTACTGGGAAAATTGGTTGAAATGACAGGAAAAATCACAGATTTGTCAGACACAAACTTAATTTGTTAGGGAAATATGATTTTTGAAGAGGAAAATCAGGTCTTACTAGTCTACTAGAATTCTTTGAGGAAGGTCAACAAGCATGTGGACATGGGGGAAATCCAGTGAACTTAGATTTCTAGAAAGCCTTTGACAAGGCTCCTCACCAAAGGCTCTTAAGCAAAATGAGCTGTCATGGACTAGGACAGAAGGTCCTCTCATGAGCCTCTGCAGCATTTTAAATATAGACAAGCCCTTTGTTTTCAGGCCCAGAAAAATGCACCAGTCTCAGGACCAAAGTCATTCTTACATATCTATGTAACAGGTTGCAACTCACTGCTGCTGTGCCACCTGCTGGAAAGTCAGGGAATCAGGTCTTCAGCTCTGGAGTACTACTGTTCCCTTTTATTCTCTACCACTTTGCATTAGGACCCTGATCCTTCCCAGATTGCAGTGTCCTCCCCTCTGGGTACTGCCCTGCTATAGTGCCCCCACACTCTGGGGTCCTCGCTCCTAGGGAACCCCAAAGCCCTTATACCCACCTTATTTCAGTGATCCACCACCAGTCATCAATTAAACTCTTACCTCAGGGGCAAACTGCAGTGTGAAATGGCCACTCATCTGCAAGGGGTGTAGACCTGCTGTTTTGTCCTGCTCTGGCTGCATCCCTGGTACCCTCAGGCCTTGCAGCTTACCTGGCCAGAGCTTCCCAGATCTGCCTGCCTTTCTCCAGCCCTGCTCTGCTCTGTATTAAGAAGCCTCTAGCTTAGGTCCATCCTGCTCCACAGCTGGAACAAGAATAAAAAAAAGACTTTCCTCCCCTCCAGGAACCCTCATTTATACAGCCCTCAGCTGGACCCTAATTGGCTGCTATCTGCTACAGGCTCTCCCAGGGCTGGATTTAACCCTTTTTAGGACCAGCAAGCTCTCTTGGGTTGTTGTCGAGTGGCATTTGAGAGAAAACATGGACAAAAGCTCAGCAATAGCCCCAGGCAAAAGCAGCTCTCTTCAGGTTGAGAATAAACCTTAAACGATATGTATCACATGATTTATGGATTATAGTCCCTTAATGTTACTCCCTACTGCATGAGTGCCAAATATTCTATTTCAGTAGCTTTCAACCTTTCCAGGTTACTGTATCTCTTTAGGTGTCTAATTTATTTTACATACCCCAACTTAATCTCATTTCAAACCCCAAGTTAACCTCGTTATAAAAATCAGCCATAAAAATACAATAGTTACACAATACTATTACTGAAAAATTGCTTACTGTCTCATTTTACCATATAAAAAAATATCAATGTGAATATAAATATTGTAGTGACATTTCAGTGTATAGTATATACACAGCAGTGCAAACAAGCCATTGTCTATATGAAATTTTAGTTTGTATTGATTTGGCTAGTGCTTTTTATATATCCTGTAATACAGTGTCCCAAACTTTTCAGCATCATGCCCCCTTTTTGATTTTTGAGAAACCCTCATGCCTCCCCACCTCTTCTTTACTATCATCCAACCCCCCCCTTTTAACAAAAAATTCAATTCGTAATTTAAAATTAAAAATAAACACAAATAGTTTTTCTTGGTGCAAAAATTTAATAAAAATGTAATTTAACATAAGAAATAGAAAAAACAAATTTAATGTGAAGGATGATGCTGCATTTTCTTTACAAGTTGGCAAATCCTAGTTTTGAAATGAGGAATTTGGGTGTGGGAAGGGGTGAAAGGTGCAAGTTCTGAGAGGGAATCTGGGTGCAGGAGGAGGTGAAGAATAGGCAGCTGACTGAGGGAGGGGGCTCCAGCTTGGAAAGTGTTGGGATCAGATGGAGAGTTGGAGTGCTGAGCAGACCACATGCTTGTGGCTATGAGGGTGCAGGAGTTCAGGTTGGGAAGTGTGAGGGGCTCAGAACATGGGGGCTGGGAGTATGATGGGCTCAGGACACAGATTAGCAGTGTGTGGATTGTGCAGTAGTGTTGTGGCAGAGGACTGGGGATGTGAGAGGCTCAGGACAGGGGGTTAAGGTGTATGATGGGCTCACGGTTGCTATGTGGGGGAGGATGCAGGGGTGTTGTGATGTTGCGGCCAGGGCTTGGCCCTCTTGGCCAGGCTTCATTTTTAAATACAATATGTCCAACACAAATGTTTCAGCATTGTCTTTATTTATGGGAGGGGCAGGGAACATATTTTGGGTCAGAGGTCACTGACCCACAGAAAAAAAAAATCAGTCAGGGATCACACAAGTTAGATGCAAAAACACAACTCCAAGCCCCTCCCCCCCAAGCCTCACTGATGTGGCCCCAACTGAGACATCCCCCTCCCCTGGCACCCCAGCCACATTCAGGGAGGGTAGGTAGGATTGAGGTTCAAGGCCTCAGGAAAGATTAACTCTTCTGGGGTTCCAGGGTTAGTGGAATTTGTGGGTCCCTCTACACTCTGAGATGGGGCCAAAAATGAGGGATCCAGTGTGTGGGACAGGGCTGCCAGTAAGTGGGATAGGTATGGAGTGCAGTATCTGGGTAGAAAATAGGGTACAGAAGCAAGCTGGGGGTAGGTGTCTGGCCAGGAGGGAGGGGGCAGGAGCAGGATGCTGGTGGGTGTTTGGCCCCGAGGCAGAGGCAGGGTGCTGGTGGTGTCTGGGCAGGATGCTGGATGGGGTCTAGCCAGGGGGCAAGGAGCAGGTAGGGCCCTGGGCAGGGTGCAGGTGGGAATCTGGCAAGGGAATAGGGCGTTGGTGGGGCCCTGAACAGGGTACTCGTGGAGGCCTGAGCCAGGGGGCAGGGTACTCATGGGGGTCTGGGCAGGGGGGAGGGGACAGGACAGCTCGGCTGGTACTTAGGGGTCCCACAGCTCTGCGCTATGTCTAGGTCTCAGGAAGCGCGTGCACTGCTTTCACCTTCCCCAAACAGCAGGCACATTTCCTGAAAAGCCGGGTCTGTTGCACTGCTGGAGTCTTCCTTCCCACTGCTTCCTGTGCATGGGGGCAGGAAGGAATAGGAGTCCCAGGACCGTGCCAGCTCCAACTGCTCAAGCAGTGCACGCCCTGCTCCTCTGTTCCCCGCCGCAGCGGCACACTGCCTGAGCATTTGGAGCTGGCATGGTTCCAGGACTCCTACACCCCCACCCCTCTACCCATGCAGGCAGAAAACAGGGGGAAGAAGTACCCGGCAGTATGACAGATCCAGCATTTCAGGAAACACACCGGCTGTTTGGGGCAGGACAAGAGCAGCCCGTCTATCTCCTGAGATGCCAGCTTTGCCGTGCAGCTGCAGGACTTTCCCCTCATGCTGCAGAAATCCAGCGTTACCTCCATTTTCGCAGGAGGCAGCGCCAGCGCAGGCTCTTTCTTCAGGTGGAGAGAATGATGGGAGGGCTGGGTTGCCTCGCACCCTCCCTTGGAATTTCTTCACGCCCTCCAGGAGATACACACCCCAGTTTGGGAACCTATGCTGTAGTAAAACCAGGCAAATATCTAAGGGTACGTCTAGACTACCGCGTTTTGTCGACGGAAGTTTTGTCGACAGATACTGTCGACAAAACTTCCGTCGACAAAGAGCGTCCAGACACATTGAGTTCTGTCGACAAAGCAAACTGCTTTGTCGACAGAACTCCGTAGTCTGGACGCAATGTTACAGGCAATAACACCTTCTGTCGACAGAGTTCTGTCGACAGAAGGTGTTATGCCTCGTAAAATGAGGTATACCAGCGTTGACAAAACTGCTGAGTTCTGTCGACATTATGTTGACAGAACTCAGCGGTAGTGTAGACGCTGGTATAGTTTTGTCGACAAAAGTCCACTTTTGTCGACAAAACTAGGTAGTCTAGACACACCCTAAATGAGTTGATGTACCCCCCAAGGGGACCTGTACCCTGGTTGAGAACCACTGCTCTATTTGATGTGGCAGGAGATGCTGAGGTCTATTGCAGTTTTCAGTAGCTGAAAGGATATTTCAGTTCATCAGCTGTAAATAAAAGGAAACTCAACATTAACATATACAGTTCAAGAGTCACAGATGTGACTACTGAATGGAGATCTATATTTGCTACAAAGTTTCAGTGAGCTTTAAACATTTGAGAGTGCTATTAATATTAAATTAATTATTGAACTTAAATGATCAACATTCAAATTATGGATATATGGCCTATTATGCAAAACACACAACTACTAAAAGACACTTTCTTTTTTGATTCCAGGACTATACACTCACAATGTATTTCCAGCAGTCCTGGAGAGACAAAAGGCTGTCTTACTCGGGAATACCTTTGAACCTAACTTTGGACAACAGAGTAGCTGACCAGCTCTGGGTGCCAGACACATACTTCCAAAATGACAAAAAGTCATTTGTTCATGGGGTTACAGTGAAAAATCGAATGATTAGACTACATCCTGATGGAACAGTCCTTTATGGCCTACGGTATGTGGTATTTTACCTTATGTTTCATGTTTTTTGGAATATTATATACATGCTGTGGTAGTAGCTATACAGCATGAATAATTGAACATTAAAACTGGAAGGGACCTTGAGAGATCATCAAGTCCAGTCCCCTGCCTTCATTGCTGGGCCAAACACCATCTGTCTAACCTGCTCTTAAATATCTCCAGTGATGGCGATCCACAAAACTTAGATTCCACAACCTCCCTAGGCAATTTATTCCAGTGTTTAACCACCCTGAAAGGACCTTTTTTCCTGGTGTCCAACCTAAACCTCTTTTACTGCAGTGTAAGCCCATTGCAGTTTAAGCCCATAAAAGCCCTGGTCTACACTAGGGAGTTATTTTGAATTAACACCCTTTATTTCAAAAAAAATAAGTGGAGCGTCCACACTATCAAGCCCATTATTTCGAAGTAAGGGGCTGGTTATTTCAAAATCTGTACTCCAGCTTTCCTTGAGGAATAAGCTTATTTTGAAATAATTATTTCAGGAGCTATTTCAAAATAATTTCCTAGTGTAGACATGCCCAAAGAGAATATGCAGGGTCATCTCAAAGAACTCCAGGTCAAAGCATGTAAACTTCATTTTTAATTTGAGCATTTCTCTGTAGTCCCTCTTATAGATAAGTTTGTTAAGCAGTGCTAGAAAATCAGGAGGTAGAAGAGTAATAATTAAATAACAATCGAACTGCAGCTCTACCAAATGGAACATTCACTCTAGACACCAAATGCAAAACATAATGCTTAGTAAATGTAGCCACTAGCTTCCAAGCAGCCTTACAGATTTCCGCAACAAAACAAGTTGGCTGAGAACAACTAACCACAGCCAGCAAGAACGGTAAGTGGTAATACTGGTGGACACTCAGGTAAATAAAGTGTCTTTCCACCTGCCAAGAGCTAACATTGGTGAACCGCATCAGTCACATGGGTCGCTTATTGCCTACACCTGGCCCAGATTGTCAGCTGGAGAAACTGGAGAGCCAGATGAAGAATTCTTCCATGCTGCTGTGACATCAGGTCCAGACACAAGGGGAACGGTTCATAGATGCCTTCTGACAACTGAAATGAGTTCCAGGATAATCCTACTGAAATGTGACTTCCTTTATGCTTATTTGACTCCTGTTTGCATGTTGGGTATTTTTGTCCTGTGCTCCTTTAGGACTTGTAGGCTTCTGTCTAGACTGGTCAGTTTTTCCTGAAAATCAGCCGCTTTTCCAGAAAAACTTGCCAGCTGTCTACACTGTCCGCTTGAATTTCCGCAAAAGCACTGACTTCCTACTGTAAGAAATCAGTGATTCTTGCGGAAATACTATTCTGCTGCCGTTCAGGCAAAAGTCCCTTTTGCATGAAGTTTTTGCGCAAAAGGGCCAGTGTAGACAGCTCATTCGTTTTCCGGAAAAAAGCCCCGATCGCGAAAATGGTGATCGGGGCTTTTTTGCGGAAAAGCGTGTCTAGATTGGCACGGACGCTTTTCCGCGTAAAGTGCTTTTGCGGAAAAGCGTCCGTGCCAATCTAGACGCTCTTTTCCGCAAATGCTTTTAACAGAAAACTTTTCCGTTAAAATCATTTGAGGAAAATCATGCCAGTCTTGACATAGCCAAGGGGTAATAAGCAAATGAGGCTAAGCGTGGAATATCACCGAGCCTCATTTGCATACCTAATGAGCCACCATTTTTTTCAGAAGAGGCTCTTGCACAAGAAGGCACATCTACACTGCCCCTTCTTGTGCAAGAAAAACCCTCTTGCGCAAAGCCATTCTTCCTGTCAAGTAATAGGTGTAATGGCATTGCGCAAGAGGGTTTTTCTTGCGCAAGGAAGGGCAGTGTAGACACTCCTTCTTGTGCAAGAGCCTCTTCTGAAAAAAATGGTGGCTCATTAGGTATGCAAATGAGGCTCAGCAATATTCCATGCTTAGCCTCATTTGCTTATTACTCGCGCAAGAAGCCACAAGTGTAGACATAGCCCTGGAGTGTGCTGTAGAGCCAGGATAGGACTGCCTACAATAGCACAATGGAGTGCCCTTAGCAGAGGAATTCCCTGGCTGCTGGTGGACTACTTCAGGGAAGGGAAGAACAGTGCCATATTGGTTAAATCTCTCTGGGCCTCAATTTTCTATCTGTAAAACAGGGATAGCAATCCTTTTTTTCTTGTCTGTTTAGATTGTAGCGTCCATAGGGCAGGAGAACAACTATCTCCTTCTGCAGCATGGATTGGTGGCTGCCAGGCAGATTCACCAGAAGCAACTGGCTAGAATTCAGAGTCGTGAGTGGGTCTGCAAAATGTACCCCTGGGGATCCTGTCACATGGATTGGGTTTTTTTTTTTAAGGGTTTAGCTTGGTTTTGGCCATGTGTTGAAATGGTATTAGCTTTATTTTGGCTCATTGTGAAAACTGGGTTGCTCTTTTATCAGCTGTCCTTTGTCCTGTCTTATCTTCACCATCCGAATTAGTAGAAAGATCAAAACCCATATAGGGTTTTTTTTTTCTTGAAGGCGTTAGGAAAGCATCTAAGATGGACTGACTCTCCTTTCTCACTCTTGTTCAAAAACAAAAACAACACTTTTTGCTGAACCTGTGTGCAAACAGATCCACAACAGGCTGGCCCCAACAGGAAAGGATCTCTTACATCACTGGGTATCTGAGAATTGTTTCTGCTAAGCTGTTCTGTCACACACTACTCTCTGCTAAATGCAGAGTACCAGATAATATTGTTACTGTGGAAAAATATCACATGGTATTACCTGCTGCTCATACCCATTACTCTTTCACCATTATACATCGAGAGCCAGCTCCTTATAGTGAAGTACTTGGTTTTGGATTATGCTACAGTGTGTGGACATGTTCCAATAACCAAAGGAAAATAGGTTCACACCTCTGACCACACAGCCTCAGACCCAAACTTCTTGGTATTTCCTGGGAGCAAGTATACCCAAATACTACTAGATTTTCCATCTGCTCCTGCCACAGGAAGGGAAGTACCAGCAATATCTTTATTCTGATTTGCAAGATTTACAGAGCAAGATGTTTGGATAAATGTATTTGAAGTGATCCTCCAAATATATTTAGAGCTGTTACAGCTGCAATTTTCATGGCTAAACAATAACAGAATTTTGTCCAATGTACAGAATCATAGAATACTAGAAGGTCCTTGAGAGATCATCAAGTCCAGTCCCCTGCCCTCACAGCAAGACCAAGTATTGTCTAGATCAGGGGTTCCCAAACTTTTTGATACTGGGGACCAGTAAATCCATTCACAAGCTTTTGGAGGACTAGTAACATTTATTTGCATATTCATTAAGCAAATGATGAATATGCAAATAAATTGTTTCTGGTCCTCCCAAAGCCCCCAGTGCCAACAGAAAAGTCAGTCAGTGCCACACAAGTGAGATACAAAAACACAACCCCTCCGGACCCCTCAAACCTCACTAATGTGGCCCCAACTGTGCTTGTGGGTGTTGGGACAGAGTTCTGGGGAAGGGTGCCAGTGAGTGCTGGGGCAGGGGACAGGGTTCTTGTGGGAGTCGGGGGCGGGGGAGGGGACAGGGACTGATACCTGGGGATCCTGTAGCTGCCAAGGCCCAGGAAGTGCGTGTGCTGCTCCCCTGTCCCCCAAACTGCGGCGCAGTACCTGATACACTGGTCCATTGCATGCCTGATGCCTTCCTGCGCAGGGGGAGCGCCAGCCCCAACCACTTGGGCAGCGCGCGCCTTGCTCCTCTGCTCCCCACGGCAGCACGCACCGCCCAAGCAGCTGGAGCCGGCAGAGTCCCGGATTCCCACCCACTCCCCTGAGCGCAGGAAGGCAGCAGGGGAGCAAAGTTCCCAGCACGCGATGGACCGGCGTTTTAGGTATTGCACCAGCTCTTGGGGCAGGGGGAAGAGCAGCCCGTGCACTTCCTGGACCTGGCCCACAGCTGCAGAACTGTCCCGACCGCAGAGGAAGCCCGCGCTACCTCCGTTGACACTGGGAGTTCAGCACGGCATTTATCTTGGCAGTGAGGCAGGCTCTCTCAAAAATTGTTCTAAGGCCCGGTATTTTTTTCCTAAGGACCGGTACCGGGCCACAGAACACAGTTTGGGAAACTCTGGTCTAGATAATCCCTGATAAATGTCTATCAAACCTGCTCTTAAATATCTCCAGTGATGGAAATTCCACAACCTCCCTAGGCGATTTATTCCAGTGTTTAATCACCCTGACAGTTAGGAAGTTTTTCCTAATGTCCAACCTAAACCTTGCTTGCTGCAATTTAAACCCACTGCAAGAATTAACACACTGTACTACCTCAGAAGGGTCAGCTTCCATTTAAAAGTTTGCTTTCATTTCAGAAGTTCAAGACAATTACTACTGAAACTGCACGATCACATTCTAGGTATGTTTTCTTAGGTCCAGATCTAACTTCCATTGATATCAGTAAGAATCTTACAGTTGATGTCAATACAATTGGATTTGTCACAGCATGACCGCAGCAAGGAGGCTGACTCAGATTCACCACAATTCTTTAGTGTTTGCTTTTAGACATCCCATGTTATAGTTATTTGTACTGTGGTAACAGATACCAACCCCACTGTGCTAGGCACTGTACAACAAATGAAAAAAAGAGATTCTTTGAGACCAGAATCAGAGTCCAATAGTTTGTTACTTATAGAGGGTTCCTGCAGCATAAATCTCTGGTAGGGAGTCAAACAAGTCCAACAAAATTTGCAGCTGCTGATTTTTACATAGAAAGGTTTAGATTATGCAGCAAATCTCATTGTGCTATCCACTTATTCACCCAAGTGCCACTGAAGTTAGACTAGCACAACTGGGCCAAAATGAGTAAAGATCTAGGCAAGGCAATATTTGAATTCACATTTTGTGAGCACTAGTGCTGCTTTTTATTTTAAAAAAAAAGTGTAAAATAGTTTTGTCAGCAAATACAATAAGCATGTTCACAATCATTGAAATGTAGGTCTGGCAAGATGAAGTATGTCTTGGCCATCCATCACAGGTATCTGACCGCTTGTTAAGCATAGGGATTTTATAGTCCTTGGATAACCTGTTCCAATGTTTAATTGTCCTGATAGTTAGAAAGATGTTCCTAATATCTAACCTGAATTTTCCTAGCTGCAAATTAAGCCAATTACTTCTTGTCTGCCCTTAATGGGCACAGAGCACAATGGGTCATCGTCCTCTTTAGAGCAACTTTTTACATAGTTGAAGTCTGTTATATTCACCCGTGCAGTGTTCTCCAAATTAAACGTGCCCATTCCTTTCAGCCTTTCCTCAAAGGTCAGGTTTTCTAAACCTCTGTTTTTGTTGTTCTATTCTGGACTCTCACAAATTTGTTTACATCAGTCTTAAAGTATGGTATCCATGACTGGATACAAAACTCCAGTGAGAGCTCACCCATGCAGTATAGAGTGGAACAATTTTCTCTTATTTCTTACACATGACATGCCTGTTGATACATTACAGAATGACACTTGCATTTTTCACAACAGCAAAATTGCTGACTCATATTCAATTTGTGATCTATCATAAACCCCAGAACCTTTTCTGCAGTACTACTCCCTAGCCAGTTCTTCCCCACTTTGTATTTCATAACTAAATTTTCATAGTTTTTTGTGGATCCCTTCCCCCATAGCTTTAAGAGACAGGGACTGTTGAACCTTGTTAAGGGCAGGCCATCAACAAGGAGTCTGCTATTGCTAATATTCAAGTGCTATAGATTTCTTTTTGTGCAACCACAAACTACAGACCCTTTTTAATAAAATTAACAAAGGTAAGAGTAATAGATTAAAAAACTACTTTTACTTCATTCTGTAGAAAAACACAAAGTGTTTGCCATGCATTCTTTTATGAGGGGATAAAGTATGATGCTGCGCATTCTTTTATGAGGTGATAAAGTCACTTTGAAAAAGCATCTAGCTATCTCCTACCTTCCATTGCCAGCAGCTATAGTGGTTGCAAGCCACTTAATATAATTAAGAATCATATTGGAGTACAGCATCCACAGAGGACCAAGAAATTATAGTTGAAACAGGAAAGACATTCCATTTAGCATGCTCATACTGTACAAGTATTTGTTGTTTGGGGCCCATAAAAGATGGTTTTAGTCTTCCTTTAATTTGAGAGCCTATAAATAAAAGAACTTTAAAAATATAATCAATTCCTAAGGCTGAATATTTGCCACTACTTTTCCTACAGCTCACAGGTTATTAATGACTCCTATTACCTGATTCTTGGGTTTCACTGTGACTAATCTGCATCCTCACTCTGGATTTATGGTTTGAGAGGTGGAAGTTGCTCCTTCAAGCTTGTGGCTGCAGCTAGTGGCATTAGGGTTCCTGCAAGCTCGCACCCAGTTGGCTACTTTTAAATGAGCTAATTTGTCTGCTGAGCAACAAATATGGCCCCTGATCACAAGAGGTACAGGCTAACGAGGATATAAGATACATTATAAGGTCCATTTGTTGTCCATAACTGCAAGGGAATAGGAAAGCTGTTGAGGGAGAATTTAAATATGTTTTAGCTGGTTAGTCTCAGAGCTTTTAGCTGTATTGGTATTAAAAGCAGTGCATGCTATCAGACACAGGTGTCCTGCAGGACAAGGGTTAATGGCTGGCTGGTGAGAGGAGGAGAATATGCCCCACCTGTAGCTAGGGTCTCTCTGCTTGTCTCCCCTACTGCTGCCAAAGAGGTTTGTGAGGAACAGCTGCCCAGAGGCTGACAGGAATAGGGGAGGGCTGAAAGGTGCAATTGCATCACATCCACAACAGGAAACAGTCAGCAAATCCAGCCTTGAATTGTTTTGATCTGTTCCCTCCCACTGCCTTCCCTGCTCATCCAGAGGTCCTCTCTCACCATAGCTTGTTCCCACCTCATTCCTCTCCTATCCAGTCTGTCATCTCCACTTCAGCAGCTCCAGGGCTCACTAGCCTCTCTGTACTTCTGAGAGAAGGGAAAAGGGATCAATAGTAGCAGCAGCCCTGAAGGTGGGGATGGGGAGAAGGGAGAGGAAATATTGGAATTAGTTGGCAGCCATAATCCTGGAATCTCTTGGTACCAACTGAGGGAGAACACAGGGGATGGGGAGAAGGGAGAAGGGAGAGGAAATATTGGAATTAGTTGGCAGCCATAATCCTGGAATCTCTTGGTACCAACTGAGGGAGAACACAGGGGCTGTGTCTAGACTGGTAAGTTTTTCCGCAAAAGCAGCTGCTTTTGCGGAAAAACTTGCCAGCTGTCTACACTGGTTGCTTGAATTTCTGCAAGAACACTGACTTCCTACTATCTGAAATCAGTGCTTCTTGCGGAAATACTATGCTGCTCCCGTTCGGGCAAAAGGGCCAGTGTTGACAGCTCAGATTTGTTTTGTGCAAAAAAGCCCCGATCGCGAAAATGGTGATTGGGGCTTTTTTGCAGAAAAGCACGTCTAGATTGGCAAAAAGTGCTTTTGCGGAAAAGCATCCATGCCAATCTAGATGCTCTTTTCCACAAATGCTTTTAACGGAAAAGTCTTCCATTAAAAGCATTTGCAGAAAATCATGCCAGTCTAGATGTAGTCAGGGGGTACATAGAGTTTTACAGGGATCCCTGGTCAGGTATGTGCACATTAGTTCTTCAAAGAGTGGCATGTAAGTGCTCTTCTACTTTGCTGGTCATTGTAATCATTGTGAAATGTATGCAAGGATAATATTAAAAAGTTATCCATCTATCCTGACAGTAATGTCCTTAAGGAAAGGCAGGTCACCAGTCCTTGAACTGGTTCCTTTTAGACAGGGGATAACAGACATGTCTGTCTGGTCATTGTGTATGGCCCACTTCACATTGGTGAGTTATTTGAATACCGAGCCTGAAGCTAATCAGAAGATTGAGAAGAGAGGGAAGCGAAAGACAAAAAACAATCCACAGGAATGCTTATACATAAGAAGAAATGACAGGCCTAATATATCTAAGGTACCACGTGACATCCCCCACCCGTGTCCTTCATTTAGGACATAAACTGACAGTATGAGTTGTCTCATGAGAAAGGTGTCACAGCCTAGCTGGAAAGCACTGGTGAGCCAATGTCTTGGTAATTCAATCTGTTCCCTAGAATGCTTGCTATGATTTTATTTAATATGTAACCCTTGGTATCCAAAGCTTCTACTTACTATCACTGGACTCTGTACTTTGCTAAATAATCTCTCTTGCTTTCACTATAAACGTATCTACATGTGTCAAGTTCAGTAGTGATTGAAGGCGAAGCAGTAAGCTGTGGTGCACCACTTCATTGGAAGCAATCAATCCCTGCATACTCCATGCTTCAGGGAGACACTGGAAGGTTGGTGTGCGCTAATCGCTAAGCTGCAGCAAGACAGTAGGGCCTGCGTAGGCCTAGCAAGGGGACGTTGTGTTGCCAGTGGCTCCATTGCCAGTGGAACTGGGGCACTGCCCGCCCCAGAAGGCACACCGTCATCCTCAGTGAAGGTGATAGCAAGGTGTCTCGCACCCTAGGGAACACACGAGTAGGCAGCTGGTATTAGTCTATGGAGCAAAAGCATCCAGACGTAGTTGGATTGGTGTATGAGGCAATATGAACTATACCACAGTATGCATTAACTGTAGGACTTATGTGTATGGGGTGTCTGCACCTAACCCCACACTGAGGCCCCATAAGAAGACCAGCCACACCCCACAGCAGCTTTGGCAAAGGTTTCTCCTCTAAACTGGGCCCCAACTAGCCAAAACCTGGAACACCTGTTGTTGGTATATTGCATTACAGTACATAAGAACTATAAAACCTATTTTTCAGAATGTTCATCTTACTATTTGTAACAGGCCACCATCCACCACGTACATCAGTTAACCCATTATACATTGCAAAATGGGTTTACCTAATGCACACAGCTTGAAAAACTGCTTTTCCTTATTTAAAACATTAATGTGTCACTTCGTGCATGATGTGCAACCAAATACAGGTTGTATGATTTTCATTTCAGTGGCTTGTCTCTCATGTTAGTTGGTTTCAAGTTTGAGAGGTATGGTTGTTCATATGCTGAATAAAGGAGGAGTGTCCTGGAGCGTGTGCCTCAGACCTTGTAGGGTCCCATCATCAGGACAGACCCCTGCGTTCACTAGAAATCCTAACTACTCCGAGATCCTTTCCTCCCCCCCATCAGCCCACGTGCTCAACCAGCGACCTTAGTCCAGTATCGAGGTCCCTTGGTCCTCAGCCCCAGCTTAATGTGCCCCGTTAGCTGGAGAGAGGTTGTCAGCACTGGAGGGGAGGGGGACCTGGGCCTGCCCACACTCCAGGTCCCGGCCCAGGACCCTAAGAACAGAGAGTCCTCGCCTGTTCGGCTGGTGGGGATTCCCCCTTAACTCACCAACCCGCGGGCTTGTGTGGCCTGTCCTGGGCCACTTCCTCCTCTCCGCCTGACTCAGCTCCTCGGGGCTTCCGCCCAGCTCCACGGCTCCTCCATCTGGTCTTGGAGCTCCTCTGGCCAGCTCCTTGGCATCTCTGCCCACCTCGGCGGCTTCTCCTCCATCCAGCCCTTCAGCTCCTCTGGCCAGCCGCCCAGTCACAAGGAGGAGAATGGGAATGGTCTGTTTTATAGCTGGATATGTAAGGAATTGTGCAAGAGACCCTATCTCAAGGGGTAAGTGCTCTTTTTTAACAGCTGAGTGTACACATCTAAACAAATAGCAGCAGCTTTATATATTGGATGGTCAGCAAATGATTCCTGCATTCCAATACCAGAGCTCTCACTGCCTCAAACCAGTTTGCTACATCTACACTGGCCCCTTCTCCGGAAGGGGCATGCTAATTTCCAACTTCAGAATAGGGAAATCCGCAGGGGATTTAAATATCCCCCGCGGGATTTAAATAAACATGGCCGCCACTTTTTTTCCGGCTTGGGGAAAAGCCGGAAAAAAGCGTCTAGACTGGCACGATCCTCTGGAATAAAGCCCTTTTCCGGAGGATCTCTTATTCCTACTATTCTCTATTCTGAAGTTGAAAATTAGCATGCCCCTTCCGGAGAAGGGGCCAGTGTAGATGTAGCCGTTAAGTTTACTTGTTCAAAAGTGGTCTCCAAAGTATGGAGGCAGAACCAAATATATCTACACCATCTTTGACAGGGATTTGTGTAAACTGTTCTTAAAAGCTTCCACAGAGTGATTTTTATTGTCAACACAAATACCATTCAAGCATCCATACATTAAAAAAATTAAACCAACCAACCTAAAAAATTCAGGTCAGTGAACATCTACTGAACAATAATATTCATGCCTCTCCCTTAATAGTTTTGTTTGTTTGCATTACAGTGCAAGGCAACCTGCTTTCAAGCCTTGTCCTCTAGCTACTTTGTGGTTTAGAGAATGATTAAATGGAAGTATTTACAATAAACTTATTATACTCAATTCACCACATTATTATATTACACACAGAGGACAGGTTGTGAAGTTAATCTGTAGACTGACATGTATAGTCGCTGATCAGAGAAAGTTACTGATTAGTGACAGATATGCAAATAGAGGAACATTTTGTTGAATTAGTACACATGGCATTGCAAATTTTATTTGGCTGTTCTAAAGAAACAAGGAATCTTTCTTGTAAAGATTTTATCCACTTTACATGATTCAATTGAAACTATTCTCTTCTTTTAAACTAGTTCCTGATTTAATTGTATTGCAAAGCCTCATTCTAGTCTCAAACCCTGTGCATTATTTCTGATTTGTGTTTGTAACAGAAAATCAGGACAAGTAAAACAGTACAGTAAACTTCTGATAATCCGGCACTTTTGGGACCCAGGGGGTGCTGGATTATCAAATATGCCAGACTATCGGAAGGGGGGGCTATGAGGGGTCTGAGGTGGGGGGGGATGCCACCCCAGACCCCTCATGGCCCCCCCTTCCAATAGTCCAGCTCTGCCCCAGGCGTCCCTGATTCCGCCGCTGCTGAAACTGACCAGCAGCGGCTGAATCGGAGATACCTGGGGCAGAGCAGCTGGAGTGCTGCTGGGTTGGTCATCGGCGCTACTGGACCAACCTGGCAGCACCCCAGCTGCTCTGCCCCAGGTGTCCCCGATTCAGCCGCTGCTGAAACTGATCAGCGGCTGACTCCAGGAAGCTCGAGGCAGAGCTGCTCTGCCCCAGCTTCCTGGAGTCAGCCGCTGGTCTGTTTCAACAGCGGTTGAATCTGGACGCCTGGGACAGAGCAGCTGGGGCGCTGCCGGGTTGGTCCCCGCAGCGCCGCAACTCGGCGCTGCGGGGACCAACCTGGCAGCACCCCAGCTGCTCTACCCCAGGTGTCCCCAAATCAGCTGCTGCTGAAACTGATCAGCAGCTGATTCCAGGAAGCCCGGGGCAGAGCAGCTCTGCCTCGGGCTTCCTGGAGTCAGCCGCTGGTCAGTTTCAGCAGCGGCTGAATCGGGGACACCTGGGGTGCTTCCCGGTTGATCCTGCAGCCCCGAGGGGCAGCGCTAGGGGACCTACCCAGCAGCGCCCCAGCTGCTCTGCCTCTGGCTTCCCAGATTCAGCCGCTGGTCAGTTTTAGCAGCGGCTGAATCAAGGAAGCTGGGGGAAGAGCAATTCCAATGGTCCGGCTGCCCGGAGCACTTCCAGGTTCCTGGTGGTGCCGGACCATCAGGAGTGCCGGACTGTCAGATGCCAGACGATTGGAGTTTTACTGTACATTAGAAAATTTTTAATAAGGACAAATGTACTTCTCACATATTAAAACCTTTCAGCTCATAAGGTTTTTGAAAATCCAAAATTCTGAAGTGTTTGTACAACAGTGTCAACGGTACACTTGATCCTGCAAGACACTGAACTGCTCCCATGATGTGCAGAGTACACCTTTATTTCTATAGTGCCGACACTGATCAGGAACATAGTTTACAATCTGAAAAGAAGTTGCATGCAAAGGTGGAGCTGATTTATTTTATAAATCATAACAAAGGGAGGAGATTTTAAGGCATTTACTGCCCTCAGTATTTCTCATACCTGGTGTCAAACTGCATGTTGCAAAGCATGATGCTCAAAAGCTTTCATAGGAAGTAGAGTAGGGTTTTTTCATATATATATCAATAAAATGTTATATATATTGTGGCATGTCTGGGCTATGCCCCTGGGTCCTGCGCTTCCTGGTGGGGTTTTTTGTGTGCCTCAGAGGCTTGTGGTGTCCCTACCACTGCCGAAGAGGCAAGGTTACCCTGCTCGAAGAGCCCTTTTCATCATCGGCAAGTCAGGGGGTTGGAGGTCAGCCCCCCAGAAAGTTCAAGGGACCTCCTTTCCTTGCTGGCATCCCACCACCCAGGAGGAGGGTTGGGGGGAACCTGGTTCCACCCACTCGCTCCGGGTTCCAGCCCAGGGCCCTAAGTGGTAGCCTGACAATTGTAACACATGCATTGGGCTCTTGTGCTCTTTCACAGTTGGAGAAACAGTTCAAATGGGGAGAATCTGGTGGATACCTGGGGTATCTCTTGGATCACGAACATGAGATAGGGCAGCAGCATGTCCCAGTCTTTCCCATCTTCTTAATCCTGTTTTTCAGGGTCTGGTTAAATCTTTCCACCAAACTGTTGGTCGGGGGGTGATAGACTGATGTACGCAAGGTCCAGACACATAGCAGGGAACACAAGTCCTTCATTAGCTTGGACATGAAGGGAATTCCTTGGTCTGTAAGGATCTCCTTGGGAGCCCTACCCAGGGAAAGATCGCCACCTTTGAATTCAGAGCTGGGTTCTATCCCACTGTGGATACGTTTTGGGTGCATTTGTAACCTGCAAGATAAGAGCTGAACCCACCGAAATTTAACATGCATGCCTCTCCCTTATTAAAAACATGAAGTCAGGTGTTGGTACAAGTACTTACATTTTTTTCCTGGTTTTCAATTATAGGCAAAAAAGGGAGGTCATACTTTTGAAAGTTGCTCCTTAATTTCTATGACTGTCACCCTAACTGTAAAATGGGAATCAAAGCTGCAGCACCTCACAAATTAATATTTAGGCCAACTGCTTTAAAGGCTTTTTTTATTTGAAAAACATCCTGTTCCTCATGTTCTGCCATCTTTAATATGTACTGATTGTAAGATACTGATCAAAGCACATAAAACTAATCATCTGATTTTGTCATGACAGGCACAGACTTCACAAATATTTTGATTGGAATAGGCTCAGTTGAAATTATGTCAGACTCCATGGTTTTGCTTTGAAGGAAACAGCTACATAATTTTACAACTACAATGCGATACCATGAAGGAGGTTATTGAAACAATCATTCAGTTTGTACATAGGTCACATCCTGTCTAGGAAAAAATGGATTATGCTGCTTTTCCTCAGAATACGCTGAGAAGACTGAATTATATCTGTAATTGAGAGATCACATCTGTACTGTGTTAACAGTATTCTGAAAAATACACAAGGGAAAACAACTTATTTAGCAGTGTTGAGCAATCATGCAATTCTGTTTAGATTTTAGGATGGGTTAATTAATCAATTGGCTTGGGTTTTGAATTTATATATTGAATTCATCACACATATAAATTGCAACTAAGATCATGGATAAATCATTCCTTGTTTTGAAAAAGACTGCGAACAGTAATTCTTATTAAACTGTTAAAACAGATCAACAGAAGACAATTGATGTCATGCACCATTGGCTACCATGTTTACCTGAGCTTATTGACAACTGTGCTTACACACTAAACATGAGTGTGCTTTGGTTGGGAAAGAAAAAAGGTATAACCCTGAAAATCAGAGAAGGCTAGAAAGAGAGGTAGGGGAAAATTCCCTGGTACAAGGAATAACGGAATGGGGGGGAGGGCATGCATTCACATTGTCACCACGCTCCCCTATTACAATGCTCTTTTCGCCAAAACAGTGTACAATGACAAGTTATACAGTCACAGGTTATACAGTACACATTTTACAATAAAATATTTCATTCAATATAGAGCCCTACTAACACCATTCAAACACATTGAATAGTTTAATACTGTAAATACAATACAATATTACAGCATGACAGTGTCAATTACTCTAAACTTAGTTAGAGAAGGTGGCTGGGTTTTCTTGGGCTGGCTTTTCTGTGGCTGGCTTTTTGGTTTCAGAAGACTTTAAAAAGGATTTAATCAGTCTCTGCTTCCTGCACAAATCTTTGATCTCCCTGTAGCAAGCCACTGCATCATTAAAAACCTTGGACACTTTGGCAGACTATTCACAAAAAATTATCACTGCTCTGAATGGATGTCTAACATCTCATCCCGAAATCCAAAGAAATTAGATTCTTTGTTGTCAGACTCCTAGCATCCTACCCTACGTCATCTTCATCATCGTCATTCTTGCTTTCTTTGGATATCTGTTGTTGAGCCAACTCAATCAGTTCCTCATTTTCAGTTACGCAGCGTGAGACTCCAACAGCTCCTTGTACATCCTCCTCCTCAAAGCCAACAACCTTCACCAACTTTACAACTATTTGCTGGAGAAGCCCATTGCTTCTTGTTCTATCCTCAGAGGCCAAGATGAACAAGTTTTCTCCTCCTCCTGGTGACACCCTTTTCGATATCTGGAAATGGCTATCATGTCCCCCCTCAGTCTTCTCTTTTCTAAACTAAACAAACCCAATTCTTTCAGCCTTTCTTCATAGGTCATGTTCTCTAGACCTTTAATCATTCTTGTTGCTCTTCTCTGGACCCTCTCCAATTTTTCCACATCTTTCTTGAAATGCGGTGCCCAGAACTGGACACAATACTCCAACTGAGGCCTAACCAGCGCAGAGCAGAGAGGAAGAATGACTTCTCGAGTCTTTCTTACAACACACCTGTTAATGCATCCCAGAATCATGTTTTCTTTTTTTGCAACTGTGTCACACTGCTGATTCATATTCAGCTTGTGGTCCACTATAACCCCTAGATCTGCCTTTCTGCCGTACTCCTTCCTAGATAGTCGCTTCCCATTCTGTAGGTGTGAAACTGATTGTTCCTTCCTAAGTGGAGCACTTTACATTTGTCTTTATTAAACTTCATCCTGTTTACCTCAGACCATTTCTCCAATTTGTCCAGATCATTTTGAATTATGACCCTATCCTCCAGAGCAGTCACAACCTCTCCCAGCTTGGTATCATCTGCAAATTTAATAAGCGTATTTTCTATACCAATATCTAAATCGTTGATGAAGATATTGAACAGAGCTGGTCCCAAAACAGACCCCTGCGGAACCCCACTAGTTATACCTTTCCAGTAGGATTGTGAACCATTAATAACTACTCTCTGAGTACAGTTATCCAGCCAGTTATGCACCCACCTTATAGTAGCCCCATCTAAGTTGTATTTGCCTAGTTTATTGATAAGAATATCATGCAAGACCGTAACAAACTGCTTACTAAAGTCTAGGTATACCACATCCACCACTTCTCCCTTATCCTCAAGACTCATTATCCTATCAAAGAAAGCTATCAGATTGGTTTGACATGATTTATTCTTTACAAATCCATGCTTGCTGTTCCCTATCACCTTGCCACCTTCCAAGTGTTTACAGATGATTTCCTTAATTACTTGCTCCATTATCTTCTCTGGCACAGAAGTTAAACTGACTGGTCTGTAGTTTCCTGGGTTGTTCTTATTTCCCTTTTTATAAATGGGCACTATATTTGCCCTTTTCCAGTCTTCTGAAATCTCTCCTGTCTCCCATGATTTTCCAAAGATGATAGCTAGAGGCTCAGATACCTCCTCTATCAGCTCCTTGAGTATTCTAGGATGCATTTCATCAGGCCCTGGTGACTTGCAGCATCTAACTTTTCTAGGTGATTTTTAACTTGTTCTTTTTTTATTTTATCTTCTAAACCTACCCCCTTCCCACTAGCATTCACTATGTTAGGCATTCCTTCAGACTTCTCGGTGAAGACCGAAACAAAGAAGTCATTAAGCATCTCTGACATTTCCAAGTTTCCTGTTACTGTTTCTCCTCCTCACTGACCAGTGGTCCTACCCTGACCTTGGTCTTCCTCTTGCTTCTAATGTATTTATAAAAAGGTTCTTGTTTCCCTTTATCCCTGTAGCTAGTTTGAGTTCATTTTGTGCTTTTGCCTTTCTAATCTTGCCCCTGCATTCCTGTGTTGTTTGCCTATATTCATCCTTTGTAATTTGTCCTACTTTCCATTTTTTATATGACTCCTTTTTTATTTTTAGATCATGCAAGATCTTGTGGTTAAGCCAAGACGGTCTTTTGCCATATTTTCTATCTTTCTGGCGCAGCGGAATAGCTTGCTTTTGGGCCCTTAACAATGTCTCTTTGAAAAACTGCCGACTCTCCTCAGTTGTTTTTCCCCTCAGTCTTGATTCCCATTGGACCTTACCTATCAGCTCTCTGAGCTTACCAAAATCTGCCTTCCCAAAATCCATTGTCTCTATTTTGCTTTTCTCCCTCCTACCCTTCCTTAGAATTGTGAACTCTGTGATTTCATGATCACTTTCACCCAAGCTGCCTTCCATTTTTAAATTCTCAACCAGTTCCTCCCTATTTGTTAGGATCAAATCTAGAACAGCTTTCCCCCAGTAGCTTTTTCAACCTTCTGAAATAAAAAGTTGTCTCCAATGCAGTCCAAGAACTTATTGGATAGTCTGTGCCCTGCTGTGTTATTTTCCCAACATATATCTGGATAGTTGAAGTCCCCCATCACCACCAAATCTTGGGCTTTGGATGATATTGTTAGTTGTTTAAAAAAAGCCTCATCCACTTCTTCCACCTGGGTAGGTGGCCTGTAGCAGACTCCTAGTATGACATCACCCTTGTTTTTAACCCCTTTTAGCCTAACCCAGAGACTCTCAACACTTCCGTCTCCTATGTCCATCTCCACCTCACTCCAAGTATGTTCATTTTTAATATATAAGGCAACGCCTCCTTCCTTTTTTCCCTGTCTATCCTCCTGAGCAAGCTGTACCCTTCCATACAAACATTCCAATCTCAACCTCTTCCCACAACATGTCAATGTTTTCCGTCTGTTCAAGATGTTGTAGAACTTCTAAAACTCCTTTACGCTGGGAGTATATTCAGGATGAGAACAGTGCTCTTGGATTCAAACGACTGCTTAATCCTCCTTCAGGAGAAATGCAGAAAATGATTACAAGTTGAAACCTTTGTCTGGTATTTTTTTCATCTGCTGTCTCAATCAGCATGGAGAATGTCCTCAGAAGATAATAAGCCATTACACCTTAGTCCATAGGCTGCAGCAACAACATGCTGTTGGGTGGCAAAAATAAGATCTTGGCATTTGGACAGAGGGCTTGATAGTGCAGTTCATGGGCCCTTACATTATGCAGCAGAAGGAGAATTGTAAAGGCCAAATTTTCCTTCTGACAGTAAGCCTTAAATTCAGACACTTCATAGTCTTCAAACCACTCACCAAAAATACTGCATGTCATCCAGGCCTTTCTGTTTGACCTCCAAATTATGAGGAGATGAGACTTGATGTAGCTCCTCATTACTCTTGGGTTTTCACTGTAGTAGACAAAGGCTTCAACTTGTAATCATTTTCTGCATTTCCCCTGAAGAGGATTAAGCAGTCTTTTGAGGCTTTGAATCCAGGAGCACTATTCTCATCATGAGAATACAAGTCCATATTGGCATTTTCTTCCAGTAAAGGCCCATCTTATCAACTTTGAAAGCTTTCAGAAGTAAGTAAGTTACTCTCCAAAAGAAACAGTTATGGTTAGCTACGTAGGAAACATTTCAACTGCTTCTTTATCCGCACTAGCCACTTCTCCTGTTTTATAGATTGACACACTTCTATATAACCATCCACAACTAGCACTGAAGGTCTCATTTTCTGTTATTGAGCTCTCTCCCTCTCTTTCCTTTAATTATACAGGCTTTTGACCTTCTCCTGAATCAGTCTTCAACTCACAAGTGTTTTCTTTTCATGGAGGTCTTCAGTCCAAATCAGTCAGCAAACATTCCATCTTCTTTATTGTACTGCTTCTGTTTCATTATCTTCATTTATGAAATTTAGTAGCACTTCTAGCACTTTCACAAATTCAGTGAGCACTCTTAAAAATTGAGCATACCATTGAAACCGGCAAACCGAGAATACAAACAATGTCAGCTGCACATTCACCTTTTTCCAAAGGTTTACAGGATCTGTTGAAAAAGGCTTTCTTTCTCGACAGATCTCCCTCTAGACTGATGCTTTTTGCTGACAAAGTGCTGAGTCGGCAAAAACGGTGGCCTTTTTATGCAAATTAAGCACAGGATATTTAAGTCCCTGCTTCATTTGCAATGTTGACCTGCCTAATCTGCATCCCTCTGCCGACAGAGGGCTGCAGTCTAGACATACTCTAAATGTTTGAGCTGAAGTATCCCATATTGGACGTCTGCTTCAAGCTCTTCCTCCCCGTCCCCATACCACCACCCCATTTAAGCCAAAATGTGTCAGCTATTTGAAAATGAGGCTAGAGAATATCCCTGGTTTTTCCCATGTAAAAACAAATCTTTTGGAACAGTACTTCACATTTGGCAGATGATGACCTTTGTGTCTTTTGCCATCCCTCTGAAAATCCACCCAAATCTAAACAATTTATAAATGCTTGGGGGAAATCTCAATGTACAGATGCTAAGGACAGATTTGCTTGAGCTTTACAACTAAAAATTCCAAAGATTCCTTCCACACTGGGTTTGCTGTACCCTGAGACTCAAGGAGCTGATCAGGACTTTCCTTGAAATTGTAGCTCTGGGTTGCCTTGGTGAAGTTGGGAACACCCACAACCAGCCTCTTACATACAACAGTGGAGTAGTCAGGCAGCACTATTAGGTCTCAAATAAAGCACCCAGAAAATGAAGAATATACAGTTAGTGGCCATCTCTGAAAAGTTTGGTTTAGGTGACTTGCCCCACAGAAGAAATCTGACATCACAGAAGAAATCTGACAGAGCCAGGGATACAGCCCAGTTTTCCAGAGCAGCATTCAATTGCCTAAACCAGTGGTTCCCAACCTGTGGTCTGTGACAGTACTGCAGGGTGTCTTTGGAAAGTTTAAAAATAAGGATTGGGATGACTGTGGTGAGCCTAATCTTTTCTTTTCCTTACTTTTCCTTTTCTTTTTTTTCTCCCCCAGGAAGAGGGACATTTTAATAGATTGAAAGGGGTCCATATGTTCAAAAAGGTTGGGAAACACTGGCCTAAACCATAAGGCCGTCCTTTCTCTTCCTGACACCCCCACTTCCTTCACTATATGGCTAATCCTACACTAAGTCCTGAAGCTTCAGGGGGTAGCAAGTTAGTCTGTACAGGATAAACTTAAAAAACAACAAATGTTCTGGTAGCACTTTATATACTAACAAAACATGTAGCTAGTACCATGAGCTTTCGTGGGCATCTGAAGAAGTGTGCTGTGCCCACGAAAGAATATGTTTTGTTAGTAAATGGTCTGATAGCACTTTGTAGACTAGGTCCTGAGTCACCCTCATAGATGATCTTGTCTGTGCACTGAATGAGATAGAGGACCTGTGGAAGAAATAGTATGTGATCATGTAAGTAAACATAGTGTCATAATGCATATTCGTAAGGGGATCTGATTACAACCTCCATTCTGACATGACCTTTTGAGTGCTTGATATTGCAATGTTAAAAGTTTTAACATAGCTTTGCATGTTTATCCTGCAGAGGTTTGGCTCAAATCTTCTTTTTTTAACCAATATGCTAACCATGGTAAATGCAGTCTAAGAATCAAGAATGTGCTATACTTCTGCTGCCTGCCCAGAGACAACAGAAGGGCTACGTCTAGACTACATCCCTTTTTCGGAAAAGGGATGTAAATTAGACGTATCGCAATTGCTAATGAAGCAGGGATTTAAATCTCCCACGCTTCATTAGCATAAAAACGGCTGCCGCTTTTTTTTGGCATGGAGCTTTGTCGGAGAAAAGCGCCAGTCTAGATGCTGATCTTTTGAAAAATAAAGCCTTTTCCAAAAGATCCCTTATTTCAAGAGGGATAAGGGATCTTTCGGAAAGACTTTATTTTTCAAAAGATCAGCGTCTAGACTAGCGCTTTTCTCTGACAAAGCTCCGTGCTGAAAAAAAGCGGCAGCCATTTTTATGCTAATGAAGCGTGGGAGATTTAAATCCCCGCTTCATTAGCAATTGCGATACGTCTAATTTACATCCCTTTTCCGAAAAATGGATGTAGTCTAGATGTAGCCAAGGAGTGACCTGCTTCCTTCCTCATTTTTCCTTTAGACTAAAGAGTGCTGGAGGCTGAAGGTTTCACTGGGGATACCTCTGACTAGCACTAGCTAGCTCAGAAAGCACAGGAATGCATAGAAATGAAGCCGTGTTAACCAAAGCAGAAAATAAGAAAGCTGACAACTTTTCCTTCTGTGCACCACGCCCCATGCAAACAATGTGTCACCTAGTGTTTTGCAGCCAGTGTGTCTCTTTCTGGAGTCTTAGGAAATGAGTAGTACGTTGAACATGGTGACTGTGAGCAGTAGCAGATTTTTTACAATGGCACCAAGGCAGTTAACTCACACTCAGAAGCCTGGATTATGGCCCCACTTGGCCTTTTCCTGCCTTCCCCAACCAGTTCCTCTTCTCCCCCTGCCTGCTTCACTTCACAGACACCTCCCCCATGATCCAAAGGGGAGAAAAAGAGGCCAAATGGGGGCAGGAACTTGGGGCAGAGCACAGGGAGGTAGAAAGCCCACAAAAGATAATCAGGCCCTGACCATTTTAGGCATTGCCACCAGAAGTCTCATATTTCCTGTAAAAACTGGTAGAACAGTAGAGACAATTTCTAAAGCTATGTGGAGAATTTAGTCTCCAGACCAACTCAGATCTTGGCCTATCTACTTAGTCCTCCTATGAGGTTGCACTTAACCTAAATTCTTGGTGGTTGTTATGTGGTGTAATCCTGTATTCACTGAGAACTTGATAAAGAGTGCCAAATAGCTGTCAGATAAAAACCTCTTTCCTCTCATTACTACTGGCCTGGGCAGGATTTGAACTAACAATCTAGACATGAGCTACTACAAATTCCTACTATGCAATTTCTTAAGGGTGAAAAATATCAAGTGCATTTTGTTGAAAACTAAACACTTGCATCCCAACAAGACTATAACAAAGGTGGGTGACTATTATACTGTACACCCTTACCTTACAACTTTTCCCTTAAATGTAAGTAATTCATTTCCAACTTGCTTGCAGCCACTCTGGGCCCATTGGCCATGAACATTCAAATCATTTAGTTTTGCTTACATGTGGAAATCATGCATTAAGTTTGCATACCCAAGTACTCAGGATACATATTAAACATTCAGGTGCAAGTTCTTATACTATAACGTATACATGTTTTATGCGGTTTGGGGCTAAGTCCTCTGGTTCCCTTTCCCCTGGGGAAGAATAATCAAACCTCCTTATCAGAGACCTGGGGAAAAAATGCAATTGAATGTGCCAGGCAAGGAACTTAACATAGTCTTCACAGCCAGAACCACACATGCAGTTATTCTGTATCAAAGTGATAAGAGAAACTAAATTAAGGCTTATTGTGTGATCTGAACGAAAAGAGGTTAAATATTATAAAATATCCTAATCTGAGCTATCAGCTACCACTTCCAGAAGGATTCCAAATCCTCTCCTTAGTTGTAGGAATTCAACTTCCAATCAAGAGAACTCATTTGTGTGACCAGTCACAATTAACCAACTATCTGAACTTCAGTACCATTTTATAGATATTTACAATGAGCTGCTTGCAGTCAATCCACAGAGGGTAAAAACTCCACACCTAACAAGCAATGCTGAGGAAATCATGACTTTCTCAAAGATGTTCTAAAAGTGGAAAGAAGGGACTAAATTCAGTGTGAATAATGATCTACAAATCATTCATTCAATTCTAATCTGATTTTTTTTTCAAGTCAATCGCTTATAAAGCCTGTGACCATTATTGTAGGCCCTGCTAATACCATTTCTGAATGCCCAATAATGAGTTAGAGTGCTTTTTAGTAATGATTTCTTTCAGAAATTATTAAAAATGTGTGTTAAAGCACTGTCTTAATGAAAGTATGCCCATGTAAAATGATCGCATCCCTCCTTTGTGGTTCAATTTTTCAAGAGCTAATAGGGGAGGAGAATTCCTGGAGCCTGAAGCCCAGAAGACAATAATATTCCATGGTTGAGCAGTAGGACAAACAAGTGAAATCCTTTAAATACACCCTCATACTTTGTTAAGACACGAACTATCACCAGAGATGGGATGGAGCAACACAGAAAGAGTTAAACATTGTAAACATCCTCTGTGTTGGTTTTATCTGAAGATTTTCCTCGGGATGAAAAGGTGATTGCTAACAGGGAGTTTTGAGAGGGAGTTCTCCAGGTGAAGGAGAAGCAGATACAGGACTCTTGAGGGAAGTGTGTTTTGTTATTGGGGCTTTCTCAGTGTGTGCAGAGCTTGTGTTTGGTGTGTGGTGGTTTGTGTGTTTTTTTTTTTCCTTTCCCTCCTCCCCCCCTGTTTGAGTGAGGCTTTAGAGGGGGAGTTCTCCAGGTAGAGGAGAAGTAGATACAGGAGTCTTGAGAGAAGTGGGTGTTGTGCTTGGGGCTTTCTTGCTGTATGCTGAGCTTGTGTTTGTGAGTGAGGGTTGTGTGTTCTTGTTTGTTTGTTTTTGTTTGTTTGTTTGTTTATTTATTTATTTATTTATTTTCCCCTGTGTTTGAGAGTGAGGCTTTTTTTTTTTTTTTTTTCCCCTTCCCCCCTCCCCTTGATAGAGTTTGTGCTGTGATTGGTAGGGGCTGTGATTGGCAGGTGGAAACTGTTGGCTTCTAATTAAAGTTTGAATTGTAGAAGCCTCTGCTGATTGGCTGAGCCTTGGTAGGGGGAGGGGCTTTATAAGGCAGTGGGCAAGCGACCAAGGAGCTTGCGAACAGGTGATTGCTAACAGGGAGTTTTGAGAGGGAGTTGGGAAGGGCGGGAGGTTCTCTTGCCTTTCTTTTTAAATCCCTTTTCCAGGATAGCAGTAATGGTTGGTGATGGGTCTGCTGTTGTTACCTGCACAGCGTGTGCCATGTTTGTCTTCCTCCCGGAAGAAAGAACGGATTTCATCTGCACCAAGTGCAAGCTGGTCGAGATTTTGGAAGAAAAAATTAGAGGACTGGAGGCCCAAGTGTCGACCTTACGCTTGATCAGAGAGGATGAAGACTTCCTCGATAGAAGGCAGCAATTGATCCTTCAAGCACGGCAGGCAGAGGAGCCAGTGAGGGCAGTACGCGACCAAGAGGAGAACTGGCAGCATGTAACTTCTAGAAGGGGAAAAAGGCCAGCACGGGATTCCCCCGATGCTATAGAGGTAAGCAATCGCTTTCAAGCTCTCTCCACAGGCTCTGCAGTGCTGAATGCTCTGGAAGGGACCTCACAAGGTAGAAACCAGAAGGGAGCACCATCTACTGAAAGGCATGGGATGCGTAGTCCTAGGGATGGGGGTTCCACGGCCACCACCCCCAAAAGGAAACGACGGGTGGTGGTGGTCGGGGACTCCCTCCTAAGAGGGACTGAGCCATCCCTCTGCCGTCCGGACCTGGAATCTCGAGAGGTGTGCTGCTTACCGGGAGCTCGCATTCGGGATGTCACTGAGAGGCTTAGCAAGCTGATCAAACCTTCGGATCGCTACCCCTTCCTGCTTCTCCATGTAGGAACGAATGATACGGCCAAGAATGACCTTGAGCGGGTTGCTGCGGATTATGTAGCACTGGGAAGAAGGATCCAAGACTTTGGAGCGCAAGTGGTGTTCTCGTCCATCCTCCCTGTTGAAGGGAAAGGACTGGGCAGGGATCGTCGAATTGAGGACATAAATGCGTGGTTGCGCAGGTGGTGTCGCAGAGAGGGCTTTGGTTTCTTCGACCATGGGACTCTGTTCCGGGCGGAAGGATTGTTAGGAAGAGATGGGATCCACCTAACCAAGAGAGGAAGGAGCATCTTCGCGGGCAGGCTTGCGAACCTAGTGAGGAGGGCTTTAAACTAGGTTCGTCGGGGGACGGTGACCAAAACCCTGAGGGGAGTGGGAAAGTCAGATACCGGGAAGAAATGCATAGAGCAAGGAGCGAGAAAGGAGGACCCCAGTTTCGAATGGAGAAGATAGTGCAATCAACTGGTTACCTGAAGTGTTTGTACACTAATGCGAGAAGCCTGGGCAACAAGCAGGAAGAGCTGGAGGCCCTGGCCCAGGCCAAGAAATATGATTTAATTGGGATAACAGAGACTTGGTGGGATGACTCGCATGACTGGAGCGCTGTCATGGAAGGGTATAGATTGTTCAGGAAGAATAGGCAGGGGAGAAAAGGAGGAGGAGTTGCACTATATGTAAGAGAGCACTATGATTGCTCTGAACTCCAGTATAAAGAGGGAGAAAAACTTGTTGAAAGTCTATGGGTCAGGTTTAAAGGAGCAAACAGCAGTGATGTTGTGGTTGGTGTCTGCTACAGGCCACCGAACCAGGTGGATGAGGTAGATGAGGCTTTCTTCGAACAACTGAGCGAAGCTTCCAGATCGCAGGCCCTGGTTCTCATGGGGGACTTTAATCACCCTGACATCTGTTGGGAAACCAATACAGCAGTACACAGGCAATCCAGGAAGTTTTTGGAGAATGTTGGGGATAACTTCTTGGTACAAGTGCTGAAGGATCCGACCAGGGGCCGTGCACAGCTTGACCTTCTCCTCACAAACAGGGAGGAACTAATAGGGGACGTAGAGGTGGGTGACAACCTGGGAAGCAGTGATCATGAGATGGTAGATTTCAGGATCCTGACCAAAGGAAGGAAAGAGAGTAGTAAAATACACACCTTGGACTTCAAAAAAGCAGATTTTGACTCCCTCAGAGATCTGATGGAAAGAATCCCCTGGGATGTTAACATGAAGGGGAAAGGAGTCCAGGACAGCTGGCAGTATTTTAAAGAAGCCTTATTGAAGGCACAGAAAGAAACCATCCCGACACGTAGCAAGAGAGGCAAACCTGGTAGGAGACCGGATTGGCTTACAGGGGAAATCCTTGGTGTACTTAAGCACAAAAAGGAAGCTTACAGAAAGTGGAAACTTGGACAAATGACTAGGGAGGAGCTTAAATGTATAGTTCGAGAATGCCGGGGGGTTATCAGGAAGGCGAAAGCGCAAATGGAGTTGCGACTGGCTAAGGATGTGAAGGATAACAAGAAAGGTTTCTACAGGCATGTCAACAAAAAGAAGGTGATCAGAGAGGGTGTGCAGTCCCTAATGGATGAAGGAGGTAACCTAGTGACAGAGGATGTAGGGAAAGCTGAAGTGCTCAATGCTTTCTTTGCCTCTGTATTCACGGACAAGGTCGGCTCCTGGACTTCTGTGCTAAGCGACGCAAGATGGGAAGAAGATGGACAGCCCTTGGTGGGTAAAGAACAGGTTAGGAACTATTTAGAAAAACTAAACGTACACAAATCCATGGGTCCAGACTTAATGCACCCAAGGGTACTGAAGGAGTTGGCAAATGTCATTGAGGAGCCTTTGGCCATTATCTTTGAAAAGTCGTGGAGATCGGGCGAAATCCCGGATGATTGGAAAAGGGCAAATGTAGTGCCCATCTTCAAAAAAGGGAAGAAGGACGATCCAGGGAACTATAGGCCGGTCAGTCTTACCTCGGTTCCTGGAAAAATCATGGAAGGGATCCTAAAGGAATCCATTTTGAGACACTTGAATGAGAGGAAAGTGATCAGGAATAGTCAGCATGGATTCACAAAGGGCAAGTCGTGCTTGACCAATCTGATTGGCTTCTA
Organism: Pelodiscus sinensis; assembly: GCF_049634645.1. Taxonomy (NCBI): domain Eukaryota; kingdom Metazoa; phylum Chordata; order Testudines; family Trionychidae; genus Pelodiscus; species Pelodiscus sinensis. The sequence goes on along the minus strand of NC_134715.1, from coordinate 88,362,321 downwards.
TGATGAGGTAACTGGCTCAGTGGACATGGGAAAGTCAGTGGATGTTGTGTACCTTGACTTTAGCAAGGCTTTTGATACGGTCTCCCACGATATTCTTGCCAGCAAGTTAAGGGAATGCGGATTGGATAAATGGACGGTAAGATGGATAGAAAGATGGCTAGAAGGCCGGGCCCAGCGGGTAGTGATCAACGGTTCGATGTCAGGATGGCGGTCGGTTTCTAGTGGAGTGCCCCAAGGTTCTGTTCTGGGACCGGTTTTGTTCAATATCTTTATTAATGACCTGGATGAGGGGATAGATTGCACCCTCAGCAAGTTTGCAGATGACACTAAGCTAGGGGGAGAGGTAGATACGCTTAAGGGCAGAGATAGGGTCCAGAGTGACTTAGACAAATTGGAGGATTGGGCCACTAGAAATCTCATGAGATTCAACAAAGACAAGTGTAGAGTCCTGCACTTGGGACGGAAGAATCCCAAGCATAGTTACAGGCTGGGGACCAACCAGTTAAGTAGTAGTTCTGCAGAAAAGGACCTGGGGGTTACAGTGGATGAGAAGCTAGATATGAGTCAACAGTGTGCCCTTGTAGCCAAGAAGGCTAATGGCATATTAGGATGCATTAAGAGGAGCATTGCCAGCAGATCCAGAGATGTCATTATCCCCCTTTATTCGGCTTTGGTGAGGCCACATCTGGAGTACTGTGTCCAGTTCTGGGCCCCCCACTACAAAAAGGATGCGGACGCATTGGAGAGGGTCCAGCGGAGGGCAACCAAAATGATTAGGGGTCTGGAGCATATGACCTACGAGGAGAGGCTGAGGGACTTGGGTCTGTTTAGTCTGCAGAAGCGAAGAGTGAGGGGGGACTTGATAGCAGCCTTCAACTTCCTGAAGGGAGGTTCCAAAGAGGATGGAGAGAGGCTGTTCTCAGTAGTGACAGATGGCAGAACAAGGAGCAATGGTCTCAAGTTGTGGTGGGAGAGGTCCAGATTGGATATTAGGAAAAACTATTTTACTAGGAGGGTAGTGAAGCATTGGAATGGGTTACCTAGGGAAGTAGTGGAGTCTCCATCCCTAGAGGTGTTTAAGTCTCGGCTTGACAAAGCCCTGGCCGGGTTGATTTAGATGGGATTGGTCCTGCCTAGAGCGGAGGGCTGGACTTGACGACCTTCTGAGGTCTCTTCCAGTTCTGATTCTATGATAAGGGGATGGTTGGATGAAATAACATGATCTTGGTAACTAATTGACCATTCATTTCCAGTTGGAAATAGGTCAATGGAGGGATGATAGGAGTTGCTATAGGGAACTTTCTGGGTGTCTGGCTGGTGAGTCTTGCCCACATGCTCAGGGTTTAGCTGATCGCCATATTTGGGGTCAGGAAGGAATTTTCCTCCAGGGTGGATTGGCAGAGGCCCTGGAGGTTTTTCGCCTTCCTCTGTAGCATTGGGCACAGATCACAGCTGAAGGACTCTCTGCATGTTGGGGCCTTCAAAGTATTGGAAGGCTTCAATATCTGAGACATAGGTGAGAGGATTATTCTAAGAGGGGTGGGCGAGATTCTGTGGCCTGCACTGTGCAGGGGGTCAGACTAGATGATCATAATGGTCCCTTCTGACCTTAAAGTCTATGAGTCTATGAGTCTATGATGGACAACTGTGAATGGAAAATAAATGAGGCTGTTCACAAGAACTTAATAGAGCTGAAATCTTAACTCATTGTTTTAACTCTGTAAGAAATAGCAGCTCTATCGTCTAAATATTACTGTCACAAAAATCAGGAGAAATAATTGAATGCATTATTTCCATCTCGTTTTTTTTCCTTCAGAGACAATTTGCTTTTGTTATTCACGGCTTCATCTTAGCTTGTTTTGCAATGCTCCATTGAAAATAAAGGTTTAATTTTTTAGTATAATTGGGTTGTAAAGGACATGGATGAGTCCCTGTAAACATGATGGTACTTGGTTCTTGTACACACATTACATGTGTGCCACCTGAGACTTAAGTCATTCAAAATACCATTCAGTCTCTGAGAAATCACGTAATGCTGATGAAATGGAGTTCACTTTGTCATTGAAAGTAATGTGGGAAATAGTTGCTAATTAAAATGAAAAGATTAACCTGAAAATAGAATATGTATACAAATTACTGGTACAGAAATAGCCATTAGGAAGGGCGAGAGAAGGGAGAAGCAGAATAAGATCAACAAGATGAACCCTCCCCAGGCACGTATTCATTAATTTATTTTTCTGGCTGAATTGTTTCTCTCTTCTGCATATCTGGATGTTGGCTCTTCTGTTCCAAAGCTATTGATTCCCTCAAGCCCTAAGAATTTTGCAGTAGGAGTGAAGGCATTACATATGTCTATACTAGGAAGTTTGATCAAAAACAATTTGTTTGTGCTACCAAGGGTTCAACTGAAGCAGGCTGAGTTGACACAAACCATCAAACTCTTGTCCACACCAAGTCTATGTCTACACTGGGAAGCTTTGACAACAAAAGTGAAGTGGACATGCAAGAGTTACCAAAAATAAAACTGGTTTTTCTGCCTTCCTTTATGGGCATTTCATGGGCACATTGCTAGCTCCCTGTTGAAAGATAGAGCAAAGCAATGTGAGTAAGCATCCCACAGTGCAGTGTTGTACGAAGGTAGAGCTAATCCCTGTGCTTCTTGGGATTCCCTCATAGCTCTGTGAGCTGTTAGTGCTGAGGAATGTTAAAGCAGCGCAGCAGCCTCTTCAGCCCTCTCCCTGCAGCAGCAGTCTGCCTGCTGTTAGCAGGGTAGAACAGGAGTATTCCAATTATTTGATCTTTTTTGTCCCCCAAAGGGGGCAGCTCACTCAGTGTCAGATAATTCCCAGGGCTTTGAATGGGGAGGGGCACATAACTGCAGGGCAGAAGAGATCACAAAACACTAAGTACAGCCAGTAGGGCAATATTGTGGGATACTGGCGGAAGCCAGTTCTCTCAACAAAAACAAACAGCAGAGTCTATACTGGTTCTTTGTCAGCAATAAAGGGAGGAGAAAATAAGAAAAGTCTCTTGAAGGGCTGGAAGTTTTTTGTCAACAAAACTGGGTGTTGGCACTGACAAAAGTCACATTGCAGTGTAACTATTCTCACTATTTCGTTGCCAAACCTCAGTTTTTGGCAACAAACATGCCAGTGTAGACCAGGCCTGAGGCTCCCCTGGTACACCATGCAGTTCAGATGAACCACTGGTAACACCAATAAGAATTTTTTTTCTCATATCCCCTATTAAAAACAAAGCCTTTGAGATACTGATTTTTGCAGATCAAAAGGAATATCCCTATAGAAGTGAAGTCTTTATAAAGGATCCTTGAACCTATTACATAAAAGAGTGGAAGCCATTAACTGGTTTTTACAGTACTCTGGAAGAAAGCTGTTTGGGATGGAGGGGAAAATGAAACTGCAAAGTGGCTGCCCCCGAAGCAGCTTTAGCAAAAGAGCCACATCTTGACTGTCCATAGAATTATGAAATAAACTACAGATTTGCTCCTACGGAAGGGGGAAACAGGGTTTTTTGGTTAGGCAAAGTTACAAAAGCTTACTCAGAATAAAAAGAAGGAGAGGAGCTGCAATGGGGAGAGGGAAGCTTCCTGGAAAAGGCCAAAACAAAAGTCAGGTTCCAGGTAGCAATACAAACATGAGTATTATTCATGGGGTTACTCAATTGTAATGGGCTATAAAGGACATTGTTAAGTCCCTGTATATGATGGTACTTGCTTCTTGTACATACACATCACACATATACTATGAAAGATGTTGGTATAAGCCATCCCCACAATATGCTGGTTCTCCACTAACAGCACTGATGCATTTAGGAATTGTTTTGTTATATGTCCTCCCATTCCATGTTCCCTCTAAGCGGTGTGGCAGCACAGCTGCACAGGTGATTAATCAGCCCCGCCCAGTCAGAGGCTTAGGGCTGAATAACTGGGCGGGGCTGATTAATCATCTGTGAAGTTGTGGTGCCACGCAGCTTAGAGGGAACATTGCTCCCATTCCCCAATCTTAGGTCACTCAAAAAAATGAGAAATTAGTTAAAATGAAATTCAGCCATTTGAATGCAACTCAAAGTAAATGGACAACTCTTGTGTAGCACAGATGCAGCGAACAAAGAGGAATACACTGTAGCAACCTGTGCCAAGTGTCACAGCTCTCAGTCTTCTTCATGTGCAGTCATGTTATGAAAAGAAACTGTGCACCCACTGTGTCATCCTTTACGTTTTATTTGTGATCAATATTGTGTTACGTTGTGCAATCCTTCAATATGCCTAAGGGAAGCACAAGTGAGGTTAAAAAGTAGAGGTGGTAAGTGTAAAAGACATCGGAGTGATGTTAGTTAGGATGTAAAGTTGGCCAATATTGCTCACTATCTTGGACTGCCTCCAATGACCATAAGCACGATTATTAAGAATCGTGAGAAAATTTTGAAGACAGCAAAACTTGTGCCAAAGCATGCTTCTGTGAAGCTTACATAGCAAAGAAGTGACAGGATGGAGAAAATGGAACACTTGTTGTCTGTTTGGCTGCATGACCTGTACAAGCAAGAGGGGAAAGGAATCCAAGGAGTGGTTATGTAAATCCAATTCATCCAGGGCTGATGGGTGATCAGTGTTGGAATGGAATGTGATGTATTGTAACTAATTTGGGGCTGTTGTGGGTGGTCACAAATCATGCTACCCCTAAATGTGGGAACTGTAAAATATGACACTAGTGCTTGCAGGAGAGACACCATCATTGTAAGAGATCTCAGAGGAACAAGCCTTCCTCCTTCCAGAGTTGAGTGAATTGAGTTGGGGGAGGGGCTAAAGGTCTTGAGTCAGCCTGCTTCATACCTGCCAGATATGAGTTTTAAGACTGGCTCAACCTGCCTCTTTCCCCCTTGTTTTAAGGATAGACCTAAAGCAGACTCCATGAAGAGTCTTTTTGCTAGTCCAGTGAAAGCTGGAATCTTTTGCCAGCCTAGGTGGTGGCTAAAGCGTTGAAATCACTAAGAGCTGAAGTCACTGGTTTGGCCTGGAGCCAGATCCATTGCAGCCAGCGGAGCGGCCGGTGGGATCGTTTGGCGGGCAGCCGGTAGGAGCGGCAGTAGGCAATCAGTGGAGCAGCTGGCGGGAACGAGCAGCAGGTGGCCGGTAGGAGTGGCGGCAGGTGGCCAACGGAGCAGCTGGCAGGAATGACCGGCAGGCAGCAGGGGCAGTACACAGGCGGCATCACATCAAGCTCTATGAAGGAAGTTATCAGAGTGATGTGTCTGGGTCTGCATTGACTGGTCAGAGCTGTAAGTGGGGCATTTGAAGTGGGGTACGGGGAAAGTTTGGGTAAGTGAATGGAACCCTTACCTTGTTGGACTAGTGAACATGAAAGGCCAAGGACATTGCTCAACCATTTGAGCTGGGGCGGTTACTCGTGGGGAGTTATGAACTCTGTTCATGGTATTTTCCCAAGTTAATGCCATGTCACTTCTCTCTCTTTCTCTTTCATTAAAAGTTTATTTTCTACACTCAGACTCTGTGCTTGTGAGTGAGGAAGCATTGCCTCTCAGAGGCGCCCCGGGGTGTGTGAATTTCCCAGGTTACTGGGTGGGGGCTCGAGATGGTTCTGAGTGAGATGGACCCCAGGGGTACATCTAGACTATAGGCTTTTGTCGACAGATACTGTCGACAAAGCTTCTGTCAACAAAGAGCTGGACTACATCCAGTTCTATAGACAAAGCAACTGGACTACATCCAGTTCTGTAGACAAAGCAAGCCACTTTGTCGACATGACTGTGTAGATGCAAAGGATAGTGTAGATGCAATAATGCCTTCTGTCAACAGAACTCAGTTGACAAAAGGCGTTATTCCTCACAGAATGAGATTTACAGCCGTCGACAAAACTGCTGAGTTCTGTCAACATTATGTTGACAGAACTCAGTGGCAGTGTAGAAGCAAGTAGGCTGTGTCTACACTGGCAAGTTTTTCCACAAAATCAGATGATTTTGCGGAAAAACTTGCCAGCTGTCTACACTGGCCACTTGAATTTCCACAAGAACACGGACGATCTCACGGACGATCGTCAATGTTCTTGCGGAAATACTATGCTGCTCCCGTTTGCGCAAGAGGGCCAGTGTAAACAGTACAGTACTGTTTTGCGCAAAAAAGCCCCGATGGCTAAAATGGCGATCAGGGCTTTTTTGCGCAAAACTGCATCTAGATTGGCCACGGACGCTTTTCCGCAAAAAGTGCTTTTGCAGAAAAGCGTCCTGCCAATCTAGATGCGCTTTTCCGAAAATACTTTTAACTGAAAACTTTTCCGTTAAAAGCATTTCCGGAAAATCATGCCAGTGTAGATGTAGCCATATAGTTTTGTTGACAAAAGTCCACTTTTGTCAACAAAACCCTGTAGTCTAGACATACCCCTAGATATTGAATCCGGCTCTGGCTGCTGCCGGCTCTATCTGGCAGAAGGGTTACATATGCATTTAGGAAGTTATTCTGCCTTAACATTGCCAAGAAGGAACCAAAACTGATCTGGTATTTGAATAACTAGGTTATATGCCCTTTTGTGTAGCTCTTTATTCTCTCATGCTGTTTAAAGAGTACATATGTACATTTACATATACAGGGATATAAATGTACACACACAGAATATAAGATGTCTTAATAGCTAGAAGAAAGATATATCATACAGTGCAACTAGATATAGATTATACAGGATTCTTTACTTTTTTATTTATATTTACTTCATTCTGAAAGAGACTGTTTTTCAACAGTGAGATAGCATGCTATGCTTCATGGTTGAAGTATTAGAGAGGGTGCAACATATGTATGGTTGGGAAGATGAATGCTAAATGACACATACATTAGCAATTATAGGTCCATAGGACACACTTATTAGTTAGGTGCTTCTTGGAGATGAAGGGAAGCACAATACAGGACAGTACTTACTGTACAAGTGTAAAGAGTGATAATACATTGATGAGCACTAGCAACAAGCCTAAAACAAATTAAATAAAAGAAAACCTAAGTATTAGAGCTAGTCAAAATACAGAAAATCAGCTTTGCAGAAAATTTTGAACATGTTTCTCATCTCTAGTGCTCAGAACATCCCTATAGCATTTTTAGTAAAAAAAAACTGTTCTACATCAGACAATTTCCATTAAAAATTAGAAATATCAGTAAAAAATTACTAGAATTTTCACAAACCCTAGAAAACATGAAAGGTATCAGCATTGCTAAGTGTTATGTTGTTGAAAAAGGCCATTTTTCATTTAGTCAACTATTTGAGAGAAGGGAGAACTAACATTTTCTTCTCAGAGAACTGATTTACTCAAACACAGCCATAACACTTTCTCCACACACATACCTTACCAATGACTGTTAACTGACAAGCAGGAGAATCTAGTATTCAAAGCACAACCATGTGTGATCATGAAGTCTCTGACCTCCCTGTATCTCACATAATCCCAACAGTAAAACTGGGTAAAAAAGCAGAACGATGCTTTAAGAAAGGTATAGAGATTTGCTGTAATAAACGGTTCATTAGAACTACACAAGACATGATACTATACAATATGCAAATTAGAACCCTATGGTTAACTAAATATTACTTATTAACTGTATATTCCTTCTTTATAATTTTAAATGGAATTAATATGTTATCCTAACTGCCTGCGCCACTAGTATTTAGGTGCTGATAATCTCTGTAAGGGCCAATCTATCCACACTGATAGTTTCTTTTGAGTAGAGTGCAGAGCAATCACCATTTTTTCCTGGGTGGGCCTTGTTTTCTAATTAAGATCAATCGACCAGCCATGATCATCTTAGTCAGTTTTCCACATGGAGTTATCAATTTGGTACTGTCTGACAAGTCAGCCTCATTTCTGAGCTCAATATTCTGGCAAAGACAAATCTCTTTTTGCATACACTGCTAATGTACAATTTTCATTTTACTTTTATTCCATTAAGAGAATTCATCACGCCACATTGTAGATTAGCTGCAGCAGCTGGCTTCTTTAGGTTCACTTGAGCATCCTCTCAATATATGTAGCAAGACATAATTACACAGACAAATCCAATCACTAGACTCATTAGGAGTTTGCATCATTCAGGTAACTAGCTAAGATTGGATTTTTGGGTTTTTTTCTTAAATGCAATCTCTGACAATTAGGAGGTTGTGCAAAAATCTTATGAAAATGCACTTAAAAGTGTATTTATTGGCATAACTATATCTCTCAGGAGGGGTAAAAAATACACACCTCCAGGACATGTAGCTATGCTGACCCAAGTATTGCCTCGTAATGCGATGGATTAACTGCCCCGATGGGAGAACCCCTACCATCACTGTATGAGTGTCTGTACAGAAGTGCTGCAATCGTGCTGCTAAAACATTTTAAGTGTAGCCACAACCTAGTCAGAAGACTCCTAAACCTTCCCTTTAAATGCCCAAAAGCACATTCTACCACCATTCTGCACTTGCTCATCCTGTAGTATAACTTCTTAGTGCCCATATACAGCTGTATGTACCATGGGAGTAAGGGGTAGGCTGGGTCAACAAGGATTACTGTTGCATTTCAAAGTCTCTGCTGGTAATTTTCTGGTCTGGGAAGAAAGTTCCAGCTTGCCAAAGAAGAAGGAGTTCCCAAAAATGTGCGCATCGTGCACCTTTCCCAACCATCCCATGCTGATATTGGTGAAATGGCTCTTGTGATCCACCAGCCCTTGCAGCACCATTGAGAAGTATCCTTTGCAGTTTATGTGCACCTTGGCAAGGTGGTTAGGTGCCAAGCCAGGGATGTGCATTGCGGGATCACCCCACCACAATTAGGGAACTCCAGTGCAGCAAAGCCCTCCATTATGTCCTCCACCTTTCCCAGAGTTGCTACCCTCCACAGCAGAAGGGTATTAATTGCCTTGACTACTTGGATCACAACTGCCCACATTGTAGATTTCCCCACTCCAAATTGATTTCCAACGGATCAGGAGTTATTTGGCATTGCAAACCTCCATGGGGCAATTGCCATGTGCTTCTCTACTGTCTTCTGTGGGTGACCCAGCACTTCAGGAAGTGGGGAAGCAGTTCACAAACCTCCCTGAAAGTGGTCTTACACATGCCAACTTTTGTAAACACCGCTGATAGTCCCAAACCTGCATAACAATGTGGTTCCACCAGTCTGTGCTTGTTTGACAGCACTAGAATCAGTGTCCCACTGTGTCAACAGGATCAAATGCTGGCAACATTTACAAGTCACTCAGCTTTGCAAAAGAGTATGTTCATGGTCTCCCAAGATTCTTTGTCATTACAGCAGACCCTGCATACACTCTGGACATACTCCAGTATTAAGCCCACCAGAGTTAATATCATCATCATACTTTGATGCTGAACGGGGTCCATGATGGGTTCCATGCTTATGCTGCTATCTGTGCAGATAACCAAGTGAAAAAAAGGGTGCAAAAAGACTGTTTGTCATTGGTCTGAATCAAAGGGGAATGGAAGAAATGAATGCATTAGGGGATGCTTATGAAATGACCCAGAACCACTCGCTGCACAACCCAGAATGAAAGGGATGCAGGAACTGTGGGATATCTAGCCACAGTACATCCTCTCAAGGTCAGTGGTAGCCACCATAATGGGGATGCGCTATATTGAATACGTCAAATTCTTGGGCACAGTGGGAACATTCACCTTCGACTTTACAAAACTGGGTGCTAAAAAAGTCAACTTTAATAAATTCAAACTTATCTCACAGTGTAAACATGGCCTGACACTCATTGCTAAGATTGCACCTTTTAAACAATCCTGTATTCAGGTATCTAAAAGGGTGTCACAAGTAGGAGGGAGAAAAATTGTTCTCCTTAGCCTCTGAGGATAGGACAAGAAGCAATGCAAAAAGTTTGGTTTTGAAAAGACACTCAGTTTAATCTAAAGTCTTCCTTGAGTTTCTGGGTTTATTTGAACCCAGCAGGTAAGAAGCAAAAGCTTCTGTGACTCACAGCCAATGAAAAAGTTCACATGAAACCACACAAACTGAAATCACCGAGCACTAAATTCTACCATTGTTACCGATGTTGTGGCATATCATATTCCATGACTAATCCCAGTGGTATCAGTGAGACCACTTGCAGAATAAGGTACTCTTTGACATGAGTAAGGCCTCATCTATACTGATGCTGGTACATGATGTAGCTGTAGCTACATGCCACAGTGAAAAATCAGGCTGTGTTCACAATGATATACAGCTATACATGACAGTGATAGGGTCTGGCAGGGGAAGCCACAAAAGAAAAGGTTCCAGCAGCTCCCTGCAGCAGGGGAAGGTAATGGCAACAGGAAGCTGCCAAAGCCTCTCTCTGCTGACTTCCCCCACTGATGGACCCTTTCACTGCAGCAAGGAAAGGCTTTGTCAGCAGGACCCTCCACTGAATCAAGATGACTTTGCTGGAATTCATTGCTCAGCAACTCAAGGCTGGGCATCCAGGAACTGCCAAACCAACACTCATCCTTACATGAATCTCCCAATCGCCCATCCAGCAGTTTTGAAACACAAAGGGAATTGTGAACACCACACACAGTCCAGACTCATGCCAATGAGGAACATGGGGTACACCCAAGCCCTGCCTGTAAGGATCCATCACAACCTACCACCTCATTTTCCCGATGACTAAATCAAATCATGGATCACACATTTTGTTTCAAATCAACTACACCTTAAATACTTTGTAAAAAGCTAACCAGGCTTTAAAATATCACATAACTGCATGTATTAATGTCCTATAGCATCTTAACCTTAATCTACAGAGTTTAAAATAAATGAAGTCTATATGGGAATTTTTTTTTATGTTGCAAAATTGTCATCACATAAGGACAAGACACTAAGTCTTACACTTATGTGCTCTCTTCTGCAAATTATTAGAAACAAACACAAGTTAAATAATGTATAGTCAGTAACTGCTTAATACCTAGTCATGAGACATTCTATGTTTAGTAATTCAAAACCATAATCCTGTCTCCTACTTGTATTTGACAGACAGGGAGATAGTAAAAAAATTGTGTTGAGCTATTCAATTATTGGAAAGGTTTCCATGCCAACCATGAGAGTTTGGAACATTCCGTTCATTTCTCTTTAAAAATAACCATTCTGTATACTCAGTAAACGCTTAGCAATAGTGGTTCTCTCCTTTCCAAACTATTTCTAACTTCTAAAAAACTGGCTCACTCCCCACACTGAAAAAACCTACAGGAGCAGACCAGAAAAGCTAGAAACAGGGCTCAGGGTGGTTCTGCTGGCCCCTTTCTCTCTGGCAGCATGATTCCTTCAGGAGCCATACTTCCACTGATTAGTATACCCTGTGTACACTACAGTCAGCCAAAGTGTAGATCTATAGTAGGGGCTATGGGCATGATTCACAGCTTGAAAAGACATAACGACGCTACCTCTGACAGAGCAAATATGCTAAAAATAGAGTGTAGGTATGGCAGTGGCAGTAGAGGCTAAGCCAACCAGAGTGTCTCCCCTCAAACTGGCAGTCACGTCCCCAGCTCTAGTCTCTTCTTACAGATTCAGGTCAGATCATCATGGTTACCTAACCTGACCCTAGATATCTCAGCCCACCCCCTCCTCCACTTTAGGCCCATACCCTTTGGCTGAGTTCCTAAAATCCTCTAATCTTGTTTTTAAAACATTAAGTTACACACAATCCACCATCTACTCTCATTCAAACCAGCAAATTACCCATTGACCACATTGCAGAGTAAGGCAAAACCTGCCATGGATCTCTGACAATCTGACCTGAGGAAAATGCCTTCCTAACTCCAAATATGGACTCTAAGGTTTCGTCTAGACTACATCCCTCTGTTGGCAGAGGGATGTAAATGAAGCACTTCAAAAGTGCAAATTAAGCCAGGATTTAAATATCCCGCACTTTATTTGCATAATCACGTAATGGCTTTCTTTCGAAAAAGTGCTATTTTGAAATTGAAACCGCAGTCTAGACACGGTTCTTTTGAAAATGGGGCACTTTTTCGAAAGACAGTTTACAGGATCTTTTGAAAAAGCACCCTATTTTCAAAAGAAGTGGGTCTAGACTGTGATTTCAATTTCGAAATAGTGCTTTTTCAAAAAAGCGCCATTACGTGATTATGCAAATGAAGCACAGGATAATTAAATCCCGGCTTCATTTGCACTTTTAAAGTGCTTCATTTACATCCCTTTTCCGACAGAGGGACATAGTTTAGACACACCCTAAGGATGTGGATGAGACCCTCTAGACCAGCGGTTCTCAAACTTTTTGGGTTCCAGAGCCCTACATGTGTAAAAATTTATGCAGAGCCCCAGCGGTCCACTGATTGTATGTGTTGTACCTATCGATATTTCCAGTTTGTCAACCTCGCAGAGCCCCTGGAGATGTCTCGCGGAGCCCTGGGGCTCCGTGGAGCACAGTTTGAGAAACACTGCTCTAGACAGACATTTGGGAAAGAATTTTCTATAGTAACTCAGAGCCCTTCCATTTTCAGCCATTGGAGATATTTGCCAACCATGGAGCATGGCTCATTGGTAACTACTACTGGCAATCTCATCATACCATTAAATTCTGCCTCAAGTGCTTTGCCTCCACTAGTCCCCTTGGAAGGCTGTTCTAGAATTTCACTCCTCTGATGTCTAGACACTTTCATCTAATTTCAAGCCTAAACTTGTAGGTGGCTAGTTTAGATCTACTTGCTCTTGTGCTGTCGTTGGTCCTTAACTTATACAAGTTCTCTCCTCTCTGGTGTTTATCCTTCTGATCTATATAGACATTGCAATTGTACCTCTCCTCAGCCTTTGTTAGGCTAAACAAGCCAAACTCCTGAAGTCTACTCTCATGATTCCATTGATCATCCTAGTAGCTCTTCCCTGCTCTTGTTCCAGTCAGAATTCATCTCTCTCAACTCCTGCTCCCAAAGCCCCAGGAAGTCTGAGGATAGAAGCTTCTTCAGGTTGCAAGAGAGGGTAGACAGTGAAGGTTCATTTTACCCCAGATGATCTGACCAGCTCTAGTGAGCTCTTCTGTTTTGTTGAAGCTGAAATATTTTGGAGATATCAGTATCAACAGAGTTTTCATCAGGGGAGGGAGCGACAGAGCCTTTCACACTATATAGCCTAATGATTAGGGCCCTGAAATGGAGGAGACCCAGATTCTAGTTCCAGTTCTGTTTGATACACAGTGAAGTGGGATGAATTTTTTTCTTTGAAGTAAGCAGAGTATTGTCTTAATCCCACAGCCTCTCATGAGTGCCCAAACTATCATGTCACATATATACTCTGCTTCCTGACTTTAAAAGCTTAGGTTTGGTTTAAAGATAGTCATTTTGGGCTTATCTAGACTACAGGGAACAGTCGAAAGAAGATATGCAAATTCTGTGGGAATTTGCATATCTTCTTCTTATCACATTTTCAAAAGCAGAGCTTCCGAAAGTGAAAGTAATTAAGACGTGGCTTTTTCGGTGACCCCTCCCCCTTTGTCAAAAAGCCATGTAAACCTCCTTTTTTGAGGAAAAGCTCCACTTTCGAAAGTGCGATCGAAAAAAGATATGAAAATTCCCATGGAATTTGCATATCCTCTTTCGACCATTCCGCGTCGTTTAGATATGCCCTTTGATATCAGTTTTCCTGACGATCTTTGAAAAGTTTGGGTATTGCTCCAATGAAGACCTAAAGCAATTTTTGAAACTTTAAATGTTGCAATGAATTGTCCTCCTGTGAGCAACTGTGGAATAGCAAACAGAGCATTTTTGGTTGTTTCAGGAGAAACTTCACTTCTTGCATTTGGTCACTTTATATCAGCATCTGTGTATAATTATAAAGATTTTATCATCATTCTTTGTATTAAATCCAGGCTGAAAACCAGTTCTCCAATTTAATTTTCTCTTGGACCTTTTTATCCTGAACATTTTCCATTTGATTCTCTCTTTTGATTTGTTCTATCAAACTAAACCATTGTTTGCAGTCAATTTTGCCTTGAGCACTTTTTATTATAGCAACTTGTTTGTTATGCTATAGTCATAGCTCTGTGAAGATTTCTATTATAAATTTTATTTTCACAGGTTTAGAGCTTCATAATAAAAAGGCCCTCTGTGCTAGAATTTGTTTTACAAGTAACAATCTGAGAGGCTATTTAAATCTAAAATTGTAAATATATTGTGCGAAGATATTTTAATACTTTCTATCTTGAGAGTAACTTACAAACAAATTAATCCTTCCATTACCCTGTAAAGCAGACAAACAGTATTAGATTTGTGACAGATTACTTGTCCATGGTCAGTATCTGAGTCAGGTTTAGAATTCAGGAGTTCTGTATACAGTGCACTAGGCAATTGTTATATACAACTTTGTCAATAAAGCATAGTTATAGTGTTAAAAGTCAAACCTGATTTCAATTCATTCAGAAAAAAGTCTTTGCTTATACATTAAGTTTTGGGGTAAAGTGTCCAGAAGTATCTATCATCAAGGCCTACATCCCATTGTGAGTCATCTACTGTATATGGTGCTCCAAAAATTCAACATTGGTGCCCCAGGCTTCAAGGAGTTTATAATCTAGGAAACACCTGCTTAAGTGGTTTGTTGGGCCTTAACCTGCCTTTTGTCTGTACAGATTCTAAACTCCTTGGAGCAAGGGCATTGGCTTTGGATATATCTGTGTGAAGAACCACAGAGGTGCTTTAAAAATAACTGGTAAAGTCAATAGAACTACTCACATACTTAAGTTAAAGCAGGTAGTTAAATACTTTCTGGATACCAGCCAATATAGATAAGGTGTGAGGATTGGGGGAGGGGAGGAACTCAGACCTTGTCTTCACTCCTGGAAGATCGACACTACTGCACTTGATCTTCCAGAGTTCAATTTAGTGAGTCTGATTAAGACTCACTAAATCAAACTCAGAGGGAACCCCCTCCAGCATCTGGTACTCCTGTCTTGAGAGGAGTTAGGGAAGTTGATGGGAGCGTTTGCTCCTGTCAGCCTCCTGCAGTGGGGATGGCACCAAGTTCGGCTTAAGGTAAACCGACTCCAGCTATGTACTGTACATAGCTGGAGTTGTGTACCTTAACCAGGCTTCTGGGTCTAGTGAAGACCTGGCCTCAGTAAGGTAACAGAGGGAGAGGGTGAAAAAGCACTTGGCAGAGGTAATTTTGTTTTTATTGTTTCAGACACAGGTTTTTAAATCCAGGTTGCACTGTCATGAGCTAGAGGATGAGGTCTGAGTAGATTAGTACCGGAATGTTTGATGAAAGGAGTGAGCTTTGAAAAAGGGAAGTGAAAAACAATGGGCACAGTAGGAGGGAAACTGTTTAAGACTTGAAAAAGGCCTTGAAATTGTGCAAAAGAGAAAAGGGGAGTATCAAAGTGCATGAAGACAGAGTATAACTGAGCAAGAGGATATAGTAGGAGACAAAAACAGAGAGGGTGGCAAGAATTAGCAAAAAAGCTTGATACTGAAGATGAGGTGTGCATATATATGAGGAAGGAGGCTGAAAGCTAGTGAAAACCTCAAGAGGAAAAGACCTGTTTGGGAGTTTTCCTTAAGCATATGGTGTAGGTCTTTGTTTTTGCCTTGTAAGGCCTCAGAAACATCTCCAGCATACCCTTGTCTGCAGACTTTTAATGTAGTTAACTCTAACCTCTTCCCAGTAACACTGCAGCCACAGCCACAAATAAAAGTGGAAGTGTCCTATGATACTCAAGCTGTCCCTAAACAAGTCCCTCCACAATTCTTCCCAGTAAAGTAGGAGATCATGAGGTGATCATTTGCTCTCAAGCTCTCAAGCAGTTACAGTGAGTGGTTGAACTGTTAATACTGTAACTCTCCCCCTAGGAATGAGTTTTCCCCAAGATTTCTCACTCCTCATCGTGTTGGGCCAGGTCCACTCATTTTAATGATTTTTCTGGCCTTCCAGGAAGTGACTGGCTGAGGGGCCAAGTTGGACTATTATCAATTTTATTATCCCTGGCCCCCATTTACTGGTGCCAAGGATTAGTCTTCCAAATCAGCAAAAGACTGGGCTCCCTGTAGCAGATTACTTACTTAAATAAATTAAATTCCTATGTAAGGGGGAATCAAGGTTCTTAAACCAATTTCAGCTCCTCTGAATATAGAATTAGGGACTTCCGCTAGTATCGATGAGTATTAATTAGAGATTGTTATATCCTCATAGTGATTTGCACAGTGCTAAAGACAGGCTAAGCAGTATCTCAGATCCACACACATTAAACAACATTCATTACCTTTATTACTTCCCTTTAACGTTAACAGTAAAGACCCAATGAGCACATTTGAAATCACTGCCCCTCACAGACAGGCAGATTACTCCTGGGGAATTCTGGGCAACTGCCTGCATGGGTAGGAGTGACACTCATTCTGGCCCTCCCTATTGCTGCATCTTGGGCTTGGAGGCATAGAGCTGTGTGTAGCAGGCTCTGTCCCTGAGGCAGAGCAGAAATGTGACAGCTGGAAACCCACTACAATCTACATACCCCATGGATTACAGCCAGAGATTATGCCATACCCTCGCAAAAAAAAACTAAGGAACCACCTTATCAGCATTCTCTACAACAAACAGAAAAAATCAAGAAGATCCCTACATTAGGAAATATCATAAAATTGCAAGCCTCCACACACATTTCACCCCTTCAAGACTTTACTACGATCCAACAAACCACCTACAAAGACCACTTCATCTCCCTTCAGAGGAAAAAGGACAATAAACTATCCAAACTGCTACATGCCTCAGGATCTCTCATACCGGATACTCTCAACTCACCCAACATCACCATCAACCTATCTGATCACTCTCTCAGCCCAGCAGAAGAATCTGTCCTATCCCATGGACTCTCCTTCTGCCCCACCACCCCCACAAATATCATGCAGTTCGGTGGGGATCTGGAATACTATTTTCGCCGCCGCCACCTGAAGGAATATTTCCAACACACCAATATACAACATACTGACCTCACTGTTCCCCCCTGGAAATCCCACAAGAAGAAGGCTTCTATGTGGACCCTCACCAATATATGTAATGAAAATCTAGACTTCTACATTGACTGCTTCCGCAAACGCATTCGAGCTGACATGATGTCAACATATAACATACAACCTCAGTCACACAGAACGCAATGCTATTCACATCCTCAAAACCAATCCTAACATCATAATCCAAGAAACTGACAAAGGAGGTGCTGTAGTCATCATGAACAGGACAGATTATGAACAGGAAGCGAACAGACAACTCACCAATACCAGATTCTACAGGCCTCTCTCCCATGACCCTACTAAGGAATACCAAAAAAACATGAAAAAACTGCTCATGAAATTCCCTGATGCTACTCAGGACCAAATCTACAATAACACCCCTCCTAATCCCCAACCAGTAACCTTCTATCTACTACCCAAAATACACAAACCTGGTAATCCCGGATGACCCATCGTCTCCAGCATTGGCACACTCACCGCAGGATTATCTGGCTATATCGACTCCCTCCTCAGACTCTATGCCCCCAACACTCCCAGCTACCTCCACGATACCACTGACTTCCTGAGGAAACTCCAAATATCAGTAATCTCTCTAAAAATACCATTCTGGCTACCATGGATGTAGAAGCCCTCTATACCAACATTCCACACAAAGACGGATTACAGGCCATCAGGAACACCATCCCCAATAACAACACTGCACACCTGATTACAGAGCTCTGTGATTTTGTCCTCACCCACAACTACTTCCAATTCAGAAACAATCTCCAAATCAGCGGCACAGCCATGGGCACACGCATGGCACCACAATATGCCAACATTTTTATGGCTGACCTTGAACGTTTCCTCAGCTCTCGCCCCCTAACACCTCTTCTTTACTTGCACTACATTGATGATATTGTCATCATATGGACACATGGTAAAGAGACTCTTGAATAATTCCACCAGGATTTCAACAACTTCCACCCCACTATCAGCCTCAGCCTGGACCAGTCCACAAGGTAAATCCACTTGCTGGACACTACAGTAAAATTAAATAATGGACAACTTTCAATCACCCTATATCGTAAACCCACAGACCACTACACTTACCTTCATACTTTCAGCTCCCATCCCAGACACATTTTTCAGTCGATTGTATACAGCCAAGCCCTACCATACAACCGGATTTGCTCAGACCCCACAGACAGAGACAGTCACCAACAGGATCTTTACAGAGCATTCATAAATCTGAGATACCCACCTGGGGAAGTGAAAAAACAAATTGACAGAACCAAAAAAGTACCCAGACATGAACTACTTCAAGACAGACCCAAAAGAGAAAATAACAGAACTCCTCTTGTTGTTACCTACAGTCCACAACTCAGACCCCTCTAACGCATTATATACAATCTACAACCCATCCTGGAAAATTATCCCTCACTCTCAGAGGCCTTGGGAGAAAAACTTATTCTTGCTTACAGACAACCCCCTAACCTGAAACGTATTCTTTCTGAGAACCATGCCACACAACCACATCATAAGCCTCCAGGAACCCGGCCCTGCAACCAGAAAAGATGCCAACTCTGCCCACATATCTACACTGATGAATTCATCACTGGAGCAAACAACACTAGCCACAAAATCAAAGGGTCATTTGACTGCACATCTAGTAATTTGATCTATGTCATCAAATGCCAACAGTACACCTCTACTATATATATTGGTCAAACTAGACCAGTGGTCCCCAGCGTGGTGCCCACGGGTGCTATGGCGCCCGCCAGGCCATTTCTGTGTGCCCGCCGAGTGATGCAGGCCAGCCCCGCCCCCGGGCACGTGGTGCATGGGCGTTGCCGGCCCCGGGCGCGCGGTGTATGGGCGTCCCCGCCCCTGGGCACGCAGCGCAGGAGCAGCACTGGCCCCGGGAGTTCAGCACATGGGTGGCACCGGCACTGGGCACGCAGCGTATGGGTGGCTCCGCCCCGGGCACGTGTGTGACCCTGCCCCCGTGTGCCTGGAGCGCGAGTGGCCCTGCCCCTGGGTGCCCGGCAGCCCCAAAATGTTGGGGACCACTGAACTAGACATTCTCTATGTGAAAGAACCATTGGACACAAATCAGATATATGTAAAGAAAATACTCAGAAGCCAGTGGCAGAACATTTCTGTTTACCTAACCATAATCTGACGGTGGCAGTCTTGTCACAGGCCAGTTCCTCAAGCCAAATCCACAGGGAAA
Organism: Pelodiscus sinensis; assembly: GCF_049634645.1. NCBI lineage: Eukaryota > Metazoa > Chordata > Testudines > Trionychidae > Pelodiscus > Pelodiscus sinensis. The sequence continues at coordinate 88,343,106 of NC_134715.1, read as the reverse complement.
GCTTGGAATTATAATACATATGCAAATTCAGTTCAATTAATTATGGACTTAATCAAGATATGGGATGGTGGAACCTTTATCAATGAAGGTGCTAACTACTTTCTGAATGGTATCCTTCCTGCCTTATCCATCCACTGACTTTGATCTTTAGCTACTCAGGTTTAACACCCTTTCTCCTGATACTTTATGCATAAAGGTAGAGGGGTGGGCAACAGAATATCTTTCTTCCCCTCCTCCCCTTCCCTTCTCCTATTTATTTCGAGTTTCCTTACCCTCTAATCATAACTCCAGTCATCTGAAGAAGTGGACTGTGCCCACGAAAGCTCATAATACCATCTACATGTTTTGTTAGTCTATAAAGTGCTACCAGACCATTTGCTTGCTGCTTTAGCTATGTTAGTCTCTTTCAGCAAAAACAACAAGGAACCTGGTGGCCCTTAAAAGAAAACACGAAATACAAGTAATGTAATTTAAATGAAAATCTGGGACTATAACTGGAATGCAAGGTCTTGGTTCCCAAGTTTTTTTAACTTAACTTTCACATGTTTAGGAAATGCTGAACAGTTATTGTGACCTTTTCTGTATGCTAGTTTACAAAAATTTCCAAAATGAGTGAAACTGGTATAATTATACAGGTTGAAACTCTTAACCGGGATTCATTTCTTAACCAAGAAAAAAATATATATGTTTGGCCATGTATCAAAACCAACATACATACAGCCTGTTCATACAGCCTAATTTAACAAATGCTTACATAAAACACATCTGACTGTTGGTTATTTTAACTTGGTTCATTATGGCATCAATGAGTGGTTTAGAACAGCAACAATACTTAAACAGTTTTTACAAGTTTTTGACAAGTGGCTTCAGGTTAATGCTTATTCTACACTTTTTTACTCCCCACTACATATTCTTCTGAATACATACGATAGCTACTTCTGGAAGACAGCATACCTTCCAAAAGCTTCTCAACACAACTTCCAAAACCACACAATGTTAAAAATCTGTTTTGGTGAGGTTTTCAAACTACTTTTTCATTTTCTGCCCCAATGTACAAAAAAGGCAAATTGCTGCCAGTAGCAGACAAAAGGAACTAAAATTGTTGTCGTTTCATGATAATAAAATATTCCAAGTCACGTATATTCCTAGAGGGACTAATCCATACCTATGTCAGCAAAGTCACTTGATTTACATTTTTTATATTATAATACCATCTCCAGCATGCTATAATTGACCAAAATTACAGCTTCTACTGTTGTAGATGGGACTGATAACTTCACCTAAAGTTAATGTTGCCCAACTCTTTCCTATGTAAGACCAGAGACCTTATTTCTTGCATTTTGGGTGCTTGACTTTGCAAATGTAATAAAGTACTTACAGTACATTTTTCTTGTGTGTAATATTCTTTCTGCATAATTATTATTCATCACTGACATGATAGCAGCATTAGTACATAACCAATAGAGAAAATGCATCATATAAAGCCTACATATTTTTTAAAATATATTTTTAAACATCTGGCAATGCAGGTGACAAATATATGAACTAGAAACCCAAAGTGGAAGAGGAAGAAAGAAAAAGGCACATGAAAAGTGGTATAGGCAAGAAATGAGATTAGATAATTAGCTCCTAAACTTTACTGGTTCACGTACCATCCTCTTTTTAAAAATATAAATTGAATCCAGCCAGAGGCAGCAAATACTGTGCACCCTCATGGTCCAGGGTGGAGATCCTGTCCCTCCTGGAGCTCTGGGGTGAGGAGGACACCCTGCAGGATCTCCTCTCCTGGAGGCGAAACACAGACATATATGGCTGGATGGCCAAGGCTCTGGCCGTGATAGGCCACCACCCCCAGACTTCAGACCAAGTCAGGAGCAAGGTCCAGGAGCTTTGCCAGGGCTACACCAGGGCGCGTAGCTCTCGCTCCGGGGCAGGACCCTACTCCTGCCCCTACTACCAGGAGCTCCACCAAATCCTGGGGGATGATGCAGCCCCTTCCCCACCCATGGCTCGAGACGTCCATCGTCTCGAGACGTCCATCCAGGCAGGTCAGGCTGCATCTGAACCATGCCTTCAAGCACCTGAAGGTACATTCAACCTGGACGTGGGCCCAGCTGAGGTGGACAGTGAATTGGTCCCTGCTGGGCTCCAAGTGGCCAGTATATGGCTTCATAAGCCATGACATGAGGGGGTAGGCCACATCCCCCAGGATGCACAGTGGTATCTGCACATCCCCAACCCAAAAGTCATGCTGGGGGAAGAAATGTGCCAGCCTCCAGCTTCTGGTAGAGGCTGGAGTTTCAGAAAATGCAGGCATTGTGTACCCCGGCCAACCACCTAATGAAAATGTCTGTGAACTGTCCACGGTGGTCAACCAGAGCTTGCAGCACCATCAAGAAATAGCCCTTGTAATTTATGTATTGGGTGGCTCAATGATGTGGTGTATGGATCGGAGTGTGGGCTCCGTCGATGGCGCCCCCGCATTTGGGGAAGCCCAAGGTGGCAAAGCCGGTGATTATTGGGTCCAGGTCTTCCAGGCGGATGACCCTGCACAGCAGGACAGAGTTGATGGCCCTCACAACCTGCAGAAGGAGACAAAGGAACACACAAAACAGAGAATAAGGGGGAGTGCCTGAGCCCTTGGGAGGTGCCTGCCCCCTCTCCTCCCTCAGGAGCCACCCCTATGAGGCCCCCCACACAGGGCTGTGTGAGGGCAGAACAGCGGAACCCCCCAAGGATAGGGCTTTCTCCCCACCTCCTCCCTTTCCCTAGGGTCCCCTTTCCAAGACTTCAACCCCACCCCCCGTAGGGACTGCAACCCGAGAGTGCCTTGCTTCCATGAGGAGGGCCCCAATGGTGGACTTCCCCCATGCAGAACTGGTTGCCCACAGACCGGTAGCTGACTGGGGTGGTGAGCTTCCAGGTGGCAATGGTAACCCGCTTCTCCAGGGCGGATGATGGGTTGTATCTGGGTGTCACGTTGATGGAGGGCAGGAGCGAGCCAGGCACATAGCTCCAAAAAGGCGCTCTGCACGCAGAAGTTTTGGAGCCACTGCTGTTCGTCCCACTGCTCCATGACCAGCCGGTCCCACCAGTCGGAACTGGTGTCCAGCCTCCAGAAGTGACTCTGTGCCGTGGGGTGCAGATGCAAGGGCATTGCTCCTGCATCCAGGCAGAGGGTGTCAATGGTGAGCTCGGTGTCCAGCTCATGCAGGACCATGAAGACAGTCTGCACAAAGTGCTGTAGAAGCTGCAGCATGTTACTGTGGGGGCAGCATATGAGGCAGCATACTGTTACTGTAGGGGCAGTATGCTGAGGCAACTCCGGCTCCATGGCTAGGAGTATGCTGTGGTGTCCTGAAACTTCAGCTATAAAGCCAGCTGACTCTCAGCTTAAACTGTAGAGCTCTGTTGTTTTTCATCTCTCACTGTAAATGCCACTATATGGGACAGTGACCCACACTGGGTGTGTAGGTTACACTTACATGATGCATGTGTAGATAAAGGATGTTGTTTTTATACTGCAGATCACATGCATCATTTTCTCTTGTTTCCTGTAATAATTTTGCTAGCAAGTTGTCCTCCTGAAACATAAATAAAACAGACTGCCTTAGGCTTACATTTTCAACAGAAAAATTGAGCAGCTATCTCCTAGGTGACCCATGGGACTGATTTGGACCTCTTAACAGTGTGATGGAGTTACTCCAATGTCAGACTCAATAGAATTACCTTGGTGTACCACTGATAAGTTCAGGAAGAGTATTCCGCCCCCTCCCCTCCATCCCCCCCCCCCCCCCCCCGTTGTAAAAGTTTACTGTCGCACTGCAGTTCAGGCTGAATTTTCACAATGTGTGCAAGAGATTTTAAAAAACAAAACCACAAGTCTTCCCCAGTTCATACCCTTGTACGCGTTTATAATTTGCACTATATACTGGTTGAAAAAGGATGCAAGAACACGTTAAAGTTTTATTGCTGCTTCTCCAAGTGGGACAAGACTTTTCATGACAGGATTTGTATCATTTAACTCTGAGTCCTCCCCATATGCAATCTTTCTTGCTATGTTAAATATAGCTTTGTTTTCCTCTGTAAAGAGCTCTGAAGAATATACAATAGTTTTTTGGCAATGCTCTTGTGGTGAAATGCTGTGACCAAGTATTAAGCAACAGCTACACTTCATGTTATTGCTTCTGTGTTTATTTTAACCCCGGTAGTCTACACTGCAATTAAACACCCCTGCAGCCCAAGCCAGCTGGCAAAGGCCAGCTGTGGCTTCTTAATTGCAGCATAGACATACCCATAGTAAAAGAGTCCCAGAGCTTGCCATCTAAATAGAAACAGCAGACAAAAGGTGGAAGGGGAAATCAATCCAACTCTTATACACATGAATAGTTCCATTGAAGATAACAGGACTAGTCACATGTGTAAGTGTTCACGGAGCCTTGCCACAGTTCAGTATTGTCATAAGAGAGGCCTGTTCAATGAGATTTTTAGGGATAATCTTCCAGCCTACAAAATTCTTGCAGCTTGTCCTTTTCTTTTGTCTGAGAAATACAAAAAAATTACATAATTCTAATACAGTCTCTTAAGCAGAACAATCTCTCCAGAGAAAACTTGGGAAATTCTATAGAAAAAAATCAATTAAAACTGTATCACAATGCAGAATTTCTCTGCATGTATCACCTCAGAGTCTTCAGCTGAGATCCCAGTGTGCTAAGCATTGTACAAATGCATATGAGACGGTCCCTTCCCTGAAGAGCTAAATAGACACCACAGACAAGATTGCAAGGGAACAGAAGAGGAAACAGGTATACAGAGATAAAGTCACTTGACCAGCGTCCTGAAGCAGGTCACTGACACAGCTGGCAATGAAACCTAGATCACCAGACTCCAAGTCTAGTTCTACTGTTAACATACAACCTCCTAAGAAGTGTTGTGTGCAGAATCTCATATCTAGTAAATAATCCTGCTTCCACTGAAGTCAACAGGAGCAGCATCAGTCTTAAACTACATTTTTCACAAGTCATCACAAACACTACACAGCAGTTCCCAGATATTAACTACTTATGAGGATTCATATTTGTCTGTTATGCTAGCAACTGTTTCCTTTGGAGTCAAGAGAAAATCATAGCTATATTTATATTGGTCTTAGGTTTCTTAGAACATGTCTTTGCCATACTTAAGTGTTGGTTCCAGTTTGAGTTGACAGTATAACTTGTGCCTAATAGCCTTTTTATTTTGCTCCCTAATGTTTACTCAATTGGTAATTAAGGAATTTTAAATGTCTAATACCAGACATGTACTCTTGTTCCTTGTGAGGAAAATAAACTAAAACCGACAAAGTTCAGAATATATACTCTGTCCTACTATTTCAATTAGACAACCATAAGGATGAAATATGAAAAATGGATGAAAAGGATACAGAAATTGTGTACTAGTGACTGCCATTTTATGCCAGGGCTAGTACTGCATATGTGCCAGATTAGGAACAATTGAAAGTCATTAACCTTCCATTCAAATGGGAGCACTTCTAATAAATGGTACCGCTGCAGCCTATAAAAATACAAGTTCTACCCAGATTGCCTACCAGAGGCTGAAGCAGTGGAAAATTATTTAAAAAAAATCATTTTAAAAGTTTATTAAACTACACAGGTAGAAAGGCTTATTGTGGAATAAAAGAATCCAACTTGGAGTTAATCAGAAACAAGTCCATGTGTATAAAAGCCCTGAGAATTGATTCCTAGGAGATTCAGTCTATGTCTACACAACAGAGTTTTTCCGGGATACCAGAGATATCCCGGAAAAAACTCTGCTGTGTCCAGGGAATACGTCTGCTTTTTTGGATCAGTTTCCAAAAAAAGCAAGAACGCTTTTTCAGAAGCCCTGTATTCCTCATTTTATGAGGAATAAGGGGTTTTCTGAAAGAGGAGGTTTTTCCCACATTTGGTCCTGTATAGTCAGGCCAAATGTCGGAAAAAGCCTCTTTTGAAAAAAGAATCGGAAAAAGATACACAAATTGTGGTTGACAATTCGCGTACCTTTTTCCGAAAAATAACTGCAGTGTAGACATAGCCTCAGAAAACACAAAGGGACATCTCTCTAAGCTGGAAAATCTTTTGACTGCTGAATCCACACAAGTTGAAGAAAACTTGTTGTAGGAATCAGAGGGAGCATCATGATCAGGAAACGAAGAGTGGGCCAGAAGGGTGAGATCCAGAAGAAAGGACATGGGACCACTGAGGGCACTGACAAAATAACCCCAAAATGCTCAAAAATTATGAGGATTCTGAGGGAGGGAACTGCATATCGGCATTTCTTTTTTCCCCTTGATCTAGTTATCTCCTGTGCTTTTTCTGTGAGTAATGAATTGTTAATTTACAAATCCTTCTGCAAAGTGTGTGTCTTGCCTTTAGCCACCATGTTCCCTGAAGGGTTAAACAATAAACCAGGGTTTACTGGGGGGGTCAGCACCGGCCTGGGGCCCCAGTCCTTAGAACTGACACCAGACAAGTTTTCTGTACAGAACATATGTCAGAGATCAGAGCCGTTGACTGGAGCCTGCCCAGAACCAGGGTAGTGTAGAAACACACAGAGCAAGCATGAGGGTCCAAACACACTACCTGGTGAGCAGTCACAAGGGGTGAACTCAGCCAGGACTGTCCATGATCTTGACATTTTCCCCCTTTTTTTGCCAGTGCTGCCAATAGGGCTGGGAGGCAGCAAAAGTGGCAGCTGCTGCAGAGCCAGGTGTTTTAAAAGTGCCGGAGGCACATGACAAAAGCCAGAGCCCTGAACCCTTTAAATCTCCCCTGGAGCCCCAGGCAGCACTGGTCAGGCACTGCTGAAAGACTGGCTGGGAGATGCCAGCCTCCAGCCCCACCCCTTGGGGGGGGGGGGGCACAGAGCTGCTACCTCAACTTGTCTAGAAGCTCAGCAATTCTGTCAGCAGCCCTGCTTTTCCCTCTGATTCACTAACTGTTTTTCAGATTCTCAAAGTGGTTCATGAATCACTCGACCTCAGTAGAAAGGAATAATAATGAGCCCATTTACATTGTGTTCAGTATGCAACTAATTACTTGAAAATGACTGCCTGGTATTGCATCAAGGATTGTCTCATTAGCAATCAGTGCTGCTGTTATAGCAGAAAGGAGGAAAGAAAGAGGAAAAGGGGATAGAAAGCAGAAGACCATTTTTTGTGGCACAGCAAGTTACTGTACTTTGGACTTCTCATCAACCCTTTCCTCCAAATACACCAACTTATCTGTCTGCAAGATGTGGTATCATACACGGGATCCATGGGCAAGTTTCAGATTTGAACCCTAATTTCCTATATCTTAGCCAAGTGCCTAATTCTGTGGCCCATTGGCAATATTCCTATTAGCTTTGAATGGTTAAAATTAAGTACCTTCTTAGGTTCTCTACAGAACTGGGTCCTAACCAAAGTCCATATAGGGAGGAGGTTCCTCTACAATCATGAATGAAACCACCAAAAAGATACTCTTACAGTAAATTACAACCTAAATGACACACCCTAGGGGAAAATAAATGCTACATTATGTTTTATTTGCTTAAAAAAGGTAGACAGACTATTCCATCTTGTCATACTGCCTGCTAGAGATATTTGTCAATACAAAAAGCAACAACTCAAGTGCTCTCTAGGGTCCCTCATTTCACTGCTGCCTTTTGCTATTTATTTGTATCAGTTCTGTGTCAATTTCCTGTTTGGTAGGTAGAAACATCTCTCTGCAGTTCAGAGATAAGAATTCATCCTTTCTGAACTACCAAATCAGAAAAGTGAAAAAATGATAAAAGCCTCCTTATTCATACAATACATAGTGGCTGTGTCTAGACTGGCAAGTTTTTCCGCAAAAGCAAGTGCTTTTGCGGAAAAACTTGCCAGCTGTCTACACTGGCCGCTTGAATTTCCGCAAGAACACTGACGATCTCATGTAAGAAATCAGTGCTTCTTGCGGAAATACTATGCTGCTCCTGTTTGGGCAAAAGTCCTTTTGCGCAAAAGCTTTTGCGCAAAAGGGCCAGTGTAGACAGCTCAGATTTGTTTTCCGCAAAAAAGCCCCAATTGCGAAAATGGCGATCAGGGCTTTTTTGTGCAAAAGTGCATCTAGATTGGCACGGACGCTTTTCTGCTAAAAAGTGCTTTTGCGGAAAAGCGTCCGTGCCAATCTAGACGCTCTTTTCTGCAAATGCTTTTAATGGAAAACTTTTCTGTTAAAAGCATTTGCAGAAAATCATGCCAGTCTAGATGTAGCCAGCCTGTGTAACAGGTTCTGCCCTTTGTGCGAGTGCCCTGTGGTGGCTGAGGGGGGCGTCTCAGTATTTACTCACCTGCTAGCGGGCAAGGCAATGTCCAGTCAGTGGCTGGAGATCAGGCCTCTTCTTTTACCCCCCAGGTGTGGTTTTCAGGGTGTTGTGGGAGACCCAGGCCCACCCATTACTCTGGGTCCTGGCCCAGGGACCCTGTAAGTAGCAGTTACCTGCTGAGTTTCAACGTACTTAGATGCTGTCATGTCCCTGGGCTGCTTCCCAGGGATGCTGTTCCATCGGCCCTTCTTTAGGGTCTTGTGGCTGAGTCCCCCTTGTCTGGGGTTCTGCAGGGTTGTCTTTGGCTTTTGGGGGCTAGCTTTTAGCCACAGGATCTGGCTCCCATGAGGTAGGATGCCCAGCTCCCACTCAGAGTTGTCCAGAGTGCTGGTGTTCCCCCATCAGCCCTGAGGTCTGCCTGGGTCAAGTTCCAGGAAGCAACTGACAGGCCTTACCTAGCAGTTCCATTTATAGCAGCCTGCTGCACCCTGATTGGCTGCAGCAAAGGCTGCCACTCTACTCTGCCCCAGGGAACCTCTCTACTGTTCCTGTTGCTGGCCAGGGTGCTGAAAGGCCTCCAGTGGGGATGCCGGGCTTTGTCCACCCCACCACACCGGCTGTGTCTAGACTGGCAAGTTTTTCTGCAAAATCATCTGATTTTGCAGAAAAACTTGCCAGCTGTCTACACTGGCCATTTGAATTTCCGCAAGAACACTGACAATATCATGTAAGACCGTCAGTTTTTTTTGCGGAAATACTGTGCTGCTCCCATTCGGGCAAAAGCCCTCTTGCGCAAATCATTTGCGCAAGAGGCCAGTGTAAACAGCACAGTACTGTTTTCTGCAAAAAAACCCCGATCGTGAAAATGGTGATCAGGGCTTTTTTGCGGAAAACCACGTCTAGATTGGCCACAGACGCTTTTCTGCAAAAAGTGCTTTTGCGGAAAAGCATCCTGACAATCTAGACATGCTTTTCCGAAAATGCTTTTAACGGAAAACTTTTCCGTTAAAAGCATTTTCGTAAAATCATGCCAGTGTAGACATAGCCACCCTGTATATACAGGATTGTTCCCTTCAGTAGCATCATTAGTATTATGCCCAGTCTCATTTTTAATGCCACAATAGCTTCTCTAGGACTGCTTTAATTAGTAAGAAAGAGCATGTAGTCCATATTGTGGCTATTATCACAGAAAATAGTTGTTCGGAGGAAAATATGTCTTTATGATACAATATATTTTATGAAAAATAGTGTAATTCCATTTTGGAAAGGTCTAGTCTATTTATCACGATTGATTGATGAAAACATATGCTAGTTCACCATCTATTTAAAACTCTGCCTTCACTAATGCATAAAGCATGGACGAAAATTGTTATATGAATGTTAAATATAAATGCACAGTGACGGTAAGTAAAGATGCATCAGACAGTTTTCATTTTAAGCAGTACTCCACACATAGTTTACAATACGATTAAAGAGATCTTAACTGCCAATCTGAAAATGAGACTCTCGAGTAGAATTTCCACTAAAACAGTGGTGGTTCTCTAACGTACTGAGCTGCAGTTTTCAACAGGAATTTCACTATTGAATTTTAATGTTCAATAGATTCTCTTAACGGAATTATCAGAGCTGGGCCCTGGGCAAAGGGCAGGGGCTTGGCTCTGGGGGATCCCCAGAAAGGGTTGGGCCTTGAGCAGAAGGGACTGGGAGTTGCGTTCCCCAGCCAGCCTCAGCACTCCCTGCTCTGGCAGGAATTTAGAGGGCTCAGGGCTCCGACCACTGCTGCAGCCGCACTAGCAGTGGCTGGGAACCCCTTTTAAATCACCAGGCCCTGGGGCAGCTGCCCCCGCCCCCCTCATGGGTCCTGTGTATTATTCACTATTATACACTATTTGTAGGTGGCAAATAAGGCTGGATTTTGCTCCTGTTGAAGAGCCTTTTGAAGTGGCTAGCAGGCGTAAAGAAAAGCTGATCTTCCAAGCAGTAAAACATCTGGTCACAATTACCAGGCCCAGTACTTGTTTCATGATCCCATCTTTTTTCCCCCCATCTTACAGGATCACAACTACAGCTGCTTGCATGATGGATCTACGCAGATACCCTCTGGATGAACAAAACTGCACACTAGAAATTGAAAGTTGTAAGTTATTGGAGGGAGAGGGTTGACCACACTGCATCTTTGTATTGAAAATAATTCACTGGTTACATGGGTCTAGGACAGAATTCACAGCCCTACTGTATTCTAAATGGTTTGTTTTGTGTGCATCACTGTGCGAAGCTATATAAACACAGTAATGAAATGAATTGCGCAAGACAACCACATATTATTTTGCTGATTTAAGACCTCCTCACCACAGTATCTTGTGAAAGTCACCCCACCTCAATTTATTCTGCTATAAAAGTAATACTAATATTAAACATTTGCAAAGCACTTGTAGAACTTCAGATGAAAGTCACTATAAAAATGAGATCCTGATATCTTATATCTTTAAAACCATTTCTATTGACTTCAATAAGTACAGGATCAATTACATTCTTCTTTGTAGCTCAGTGTTTCCCTACAGATAAGAAAATCACAAGAACTCTGTAGTGAGATTTATGTAATGGTGCTTGCTCAATGTTGTTTTAAGTAGAAAAGGAATCCATTGGCTGCATAAAACACCTTATTTAAACATATTCTGCTTTGAAAGTTTTAAATCTGATATCTCAGACAGGACATTACGGCAGTTTCTATGAAATAGTTCCAATTGTCACTTTATCATTTTTGTCAACTGACTATAACAGTGTATTAATGTCTTACTGCAGCTAGTATTTGTTTCTACTATTTCCCCATCAAAAATGTTGTGGAATTACTACAAAAATGTTTCAATTTTGACACAACCACATTTTGAAATAGAAGACTGAAAAAAGTTTGTGGATCAATCAGCCCTGTTGTAATAAGAATTGCAACATGCTGTAAACTGGTTCATTCCTCGGAGTCCACTAACGGCTGATCTGACCACAGAAGGCTAAGCCTGGGTAGCCACCATCTAGGCCTGGGGCCCTTTTTATTCCGCCAGATCGCGTTACACCCGAGCTGGATCGGCCTGCCGGCGGAGTAGGGGGGTTCGGGCCCGCCCCCTCTCCGAACCCCGGCCCAGGGCCCTAAAGGCAGGGACCCGCGGTCCCTCCCTAGCGGATGGGGGAGTGCCCCAAAACACACCCGCTCACGGGCTCCACGACCCTGCCCTGGGCCGCTTCCTACTCCACCAGGCCTCCCGGCCCACTTCTCTTGGCCTCTCCTGCCTCACCTCTCCCTCCGTTTCTCCTCCCTTTGCTCCGTCCACCGTTCTCCCTGTGCCGTGCCAGCCCCCGAGTTTAAATCCCCCGCCGGCTCCTTGCCCCTTCTGCGTCACTTCCCGAGCGACGCCTCCTGGCCATCCTTCCCCCGCGACGTCATCCCCCTGCGCCTCCCCGGCCCCTCCCTCTAGGGCCCTGCTGGGCGGCGCCCGCTGCCTCCCGACGCTCCCCGCGCCGGCTGCCAGCGCGTTCCGGGAGTCCACCGCGGCGGGCTGGGCCGTGATCTCCGCCCCCCCGTGTGGCTGCTCGGCGCCTCCCGGCGCGCTCTCCGTGCGGGGCGCGAGTGCCCCGTCACCCCGCTCGGTGCCTCCCGGCGCATTCTCCATGCGGGGCGCGAGTGCCCCGTCATCTCGCTCGGCGTCTCCCGGCAAGCTCCCAGTGCGGGGCCCGCGTGCCCCGTCACACATGCTCATGAGTTAGATTTGTTTCCAGTTTTATAAATAGAGAAACTGAGACATGGAGTAGCAAACGACTTCACTATTATACAGCAAGCTTCTAGCACAGATGAGAGAGGAGTAACTTCCAGTCCTTTGTTTTAACCATGTAGTTATAATTTCTAATGTAATGCCCTACGTGAGGAAATACATTTTCATCTGATTCCATTATCTTTTTAAGCACTGAAATAGCAAGCACTTACCTTCAACATTACCCTCAATTCTCCTATGCTTTGTTTCTTTGTAAGTGTATAATCAATTCAAGCCAATGGGAGATGCAGATTTTTAATTTTTAAGTGTTTGGTTAAAAAAAATTGAAGTGTTTATCTAAGAATTATTTACTGTTGCTGCTTTCACTGAAAGATCAATTGATTTTGATTTTACAAATTACCTGCCAGGAAATAAAAATACAAACCTTTTATTCAACTATCAGAGGATTTTATTCCAGTGAACACTCTGCAGGTTATTAAACTTAGGGCTGTCAATCAGTTAATTTACACAATTAACTGAAATTAATTGTGATTAATCACATTGCTAAACAATTGAATACCAACTGGAATTTTTAAAATATTTTCGGATGTTTTCCACATATTAATATGTATCGACTTCAATTACAGTTCTCACTTCATATTACTTTGGTTTACAAATATTTGCACTGAAAAAATGACAAAAGTAATAGAGTTTTCAATTTACTTCATACAAGTACTATCCTGAAAGCTTAAAAAAATCTAAATTTGTAAGTTATGTAATAACTGCACTCACAAACAAAATATAAAACTTGAGAACGTACAAGTCTGAGTCCTATTTCTTATTCAGCCAGTAGCTCAATGCTTATTTAAAGAAATGGTATTCTTCTTTAACAGCATGATTAATTTTTTTTTATTCACTTGACAGCCCTAATTAAAATTGCTTGTAGTAAAGTACATGTTCTGAAAAGAACCTGTTCATGTATTTCCTCAAAGTCTCTGAAATAAGGTATTATTTGTAAGATCCAGATACTCTGACATATCCTAAGATATTGACCTTGTAATGTCTACACTAGCTCATTAATTCGAGCTAGGTAGGCAAATGAGGCAACCGGAGTTGCAAATGAAGCCCAGGATTTAAACATCCCAGGCTTTATTTGTATATTCCCATCCGGTCGCCATTTTGAAATTTCACTAGCCCAAACTCACTGCCGCACGGCTACACGCAGCAGTGAAATGTTAATTCGAACTAAGGACTTAACTTAGGACTTAATTTGAATTAACGTTTCACTGCCACGTGTAGCCACGCGGCAGTGAGTTTGGACTAGTAAAATTTCAAAATGGCAACCGGATGGGAACATGCAAATAAAGCCCGGGATATTTAAATCCCAGGCTTCATTTGCAACTCTGGTCACCTCATTTGCCTACCTTGTTCGAATTAACGAGCTAGTGTAGACATACCCTTAGAACGGTAAATTGGGCACACCATTATCTAGAGTATGTCCTGGAAATCTCAACAGACCAAATCACAAATGAGCATAGTATTATGAAGATTCACCACTATAGATTCTATATTCTTTATTCACCATGTGTGGGAAAGTTTCTGCAATAGTGGCTATACTAATAGTTTACCATAGTAGAACCACCAGAACTCAGACAGGTAGTAGTGTTAGTCTGTATCTGTTAAAAAAATGAGGAGTCCTATGGCACCTTAGGAGACCAACAGATATATTAGGGCATAAGCTTTTGTGGGTAAAAGTCACCTATTCATCAGTGCTCAATATAGCATAGATACATGTTTGTACCAAGTCCATGCTCTCTAGCTACCTACCTATGATTAACAAGCTCAAATTACCTCCCCTACACCTGGTCTTAGGTCCAAATTGCATCCATCTCTCTCCCCGGTTATTCAGGGCCCTCAAACCACATCACTTGAGTCTTTCTTCACACGTACGCAACCATTTTCTCTTAATTCCATGAAGTACTAGTAGTAATAGCTGCTCAATCCAGCTACACAGAATTACAAACTCCCTTTTCCAGTGCTATCCAATTCCTTACTCTTCACCTCAGAACTTTCTAACATCTGTCGGCGAAGATTGTGAAACTCCCAGTGAGTATCATAAACTAGTACTTTAACTGGAAATTTCCTTCATAACCCGCAAAACTGCATATTATGGTTGGTAGCACTCTCTCACACACACATGCTACTGCAGTCTTTGCGGGCATAGTTTACCTCTCTCTGGCACAAAACACTCTTTAATGCTACTTGCTATTGGGCTCATCTCCTGGTTTGCTGTTGAACAGCCCAGCAGTCAGTACATTTAAAGAACAAATCATTAGAGCTCTGTATCTGTGGATGTGGCTATCTGCAAATCATTTTTGCAGATGTGGATGCAGATACCACTTTTTTATCCATCCAGGGCTCTACAGATAATCTCAGGACTCTCAATAAAGGTTCACCTTATGTGCGATACCTTTCCCCTGCTACTAGAGCACTGTGAGTATTAATATGCATGAGACATTGTAATTAAAATTAACAGAGACATGAGCTCCTTGATCCTCTTTGCTAGGGGAGCACTGGAATAATCAAGCCCAGTCATTAGCATTAATGACTAGAGAAGATCAGCAAATATAAAAACTTGTTTGTAAACAGTCTAAGGAATCATAAACCAGTTTATAATTTGATGTGTTCATGCTTCTTCATTATTTATCATTTGAGAGCCTTCACACAACTGAAGCTTCCCTGGTCTGAATGCTCATGACACTGAATTTTAGTTATGTAGTTGACAAAGAAAATTAATATTAGATAGAATAAAGTATACAAATTCATCTAATCAGGAAACAGACAATATCATGTTATGTAAGCAACCAGTGATGAACCGTAACTAGAGAAAGTTAAATAATCTCTCTACTGATCACCAGCTATGGGTAACTTAGAGCTTCAAACTGACAAATGCTTTAAAGACTGACCTGTTGAGGGAAAGAGGAAAATTGTTTGAATGAAGTTTCTCCTTGTTCTACCATCTCATATATACCCCCTGGCCAGACACCCTACCCCCAGACAACTTCTGCATGTTCCCTTGGTCCTGTACCTTTCCCCTTTGGTCAGACACTTTTCCCCCAGACTGCTCCTGCTCTCTACGTCCCACTGAGACCTCACCCTCTAACCTCCTCCTGCACCTCACCTCTTTCCCAGAGCCTCACCCCCTCCTGTACTCCACTTCCCACCCAGATCCTGTATCCCCATCCTTTTCCCACTCACTGGCAGCCCTGTCTCATACACTGAACCCCTAATTTTTGTTCCCACCCCAGAGCCTAAGGAGTCCACAAAATCCACTAATCCCAGAAGAGTAAATTTGGCCCATGGGAAGCCCAGAACCTCAGTCCTCCCTGTCCCTCCTCCTCACCCCATGGGGTTAGTGTGCCAGAAGAGTGAGGTGTCTCAGTTGGG
Source organism: Pelodiscus sinensis (assembly GCF_049634645.1). NCBI lineage: Eukaryota > Metazoa > Chordata > Testudines > Trionychidae > Pelodiscus > Pelodiscus sinensis. The sequence continues at coordinate 88,327,600 of NC_134715.1, read as the reverse complement.
GGCCACATCACTGAGTTTTAGGGGTTTTGGAGAGGGTTTGTTTGCTTCTCTCTTGTGTGGTCTCCAACTGATTTTTCTGGGAGTCAGTGGTCCCAATCCAAAAAGGTTCCACACACCTGCCATTAAGAAAGAAAAACAGGAACCTTTTGTGCTGGACATAAATTAATATTTTACTTTGCTTATCAAGCTTCATTTTAAATGAGAAAGTTAAAGTGCATAATCTGTTCAGTGATTTAATATTTCCTTTCTTACCAGTTAAATTAAACCATTCTCCCTAGCTGCAGCACTAGCAAAATGACTGGGGCGTAATAATGTAATTAATAGTGAATTTCCATTAGCAACTGGTGGTCCATGGAAAGATTTACATTGAGCCAGGTGGGACATGGGCCAAAAAGTTTGAAAACCACTGATTTAGAGGGTCTTTTTCCCAGAAGCAAGAACTATGCTGATCGAAATCTACTTGTAGATGAAACAAGGTATGGGGAGTATGTGTACAAATGCAGTTATATAAACATATAGTATGAGCTAACAATTGCAAACAAAAGTCTTAGAGATTACTTTACTAATGGCTGGGTGTCAGATCATTGTTTCAGATTAGCACTGAAAGTAGCATCTGATCCTCACACAGTCTCTTCACAGATGTTAAATGCCAACGAAGAGAAGGAAATTGAACTTTGTGAATGATTCATGATTTTTTTTACATGCTCATCTAGTCCCATGGTCAGGGAAATTGGTGCTGCTGGATAGCTCCTTAAAAACTCTGATAATGCAGAACTCAGCTGACAGCTAAGAGAAAGTGACTATTCAAATTATGCTCACAAACATCTTGCACTGAGTTTGTCACCTCACATTTTGTTAGTTTTGCCTTACACCTGGATTCATAATTTTTCTCTTCAGCGCGGGTCAGATTGTGACTGGGAGGTGCATCTGGAAGTGCACAGTGGAAAGGAAGTGGGGGGAATCCTTTTCCTCCCTTCCCTACATGGGATAACTATAGCTATAGCCCATGATTTCCTGATATCAGACACACCCCCAAGTGGGAGTAAGGCCATGGCCAATCTCCTTATCTCTCACCAATTGTGCTGTGGCATCATCAGGAATACAGTTCCTGACAGCGTGTATTCCATTTATGTGTGGGATGTTTGTGTAACATCCACACATAGATGGAACACCATCACAGGACTTAACCAGATCAGCCACACCATCACTGGTTCTTTCACCTGCACATCTACCAATGTAATATACGCCATCATGTGCCAACAATGCCCCTCTGCTATATACATCGGCCAAACTGGACAGTCCTTACATAAAAGAATAAATGGACTCAAATCAGGTATTAGGAATGGCAATATACAAAAACCTGTAGGAGAACTCTTCAGTCTCCCTGGATACACAATAGCAGATCTAAAGGTAGCCATCCTGCAGCAAAAAACCTTCAAGACCAGACTTCAAAGAGAAACTGTTGAGCTGCAGTTCATCTGCAAGTTTGACACCATCATCTCAGGATTAAACAAAGACTGTGAATGGCTCGCTAACTACAAAAGCAGCTTCTCCTCTCTTGGTATTCACACCTCCAGATCAGCTGCTAGAAGTGGGCCTCATCCTCCCTGACTGAATTAGCCTTGTCATCTCTAGCCTGATTCTGGCCTGCATATTTATACCTGCCTCTTAATTTATTCTTGTTTCTGTACTCAGAATGATATAATTTTACTCCATTTGTTCTCTAAATCCTGAGGTTTTTTAAAGGGGAAAAAGCTGCTCTCAGATGCAACTAGGCCTGAATGTGTGACCACCACCATCTTGGCTGATGCACTAGGGATTAAATCAAGGACCTCCAGAGCTAAGACCATGAGCTGCTCCAGCATCAGTATCAAGCCAGCGTCCCCTACTTAGGACAGCAAGAAATATTCTTTGTGGATGGACACAGAGGGCAACGTGTAACGTATATTCAGCAGTGGGTTACAAAAGTACTTAGGAGGGGCACAAAGCAGCCCTGACTGCTGCAATTCCTGACTGCTGAATCCAAAGTGTTCATTGACCCAGCTCTGCTAGCCAGTGCATAAGGGAGGGCAGAACTAAAGCTGACATTGCCCTACTCCTTCCACTCACTTTGGGGTTTCTAGTGTCACTGTCACAGCAAGAGCTTAAGGACCAAATTGCTGCTGCCCTGAACTCAAAGTAATGCAGGTAATGGGGAAAGACCACTGCTCCAGTTGTATGTCCTACTCTACTGAAGTGACTGTTATACTGCAACAGCCCTGCAACACAGCTCAAATGTGGCTCACTCATGCAAGATAAGACTAAACTGTGTGCCTATGTAACCACCACCAGGCAGATTTGAACCTGGGACCTCTGGAGCTAAGTATAGGAGCCTCTACCTAAAAGCCTGCTAGCTCCCAGCCCCTCCTGTAGAGGTCTCTTGATCTTAGGTGGGGTCCAGGTACCATTTGCATTGCTCAGTAACCACACTAGGGCTATGTCTACACTGGCGACTTCTCGTGCAAGAAAACGTCCACACTGCCATGTACGAGCTGTGCTTTTGTGCAAGAGCACCCATGGCAGTGCGGACGCTCTCTTGTGCAAGAAAGCTCTGATGGCCATTTTAGCCATAGGGCTTTCTTGTGCAAGAAATCCCTGCTGAGCATCCACACTGCCCTCTTGCGCAAGAGCTCCTGCGCCAGGGGACTTACACCTGTTAAAAAAGAGCATAGCTCTTGTGCAAGAAGTCCTCTCGTACCACGCCGTACTGTAAATCTTCTTGCGCAAGAGCAGGCGGGCAGTGTGGACGCTCTGCGGATTCTTGCACAAGAATGGCCATACTTGCGCAAGAAGCCACGAGTGTAGACATAGCCTAGGTGTGTGGGTTACACCTACTCTGCAGGATTATGGACTTGATGCAGACATTTTAGGGTGAAGTTCTATGGCCTGCTATGCAGAAGGCCTGAACAAATTATCAGAAAGGTCTCTCAAAAATCTGTGATAACTTTAAGTCTGCAGCATGGTTCAGGATGCAATTAAGACATGTAGTCACAATCAATTAGTAGATTGTGGAGACCATATGAAAACTATACCCTGAACCTAAATAGAAAGAGGTAGGGATAATGGAGAGTAGTGTTTTGTTAAGCCAGCTACCACATGAGAAAAGGCATTCTCCATTGAGTAAAAATCTGTTATTCTCCATGGTTTTTGTGTCTATTTCTGTACAAGGTAGAGGCACCCGTAACACTAAATACACCTAATGCTTGAATGAAACAGCAACCAATTTAAAGTAATATTGGAGTGAATCAATAAGATATTCCACTGGACTCTATAGGTGGTTTGTTGTCAGGAAAGAAGAACTGTGTTCATACCTAAACCTTCATTATCTTTTCTGTGGGTACAGAGTGTTGTGACAGAATGAGATTTGAACACATTTGTCACAGCTCCGTGCTTGAGACAAGATTGCATTGATCTGGAATAGGATTGCATTTGAACTACCTAGGTGGTAAGAACCTATGCTGCAGAGTAAAAGGTTTTCTTATTAGAGCTAAAGAACTGTGTTAAATACAAGCCTTCCTAGAGAGGGGACCTGCCTGTCTACTGACACAAGACATTTAGTACTCACGTGTCTGATGCAACCATCATACCTAGCAGGGTGGACACGCATCCCAAATTGGGCAGGATAGTCCCAAAATGCAGAGTTCATGCCCCAGTCCCAGGCTCAAATGACTCTAGAAAAGCATGTGTCCCAGATTCCCTTGATGCCACTCCACATCTGCCTGAGGTTAGTGCCAACCTCTTCCCAGTGAGGGGGGAGGAGGGCACTGAGGTGACCTTAGATACCCTCACCACAAGGCTCCCACTCCCTGCTCCTCCTTTCTTCTGACTAGGACAGAAGCTGGAGCCAGGCAGAAGAAAGAGCCACCCCGAGAGTCCAGATTGCTGTGGAGAACCCCAAACCTTGCTATTGCTCTGGGCAGTGCACCCAGGGGAAGGGGGCAAGAACACGGGGTAGGGCTGCTATCAGGCACCACAACCTCCTGCCTTGGGTGGGTAGAGAATCCAGAGCTCCCCACTGTGCCCACAGTCTAGCTCTGACTACCAGCCTGCCCTAGGTCCACAAAGGAGGGCAGGGTTCCTGTATGTGTCCTAATTTTGCCCTTTGAAAAGGTGGTCACTCTGTGCATGCGCTGTTTGTGTTTGCACAACACCCTGTACTTCTGATGGCCCTATGTTCCGAGGACCTTTTGGAACACACACCCAGGGCTTCCCCAGCCAGTGACTGATCATTAGTGACCCTTTCTTTGCTCACCACTCACACAAATGCAAGGCCCAACCTTCTCCAAAGTCCTCTGCCTGCTACTTGATTAAACCTTTCTGGCAAGCATTTCCCCTTCCCTCAGTTGCTTAAATCCTTCCACATCCACAAATGAGAAGCTTTCCAGACACACTCAGATGTCAAAACCTCCTCTCACTAGATGTTAACACAATAAATATTGCTATGATCTTAACCATTTGGGTCAATACTGATGGGCTGCGTCTAGACTAGCATGATTTTGCGGAAATACTTTTAACAGAAAATCTGCAAAAATCTGCAAAAGCGTGTCTAGATTGGCAAGGACGCTTTTGCGCAAAAAATGCTTTTGCGCAAAAGCATCTGTGGCCAGTCTAAACGCGATTTTGTGCAAGATAGCCCTGATCGCCATTTTAGCCATCAGGGCTTTTTTGCTCAAAACAATTCTTCCCTGTCTACACTGGCCCTCTTGCGCAAGTATTCTTGGGCAAGAGGGATTTTTCCCAAGCGAGAGCATGAAAGTATTTGCACAAGAAGCACTGATTTTGTACATTATAAAGTCAGTGCTCTTGCGCAAATTCAAGCAGCCAGTGCAGACAGCTGGCAAGTTTTTGTGCAAAAGCAGTTGTTTTTGCACAGAATCTTTCCAGTTTAGACGCACCCATGGTGTTTTGCTAATGGGCAGTGATGCTTTGGAGGCAAATGAGATCATCCTATGATTGTTATATAAGGTCTTCAAGTAAAAATTTAAACCTGTCTGTTGCTGAATTGGGGTTTGACACCACAAAAATATGTATGTACCTTTTTAAAATTATCCCAGCATCAGAAGTGTCCCTTCAATGAATGTATTTGGCTGGCATGATATTCCAAGACTGACAGAACAGTTTGTCCCTATTTTCTGCTCTTAAGAATTTCATTGTTGAACTTGAGATTGCCATATATTTTCTTCATGTGATGCCAGAAGGAGGATGGTTCTTTGTCCATGTACCCCGAAGGTAGGAGAAAAAGCATTCTGCTATCCTATATGAATGGCAAGCATTGTTAGTATGGCCAAATGTACAGAAGCAGAACATCAACTTTTTTATTATTTTTCTGTGGTACACTTCTCTCCCACCTCACATATTACAGATCTGTGATGGATGTGAACTTAGAAAAAAAATCGATCGAATTCTGTACAATGTCAACATCAATTTCCTTAGCTTGTGCAATAAGAGATTAACCGTTTGATGGACAGAGCTGGAGAAATATGTCCCTTCTAAAAGGCTCTCAAGGATGCTAATGATCTTCTAAACTGGATTATTATCTATCCTTTTTTTAAAAAACTGGTCTTAGAACTTGAAAGCTGTGTTATGTGGCTTTCTAGATGTTAATGTTTTCCTGTAACACATTTCAACTCAAAGATCTCTCTAAGAAGTCTGTTTCGACTTCTAAAATTTAAGTACATGCATACTTTCCTATTTAATCTGAATGTAATTATATATTGTAAGCAACATTTGCTAAAATCTCACTCACCCCATGCATCAAAAGTAGCAGTCGTACACAAACCTAGAAAGATGGAATTGTGTTAATGTAATATATTTTCAGTGCATCTATACGTGTGAGCAATGTGCCTGCCTATGTCAACACTGCACTTTGCAAAAGTAGGAGAGAAAGTGACATAGGAGAAAAAAAGTGTTTCTATTTGCATTTGATATTTTAGAGTAAGATTTTACCTGACTGTACGGCAAGTGCATAAAGGAAAGGAGCCCAAGAAAAGGGATCCCTTATTTGGAACTCAGGCAGTCAGAAAACGGACTTTTTCATCCCGTGAAAAAAATTCAAGATTGATATTTTTATCATTTGAAATTGAGACAAAAGACCCACATTTCAACAGTTTTCATGAAACAAAAAAATCACATACACAAAGTAGATTTCTAAATTTAAAAACAAAGATTTGATCTAAATTGATACAATTTTATTTAAAAAATTGCAACACAAATTAAAAATTATCCCAGTAGCATCTTCCAGTGGAAAACAGGTTTCAACTAAAAAAATTTTCAACCAGCTCCACTTGTTCCATCTGGCACCAGGCACAACCGTAGTCCCTGCATTCCAAAACACTGCAAGGACGACTTCACTTCTAGAGCCCTGCCATGCACAAAGGCTCCAAAATTAGTGACATGAAAGGGAAAGTAGATAGGGCCTTACCCTCACTTTCTCCTTTCTTAGTGGTCAACAGAACTGACTGGCTGCTTCAAGGATCCCAAGCTGCAGCACTTTAAGAATGGTAGAGTATGTACCTTCCCCCCATGCCACTGGTGGAGACAGAATGTTCATCCTGAGGCACACCCCTATCCAGAAATCCCCTGGGGTATGTTTACACAGCACAGTTATTTTGAAACAACAGCCCTTATTTCAAAATAACTTTACTAGCATCTACACAGCCAAACTGCTATTTTGAAATTAATTCGCTGTAGTGTAGACATACAAGAGAAGTGTAGCTCTTCATCACACTCAAAGTGGGCCAGAATGTAAATTATTAGGGCTGTCAAGCGATTAAAAAATTTAACTGTGATTAATCACTTCTTAAATGGTCTTTTATTATTGTTTATGTAAATATTTTGGCAGCTTTCTATATTTTCAAATATATACATTTCAGTTACAACACAGAATATAAGAGTACAGTGCTCACTTTATATTTATTTTAAAAATATGCATTGTAAAAAAAAATAGTATTTTTCAGTTCACCTCATACAAATATTGTAGTGCAAATACAGAATTTATGTACAAAAACCTGCACTCAAAATAAATCCTTAGAGCAGTTGTCCCCAATGCGGTGCCCGCGGATGCCATGGCGCCCGCCAGGCCATTTCTGTGCGCCCGCCAAGTGATGGGGGCCAGCATTACTAACAGAAGTGAAGCATGGGCGGTGCCAGCACGTGGTGCATGGGCGGTGCCAGCCCCTGGGCGCACAGCGTATGGGTGGCCCCGCCCCCGGGTGCACGGCACAAGGGCTGTGCCGGCCCTGGGCGCATGGTGTCTGAGCGTCCCCGCCCCTGGGCACGCGGCACAGGAGCGGCGCTGGCCCCAGACACGCAGCGCATGGACGCTGCTGGCTCCTGGGCGTGCGGCACAGGAGCGGTGCTGGCCCCAGGAGTGTAGTGCCTGGGTGGCGCCGGCACCGGGCATGTGGCGTATGGGCAGCCCCAGCCCCTGCGTGCACAGCGCAAGGGCAATGCCGGCACCAGGCATGCGGTGTATGGGCGGTGCCGGCCCCTGGGCACGTGGCACAGGCGTAACGCTGGCCCCGGGTATGCGGCACAGGGGCAGCACCAGCCCCGACAGTGCAGCGCATGGGCGTCGCCGCCCCTGGGCACGCAGCACAGGAGTGGCACCAGCCCCGGGAGTGCAGCGCATGGGTGGCACCAGCACTGGGAACACAGCGTATGGGTGGCCCTGCCCCCAGGACCATGCTTGGCCCTGCACCAGGTGCATGTGCGGCCCCGCCCCCGGGTGCCTGGCGTGTGAGTGGCCCCACCCCCGGGTGCCCAGCAGCCCCAAAAGGTTGGGGACCACTGCCTTAGAGCCTACCCAGTCCTACTTCTTGTGCAGCTAATTGCTCAGATAAATTTGTCTGAGCAATTGGCTGAACAAGAAGTAGGACCGAGTGGACCTGTAGGCTCTAAAGTCTTACATTGTTTTGTTTCAGTAGACTTATGTAACAAATCTACATGTGTAAGTTGCACTTTTACAATAAAGTGACTGTGTTATAGTACTTGTATGAAGTGGACTAAAAACATACTATTTCTGATAGCTGACCAGTAAATCATTGTGAACTAGAGCATTTTGCCAGATGTGCCTAAGTTCCCCAAGCACAAGTTCTGACATTCACATCCACAAAGAGGGAAAACAAATCTTTGATACTGATGTTGCCAGAACTCAGGATTGCTGGACAGTTGATATAGCTCTTGGCAACTTTTTAGCTGAAAGAGGAAATATTAAATCTCTTTAGTAAAACAGAGGTAGCCAGAAGAAGCTGTGAACCTTGTCGTTTCACATTTTGGAAGCCAGACATACACTATTTTGAGTTAATAAAATCATCCTGGTATTTTGTGGCCTCTAGCACAGCGTATGCATTTACTGGTTTTCTGCCAGGATGTGAACTGCTGCTTATGTAGACAATCAAAATCAAGGATGAATTTAAAGATGTATATGTTTATTGATTCAGCCCAGGTTGTAGAAGTTGAAACCAACCCAAAAATATCTGATGAAGACACAGTTGATTATTACCCTTTCTAACTCTAGATTAAATATTAATCTACAGTAGCATAAATTGACTTTGCTGATTGACCAGGAATATTCACATACAACTCTCCCAGTTATAGACAATAGCTTGACCAGGAATATTCACATACAACTCTCCCAGTTATAGACAATAGCTTGACCAGGAATATTCACATACAACTCTCCCAGTTATAGACAATAGCTTGACTTATAAGGGGTCATAATTTGAACAGCATTTTTCTTGAGAGTTGTCACAGGCAAAAAATGTATTAGTATTTCCCCTATGAACAACTACTTCTCCTGGCTTTATTTCCATAAAGATTTTTATTTTCCTATAAACATACCGCAATAAATATTTCAAGGAGGAATAGAAATGTTACTTATTATGAGAAAACCAACATGAGTAGCAAACTTCAAAAAGGAAGCACTGAACATTTCAATCTTGCCCAGAGACTGTGTCATACTAACTATCATCATCATCACCATTTTAAACTGAATGTGTTACTTCTGAAAGGTGCCTGAATGAGAGCCCCAGAGACTCAAGCCCTCAGTATAGTCACAGAACAATGCTACATAGGCAGAAGCAGGACAAGCTTTCCCTCACCCTCATGCAAACCTCCGTCCAGGGGTGGACTGGCCTGGCGGGATACCGAGAATTTCCCAGTGGGCCATCATCCAATGGTCCATTATGTCCACACACCGTTGCCCCTTACTCTGAGCGGCTCCGTGTCTGCTCTGTATGCAGCACGCAGAGCCCGACCCGCCGCCTGCGCCAAGTGCCGGACATGATGCAGAGGGCGGGGCTTGAGGGGCACGCAGGGGTGACATCATGGGGAAGGCCGGGCCTATTTTGATTGCCAGGACACTCCTGCCTCCGTCAACCCTGGCTGTGCAGGGATTACCTCTGTAGACAAGTGCTTTCCACTCTCCATCTCTATTCAGGCCTTGGCCCTTCTGCTAGCATTACTAGAAGTCACAATAGTACCAATTCCAATAGTGTTTTCCATGAGGTGAACAACAGTATTCTGGGACCCAAGTGAAAATTGAGTTAAATATCAACTAATTTCATAGAAGATACCCTACCACCATCTGGTGGCAGTGAATTTTGATCAATATAATTATGGCCTATTCCCTAGGGCAGTGGTCACCAACCAGCAGATCGGGATCTACCTGTAGATCTTGGAGCCTCTGACAGGTGATCCTGACTGCTTTGGCCAGGAAGCTATCAAGCACTGGCACTTCAGTTGCCCCTACGCCCACTGTCATGCTGCTCCTACTCTCTGCCTTGGAGCTGCTCCCTTGGGAACCTTCTGCTTGCTGTGTAGGGTATGTGAGGAAAAAGGGGGGGGTGCTGATGTCAGGGTGTCCCTCCTCCCCCCACTTCTGTACCCTATCTCCACCCAGAGAGAAGGGGATGGAGGGAGATTGGCAATGCAAATCTGTCACACTCACACACTGTGTGTGTCTCGGTCATTCTCACACACACACACACTGTCTTTCATCCTCATGTCCCAACCCAAAATATATGTAGGGGTGGTTTTACTTCTTTAACTGCCTGCAAAGTGTGTTATTTTTGGGTTTTGACTGGTCTGTGCATTTCATTATTTTCATTTCTCTCTTACACTTAAATGTAATTCTTTAAGTGTGAGTTCTAAAATGCCTAACCTGGTGTGGCTGGAGTCATTATCCCTGTGGTAATTGATGCCTGAGAAAGGCAGAGCAGGGGGTCTCCACATGCGGGCCTTGCTTGCAGACACAACTCCTGCAGTTCCCATTGATCAATAATGGGGAACCATGGCCAGTAGAAGCTGTGGACTCAGTGCCTGTAGGGGAGGGGTAGCATATGAAGCCATTGCTGTACATGTTAACAGCTCTCAGGACTGGTGCAGGGCCAGGGCAGGAGTAAGCCTGCCTTAACTCCACTTCACCGCCATCTTGAAACTGTCTCAGTTAAACAGTGCCTAGCCAGATGCTGCATCCTGAACCCTTGTCCCAGTCCTGAACCTCCTCCTACAGCCAACCTCCTGCCCCAGAAATGAGTCCCCCTGCACCCAGACTCCTTCCCAGAGCTTTCACCCTGAAACCCCTCCTGAAACCCCTCCCACACACCAAAACCAGCGCCTGCACCCCAACTCCTTACCCAAGCCTGGTGAAAGTGCGTGAGGATGGGGAAGGAAGGGGCATGGAGTGAGCAGGGTGAGGTTTTGGGGAAGGGGTGAAGCAGGGGCAGGGCCTCAAAAAGGGACGGGAAGGAAGCCGGGCAAGGGTATTTGGCTTTGAGGTAAATCTTACATTGCACTTAAATTGCAAAAGTGATTTTGTGCTTTAAAAGGTTGCAGACCACTGCCCTAGAGCCATCATTTCCTCATACTGCTGTCTTAAACATAAATATGAATCTCTCTGCTACTGAAAGCCCAAGCCTTTCCCTAAATTAGGGGTGGCCAACCCGTGGCTCGCGAGCCACATGAGGCTCTTCACCCCCAAAAGTGCGGCTCATGAAGCCGCTTCTGCACTCTCCCCCCAAACACTCCCCAGCTCCGCCTCCCACGGGTCCCCAGCTCCCCTGTGGTCACCAGGATAATGATGCAAAATGGCGCCCAGGATGGTGGCCATCGATGGGAGCCTGATATGGCCAAAAAGCCTAAGCTTGTTTCTTAAAGGGGCAGCCTTTTTTTTTTCCTAGGGGGGGGCTTTCCTTTTTTTCTTTTTTGCTCAACAATTCTGGTGCGGCTCTTCGCATTTTTTCTGCCACTGTTTTGGTTCTCTTTGTTAAAGGGGTTGGCTACCCTTGCTATAAGTCATATTGTTATCTGAGAAGAATTCTAAGAAAACTCAATGTTATTCAAACTATCTCCTTTCCTTCCACTCCAAGCCACACACAGCATCACTTTCTGTACTTGAATTTAAAGTTTAGTGCCAAAGGGTCCAAATTTCATTGAAAACCCCGTGCAACAAGGGTAGTAATTCAAACTTCCGTATAGGCAGGTTTCATGTTAGTCAAGCAAGAGATACAGAGTGGAACTTGTGCAGAGGCTAAGGATCAATAAGGAAATTTGTCCCCAATCCTGCAGATCTTGGGGCTTCTCTGTGTGGAATGCTTTCCTCCATAGTCCTCTCAGTGCACCCATCATTCTGGTATCTAGTAGTGTAATCCACTAGACACAAAGTTGCTGTTTTGACTTACAGAAAATGTGAATTATTATAGCCTCCCGCTAAGAGTTTTAGTTCAAGCTGTATCAAATTTTGTTTCAGCTCTGAAGACCTCCCAATTCAATCCCATGTTGACACACAAGCTGGCAGTAGCATGGCCAGCTTGGGAACATGGTGTCACCAGTCCGTCCGTCCTCCCCCCCCCCCACACACACACACCTTCCTGTGTATGGCCACATTCTGCTCCTGTTTCTAATAGGGTAGAACCCAATGTTTGAAATTAACATAGCTCTGAACAGCATTAGTCTCTCTCTACCTGTTAGCCTAGTAAGGCATAAAACTTTCCATTATAACCTTTTCTTTTCACTGGCTTCTTGTCATTTTTATCCAGGTTGAATTACTAGATAGTATGTTGTATTCTAAAGATTTCATACCCCTCAACTTCTTGCTCTCCAGCTCTGTGCTTTACATTTGACCTCATCCCTTTTAAAAAATTGCAGCAACCAACAATAACATGAGCATCAGAATATAACCAGAACTTCCACCCTCACCTCCAAACCTCAGCCTCATTGTGCAGGTATTTGGAATGTTTCCTCTTGACATGCAGTACAACAGAGAACCGCATTTTTATTTTTCTTCCATTGTAATTTTGCAAACTTTCCCCACTGTTGCTAACACCAGCTTTGCTTCACTGCTGTTAGTAATGCTGGGAGACCTAGTGTAGATGAATCCCCCAGCATTGCAAACACCATGCTTATTTGCCGTACTTTGAACTGAGTTAGATGAAAAAGGTGTTTAAAACCACAGTGGCTCATCTACAGAGGGTCTCCCTTGCTAAGTTTCTCTAGGATACACAATGCTAGAAAAGAGCTACTAGCAATGGGATTCTCCCCCATGAAAACAAGTTCTGATTTATCTAGAATTTATGGCCCAGCAACAGCATGACTGCACACAATAAATGTCAGGAGAATATGACAGTCTAAAATGGGAACCAAGAGGGCAAATGACAGGGGGAAACAATGATTTCTATCTAATGTGTATTATATAAAGCAGGGGTTCCCAAACTTTTGTACTGGTGACTCCTTTCACATAACAAATCTCTGAGTCAGGTTATATACTTAACACCATTAGAAATACCAGAGGTAAGGCAGAGTTTTGCTGGCCATGTAATAGCCTCACAGTGTCCTGAGGGGTCCTAACCCCAGTTTAAGAACCCCTGATATAAAGAGAGGAAGCTTTTGAAACAAGGGATAGAATCAAAGGGCTAGAACTTTGGTATATATTGGAGTAGCTCCATTGAAGTATATATTGAAATCACTGGAGCTATATCAAAATTACCAGTTGAACAGCTGGTTTAAAATTTGTAGGAACTAATGGGTAAAGATTACACATATAAGGGATGATTTTTAAATGTCAAGTGTTCATCTGTGCACAAACATTGCATACACAACTACCTCAGTTACACACAACATCCACTTGTGCAAGCATAGAATCGTAAGTGTTTCTAATAATGAAGCAAAACATTCATGCCTGGTTTGTTTAAAAATAAACATCCAACAAAATCTGTCAATATCACTGCAGTTAATCTTAGAAGAGTAAAAATCAGAATGTTGTGTTTGAAAGGAATTTAAATAATGGACCATAACTGCAGAAAGGTTAATTGAATGTGAGAAGGGGAGAATCTTAATTTTCAGTCATCTTATCATCTGGGTTATGATGATAATTAAAGTCAAGTCTCTTCACTGATAAGCAAAATGTGAGAACAGGACTTTAAAAATAGAGTTTACTTAAATCAATTATTTGCAAAAACTGAAGAATTAAGAGCCTTGGAGACCTGGTTAAAAGTCAGCCTAGACAGGGCCATAGAGCAAATATGACTTATAAAGGCCAATGATAAAACTGACACTAATTTAGTCAGCAACAGATCATATCATGATACTGCATTCCAAGAATACATTGTGTGTGCACAGGATTGGTAATAGGAAATTGCAGCAAGAACAATATTAGATATTTGTCTGCATCTTGAAAAGGAAAGAGGAGCCAGTAGAGAAGTTATGTACTTGGGAAACTTACAGGGGAAGAGAATGGCAAGAATGTAATTAAGAACATCGGGGTGTTGATAAGAGAGGGGGGCATCCCTCATACTTGACCACCTTAATAGATTAAACAATATCAGTATGTAGGTGGTCCTGGCTGTCCTCTTTCTTATATTTGTCAGTTTTACACTGGTGGCATGTCATTGGAGTTATTGACATAAATCCAGTGAAATGGCATGATCCATGGAAATATTGGGTCCAATGTAATGTCACAAGTGTTAAAATTTGTATAAATCTCCCAAGTATCAAGAGTGTAGCTTAAATCTTCTGCTATTTAAAGTTTCCATCTAGAGCTCCAGTACCATGATTACACCACCACACAGGGCTAAATCTACAAAGGACGCTTAGATTCAGCATTACAATTCTAACTTTTAGGCACTTTGATGCCTAATGGAATCCACAGTCTTGAAGTGGGGTGCCTAAGTTAGCCAATGAGAAATGCCAAGAAGAGGGGTGAGTCGTAACTCTTGCCCTTCAAAGGGACTTAAGTATCTAACTCTAGACCAGAAACAGATGCCAACCTCTACTCAGGATTCATAGCTGTGAGCCCCCTTCTCCTGGAATCAGGTTCCTGAATACTTTCTTGCAAAAGTAAGTAGGTGGAGGAAGGGGTGCACTTTTTATTATTTTAGTCCCACTGTTAGAGCACTACCCAGATGTGGAGATCAAGAGTCTAGTCTCTTCTCTCCCACTCCAGTATAAAGAAGGAATTTGAACTTGGGTTTCCCCATTGCTGACAGTGTGTCCTCAAGCCACTAGACTCTGAAGTATGTTGGAGTAGCTCTCTGTCTCCCCTGTTCAAGCAGTTTTACTGTGTATCAATACTTATATTTGTGTCAGGCAAAAGCCAGCATGAGAATGACCCTATAACCCAGTGATTAGGGCACCCAAGAGGTGGGAAATCCAAGTTCCAGCCTTGCTGTTACCATGAACTATTAATCATTCATGCACAATGGAATGGCTTCAATAAGAGAGTGATCGCAGCCAGCCTCTAGAGCACCCTCTAGCCCAGTAGTTAAGACACCTGCCTAGGAGTGGGGCAACCCAAGTTCAATTTGCAGAAGGGGGAATTAAATCCAGCATTCCCATATCCTAGGCAAGTCTTCTAACCTATGGAGTAAATATTATAATAGAGGCACCAGCAACTGGTGAGATAGAATGTAGGCACCTATATCCCTTTGTGGATCAAGCCCTTGGAGTCTCTGACCAGATTCCCATAGTTCTAGGTGTGAACAGACAGTAAGCCTAGATCCAGATGCTATGAAGTAGTAATGGTTACTGTGGTTTTAACAGACAGACATCTTACAGGATGTGATATCTGCAACTGGAACATCACACAGATTATATTTGTTTGGTGTATTATTGTTCAGAAAGCACACTGTCTCGTTAGGTAACTGGATACTAATTTCCTTGTCAGACTCTGGCTATGTGCCCTCTGTCAGCATCTGTTTGGGACAATGTTGTCCCACATTCTGACTCATGTCCTCAATTCCAAAACTCCATCTGTCATTAGACATTACAGAAAGTCTTCCATAACATCAACTGGCTCAAGCATCTTAATGAAAAGAGTGCATGATGCATTCCATGTATTTGTTGATAAATAGCCAAGTCATAATATAAATCTCTGAGCTGGCAAGGAAGCAGTTAAACTTATGTTATATAACATAACTTGGGGCTTCTGCTTTCCAAACGGAACCCATTAAAGTCTTTGATTTCTTTAAGGGAATGACAGTGTTGTTCTTTGTATCAGAATATGAGCCATTTTCTCCCAGTGGCAAGTGCTTTGAAATGTATTAATGGCAGAATGAAAAGACGCTTCATCTTCCTGTTTCAGGATGGATACAAATGGAAATATGGTGGTGGTAACTGAGTAAAATAAAAATATATTGTAAAAATGTAACTGGCAACAGAGATCAGATTGGGATAGTCTATAGAATTCCAAGCAAAAGAGCAATGACAGGAAGTATGGTTTGATGAGTGAGACACTGGACAGGGCCTCAGGAGATCTGGATAAGTTTCTTGTTCTGCGACAAAGCAAGTACATCTGTTTGTGCCTCAGTTTCCCATATGTAAAACAGGGACATTAAATACTTCTGCTGACTGATTTGTCTATTTAGATTGTGAGCTCCTTTGTTGCATGGCTGTAGAATGTGTGGCACAGCAAGTCTCAGTTAAGCATTACTTTGATAAAATATTAATGCAACAGAGGTAAATGTAGCCTGATGCTATTGTATCAGGTGTGGGTCATGGTTGTAAGTGGTAGAGATAGGGGAAAAAAGAAGCTGAACATATCAGGAAATTAAGTAATATCTCTAGTAATATCTCATATGCTGTCTCATGACAACAGTAAAACTCTTTCTATAGTAATTGTTCTTGGAATAGTAAGGTTTGTACCATGCCTTCTTTCTCAGTTTACTTAAGCATAGTTACTTTTTAGACATATGGTGCTTGTGTCTATATCCATGCAAAATAACTCATATGCTGATCGAAGAAACTGCAAGGATGCTGTACTGATAACACTGCATTGCATTGACAATGCAAAGATACTGTATAGCAACAATACAGTAGCTTTTATTTTGTCTAGATGGTTGAATTTAAAATAGTCACATTAGTGACATTCAATTATATTATTTCTAGAGAGATAATGGAGCTGGAAAGATTTTTCTCGCCAAATTAACTCTTAAAGAAGGCAGGAAGTTTCAGTACATCTGTTTTTTCTGTAATAGCATATTACTTTCTAAACAGACTAATATATTTTTCATTCTTTACACAGAGAGTATCAAAACAAAGATAAAGTATCAAAACTCAGTGAATCATTAATATGAGGTAGCCTGTTACAGATGTCAGTGTAAAAACAGGCCACATTCTCTCTGAAAGTATCTAGGAAGTTTGTTACACACAAAATTAAATGTCTATATGTAGCCTCATGGCTAGTTACAATTTCACATATTAAACTACAGGCAGTCCCCGGGTTACATGGATCCGACTTACATCGGATCCCTACTTACAAACGGGGTGAGGCAACCCCGCACTAGCTGCTTCCCCCCAGCAGACCAGGGAGACGCGAAGCTAGCGCCCCCCCGCAGCAAACCAAGGAGACGCAGAGCAGCTTTTCTCAGCAGACACCTCAGCTTGAGAATAAAGGACTGAGGGAAGTGAGGTGTGGGAGAATAAAACTGAGCTCTGGAGAAATGCTTGGCTAGAGTTTCCCTACAATATGTACCAGTTCCGACTTACATACAGATTCAACTTAAGAACAAACCTACAGTCCCTATCTTGTACGTAACCCGGGGACTGCCTGTACTTAAATTTTCATCCTGAAATCCTGCTCTCTGCAAATATATAACTGCTCTTATGCAAAATTAGTGAGAATAATCCTTTAAGGTACAAACTTTATACGGGTGAGTGATCCTAAATTCACACATAGAATGAAATGTTTGATTAAGTGTGAAGGATAAATTAAACTAGATCCCAAATCTTCAGTGACTGCATGGATGCAGCCAACTAGTTTCTGTGGCAAGCAGACAAGTAGCAGATCTTGAGTGCCCTCTTGTGCTCTGTTTCATCTCATAACATTTGTCTAATCAAAGAGAAGAAACATGACAATGATGGAATAAGATTTCTAAGTTTGTTAAATACTTGCAAGCCTTTAACATTTTAAATTAATCTTAAAATATGTCGTGTTCACATAAAGGCAGGCACTGTTATTCCCCATTTGGAAAACAACTCCTGGATGGGGGTAATGAAGATTTGTGATCAGAGTTACATATTCTGATCATGGGGTGCAGAATGTAATTGAATAAATAGGATTCAGTTAAGCTGTATGTGTACTGTAGTTAAATATTACACACATATACACAAATAAAACAACATATACATGCTTCAGATTCCCAATTTTTGACCTTTTTTTAAAAATCAGTTAAGGATTTGATTTGGCGCCAGTATGAATATTGCCTGAATATGAATACTTGTTTATATTACAAAAGAAAATCCTACCATTATCACAGTGACAGGTATTTGTGCAGGGGAAATCACACCATAGGCTATGTCTAGACTGCAAGCCTCTTTTGAAAGAGGCTCTTTCGAAAGATACTTTCGAAAGAGCCTCTTTCGAAAGAGAGCGTCTAGACTGCACGTTGAACTTTCGAAAAAGCGGCTTGCTTTTTCGAAAGAAAGCACCCAGTGAGTCTGGATGCTCTCTTTCGAAGAAGCCCTATTTACATTGAAGAACGCCTTCTTTCGAAAGAGGAACTTTCGAAAGAAGGCGTTCTTCCTCGTGAAATGAGGTTTACTGCCATCGAAAGAAAAGCCACGTTCTTTCGATTTAATTTCGAAAGAACGCGGCTTGAGTCTGGATGCAGGGGAAGTTTTTTCGGAAAAAGGCTACTTTTCCCGAAAAAACCCCTGAGTCTGGACACAGCCATAGAGAATACCTGCTGAAGGAAAGTGTACAGTACAGCAGTTCAGTGAACAATCCATATCTTTTAGAGCCATATTTAGCCCATCCTATACCAATTTTCTATTAATATTATGGCTATTCTGGACTTAGGAACATTAAAAGCATGGCACTGCCAGAAATAAGAGTTTATTGTTGGTTGCTAGCCAAAAACAGTAGCTGCTCCACTATATTTCTTATTTTGTGTCACTAATGCTATTCACCATCAACTGATAGACACATCCACTTTAATAAGGGAATACAGCAATTGAGCTAACACAGAGAATTCATTTTGCTTTAAACAGTACCCCAATTTGGTTATTTTCACTCTGTCTTGTTCTTTCCAAACCACAAACCTCATACTAAATACTAGGGCGTGATCCACAAATCCCTACTAATCTGAGTAATCCTGATTCATGACAGCAGTGCCATTGAAATACACATATATCATAATGTGTCATTAGATATGTAAGGCAACAGCACAAGTTGGACCTCATCACTCTGAAACATATAGGCTACGTCTACACTGGCCCCTTTTCCGGAAGGGGCATGTTAATTTCACCTATCGTAGTAGGGAAATCCGCGGGGGATTTAAATATCCCCCGCGGCATTTAAATAAAAATGTCCGCTGCTTTTTTCCGGCTTTTAAAAAAGCCGGAAAAGAGCGTCTACACTGGCCCCGATCCTCCGGAAAAAGCACCCTTTTCCTGAGGCTCTTATTCCTACTTTGAAGGAATAAGAGCCTCCGGAAAAGGGTGCTTTTTCCGGAGGATCGGGGCCAGTGTAGACGCTCTTTTCCGGCTTTTTTAAAAGCCGGAAAAAAGCGGCGGACATTTTTATTTAAATGCCGCGGGGGATATTTAAATCCCCCGCGGATTTCCCTACTACGATAGGTGAAATTAACATGCCCCTTCCGGAAAAGGGGCCAGTGTAGACGAGCCCATATTGTCCACCAGAACACACACATCACATATTAATGATTACTGTTATCCGATAGATCTCAATCAGAAAAAGGACACTATGAGGTAGGCTATTATACAAAGTCCCTGCCCAATTACTGTATTAAGCCAATATCATGCCTATTAAGGTTGCCTGATAGATATTTTCCATTCAAAGACTCTGATTTCAGTTTCTTTGAACTTTGGGCTGAACTTTTCCATACTGGGTATCTGCTTCCAGCTGAAACTCTTTGGAAAATGAAAACCAACACAATTTGGCTATTTTCAAGATTGAGATGAGGAAAAAAAATCTTAGAACATAAGAACAGCCATACTGGGTTGGACAAAAGGTCCATCTAGCCCAGTATCCTCTCTTTCAACAGTGGCCAATGCCAGATGCCCCAGACGGAGTGAACAGAACAGGGAATCTTTTGTCATAGTTGATGGATTTCCATTCCAAACAGCTAAATGTAGTGCCTCTGTGACTAGGTAATCTTTTGTCCAGGTCAAAAAATTCTGACAACCTCTTCTTTCAACAAAAGAACTGAAGTTTACCAGGAGGTAGCCTTTGTGTCAGGAATGTACCTTTTTCTGTCCCCATAGAAATCCACCAACATTTGTCCAAATAAGCCTCAAAATCTCAATCTGCACATCAGTGGAGTAAGTTTCTGATATTTTAGTAGCTAGATCATCCAATAACAATGTCTACATTGATCAGGATTGGCCATGGAATTGCAGCTCTGGGCTGCTGCAGACTATACCAGGTCCATGATGTGGTATAGGTGTGCCTAACGTAGTGAATACAAGCAGAGAGAGGGTAAGTTTAGAAGATAGGATACACAAAGAACAAGTTAAAAATCACTTAGGAAAGTTAGATGTCAGCAAGTCACCAGGTCCTGATGAAATGCATCCCAGGATACTCAAGGAGCTGATAGAGGAGGTATCTGAGCCATTAGCTATGATTTTTGAAAAATCGTGGCAGACAGGGGAGATTCCAGAAGACTGGAAAAGGGCAAATATTGTGCCCATCTATAAAAAGGGGAATAAGAACAACCCAGGAAACTACAGACCGGTCAGTTTAACGTCTGTCCCAGGGAAGATAATGGAGCAGGTAATTAAGGAAATCATATGCAAACACTTGGAAGGTAATAAAGTGATAGGGAATAGCCAGCATGGGTTTGTGAAGAACAAGTCATGCCAAACTAATCTGATAGCTTTCTTTGATAGGATAACAAGCCTTGTGGATAAGGGAGAAGCGGTGGATGTCATATACCTAGACTTTAGTAAGGCATTTGATACGGTCTCGCATGATATTCTTATTGATAAACTAGGCAAATATAACTTAGATAGGGCCACGATAAGGTGGGTGCATAATTGGCTGGATAACCGTAGTCAGAGAGTTGTTGTTAACGGTGCTAAATCCTTCTGGAAAGGGATAACAAGTGGAGTTCCGCAAGGGTCTGTTTTGGGACCCATACTGTTCAATATCTTCATCAATGATGTAGATATTAGGACAGAGAGTACGCTTATTAAGTTTGCAGATGATACCAAACTGGGTGGGGTTGCAACTTCTTTGGAGAATAGGGACATAATTCAAAATGACCTTAACAAGTTAGAGAAATGGTCAGAGGTAAACAGGATGAGGTTTAATAAAGAGAAATGCAAAGTGCTCCACTTAGGAAGGAACAATCAGTTCCATACATACAAGATGGGAAGCGACTGTCTAGGAAGGAGCATGGCGGAAAGGGATCTAGGGGTCATAGTGGACCACAAGTTGAATATGAGTCAACAGTGTGATGCTGTTGCAAAAAAAGCAAATATGATTCTAGGTTGTATCAACAGGTGTGTTGTAAGCAAAACTCGTGAAGTCATTCTGCCGCTCTACTCTGCACTAGTTAGGCCTCAGCTGGAGTACTGTGTCCAGTTCTGGGCACCACATTTCAAGAAAGATGTGGAGAAATTGGAAAGGGTACAGAGAAGAGCGACAAGAATGATTAAAGGTTTAGAGAACATGACCTATGAAGCCAGGCTTCATGAACTGGGCTTCTTTAGTTTGGAAAAAAGAAGATTAAGGGGAGACATGATAGCGGTTTTCAAATATCTAAAAGGGTGTCACAAGGAGGAAGGAGAAAATTTGTTCCTCTTGGTTTCTGAGGACAGGACAAGGAGTAATGGGCTTAAAGTGCAGCAGGGGAGGTTTAGATTGGACATTAGGAAAAAATTCCTAACTGTCAGGGTGGTCAAATATTGGAATAAATTGCCAAGGGAGGTGGTGGAATCTCCCTCTCTGGAGATATTTAAGAACAGGTTAGATAGACATCTGTCAGGGATGGTGTAGACGGAGCTTGGTCCTGCCTTGAGGGTGGGGGGCTGGACTCGATGACCTCTCGAGGTCCCTTCCAGTCCTATTATTCTATGATAGGATATTACACTAAAAACTACAAGCTTTGGAAAGACAGGCTTGCTATGACACCACCTCCATTCTTCATGGGCTCAGGCAGTATGGAAGAAGAAATTGTATGATTCAAATGCAAACTTAACAAGAGCTGGACCAGTGGGACTGGGGGAAGCAGGAGAATTAGATTTGATCAAGGTAGCCTCAGAAAGGAGATGGGTGGGAGAGACTGAGGACTGAGCTGGGACAAGGGGAGAGACTGGGAATGAATGGGCAAAGAAAAAGGAAGTGAGAAGTAGTGGGGAGGGCAGGAGAGACCACTCTGGTAAATAGCTGAGGTGCAGAGGGACAACTGAGATAGAATGACAGACTGAGACAAGGAGTCAGATAGCAGAGACTATGGTGGCAAAAGTAGGGATGGAGAATGTGGGAAAGGGTGGTTAATTGGAGACCAGGTTGAAGAGAAAAGCAAATTGGAAGAGGAGCCAGAAGAGGGAGAACTGGGATTAACTGGGCAAGGAAAATGAGGCTGGCATTGGGACAATGAATCCAGAGAGGTGATACTAGTGCTTTCAGGACACAGAGACAAGGGCCAGAATGAGAAGCCTGAGGAGCAGAGACTGGGACTGGCTAGGTGAGGAAAATGGAACTGGAATGATGAGCCAGGCATGGGGGAGAGAGAGAGAGAGAAATAACTGGTATAAGGGGTCACACTGAGAAACAAGGGGCAGGAGAGTGTGAACACTAGAGCACATTCCCCTCCATAGCCAGCAATGAAATCCAGGCTTCCTAAATCTCATTCTCCCTCTGTTGTCGGCAAGTATCTATGAAATCCGCTGGCAAAATTTGTGTTTATCTTCTTCCAATGCAGGACCACCGTCAGCTATCCTATTAGCACAACTGACAGATCTGTGTGGTAGATCTAAAGATTGCTCTTTTCACCAGTCTATTAGCTCTCACCAGGGATAGGAGACACCCAGGTTCAAAGCCCTTTTCCAAGCAAAAAGGGCAAAACAAAAAATTGCCTGAGCTCTAACAAATATGAAAAGCGTTGTTATCCATGTGTCCCTTTTGCCACATCCCCAAACCAGTCACTTCTAAAAAGCTCTTCTGCCATTTTGTTATACCTATCTGGCTCCTGAATTAAAAGGGATGGCTTTGTTTGTAATTTCTCTCTTGCTTACCATTTTTAAATGGTAAAAATACTCCTCTGAAATCTGCAGTGCCTAAATTAGGAAAGAAAATTTATTAAAAAAAAACAATTAACAGTGGGTTAGATTGTATCTTTGCCATCTCTGTCAAGTGACTCACATCACAGGTAGCAGCTCTGCACCAAATGCAGACTTTGGGGGACAACTGCAGAAAGCAACTAGCCAGAAATTCCAGCTGTTAGGCCTAAAAGCAGGCAGAACCGGAGACTGTTTTTGGACTTCATCTGCCATGCGCTGATTGGCTATTTCTTCCGTCCTTCACCATTCCTTGCAGTCTCTCCACTTCAGCACTCCTCATACCTGCCTCCTTGCCCTCTGCCGCCCCCACCTCGTCCTGTTTAGCTAAACCCCTCCTAAGTAAACCCACCCCAGAAATAACTATGGAATTAACATATTTGCCATCATTACATTGTTCATGCTAGTTGTGTTATACCCGTTCCCCCACCCTACTTATTTGGGTATATATTGTCTGTTTCCTTGGATTCCCCTTACATTGTACTTGAATTGCAAACTCTTTGGAGCTGGGACTTTTGATTTGTGACTGGATAGTGCCTAGCACAACAAGGTCCAGGCCCACAACTACAGCTCTTGTCCAAACTACATTCCTCTTTCGAAAGAAATATAAATGAAGACGATCGAAAATTCAAATGAAGCATGGATTTACAGTCTTGCACTTCATTTGCATAATCACGTGAGAACACTTTTTTGAAAAAGGGTTTTTTGAAAAAGGGTTTTTCAAAAAAGAAACCACAGTCTAGACGGGGGTTTTTTGGGGGGGGGGAGGAGGGAAGAGGAAAGAATCTGTACACCTTATTTTTTCAGGAGTACGGGTTCTTTCGAACGAGAGTTGTTGTTTTTTTTCCCCCCAAAAAGAACCCTGTCTAGACTGTGGGTTTTTTTCAAAAACCCCTCTTTTGAAAAAGCACTCTCATGCAATTATGCACATGAAGCGCGAGATTTGTAAATCCACACTTCATTTGAATTTTCAATTGGCTTCATTTATATTTCTCTTTCGAAAGAGGAATGTAGTTTAGATGTGTCCTCATACAGATACACACATAACAGTAACCTGAGAAATAACAGAACAGAACCTTAACATGTAAAAAGGTTCTTTAAGTGTAATTTGTAGAGCAGGGAGGAAGTGTCTTTTAGGGAAGGAACTGGACTGGAATTGGGGCATCCTGGTTCAGTTCCCAGCATTACCATTTGGCCTTGGGTAAGTCACTTAATTTTGTGGAACTAATTCTAGAGTAAGGTGCCACTCAACGTGAGCAATGAGGGTGGCTGCTGGCACTAAACCATCTGTAGTCCGCATTACTTTTTAATTAGCTACACCTACTTTCATCTGTTAGAGCAGAGTTATAATATATTCTATCCCCTTCATTCAAAACCATTATGTCTCCTTCACCTTTTTACACTTGTGCAGATTAAGTTCACCTTTTAAATTAGAATTTCCATTAGTCACTTTCTAGCATTATCAAACCACCCTAAAATTGTCATTTGGACCTAGCAGTAAAGTCTGAAAAAATGTATGTAAAATGAACCAAAGAAAGAGAAACTGCTATTTTTAGACATTTCGGCTGTGTCTACACTGGGCCACTTATTCCGGAAAATCAGCCGCTTTTCCGGAATAAGCTGCGAGCTGTCTACACTGGCCCTTGAATTTCCGGAAAAGCAACGATGCTCTACTGTACAAAATCAGCCGCTATTCCGGAAAAACTATTCTGCTCCTGCTTGGGCATAAGTCCTTATTCCGGAACACTGTTCCGGAAAAGGGCCAGTGTAGACAGCCCAGTAGTCTTTTCCGGAAAAAAGCCCCGATCGCGAAAATGGCGATCAGGGCTCTTTTCCGGAAAAGCACATCTACATTGGCCACAGACGCTTTTCCAGAAAAAGGGCTTTTCCGGAAAAGTAGCCTGCCAATGTAGATGCTCCTTTTCCGGAAAAACTGAAAACGGAATAGTATTCTGTTTTAAGCAGTTCCGGAAATTCATGCCAGTGTAGACACAGCCTTCAGGTTTTTTACAGAAAAAAAGCAAGCACAGAGACACACAATATTTAGCTTTTTCCAAAATAGGGGTCTTCTCCACCCCACCCCAGACCTGTATTAAAGCCAGTTTTACCAGCAGATGAAGAGTCTGATCAAGTAATGTATCAAGTGCTCTTAACACCCACTTGAAACCTATGGAAACCAATGGTGCTTAGCAGTGTTGCATGACAGCCCTAAAACAGGAGATCCCTAGTAACTATGGGGTCACTTGAGTGATGTTCAAATGCGCAGTGGGAAGCCAGCAATTCTCTCTCATCTAAACAGCTGTGCTAAACTATCTGGAAGCCATGCAGGTGGTGAGCAAAAGATGGTATTCAGTAGTTCACAAATAGCTAAGACATGTTAGCATTTTCCTTTGTTCAATTCATCGCAAATATTTGCATCAAAAGATATTTACTAAGCTGTCCCATGAGTCAAAGAGCAAGCTCTGAGCACTCTGGCTTCTTTATTGTTGCTAGGGAAACTGCACCTACCTGAACCATGTATTTAGCCTTTAAGAAGACTAGGCTACAGTAAGGCTCTGTAATAGAAAAATTACATTTTTCACTTTTCTTTCTAAGTAGAAAATATACTGTTAACACACCTAAAATATGTTTTTAAAGCTTTATATGGCAAAGTAGCCACCATGGCAAAAGCGCAGCTAACTGTACTATAAAGTCTGAATTCAGATATAGGGTATCGTTTAAATTAAGTCTTATCAAATATTTACCTTTTTCAGGAAGACAACTACTTTCCCTCTGGAGAAGAGGGGAACCAATGACCATATGGGGAAGTCAATAACAATCCCAGTATGGTTCCTGATCCCTTTCTGGAACAGCACAGTTTACTCAAGATAATTGCAAAAGTTCTAGAAGAGAGAGCTTCTTGGCTGCAACATAAATATAAAACCAAATCCAACTGATATGTATTGCAGTTTCAGAATTCAAAGTGTAGCATGTATCGAAGAAATGAACAAATGACTTAAACACTCAGGATTAATTTATCAGATGCTTAGAAGGCATTAAGTGACTCCAATAATAAAAAATACAACTACAAGATATGGCATGAAAGCAGCAAAGTGTCCAGGTAGGAAAAAAACAAAACACAGGACTAAATTTCACAGGCCTCACTCGGCTATGCAGGCAAGTAAGGAGGCATAAGAACTCATTTGATTACTTACTTGGTACTCCAAAGTGTAAGCAAAGTAGAGGGAAGTGTGTGAAGGAGACTAGGGCTGCCCTGATTTATCAGCCAGAGTAGTGGGCCAGGCACAGAGAGGATTTATTTGCATTGCACCTGGGAATGAGCCTTCCTGCTCAGGTAGAGAGACCAAAAAAGCTGCAGTGTTGATGCAGCAGCAGAGGCTCAGGCTAGGTGAGCTCAGACCCACCTGACCCCCTGAGTTTAGGTACTAGTGCAACTGTATTTGCCCCCCACCTTCCTTGTGCATGTGCATTATGATAGAATCTTTAGAACACATACTATTTTTCCCCAGGAGCCCAGCCTCATTTACTGCACAGAACAGACAGAGCTCATTTAATGAGCAGCTGTTCAATATTCTGTTTCTTTGTTATTGCTCAGTGTGTGACCCCAGGCCTTATTTATTTGCACACTATTCAAACCTTGCTCTAAAGATGGAGCTTTTCATTTCCTTCTGGGTTTTTCTATTGTGCTCATCACCATAGTATCTGAATGCTTCACAAACAATTAATTTTCATGACTCCCCATATGGCGTAGGGCATTATCCCCATTTTACAGATAAGGAACTGAGGCACAGAGATTAAGATGAGAAAGGTATCTGCTAACCTTGGATTCCCAATTAAGACACCTACAGCCTGGATTTTTCAGAGTATTTAGCTTATACAACACATTTTGTTCAAGGCACAGCTTCCGTTCACTTTAGCTATAGATGTGAGAGCTCAGTACTTCTGCAAATCAGACAAGATGTTTCAAGCTGGGTGCTCGGAAAATAAGGGCACAGTTAGTGGTCACTTGTGAAAAGTTTGCTTTCAGTGACTTGGCTGGCATGACAACAGAACCCCTGTGACAGAGGCAGGGATTCTCCAGCATTCCCCTGCCTTAACCATGAGGCTGCCTTTTCTCTCCTCCTGTAATCCCCAGCTTCATTCATCACACACCAGCCAACCTCCATAATAAAGAAGGCCTCCTTCATTGCACAGCCTTGATTCATTCCCAGAGCAGGTTCATTCAGTGCACTAAATGAGGCAGGGGTCCTATGTTAAAAATAGCATGTGATTACATAAAGACTACACTATAATGTACAAGGAACTAAATCATTTCCTAAACTATTCTTGGAAGTGGCTGAACCATTTCTGGTGAAGCTCTCCAAAAAATGTAGCCTGCAGCAAACACCCTGCATACAAATTGTTAACTGAACAATTACAGTTTGGCAAAATTGTAAGTACTCAAAACAGGGTTTAATGGGACAAGCTGGGAAAACTTAATTACAGGCAGTACTATCAGCTTTACCCCTAATCTTTCTGTATTTTTCTTTATAGTCTTCTGCATATCCATTCTCTTACATATTGCCTTATTAAAAAGCACATTGAACTCATGTTTCAAGTAGCTACATTTTTAAAAACAAGCATTCCAAACCCAGAATAAATAGAGGATGGCTTCTTCCTTGTTAAAAAATATGGTTTAAAAAATCAACTGACCAGAGTGAAATTATGTTTTGTTGTTTTAGATGGATACACCACTGATGATATTGAATTTTACTGGAATGGAGGGGAATCTGCAGTAACAGGAGTTAATAATATTGAGCTCCCACAGTTCTCAATTGTGGATTACAAAATGGTATCAAAAAAAGTAGAATTTACAACAGGTGAGCACTGAGCATCACAAAAACTGCACCTGACACAGAAATGGAAAACATTGAATGGAGTTTTCATAATGTCACTTTCGTCCTTCTTTCAGGGGCATATCCTCGATTATCACTTAGCTTTCGGCTTAAACGAAATATTGGTTACTTCATTTTGCAAACCTACATGCCCTCCACGCTGATCACAATTCTATCGTGGGTATCTTTTTGGATCAACTATGATGCCTCTGCTGCAAGAGTTGCCCTAGGTAATTTATTTTCAAAGCTATTAAAGTGGCTTGAGTACTGATTTGTAGAAGTCAGTATGGCCCCATTGAGTTCAATGGGACTATCTTGCTTCACAGTGATTGAAAACTTGACCTTGTGTTTCACCTATATGCCAGCTCATATGGTGATACCATGCTACCTGCTACAATTTTATCTGAGCAATCAGAAGAGATCCTCAACATCTTACCATAGTTTATAAGGACTATCTGTGGTTTAAGCTTATATTTTTTTCAAAGGCTAACTGCAGTAAATCGTGTTGTTCCTAGTCTCATTTAATTGGAGCTCATTATGAATGAATGAATCCAGAGCTATTCATTAGCTATATTAATGGCCTGTGATTAGAACAAAATAGAAAATGGTTTCATTCTCACAGACCAAACTAAAAATTTAATCACATTGTGGTTGATAAATTACAAAACCATGAGCTGGAAAAGTTTAATCTCATAGAATAAAATAATCCCTTTGAAGATTAATTAAGGGTACATTTACACAGCAATGTTCTTTTGAGATACCAGAGTATCCCAAAATAGCTATCCTACGTCTTCACAGCAAGTACATTATTTTGGGCTCACTATTCCGACGTCCCTGTAAACCTCATTCTACGAGGAATAATGGATGTTTCGGAATAGCGCTTTATTTCAAAATTTAGCGCTGTGTAGACAGCATCAAATGATGAAATCAACTATTTTGAAATAGCGTCAAAATAAGATATGCGAATTTGCGTAGCTCAAATGCATATCTTATTTTGAATCATGGTGTAGTGTAGACACATCCTAAGAGTGCTCTTATGATGGAACCTACCTACACCAATGCCCACCATGCCATTTTGGAACCTCCATTTATCCCCTCAACTCTCTACCTTAGTCAAAATTACTCCTATTAACTTCCCTCTAGCTAGGATACTTACTCTGACTTGAAGAACACTGGTTAATTTAGTTCCATTATATGGATCAGGCAGGATGGCTACTTTAAGAATCAAGTTAGCAGCATTCTCTCATCTGTCTTCTCCATAACATCCCTGGTTCTGTAGTCACTACATCAGCCAGCACTGAAATGTGCCTTTGTAAACCACATTTCCTTTGGAAAAGGTCTTAAGTGCCCCCTGCCTCCCTGCAAAAAACAGGGAAATCTACAAATGAAACTGGAGAAGAATAGAGTGGTCAGGTAATGAACTGTCCCTACCCCCATGGAAAATGTAAGGTGGTTAGCCACTGAGGCCTGCAAAAATTGCAATTTAATATGTCACTTAATGAAGGCATCTGCTCTTTCAAATTTCCCACTTTCCACTTCACTAGCTCCCTTCACAACCAGTTCATGTATATAAACCTAATATGTTGCCTGATAGACTGTCCTGATGCCAGTAATATTTTTTGCTAGCTGACAAATGCATGCCCTTAATGGTTAGGAATCTCTGATGAAATAAATAAGCCAGCTATGTCATAACCCTGTTGGCTACGTCTAGACTGGCATGATTTTCCACAAATGCTTTTAACGGAAAAGTTTTTCCATTAAAAGCATTGTGGAAAAGAGTGTCTAGATTGGCATTATAAAGCACTTTTTGCAGAAAAGCGTCCATGCCACTCTAGACGCGGTTTTGCGCAAAAAAGCCCCGATCGCCATTTTCGCCATCGGGGCTTTTTTGCACAAAACAATACCGCGTTGTCTACACTGGCCCTTTTGCGCAAAAGTATTTGCACAAGAGGGCTTTTGCCCGAACGGGAGCAGCATAGTATTTCTGCAAGAAGCACTGACAATCTTACATGAGATCATCAGTGTTCTTGCAGAAATTCAAGCGGCCAGTGTAGACAGCTGGCAAGTTTTTCTGCAAAAGCACCTGCTTTTGCGGAAAAACTTGCCAGTCTAGATGCAGCCAATGTGTTTGAGCGATGATTCAGCTTTTATGCCTTCAGTGTGATGAAAAACATTTCAGAGTTTCCTTGCCAACTTTTTTTTTTTTTACTTCACAGGAATCACAACTGTGCTGACCATGACCACAATCAGCACTCACCTCAGGGAGACACTGCCAAAGATTCCCTATGTAAAGGCAATAGATATTTACCTGATGGGGTGCTTTGTGTTTGTATTTCTGGCCTTGCTGGAATATGCCTTTGTAAACTACATATTCTTTGGAAAAGGCCCTCACCGTCAAAAAAAGGCAGCTGAGAAAGCTATTGATGAGAAGGGCAAACCAGAGATGAATAAAGTCCAGGTAATTGATTCAAGCTAATATTTCATGTATTTGTATTGCTAATAAGGCAATGTGCCCATAAGAGAAAGCATTAACAAAAAATTTCCAAATAACTTAGTATATAATTATCATTTGTCCTGTCTTCAACTGAAATATGGTGCCACATTGCCCCTCAGTACCAATGAACTTGTCATCCTCATTGTACTACTTGACCAGGAAATATATTTACCTACATTCACCTGTTGTCCAAAACCATAGAGAGTGACCTATTATGCTACATGACAACACAGTGCAAGATGTTGCCACCCACCATGTACTCTACAAAGTTACCCCTACACTGTTAAGGGCATCTGCCACCCCTTTACGGATTGCTGGCTGGAGATGCTGCCCATACCTATGCTGCTTTCAGATGAGATGGGGAAACAATAAGTTAACAGGGGCCAGCTTCAAACACTCACCTCTGCTCAAACCTCCCAAAGCTATTCTGAGCCAGGTGGAAGGTGGACAGTGAGGGTCCATGTAGAAAACAGAGAAACACCACTTCTCCAGCATCAGCCCTGGCTGTGAGGACCTGGTACATGAGCAGATAACACTATAGATGGTCTATGGAATGAAGGTAAGTTTCATTTTTTTCCTACAGATTTGGTGATATAAGTTACATATTGCAGAGGTTCACTGAAACCTGTTTAAAATTTTCACTTTGATCATAAACTAGCAGAGATATTACAAAAAATAAGTGTGTTTGACGATTCCTTAATTGATCAATTGTCTTCTGCACACTCTAAAAATATGCCTGTGACACACAAGCATTTAAATTAATTGTTGAAGAGTTCCATAGATTCATTATTTTATTGTTGTATTGGTGACTGTTGACATACAACAAGAATAATCCTGAGTGTCCTTTTGACCTGTGGTATGGAAAATACAGATGTTCTAAGGGGGACTTTGTTTTTCAGCTTTACACAGGAAAAATACGTGATCAGAGCTGCAGATGGGAAGCTGAAGTAGCTCATCTGATCCCTAATCTGCAGAACTTCCCCATCTCTTTCATATTTCAGCGATGCCCTAATGGTTGGTACCAAAACACCGGAAGCTGATTTTGGAGGATAAGAAAGAGCATCAGTAAGTATTGTGCAATCACAAGATGTGACTTCTTCTGCCATATTGACCCATGGCATATATCCGTGTTAGTTGTTTACAGTGGTGATTGTTTACACGTAACAGTTTTTTTTCCTCCTTTTCTTCAGGTTACTTCTACCTGAGATGTGGCCAACATAAGGAGGATGAATTTCTCCCTATGGCAGATACTATGCCATTAGATATACTGAGACACATGCAATGAACTGATTATGAAATTGAACCAACACATGGAAGACAAACTGGATGCAGATAATGACCTAGTAATGTTCCACATATGGTGTTTTTTCTTCCACAACCTTACAGAGGAGGAATCCAGGACCATCATAGCCATATTTAAATGTACCATTTAAAAATTTGTTTTATTTAAATATTTGTATACATGATGGAATTTTTTCTTCATTACAAATAAGCTCTCTCTGTTCTTGGTTCTATTTTTGATTATAAAATATTTTAAAAGTTCTTTATCTCTCCCTGTCTTCTTATTGTCTTTTCATGAAGAGCTAGTTATAGCTTTGATATCTGGGGGAAAAGGTGTAACCCATGTGTAGGGTACCCATACACAAGTGTACATTTCTATTTGTACATGAATAATTGTTTAAAAAACTTCTAATGATGTCTTCTCTTTGAAGACGTGGTCATATTCTAATAATCACAGACACAGAAGACCCATGCCTGGCCTTGGTCAGCCAGCTTGGGCTGCAGGTTTGTAGAACTGCTATGAAGACCTCGGGGCTTGGGCTGGAGCATGGGCTCTAAAACTCCATGAGTGAGGAGGGTCCCAGAGCCTGAATATCTACACAGCAATGTTATCGCTCTACAAGCCTGCATCAGCTGACCCATGCCAGCTACAGCCATGTTCCTGGTCTTATCACAGTGTAGGGGTAGACTGCAACACCTTTACATATTGATTATAATGTGACTGCTTTTGTGCATAACTACACATCATTATGAGTGAGAGGCTCAAAAATCTAAACTTTTGTCTCCTAAGTCAAAGGAAAAATTATGTCCTTCAGGCATTTATATGAAATGGATTAATTTCATTCACTCTAGACAAAATTGAAAGCTTCTGAGACTAATCGTCTGACAATAAATTTAAATGAGAGAACCATATTAGATTGTTCTTATAGATGTCTGAGTACCTTTTACAGCCATCAGTGGTATATTTTGAATGTGTGCATTACTTGCAGCCAAAACTATTTTGGACTGTCTTTCAGTGCTGTTTAAAAGTCACAAAGCATAATACCGCATTCACAGGGCTCAACAAAGTATTGAATCTGCTCGCCTGTGGCAAGTAGATTTCAGCCGGGCTCCCCGTTTATTTGCAGCATGCGCATGCGCAATGTGGGTCTTGCACATGCGCAGTGCGGGGCTGGCGAGCAGCTTTCGCCGCCGTTCGTCAAGCCCTGCGCATTCAGCATCCTTTAGATGAATGTACTAGCTTGAGTTTCTTCAATCTTTACTGAGCAGAGAGCCCAAGGGATTTCACTGATGAAGATTCATGTATATGTGAGTTAAGTCTTAAGCTGCTTCACTGCAGCTTTCTTACAGGCTTTGTCTACACTGCCAGTTTTTGTGGCAGATAATATGCTAATGAGGGACTCATTAGCATAAGTCATGATATCATTAGCATATTTTCTGCCGTTTCTTTTTGCACGAGGGGTTTTTGCGCAAAAAGAAGCAGTGTAGCCGCTTGCACAAAAAGAAACGGCAGAAAATATGCTAATTATATTGTGAATTATGCTAATGACTTCTCATTAGCATATTTTCTGCTGCAAAAACTGGCAGTGTACATGTAGCCACAGTGAAAACAGAGTGGACTACAGAAATAGAAAATTTAGCAGAGACTAAAAACAATGTGTTTACTATATAGAAATATTCTATTGAAACTACATCCATTTGTTTGAAATGTGAAGGATATTTAAATTTTGATATATTTGTTTAGAAAGGCTAGTTAAGTAACAAGAGATCAGTTAGTCACGTTTTATAATTCTCTTTATATATTATCTAGATCATCTTCAGGTAGCAGCCCAACAATGTAACAGTACATTTCCATAGCCACTGTCATCTAACAAAAGTTAATTTAAATTCAAATAGTCACTGAATAGAGGATTATTAGCCCCATTTTATTAACTAAGACACCCAGTTTAACCAAGGTAACTACAGGACTTGAATAGCAGTCCTATCCTTTAATCACAAGAACAATCACTCTCCATCTGGATCCCATCCTCCACATGAACAGGCCCAATAAGTCACTGAAGATTTTGCAAAGAAGTTAAATTGCAGGTCTATAGGTATGTGCCAGATGTTGGGACTTCTGCAAATGTCCTTGACCTACTGTAGGAAATTAATCATTTACATTCATTCCTGAAAGGGCAAAATTGTTAAGCAAAATGTCAGCAATCCATCATTCTAAACAGCTTGATTTTCAAACATGACTGATGATTTTGAATATCCTAATGTGAGATGCCTTAAAGACAGGGTGATCAGATGTCCCATTTTTAAAGGGACAGTCCAAAGTTAAGCTCTCCTGCAGGTGCCTCAATATATCTTATAAGTCCCACGTTTTCTATCTGCTGCCAGCTGTATCTCTGCTTGCCAGCTGCCTACATATCAGTAGTAGGTGGGAGAGCTAGTGGCTGAGAGCCCTGCAGCCAGGCTTGAGCCCAGTAGTGGGGCTGCCATGTTGCAGGGAAGCCAGGAGCCCAGCAGCAGGCTGCCGCCTGGTGGAAACACTGTCTGAGGGGGAAGGGGGCAAAGCCAGGAGAAGCTGAGCTGCCCAGCAGCCCCGCTAAAGCACAGTGGGAACCCAACTGCTGGGCTGGGAAACTGGGAGTGGAGCTGACACCAGGTGGCCCAGCAAACAGCCGGTCAGCCTCACTGCTGCCTGGCAGAGCTGCCCAGCAAGGCTGGGAGGCAATGGAGCTGCCCCACGGGGCTGGAGTCCAGCAGCAGAGATGCCGCACAGTGGCACAACCAATTCAAGCAGTGGCTGCTCTGTGGAGCAGGGAGCCCAGCAGCGAGGTTGATCAGTGGTGGGGCTGCCACAGTGGGGCAAGGAGCCATGTGCCTGGAGAGGTTGGTGGCAGGACCTGGCTGGGAGATCCAGTGGTCAGGGATGGAGGAGAAATGATCTTCCCTGGTCTGGCAAAATCCCTCATCTGGGAACCATCTATCCCAAGGGTGCTGGACATGGGAGGTCCAACCTGTACAAGCTTTTGAGCTACACAGAGCTCTTCTTCAGGTCTGGGGAAGAAAGCAGAGAGTGTCTGAGCTAAGACCCGTTTAAATGAAAGATTACCTCATGTACCTTGTCTCTCTGTAGTTAGGGCTTTCAGTTCCACAAATGAGTCTCTTTTGGGGATTTCTTTTGGTGGTCGCCTATTTTTTCAAAATTCTTGTTATAGCTCAGTAATTAAACCTCTGCTATTATTATGGAATTTTTAAAAAAATAGTATTTTGATCTGAAGTTTAGTAGTCATTTCAGAGTGTACTAAAGATACAGGAGTCAAATCCTCTGCAGACCTAGTTCCATATCATTCAATCAGGGAAGGTGTATTAAAACATTTTTGCTTCTTTTTGGGATATTTTTCTTACAGATCATCATAAACACTTACCTATGAATTGTAAAACCTATACTTCTAAGACGGTGAATTACTTTGCTGATTTATTCAAATCGGCAAGCTTAAAATGGTTTAAAAACTCATTTAAAATGTAACAGGATCATTTACAACACTTAAATTAAAGCAGCAATTCATAAGCCACTTGGCTTGCAGTAAATTTTGAGTGTATATGAGCTTACAAGGAGCACCCTGATGAATCCATTTAAGTTGTGAACACATGTTATTTGTCTTTATAAGGAGAAGCTATAATAGAGTAACTTGATGATGCTTGCACTCCTGTTGCAACAGATTCCATATTACACGACTCAGAAGCCCGTAATTTACACATAGGATTAAATAGTAACTAACAGCTATGAGATATATTTAGCTTCTTCACAAGCCTTGTGAGACTTTATTTCCCAGTTTAATACACATTAACATTTTTCTTCCCTCCAAAATCTTTATTGTGGCCAATTCTCAGTCAGACTATAGGCTTCTCTGGACAGGGACTTTATCTTCATTTTTTATTGTCTTGCATAGGTTTTAGTGTAATCAATTTGAGAACAACACTTCCCTGTATCTTCTCTCACTCAAATGAGGCAGATCACCTTCCTCAGTGTCTGGCTGAGCCTGGGGCATGAATGACAAACAGTTGCACGTTGTTCAGTCCAGATCAAACAGAAGTTATGGAGGGCTCATGGAAGGAAGTGAAGACAGGGTAAAGGTTGTACCTCCCCTTTTATTGAGGGCAGTTGTCCACCACTTATCACATGTCCTCACAACTTCATACTCAATTAAATTTCCATTTATGGTTGAATGACCAGCAATCAAGACAGGCTTTCATCATTTGCATCAAACCAGGAAGTTCCAACGTATGATAGTTTAAGCATACCTTGCTAATGTGTCACCTGAAGGCTAGATTTCTGCAATGTCCTCAGCTGGCAGCTATTTCTGAAACCTACTCAAAAGCTAAAGTTGAAGCAGAAAGAGACAGCCTGGTTGTTAAGCGGGCTACATCCTGGGTGCTCCATGATCCGGATTAGCTTTTTGTGGATTTCCAGGTAGAGTTTAAATGTTGGCTTTGGCTTACAGGAATGAAACCCTAGATGTCCTAGACAGGGCCAGACCGAGCCATTCCAGCGCCCCCGGGCAGACAGGGAGGGCGCATGCGTGGCCATGGCCCCTGCCCAGCGCATAGGGGATGGCGCGTGGAGCTGGTGATGGCAGGATGCACGTGCCTGGCCCAGCCCAGCCCAGCTACCACCTCTGGCGCGCAGCCCGGGGCCACCCGGGGCAGGCTGAGCCTGGCCATGAAGGGCCTCGTGGCCCCGGGGGGAAGGGCAGTACTGGTCCCCACCCCGGGCAGCCGCTGCAACGTGGCCGCTGGGAGCTGCTGCAGCCCGCAATCTGGGAGCTGGGCGCGGGCGCCCTGATGGCAGCTATAAGGGGTGCTGCACGCCCTTTACAGTTGCCATCAGTCGCCCCTCATATGTTGGCAGCTGCCCAGCTAGCCCATGCCTTAATCCGGCCCTGGTCCTAGAACCTGTTTGAGAGACTACATCACTCTCCATGCTATACTGCTGCAGTTAGCGATGATTCTGAAGCAGAAGAGCTGATGATTAAAAACAGAGAGAGCTAGTGGCAGATCATTCTCTATGCAACCAAACTTGAACTTCTCTTATTAACTTGGTCTGATACAGCCAGAACGTGTTTCCCTTCAGTGGAAAACCCATCATTTTTATGGAGGATTCTCAGAAGAAGTTGTCACAGGAGTAATTGTTATGGAGAATAAGGCATTATTCTCTTCCTTCCAATAAATAACTGTTAATTGTAATTAGAGCTTCTTACTGATATTTAAAGAACAGGCTAAATATTACTTCTCACTTGGAAAAAATATATAAAAGATAAATATTTTAAATATCTACCTAAGGAGGTATTTAAGCGAGACAAATTAACAGCATTGTGGTCTGTAGAATCATATCATCCTTCCTTTCCCCGCATATGATTATTATATGGTCTCTCTTCACAGCTTCAAAATTGGCTTCTAATTATAATTTTTTTTAAAATCACATTTTTAAGACTACTGAATTCATAGACTTCTTGCCTGAACCATCCATACCCTCATCTTTTACATTTATAATGGATTTCTTGAAAGGCATACAGCAGGCCACCCAGCCAGGGAAGGAGGAGAGCGTCTCCTAGGGAACCCCTCCCTTGTCCCATTAGGAGCAGAACCTCGGGCACTTCTTGTTCTAACCTGTGGTGAATAGGTCTAGATGGGGAGACCCCCACACACGGAAAAGAGAGTGGGCCATGTCCCACCTTAGGGACCATTTGTGCCCCACAAAGGACCTGCTCAGCCTGTCTGCAAGGACATTTTGGGAACCTGGGAAATACGAGGCCATCGGGTGGATATCTGCCATGATGCAGAAGTCCCAAGGTGAATCACTTCTAAGCACAGGCAAGAGGAGTGTGCCCCTCCGTGCTTGTTTATATACACCACTACTGTCATGTTGTCTGACAGAATAAGGACAGACTTGCCCCTGAGGAGGGGAAGAAAAACCGCACAGGCTAGTCGGACTGCCCGGAGCTCCCCGATGTTGATATGCAGGGAGATCTTATCCGCAGACCACATACCTTGCATATACAGGACTCCTAGGTGAGCTCCCCAGGTGGTGTCCGATGCGTGTGTGACGAGGCGAGTGGACGGCACTGGTCTGGAGAATGGGACCCCTGTGCAGACCTCCAACCGGTGGGTCCATCAGTCCAACGCGAGGAGGATGGGGGCAGAAACCGTCAGCCCCCTGTCCCATGAGTGAACAACCGGGTTGTGAATTTGTGATAGCCACATCTGTAATGGATGCATGCGCAGTCTGGCATGCTGCACTACATAAGTGCAGGCAGCCATGAGGCCCAGGAAACACATGCAGGTCCGGGCAGTAGTCACTGGAAAGTTCTGGAGCGTCCTGACCATTGTCTCTATTGTGAGGAACCAGGATCTGGGTAGAGAGGCTCTCACCAACTAAGAGTCCAGAGTGGCACCCACAAACTCTATTGTTGGGGTGGGAGTTAGGGTTGATTCGTCCAGATTTAGAAGACGACCTAAGTCTTTGAAGAGGCTGTGGACGATGGTAATGTGGGCTCTCACCTGGCTCTTGGAATCCCCCCTCAGGAGCCAGTCATTGAGGTAGGGGAACATTTGAACTCCCCTTTTCCTGAGGGTGGCGGCCGCCACCGCCATCCATTTGGTGAAAACCCGAGGGGCCATTGAGATGCCAAAGGGGAGGGCCGTAAATTGGTAGTGCTCCGGGCCCACAGTAAAGCAGAGGAACCTCCGGTGGTGGGAGGTGATTGAGATGTGTAAATAAGTGTCTTTTAAGTTGAAGGCAGCATATCAGGGCTAACAAGGAATTTATGGACACTAGTGTCACCATTTTGAATTTTGCTTTGGTGATAAAGGAGTTGAGTGCTCTGAGGTCCAGGATGGGATGGAGGCCCCCTTTTGCTTTTGGGACCAGAAAGTAGCGGGAATAGAACCCCCTGCCCCGAAACTCGGGAGGGAAACACTCTACTGCTCCTACTGTAAGGAGGTGTTGGACCTCCTCTTGGAGCAGAGGCTTGTGAGAGGGGTCCCTGAAAAGGGACCAGGTAAGGGGTTGGGAAGGAGGAGGTGAGTGGAAAGGGATTATATAACCCCTTTCCACTATCTCCAGCACCTATCGGTCCAAAGTAACAGACCGCCAGGCTTGGAGAGAGTGGGATAAATGGTCCATGAAAAT
Source organism: Pelodiscus sinensis (assembly GCF_049634645.1). NCBI lineage: Eukaryota > Metazoa > Chordata > Testudines > Trionychidae > Pelodiscus > Pelodiscus sinensis. Next base: position 88,288,995 of record NC_134715.1, on the reverse strand, counting down.
TAGTGTGGAGACTGGTAAATTGCCATCGGAGGGCCTGTCAAAACCCCTGACGGGGGCCCAAGGGTTTCTTGGGGGGAGTCCTAGTTATTGTCTGGAGCCAGGAGCAGTTGGCGCCCGTTGTTCCTGCCGTTACCGCTCCTGTTCCTATGACGGGAGAAGTTAGGATGCGGGGCCTGGGGAGGCACTCTGGGAACATTCATATTTGAGAAAGTGCACCTCTAGGTAGCAGGGGTGTGCATGCCCAAGGATTTCAGGGTATCCCGGGTATCCTTGAGACCATGGAGCCTCTGGTCAGATTGCTCCGAGAAGAGTGAAGGGCCCTCAAATGGGAGGCCTTGGATGGTGTTTTGGAGCTCCGGGGGAACCCCAGAGCCCTGGAGCCAGGAGCTATAGTGTATGACCACACCTATGGCCATTACCCAGGCAGCAGCATCCACCACGTCAAAAGCCAGCTGGAGTACTGCTCTGGAGATCACCCTCCCCTCTTCATGGAGAGCCTTGAACTCCGAGCAGGAGTCCCTGGAGAGCAGGTCCATGAACTTGTCCATGGATGCCCAGGTCTTATAGGCATAGCGCAACAAGAGGACCTGCTGGTTGGCAATGGATGCCTCCGGACATGTAAACCTTTCTGCCAAGCAGGTCAGTCTTTTTGGCCTCCCTGTTCTTAGGGGTGGCAGCGGGCTAACCTTGCCTTTCCCTCTGGATCATGGCTTGTACCATCAGGGAGCCCAGGGAAGGGTGGGAAAACAGGTGTTCATTGCCCTCTTGGGGAACGAAGTACCTCCTTTCGGCTCACTTATCAGATGGGGGAATAGACGTGGGGGTTTGCCACAAGGCCTTGGAAATTTTGGCCACGGTTTTATTGACTGGGAGAGCCACTCTGGTGGGGGCATCGGAATGCAGGATGTCCACCGCAGGGTCCGAGTCTTCGGACACCTTCTCTGCCTGGACCCCCAAACTTTGGGCTAGGTGGTGGAGAAGGTCCTGGTGGGCCCTAGTGTCCATGGAGGACATGGATGGTGCAGAATCGCTTAGGGCCTTGTCCGCAGAAGAGGACAATGACTCCTTCTGTCCCTATCCCATAGGGACATCCATGTGCACTGGATCTTGCGAGAAGCCCAAGGACAAGGAGAGGGGAGGTTGGCTCACAGGAGCTGTGCTCCCCCCAGGGCCTGAAGACGACTGGCCAGGAGGTAGCAACTGGCCAGAGGTAGGAAACCTGGCTAAGGAGATCGCCGAAGGAGGGGCCCACTTGCATGAAGAGACAGAGCCCAGCCTGGATGGATCTACTCCCTGGCTTTGGTGGTACCCCCAGGGTGTCCAGAATGGCCACTAGCCCGGAGGTTGCGGGGGCTACATTTGCTGAAGCAACAGCACTGGAACTGGCTGTGCTCACTGTTGTTGGTAGAGACGGGGTGGGTTGTGGTGCCAGGAGGGGTGCTGAGAGTGGAAGCGGTGCTGAGAACGGGACCGGGAACTGCTGGAGGACCAGGTGGATTCCACCTCAGAGTTGGATGAGTGCTTCGAGGTGGACAAACCTGGAGCTGACACGGGTGCCAATGAAGCTGCCTCGTGTCTGGCCATGGATTCTGGCTTGCCACGGTGCCCAGGCAGAGGAAGTGACATGGCAGTGTGGGCGTCCCACGTGGGGGTAGGTGCTGGGGGGCCCTGTACCGGTAGCAGTGCTGAACCGTGGTGCCGTGCCAAGTCCAGTGCAGTGTCCAGGGGTGGCACCGAGTGAGGGTGAATTGGTGGCTGGTGCCGCATATGACACTGCCGGTGTCGGGAGGGGTGGGCGGTGGTCTCTATCCTCTTGCACTGGACCCTCAGATGCCCTGGAAGGAGGCCAGTGCTGACCCACCCCATGCTACCTGGAGGGGATCGAAGTCGGAAGAGGTGAGAGGGAAAAGTCAATCAGGACCCTCGCTGCCTCTAAAGCCATCGGCATGGAGGGCTCAGGGAAGTCCTCCAGAGGACTGATTTCCCTGTGTTGGGAGAAAAGTCCGCCCAACCTGGAAGGCCGAGGCTCAGGACTCAGCAGCCCCACATGCCCTACTGGAGGGCACATGGTGGGTGCATGTCTCGACGGGGACCGGCCCCTGTTAGGCCTCCACTTTTTCTGATGTACCGAAGACTAGGACTGGTGCCGGGGTCTCTGTGGTGCCAGAGAGGCACGGTGCGCAGAACTGTCCCGCACCAACGCTGATGTGCTTTGAGAGGCTGGTGCCAGGTCTGATGCCAGTGCCAGCCTGAGAGCTGCCTCCATTAACAGGATCTTGAGGCACAATTCCCTCTCACGCTTGGTACGGGGTTTGAAGGGCTTACAAATCTTGCAGGCTTCTGCGAGGTGAGCCTCCCCAGACACTTTAAGCATGCTGAATGGGGGTCACTACAGGGCATAGGCCTGTGACACTTTTTGTAGGGCTTAAAGCCTTGTGGACTGGGCATGCCCTGCTGCGGGCGCACAGTGTGTCACAGCGGAGAACAAATAAACAAAAAGTAACAAAAGAGTCTTTAACTTAATTCACAGCTACTTAGCTGGGGACTAATTGAAAGGACAGAAACAATGCTGAAGACAACGATCTCTGTGAAGAGCTGAGGGTTGTTCCAAAGACCGTCCCGGCGGTAAGAAGGAACTGAGTGGGTGGAGGGCCAGCAGGGGTATAATATATTGGCCGATATGCCGACGCCACTCCAGGGGGCTTCCTGCTGGCCCAATGGATACTGCTGAGGGAAAAATCTCCGACAACGCATGCACACTGTGTTCACACACCTAAATGGAATGCACATGAGCAATCACTCAAAGAATAGCGCTTTTTCGAAAGAGCGCTATGATGCGATTATGCAAATGAAGCATGGGAAATTTAAATCCCAGCTTCATTTGCAATTTCTAAGTGCCTAATTTACATCCCTCTGTCGAAAGAGGGATATAGTCTAGACACATTCTAAGACGACAATCATTTTTCACTTTTGCTGGATTCTTCCTTTTCTGACATTTGCATCTTTTTCCTCCTTCAAGAAATTTCATGACGAAAAACAGAATCCTAAACTTCCAATTTTTTATGGAAACTTTATGTCTTAAAGTCATGGAGGACAAGTAATAATGGGCTTAATTTGCAACAAGGGATGTTGAGATTAGATACCTGTGGTCTAACTATACTGTTACCTAAACACTGAAATAAAGTACCAGAAAATGTTGTAGAGACCCCATCACTGGAGTTTTTTAAGAATGGGTTGAACAAACACTTGTCAGGGATGGTCTAGGTCTGTGGTCACCAACCAGTAGATCGCTATCTACCGGTAGATCTCAGGGGCTCTAAGAGTAGCTCTTGAGCCCTCTCTGAACTGCACGCCTGCGCAGTACATTTACATTAGATTTCCTCATTTAAGGAGCAGCTACTCACCAAGCAACAACACAGGTGAGTAGCTGCGAGGAATGGTGGGAGCAGGGAGATCGGGAGGGATGAAACACCCCAGCAAGCTGACTGCGACTTTCAGCTGAAAGTGGCTGCCCCGCGCTCCAGCTGATCAGCGGCTTCTCCTCTATGCATGCCCACGTAGAGCTTGGTGCACCCTGGCTGAGCGCCATGGCCAGCTGGCCGGGCAGCCACTTCTCTTCCCTCCAGCCCAGCTGCCCTGCACTCAGCACAGGGAGGCTGCGTCTAGCTCCAGCTGTGCTGGAGCAAGCTTCCCAGGCTGAGCGCAGGATCACAGATGCCCATCTGATGGACTGTATATGACTATCAATCTCAGACTACAACCCAGACTTCAAGACACTGGCAGATACTGTTCAGTCACAGGTGTCACACTGAGACTTTGTTATTGGAAGAAAAAATATATAATTATCAATACTTGATTTTAGATTTACAAAATAGCAGAGAATAAAATGTATAATTGTAAATGCTTCATTTGACATTTAAATAGCATGAATTAAAAACAGACCATTTATTTCATAACTATAAAAATGTGATTTTAATTTTATATATTGCATAATT